>NW_028227256.1:132595131-133195131 GCF_978045245.1 Mus caroli
TTTGCAAAGAGACGAGAGATAGGCTTTGTGAGAGGTAGTCAGAGCAGACTGGAGACACACCTCTCCCCCTTTCTACCCCTCCCTAGGTGGTTATTAAGCAGAGACATGATGGGGCACCATGTCCTCAATGTCACCTTCCACCTATGTCCTAGGCTCTACAATAGACACCTCTGTCCCTCCCTTATTCTAGGAGCATTTGATAGGTTTATATGACCTTATCTGGAAAGTTCTTCCTGCCTTGTAGGAGACATTGCTATGTCCCAGGGATGTCACCAGAGCTTCTAGAGTACAACCTTGGCCCATGTCCTCCCCAATGGTAGGAGGTGAGGCTGAAGGCTTCCTTTAAGTTGACAAAGCATGAAACTCTTAACTCTAACTACAATTGGAGCCATCTGAAGGACACAGTGAGTCCTCACCCCTTTCAGAGAGAACCAGAAGTTGTTTCCAATGATAGAAGGGAGAGTTTAGTTCTATGACAAGAATGGGACTCTGCTTCTTCATATTTCTTAGAGGCATTGTAGGGAGCATAATGGAGACATTGCTATGATATTTACGGGAACAGTTACTCACCTACTGACACAATTTAATAAACAATACGGAGCAACTACCATATGGCATGTATTGTGCTAAGGGCTGGTGTCCTTGTCCTCACACGGTTTAGGGGGTTAGGGTCCAATTTGCTCTCCTGGAGAATATTTAGAGGAGACAGTGAAGGCTGGAGAGATGACTCAGGTAAAGAACATTGGCTGCTCTTTAGAGGCTCCTGGTTCAATTTCTAGCACCCATGTGGCAGCTTACAACTATCAGTAACTCCACTTCCAGGGAATCTGATACCCTCAAACAGACATGCAAGCAAAACACCAATGCACCTTAAAAAAAAAAAAAAAAGCAAGGAAGCAAGCAAGAATCAAGAGGAGACAGTGATTCCAAGGGTGTGACAATGACAGTGGTAAAGGACTTGGAAGATCTGATGGGAACAGACACAGTGACCCTAGTCAAGACTTCAGAAAGGGAGCAATCTGGGAAGCTTCCTGGAGGAACTGGAGGGATTTAAAAAAAGAAAAAAGAAAAAAGAAAAGAAAAGAAAGGAAATGAAAAGAAGAGAAAAGAAAAAGGTTAGACTAAGGGCTGAGGTTGGAAGAGAAGGAGATGTAGATGCTTCAGAGTGTCCCAAAGGAATCAAAGCAAGTCTAGCCTATTCGAGATGATCCCTCAAGGCTCCTCTCCAGCAGGAACTTCCCCAGACAATGAGCTCCCAGCAGCCACACACTGGCTAGTGAGGGCTTACTAGGCACTTTTTTCCTGGGTACATCAGAAAAGGTATAGTGACATTGTGAGCTCCAACACAGAACATGGAACTCCTTCCCTAGGGAGGCAGCTGTCTAAAAATAGGTCGGGGCAGGGGCTGGGGGGTGGGTGGGTGGGAAATAGCTGCCTAAACATTACAGGGATCCTTACTCTTGAGACAGTATCCTAGCCCTCGGTTTCTGTCTACTCATGGTCTCTGGTGTGTAGGAGAGGCAGTATTCCCTGTTGGTACACGTCCAGGATGCACCTTATCCAGCTAGCATCATACACAGAAATTGTTGGCGCCCCACTGAAGCCAGCTAAAGTGCCCACACAGTTCCTACTCCGAATTACCTTCTATCAGGGAGCAGCAAACTACGGCTCACAGACCAATTATGCCATTTTCACATCATCTATAGCCGAGTTTCTGTGTAATGTGTATTATATTCATAAATTGTTGTTTGATCTCATTGAGAAACTGATTCTGATATATATTCTGATACTTCAGCACCAAGTCTGGGGATGCCCCTCAAACAGTGACAGGAAGGAAGAGAACACCAAGTTAATCCAAGAGCATTGTGCCCCTTGAAAGCATCTATAATGTAAACTATTCCCAACAGAGGTTACTATTGTTTCTCCCATGATATAAAACTGCTGATTGAGCCATGAAGAGCCATGAAGAGAGCGATCAATCAGGACTGCCTCAACTTTCTAGTTGGTTTCTGCTGGATGTTTAAGGATGGACAATTTGATGATGTTATCTCTGTCTGTTGCTCTTTGTTCTTTTTTTTTTTTTTTTTTTTTTGGAAGCCTCATCCCTGGGGACACTCTGGACTGCCTGGGAATTCCATCTGATTGACTTGGAGGGATTTCTCTTTTGATTTCAGCTGGATATTTTGAGTGATTGATTTGAAGAAGTTTTGCTCTCTCTCTCTCTCTCTCTCTCTCTCTCACACACACACCTATCACTTATCTATCCATCTGTCTATTTATCTATCTACTTATCTATCATATCTATCTATCATCTATCTCTATCTCTTATTTTTTACTTTGGTTTGCTATATACTTACTAAACTTACTCAAAACTAGAAGTATGGTTCTTGTAGTTCATCCTCCAACTGTACAAAATGTTCCATCACAATTGCAAAACCCAATTGTATGGTCTGCATACAATATTCACTCTCTGATGCTTCATAGATGTTTGCAGAACTCTGGGCTAGATAAACTGTGTGTTTTAAATCCTTGTATGTGTCCCCAACAAATCCCTGAAAATCTGCCTCAGAAACTCCATCTTACCAAATGTCCTGACCTCATGAACTGTCAACCCTGAAACACATGGGCAGGAAACACGAGGAACCTTCTGGGGAGATTTACCTTGTGTGCCCATGCAGGTGCCAGAGGTTGGTGTTAAGAGTGTTCTTCAATTGATAGCCACATTAATTTTGGAAACGGGATCTCTCACTGAACCTGGAGCTCACTGATTTAGCTAGATTGGCTGACCAGCAAGCCCAGAGAACCTCCTGGAGCCTCCAACCCCTGCTCCAGCTTGGGGATTACAGGTGTGAGCCAATACGCCTGGCTCCTTTACTAGGGATCAAACCCACATGTTCATACAAGTGCAGCAAACACCTTACTTACTGCCTGTGCCAAATCCCCTTTATAAAGGAAAGCTGTCCACTGGGAGTCCAAGAGGGCATTCTGAAGAACAGTGAGACCTGGACTCTTAACTCCTGGCTCTGTGTGAGTTGACACTGGATGATGCAAGGATCACTTGAAAGGTCTGACAAAAGATTATGAGCAAGAAGTGTCAGGTGACGAGAAGTACTAAGGTCAGGGAGGCCAGCAAGAAGACTCCACATTCCGTCGTGACCTGTGAAGAAGAGAGGCCCTGCCAAATATTACTTTTTTTATTTTCCTACTAGCTATGTACTCAGCACTCCTAATCCTACAGAGTTGGTACAAGTCTCTCCTGGTGCAACAACCAAATTCAACCAGGGAACATGGGCAAGACTGTTAGATGGTAGAAAGAGAAACAAGTGGAGTCTGACAAGGCAGAATCCCCCAAGGAGAGAGAGTCTATTTGTGATCAACTGCAAGGGCCTCTGTAACAGGGCTGCACACACCTAGAGTAGAAAGCTCCAGACCCATTCGTTCTAGGTGGCTCTGAGAGTGGACTGTGGAGTCTAGACTGGAAAGCCAGCTCTGCCACATACTTGCTCTATGACTTTTGCCATGCAATTTAAATTCTGGGCACATCACTTTTTATAGTTATGATGGTTGATACCGCTTATGAACTTGACAAGATGTAGAGGACAAGCTTCTAAGAGGCCAGCTTCGAGGCATGCCTGTGAGAGATGATCTTGATTAGGCTAATTCAAGTGGGAAGACCTATTCTAAACATGGGCAGTGCCATTCCCTAGGCTTGAGTCCTGGACTGTATAAAAAGGGAAATGCTAGCTGCGAATTAATTGCTCTCTTCTTACTCACTTTGGATACAATGTAACCATCTGTATCATGCACTTGTTGTCATGACTTTTCCAGCATAATGGGCTGAGTCCTTGAAATTTGAACCAAAATAAAACCTCTCTACCTTAAGTTGTTTTTGGTATTTTATCACAGCAATGGAGAAAGTATGTAATTAATGCATATAAAACAGGGCATAATAATATTTGTTTCATGGGGTTTGGAGGATTCTAAATGGGTGGATATTTGTGTAATTCATAAAGGAGTGACTGGTAGCTGCTTAGTTCTAGATACACAGTGGCTGCTAAGCACATCCAAGTTGTTAAGTCCTTTCTCTTGACTGATACTCACTTGCTCTTGCTCTTGCTCTGGAGTCAAGAATAAATAAATGCTCTGTGACGGAATGCTTGTCTAGTGTACAAAGGGGCCTAGGTTCAATTCCCAACACTACAAGAACAAATAGAAAAGAAAGATAGCTATTTAACAAAACAACACAATTCCCCGTGACTTCCAACAAGTGGCAGATACCAATAGCTTGCAGTTTGCCTGAAGTACACCCTGAGTGTGGATGGTAGAATACCCTGAGATCTTGGGTCTTTTCCTACCATCTCCTTAACACTAGGCTTTATTAGTTTCTTTTCTTCTTGATGTGAGGAAATACTTGACAAAAGCAGCTTAAGGAAGGAAAGGTTTATTTTGACTCATACTACAAGGGTATCGTCCATCATGACAGGGAAATTGTGGCGGCTGAGGTGCGACACAGCTGGTCACACACATCTCACTCAGAAAGCAGAGCACTGGACGCCAAAGCTTTGCTTGCTTTCTCCTGTTTTATATTCGAGGACCCAAGTCCATGAAATGGTGCCACCCACCTCAAGGGTGGGTCTTCAAACCTTAACTAACTCTCACAGGCGGATAATTGTAGACTCTGTCAAGTTGATAATCGATATTAACCATAAGTCCACTCCTTGTCAACTTGACATCAAAACATCACTTTTAAGTTATAACCTTCCACCCCTTGTCCCCATAGGCTCATGGGCATCTTATAATGCATTCAGCCCAACTTCATAAACACTCACAGTCCTTTTGTGAGTTTTTAAAAAACGTGCTTGTATATGTGTATATGAGGGTCTGCCATCTGTGAGCAGGTACCTGCAGAAGCCAGAAGAAGATCTCCCACAACTAGAGTTACAGGAAGTCATGGCTCACCCAGCATGAGTGCTGGGATCCAAACTTGAGTCCTCTGTGTCTTACTTTGGGTTTCTATGGCTGTTACAAGAGACACCTTGAACATAGCAATTCTTAAATGGAAAGCATTTCATTGGGGCTGGCTTACAGTTTCAGAGGATAAGTTCATTATTGCCATGGTGGGAAACATGGCAGTGTACAGGCAGACATAGTGCTGGAGAAGGAGCTAAGAGGTCTCTACATCTTGATCTGCAGGCAGCAGAAGTGAATTGTGAGCCACTAGGCAGGCCTGAGCTTCTGAGACTTCAAAGCCAGCCCCTTCAGCCCAATCAGGTCACACCTACTCCAACCAGGCCACACTTCCTCCAACAAGGCCACATCTCCTAATAGTATCACTCACTCTGGGCCAAGCATTTAGCATTAAGTCTCTGGAGCCATTCCTATTCAAACCACCACACTCTGAAAGCACTATCCATCATTAACAGTTCTAATAGTGTTCAAATGTGAAAGTGAAGAATCCTTTTTAAGACTCAGGCAATCTCTTAACCACGAGTCTCTGTACCAGCACACAGTAAAATTCCCACTTCTGAAGAGAGGAATCCATGACAAGAAATATCAGCAAGTCAAACATGGAATCCTGTCCATTATCTGGGGTTCCTAATGGAATGATCATCTAGATTCTAAAAGGCCCAGCATCCTCGAGAACATCTTTAATCTCAGCACTCAAGTGGATTTCTGTGAGTTCAAGACCAACCTAGTCTACATAGTGAGCTCCAGGATAGCCAGAGCTACAAAGTGAAAGTCTAGAAACAAACAAACAAACAAACAAACAAAGAGGAAGAGAGAAAAGATTCCAAAGGGCTTTAGTAAAATTTCAACTCCCTTTCGGGCACACAGATATCCTATTTCTTAGGTCGGTGTTACTTCATGCCTTCGGCTTTTTTTGGCAGACATCCCATGGTCCTGTCATCTCCAACATCCTGCCATCTCTAGTCTAACTTAAGCCTCATCTTCCTGGCTTCATACCACGGCTAGTTTCCTTAGCAAGTATAGCTTCTTCCTCAGCATCAGGCTTGTCCACAATGTTAAATTCCACCCTCTCATCGCCAACGGGCACATTCCTCATATCTCGCTTCCCTACTCTTCCTGCCATCTTTACTCCTCTCTACCTGTAGGCCTGTGTAAACGCAGTGAACAACAACCATGCCACTGCGGCATGCTATTGCTATCTTCTCTTGAGAGTTCCTCTGACAAACCAACTAGCTGATTACTTTAAAATTCTGCCCTAGTCAAGTTCTCAGGACACGGGCAGATATAGACAGGTTCTTTGCCACATAAATGGCCTGTGGTCCAGTTCCCAACATTTCCTCTTTCCCTTTGAAACCTCATGAACACCCCTCCACCCACCCACCCCCACCATACACACACACACTGAATACCTCTTCTAACACCCTGGCCTTCCAAACTCCCATCAGAATGACTTACTAAGCTCAGCGGGTGGTACTCTAATGCTTTTCCAGCTCCAAGTTTCATTCCCCACCCCCTGCCCCCCACATTCTTCCCAGAAACCAGTTCTAACATGGTCAGATTTGTCCCAGCCACAACCTCACTCTGGTTATTAGCTATTTTTCCTGTTGCTGTAGCAGAATATCTGATAGAAGCAATGTAAGGAAGGAAGGGTCACCTTGGCTCACAGGACACATCCATCATGCAGGGGTCACGGCATCAGGCGTGACATAAGTAATCACATTATATCTGCAGCCAAGAAGCAGAAAGAGATGAAGAGCCAACGTCCAGCTCTCTTTCTCCTGGACCCTGGGCCATAGGACAGTGATACCCACAGTTATCCTGGGTCTTCCCATCTCAATTGACTTAGAAAATCCCTCACAGACATGTTGAAGGTTTGTTTCCTGTGGTTCTAGATCTCTTTAAGTTAATAATCAGTACTAAACAGATATTTAGATATTTAATAGTTTTTGGAGTATTAGAAATCTAGTCCCGGGCTGGAGAGATGGCTCAGTGGGTAAGAGCACCCGACTGCTCTTCCGAAGGTCCAGAGTTCAAATCCCAGCAACCACATGGTGGCTCACAACCATCCATAACGAGATCTGGCGCCCTCTTCTGGAGTGTCTGAAGACAGCTACAGTGTACTTACATATAATAAATAAATAAATCTTTAAAAAAAAAAAAAAAGAAATCTAGTCCCACCAGAATCCTGGTCCTGACCCTAATAGACCCAAGAAGGATCTAGGATCTCAGTGGTAGGTGCTATGAATGTCTAAGACTTGGAGAAATACAGACACCATCAGAGGTCACAGAAAGAGATGTATGATCTTGGACATGGGACTTATATCTTGAGCCCAGTGACCTGGCTATTCATATCACACTGTCCCCTTACCAGGAAAGACCTCTCTGAGTACCCAGTGACAGCTTGTACTGATATGGGAAAAAAATCACATTATGATTCCTCTGTGTAACTAGCAATTGAGACTAGCGAACTCTCCTCACAGTCCCTTGATATTTAGAGTAGGGTCTTCCAAATTCCAGGCTCTATTTATTTATTTTTTCTATTTATTTTTAAAAAGAATTTCACTCATTTTTAATTATAGATATAGTGAGGCACATGTGTACGTGAGTGCAGGTGTCCATGGAGACCAAAGTGCTGGACCTCCTGGAACTGGATTACAGATGGTTGTGAGCAACTTGTCATGGATGCTAGAAATCAAATCAAATGTGAATCCTCTTAAAGAATAGTATGCACTTTTAACTGTTGGGCCATCTCTCTAGCACCTAGGTTTTTTTTTTTTTTTTTCATTTGCAATGATAGGAATCAAGCCTAGGGCCTCATTCATACAGACTAAAGCCCTGTAACTTCTTAAAAGTATGCAAAAAATTAAGCCAATAAATACCTTTTAACAAAGGAAAATAAAGGCACCCACTAAGCACATAATGTTTAACAGATGTTGTGTTCGCATCTCATTCATGCTGGGACATTTAGTGGAGGGCTGGCTGGGCTGAACAAGACACTAACATACATGTGTCCTCATGCCATGTCCCTCTGGGACTGGTTTTCCTGTGTCGTGGTAACTGTAGGATCCTGTCCCCTCCTCCATATTCCTTCTTGCCCGTCCCTCTCAAAGATGGCAGGCTGCTGCTCTTCCCCAGGCTGAGCCAGCTGCAGTTGGCTATGATTAATGGCATCTATTAACAGCAAGTTGTAA
Organism: Mus caroli; assembly: GCF_978045245.1. Lineage (NCBI taxonomy): Eukaryota > Metazoa > Chordata > Mammalia > Rodentia > Muridae > Mus > Mus caroli. The sequence goes on from NW_028227256.1 coordinate 132,603,291, forward strand.
ACAGATCAGGTACACAGTGCCCATGAAGATCTCACCTCCCTAAACCCCTTGCCACCCCATGACTACTCTTTAACTCTCTAGGCTCCTGCTGCTCCCAGCCTGAGAAACATGGTCTAGGGAACGGCTTTACTAAGGGACTCAAAATGTTTTGGAAGTAGGAAGCAAACCTATGGGGCAAAGTCCAGAATCCTAAAATTGGTTTGGGAAGCCAGGATGAAGGCCCAGGTCAGGGAAGCCGATTTGCAACAGCCTCAAAGAACTATCAAGGCTGCCTCTAAGCTGCCTGGACTTGGGCAAATTACCTCCCCATCTCTGGGCCTCAGTTTCCCTATTGAGTGAGCAATTGGTTCGAATACTTTCCAAACTCCTGCTAGAATCATTAGAGCCGCAGGGATCCTTATGGACATCGCTAATTAGTCCCTGCAAATAAGCAGGCTCATTCCACTTCCCCAACCAGCTACCAGTGTCTGTCCAAGCAATAGTTCGGGTTCCTTCTGGGTAATTATAACCAATTTAAGAACCAAACCACAATTTCTTAGGGGGAACATCCAGAGGAGGATGTGAGACCCTCAGTCCAGAAGAACCCATAACTTTCTGAAGATTCTCTCCTTTAACCCACAGAATATGGACACGCCTAGGAGGTCAGCTCTTAACCCATTTGAACAGATGAGAAAAACGGGCCCACAGAGACACCTTGATGGCGGGTGAGTGGCAGTTGGAGAGATTAGCATCAGCTAGTCTGGGTCAGCCTCTGGTCTCTCAATGCTCCCCAGAACGCGAACTGAAAGCCTTTAAAGCCAGGAGACCCAGCCAACTATGAATGTAATCTGAGGTAGGTAATCTCTGCGTGTGAAGTGATTAGGTGTAAAAACAGCGGATTAGTGTGTCCGTGCAGCTATGTCTCCTGGGATCAGCAGGACCTAGCCTCTTACCCTGCCTCGGGACACAGAGCGGTGACCTCCCTAATGCAATGCAAGACCACCAGCGCTCGCGTCTGGAGCTCAGAAACCCCATACATTCTGCTGTACGTCTTCACCGGGTTTTCCACAGCGACCTAAGCCTTTTGCATTCTGGGCAGGAACGCTGTGGGTTGAGATCCTGACCTGGGGGCTCGCGCACCCCCACAGCAGGAAAGCACAGAGGCTCTGCAAGCAGGATCCTCCCTTCTCAAAAATCCTTCCAAGCTCTGGGGAAGGCCGGAGCCAGTGGGCAGCCCGTTGCACCGCGGACGCTCCGGGAGATGTGTCACATTTTTCTCCGGGTTAATTACCTCAGGTTGGGAATCCGAGCCGTATCTGTCTCGGGCACAACAAGCCTTGTCGCCTGGTGGGAGAATCTTAATCTTTCTAAGGTGACAGCTGCTGGCCCGGGACAGAAATGTCCTTATTCTGGGGGCGCCACCTGTTGCACTAAACTGCAAAAAAGCCCAGGAGTCTAGATTGAGGTGGAGCCTTTCGGAACAGGGTGACCAGGATTGGACAGATGGAATGTCAGATTACCCGTAGGCGGGGCTAGGGTGGGACTTGGCCTAGAAGGAATTCTCTCTTGGTGAGCCCCACCCACTTTATCCCTGAAACACACAGGGCACTTGCCCTTTGCGTCCACATGGGCAAATATTTAACCTTTCCATTTTTGCAGTGGCTTGTGAGTCTGGGTGTCCTGCAGAGTTTGACACATAACAGGCACCCGATACCTGTTTGTTGAATGTGTAAGTCCATCAGCTTGTCTGTCTCCTAGGAAAGTGTTGTTCCCAGACTAGCACGTATTTCATCACAGGGTTATGACTTGTCACGTGTGTCGCTAAGTAAAATGCTAAGCATCCAAATGGGCGTGTTTATCACTTTCAAAGGTAAGTTAGATGAGATCATTTTTTTCTTTTTCATTTTAAATTTGTTTTTAAAGTTTGTTTGATTTTATCTATATGAGTACACTGCAGTTGTCTTCAGACACACCAGAAGAGGGCATCGGATCCCACTACAGATGGTTGTGAGTCACCATATGGTTGCTTGAAATTAAACTCAGGACCTCTGGAAGAGCAATCAGTGCTCTTAACCGCTGAGCCACCTCTCTGACTCCTCGATATTATTTCTAATCAACCTAATAACTTGAGCTAGTGGAGTCTATGATATCAGCTATTTGGAATTTTGAGACAGGAAGATTGCTGGAACCCCGGATTTTGGAGTTAGCCTGGGCAACACAGTGAAACTCATCTTTTAAAAACAAACACAAATTACAATAATTGCCTTGCAAGTGGGACAGAAAAGGGTGAAGACTGTGGGGGACGCTGGTTGGTTGCTTCTTCTTTTGCTGATAACAGCTTCTGATGACATCTTGGGAGATGGCCTTGGGTGTATCATCTGACCTTTCTGCTAATCAACAGGCATTAGACCAAGTCCAGAGCATGTAACTAACTCTCTTCTATAGAGATGGGAGGGACCATCTCTTACATCCCTGTGGAATGCTACGAGGGAGCGGGAGCGCTCTCTTCCTTCCTCTTCATGTCTAGTTCCTTGACCATTTCTTAGACTATATGAATTTCACACTTACTTTCTGTGTTTAACTATTTAGTGTCTGTTGCTTAAGACTAAAGCATCCTAACTGTGGGAATCACAACCACGTATCCCTGCTTTAGACAACCTGGTAAACATCCTTCCTTGATGCTAAACTGAAAAAAAAAAAAATCCTCGGTGCCTCCTTTAGGCCCCATGAACTACAAATTCTATCCCTCTTCCCCAGGACATGCCTTGGCATGGTTAAGAGAGTTGTCATCCCCCGGATTCTCATATGGTGTTCAAGGCATCCATTGCATTGGCCCCTGTCTAAGTGCATTCTCGTATGTGCTCTTCATGGTCTGTGTCCCTAAACGGAAGGCAGCACTCAGCTAGATGGGTGAAAGATTGACTCGAGATCCATGGTTCTCAATCTGTGGGTCTAGACCCCCTTGGAAGTCAAGTGACCCTGAGACCATGGAAAACACAGATATCTGAGTCACAATTCATAATAAAAACAAAAATACAGTTATGAAGTAGCAAGGAGATAACTTTATGGCTGGGGGGGAGTGGTCACCACAATATAAGGAACTATATTAAAGGCATTATATCACAGCATTTAGAAGGTGTAAACCGTTGATCTAGATAGAATTTGGTTTTTTTTTTTTGTTTTTTGTTTTTTGGTTTTTTTTTTTTGGTTTTTCGAGACAGGGTTTCTCTGTATAGCCCTGGCTGTCCTGGAACTCACTTTGTAGACCAGGCTGGCCTCGAACTCAGAAATCCGCCTGCCTCTGCCTCCCAAGTGCTGGGATTAAAGGCGTGCGCCACCACCGCCCGGCGATAGAATTTGTTTTAATTTAGCTATTAGGCTCTAAGCTTTGTTAAGTCACACCTAAGTCAAGTGAGCTTGCTTATTGACTCTTATCAGCCACATCACATTGGACTATCCACCGATGCATCCTCCACTATTTATCTCTTGTATTTACGTAAGTGGGAAACAGACTCAGCCTTCATTTCAATAATGCATTTTTTGTAACTGATGTTCTCTTTTCTTGTATTCTTATTATCCCTTCTTATTGTGGTTTGGATCAGAAATGTCCCCGACAGGCTTCTTATTCAATGCTCCAGTTCCCAGCTGGTGGCATCATCTGGGAGGTGGTTTAAAGCTCAGGAGATGGGGCCTGGCTGGAGTTGAGTAGGAGAGGGCCAGTGAATGTTATAACTAAGATCCATTCCCTGGCACTGGAGTGATGGCTCAGCAGGTAAGAGCACTGATTGCCCTTCCAAAGGTCCTGAGTTCAAATCCCAGCTACCACATGGTGGCTCACTACCATTTGTTAAAGGTATCTGATGCCCTCTTCTGGTGTGTCTGAAGACAGCTACAGTGTACTTAACATATAATAAATACATCTTTGGGACAGAGCGAGCAGGGTTGGAAAGAGCAGGGCTGGAGCGAGAAGGGGAAAAAAATCCATTCCTCTCACCCCCTGTTTACCATTAACTCTCAGTGGAAAGAGCCTTCTCTTCTATAGACCCCATCTGCCCTGACATTTCACTTCACCATGAGTCACACTTGGTGGAACCCAGCATTGAAATCTTTGAAACCATGAACTACAACTCTTCTTCCCCACATGGTGGTTTGAATGGGAATGGCCCCCATTGACCCATGTGTTTGAGTGCTTGGCCCATAGTGAGTGGCACTGTTAGGAGATACGGTCTTGTTGGGGTAGGTCTGGTCTTGGAGGTAGTGCGTCACTGTGGGGGTGGGCTTTGAGGTCTCCTATACTCAGGCTCTACCCAGTGTGGAGTCCAGTCTCCTCCTGGATACCTTTAGAAAACAGTCTCCTGCTGCTGCCTTCAGATCAAGATATAGAACTCTCAGTTCCATCTCTAGCACCATGTTTGACTGTTCCTCTGCCATGGTTCCTACCATGATGATAATGGACTGAACCTCTAACCTGTAAGCCAGCCATAAGAGTTCCCTTGGTCATGGTGTCTCTTCACAGCAGTCACGACACTAAGATACCCACTGCATATGTGTTTATGTTACATGTTCTTTACAGCAAATCTGAGAAGCACAGAACGCTGTTACCGTGACCATTGCTGTAGCTTTGCTTGAGAATGTAGCTGAAACACCTTTTGAACTCACTTGGAAAAGGCTGGAAAAGCCCTAGGAGGACGGTAAGCACAATTTAACGGGCAGTTCCACTGGGAGCTCAGAAGGCAGAATCAAACAACAGTGTGGACGGCGATGACTGTGCTCATGGGGCTGGAGATCTAGCTGAGCAGTTAGGAACACTGGCTGCTCTTTCTGAGGACCTGGGCTTGATTCCCAGCACTCACTGAGTGGTTCACAATTATCTGTAACTCCAGTTCAAGAGAATCCAGTGCTGTCTACTGGCCACCAAGGGCCACTATGCACACTCATGGTGCACAGGCATAGATGTAGGCAAAACATGCATACGCATAAAATAAAAAGAAATAAAATGTCCAGAAATGGAACCTTTGGGATGGGATTAGCTCATGAGGGTTTGAAACATATGAATTAATTAATCCAAATCATATCTCAACAAGTCTAAAAGAAGGGCTTTGTTTAAAAAGTTAACTAAGCCATGAGTTCCCTCCCTCGCTCCCTCCCTGTCTCTTTCCTTCTTGTCCATGAAGAGGAAAGTTTCAGTCTATCATACACTGCACCCCACCCCAGACATGGCAAACAACATCATCATAGTCCCCCAAACGACAGTCAAGTGCTTACTTGATCTGTAACTGGGAGCCAAGGTCAATATTTCTTTCTGTAAGTTGACTTTTGCAGGGTTTTGTCACTGAGAAGGAAGCTGGGCCAGCATTTTATTGTACAGTTGTTACAGCTCCATGAAGAATAGTTTAAAAAAAAAAAAAGAAAATACGTGACATGCCTCCTTCTGTGTGTTGGCCACAGCTCGCTATCACTCATCCCCACTCCTCCTCTTCCGTCCCCTCTTCCTCCTCCCTCCTCTTCCTCCTTCTCTCCCACTGCTGTCCTATGCTTTCTACTCTCCACGTGTATGTGTGTAATGATGTCTCTAGAAACATCATTTTATATCCTCTTCAGTCTATAAGGAGTAAAGTCTTAAATTTTCCGGGTCTGGCCTCTGACAGTGAGGTTGTTCTGAGGTGGACACTCTGCTGCTTTTCATCAGGCCTTTGGTGGCTGCTATCTCTCAGCTTAGTGAGAAAACTTTAAAGAATCTTATTCAAAACAAGACCTAGCTAATATGGGAGCCATTAGTTATCTACCCATGCAAATTGTATTTTTAAAAGGCATGCTGGTGGCCTCCAGCTGTCTGAGTAGCCAATCCCCACTATTAAATCATGTGGTCACTGATCCCTGTGGACACTGTACACTTTGCAGTTGGGAACAACTGCAAAGATCCAACTAGGGATCATGTGCAAACACATAGCAAGGCTAAGGCAAAAAATAAATTAGGAGCCAGGTGTACTGGTGCACGCCTTTGATCCCAGCACTTGGGAGGCTAAAGTAGGTGGATCTCTGTGAGTTAGAGTTACATAGTAAGACCCTGTCTCAACAAACAGACACCTTGAAAATAAATAACAACAAATAAACAAATCCAGTTAATGGTCAAAAACTATAGCCAAATACTATTATGCAATTCTATAGCTTAAGAAATTTACAATAAGGGCTGGAGAGATGGCTCAGCAGTTAAGAGCACTGACTGCTCTTCCAAAGGTCCTGAGTTCAAATCCCAGCAACTATGTGGTAGTTCACAACTACCCGTAATGAGATCTGATGCCCTCTTCTGGGGTGTCTGAAGATAGTTACAGTATACTTACATATAATAACTAAATAAATCTTTAAAAAATAAAAAGAAATTTACAATGTGTTCATTACATTGAAGTATCTAAAAGGTCCTAAAGCAAAATATGTATACTGAATTTACTCTAAGAGTTCCCACACTAATTTATTCATAGGATTCACATTTTCCCCTATACGGGTTGCATCCTTCTTACAGTAACATTCCTTGATACAAGTCTTAAGAGTGTGTTTTCTAAATTGTATTTTGAAAATTACTACCACGTCTCAGAAAGGCCATAGATTGTCATCTTTGGTCGGAGAGTTAACAGTCTTCGTAATCAGTAGTAGCCTGGGGACCTTTGTGAGTCTCTAGGGACTTTCAGGGAAATCACAAACTGAAAACTTTCCCCCCTAGAAGCACAAAGAAGTGATTTGCCCTTTGGGGTCTGATTCCCCTAGAATTCTACAGTGGAGATTTTCCAAGATTAGATGTATCACAAAGGATTAAATGGAGAAGTATATGTGAGAAGTAAACGTGAGAAGCCCCTGTAATAGCTAGTAGAGTCTGTCACATTCCGCTAGCTATTAAAGGGGTGACAAAAAAAGATAGATGCCATGCTTGTCTCTCAGATCATCAAAAGGTGCCTATGTGTGCGATGTAAAATAAAGGTTTGTAATTTTTCTGTTTTAATTTTGATAGTGAAAATATAGCTAGAACCCTCACAAACAGCCTCGGGAGTTCTAAATCATTTCAAAAGGGTGTAAGAGGGTGTGGGACTAAGATGTTTTAAAATGCCATTCCAAATTAAATCTCCATAGAGGGAAACTGAGGCTCTGTGCTCCGGCAGGAGTTCCTTTAAGTAGAACCAGTCTGTGGGTTTGATTCTATGGAATTAGCTCAACAGCACTCTTGCCTACTACTGTGAGCTAAAACACAAAACAAAACCCCCAAATATTTGGCTTGGGTAAGACAATTGGAACTCCAAAGTAAGCTGTTATCTCATATGTATGCTGTCTACACCCAGAAGCAATGTGCAGAGGCAGAAGGGCTGAGCCAAGGAAAACAGAACACTGGGCAAGGCGACCTTACCTAAGGCCACAAGCATCACAATTCTGGGGAGTGATTACTAGGAGTGTACACAGCTGAAATGTGTACATGTGTGTTGCATATGACTCTGTATATGTGCACAAGAGACTGGAGGGTCTACGTCATTTATTACATTTGGGCAGAATATTTAGGACGATCATTTCTTTGGTAAAGATCATTTTGGAGAGACGCTGTTGAGAATGAAGAATGTCTGTGAGACACTGAGAGAGGATGCCTTTACATCAGACATCTCTGCCCTGATATCAGTACCCTAGGATCCCTGATGCTTGATAAATTCCGCTTTGGTCAGAGACAAGACATTTATTTACTTAGGGATCTGAGGATGGTACCCAATCCATTATAAGGATGGTCCCTGTGCACCTGCCTCAACATCAGTGAACAGAGTGACAGCTTTGTAAATAGATGGATCAAAGACCACTCCACATCCTCAGGGATGGATCTTTTGGACATCCCATGAATGCCTGGCATCTCTTCGTTGGGCTTTATTCTGTTTAGGTCGGATGATCCTGTGGTGTGACTCAGATGCGATTGTAAATGCCAATTTAGGAGGGTCATCATTTCCTAGGAGCCTGGGGCTATGGCGATACTGGACAGATACACTTTGCTGGGTATCACAGGGGCAAGTAAGGGCATATAGCTGATGCCTGTGAGAGGTGCCCAGGTCAGAGGTAATGTCAGCCATCCAGTCCCTAGCTAGGAGTACCAACAGTAGGGAGAGAGGTGGAGAGGAACTCAGACCCTCTGTCCTAGCACGGATTCTAAGACCTAGCTTACATGTGCAAATTCATGCTAAGATTGTTGAGATACACCCTACCTGTTGCTTTTGTATCAATGTACCATGAACTCTGTGGCTTAAAACAACACAAGTGTAATACAGCTCTATAGGTCTTAAGTCTGATTTGAATGACAGTGGATTAAAATCAATATATATTATATGAGACTTCTAGGTCTAGAGAAGGCCAAAACTCTTTTCCTCCACCTTGAGAGCCAGCAACATAGCACCAGACATATGGTCACGTTTGTCTCTGACTTATAGCAGAAAAAACATTTCTCTCTTAAGGTCTCCCCTGATTAGATAGGACCCCTCTTGAATAGTTCAATATACTCTCTCAACCCTAAAAGCCTTAATTTTTTCTTATCACATCTGCAAAGTCATTTTGCTAGATAAGATAACCTAGTCACAGGATGAGGCAGTAGCACTTGGACCTTTCTGATAGTGGTGCGCATATTCTTATCACATTCTGCCAGCTCAGGGAGCCTCCTGCTGCCCTCAAAACTTCTCTACCACTCTGAGCTCCTCTGGCTCCTGGTCCAAGTTTCCTACTAACTTTTACAATTTTGTTCCCAGCAAAACTCTTGCTATCTTAAATTGTAATGGCTCGTTGGCCATTGTGATGGTTTGTACATGCTTGGCCCAGGCAGTGGCACTATTATTAGGAGGTGTGGCTCTGTAGGAGTAGGTGTGTCACTATGGGCATGGGTTTAAGATCCTCACCCTAGATGCCTGGAAGTCAGTCTTCCACCAGCAGCCTTCAGGTGAAGACAGAACTCTCAGCTCATGCCTGCCTGGACGCATGGAGGACTGGGGCAAAGTTCTTCAGAAGGCAGTATATATGTTTTGAATCAATGTCTGATATATGGTACAGTTTTTCTCAGAGCCAAGATTCATAGGTCCAGGAAACAAGGGGTGGAAAAGGGAATAGTTCCACTCACTATCACTCCTACAAACATTCCATTGAACTGGAAGCTCAGACTTCCCCCTGGTCATTTTGGGCTTCTATAGCCCTTAAACCAACAGGCTAAGAGAGGAATAACAGTGTTTGGAGGGATGATAGATCCAGATTACCATGGGGAAATTGAATTGCCTCTCCAGAATGGAGGTAAGCAAGATTATGTCTGGAGTGTAGGAGATCCCTTAGGGCGTCTCTTAGTACTACCATGTGCTGTGATTAAAGTCAATGGGAAACTACAACAGCCTAATCCAAGCGGGATGACAAAGGGCACAGACCCATCAGGAATGAAGGTATGGGCCACTCCTCCAGGAAAAGAGCCAAGACCTACTGAGGTGCTTGCCGAGGGTGGAGGAAACCCAGCATGGGTAGCAGAGGAAGGTAGTTATAAATTCCAGCTAAGACCACGTGACCAATTGCAGAAAGGAGGATTATAAGTGACATGAGTTCTTCTGTTTTATTTTGTTACTAAAAGTGTTTCCTAAGGGACATTGACCTATTCTAAATTTACAAAGAATTTGCATTTGCACGAGCAATAGTTATATTATGTTAGGCATCATTATGACCTGATAATTCCAGCTAAGACCACATGACCAATTGCAAAAATGAGGATTATAAAATAACATGAATGTTTCTGTTTTATTTTGTTAAGAACACATTGTCTTTCTTTAAATTTCTTTAACATCAATTGGTATTTAAACTGAGATACTAAAAGAATGCTCCCAAGGGACATTGCCCCATTGTAAATTTACAAATGTGTTTGTGATTGTACGAGAAATAGTTACATCATGGTAGGCATATTTATGACCTTGTTATTGTTTCATGTGGACATGAGATATTATTTGTGTCAAGTTGACAAGGGGTAATTGTAGTGGCTATTCCTGGTTGTCAACTTGACCATATCTGGAATGAACTACAATCCAGAATTAGAAGGATCACCTGTGATCCTGATCTTGAGGTTTGGAGACACAAGTTTCTGACCTGGATGTTGGCATGGAGATCTTGAGGTATAGTGGCTATGAATCCCAGGAGACTAAGGCAGGAAGATCTCTGAGTTCAAGGTCATCTGGGACAAAACAAGTCCCAGATCCAGGTGTGGTGGTACACACCTTTATGTGGGCTATATGCCTTCTCCTGGAGACCTACATAAGGACATAGGAAGAAGGAAGATTCTCTCTTCTTCTGCTTGCCTTGTGGGACTGAGCAACTGCTAGAGCCTTGGGCTTCCATTCACAGCTGCTGCTGACCACTGTTGGGCAGTTGTAGTACAGACTGTAAGTCATCAACACATTTGCTTACTGTATAGAGACTACCCATAAGTTCTGTGACTCTAGAGAACCCTGACTAATACAACCATTGTTTTTTGGTTTTTGTTTTTGTAATAAATATCAAGTTATACAAGAGCAGAGATGGGGCTGAAGAGATGGCTTAGTGGTTACATGTACTGACTGCTCTTCCAAAGGTCCTGAGTTCAATTCGCAGCAACCACATGGTGGATCCCAACCATCTGCAATGTGATCTGACGCCCTCTTCTGGTGTGTCTGAAGACAACTACAGTGTACTCATATACATAAAATAAATAAATCTTTAAAAAAAAAAAAAGAGCAGAGACAAGGCTAGCCTCCCCCTCCCCCAGGCAGCTTCAGTGTCTTGTATAGTGCTCAGATAATATGTCTGAGGAGGAAAACTCTTTTGTGACACATGACTTTCTATACTAAATTTCATTCTAGCCATATGACTATTCCTCTTTCCAGGAGCCCCAACCCATCAAAGCTGTAGGGCCCTTAGCTAAGGAAACTGGTACCCAGAGAGGGAATGCATGTTTTCTAGGGTAACACAGGAGCTTAGTTCGATGCACTTGAGGCCAAAGCTCAAGTGTCCTCACTGCAGTGGCCCCTGGACTCAGGTGACTCCAGTTTCCTTCACTGCTGGTAAGAAGTTCACATCTGTCCCTCTGCAGCCTGTAACCTCCTCCTAGTCCCAGACCCGCCTAGTACACCTTGTTTCAATTTGCCAGGCCTTCAGAACCAGTGCAGGCTAAGGAGGCACAGCTCCCTCCAGCCCACGCCTATTACTAATCCTGTTTTGCTCTCTTTGGTGTATGTCTTTGTGTGTAGGAATAGAGACTGGGCCCTTGAGTTCCTTGTTAAAAAACAAAACAAAACAAAACAAAACAAGACAAAAATGTGTCTCTTTAATAATATTTTCAGACTGTGAATAAGCACAATGGTCCTTGATCTTGTTCTAAAATCATTACTAGTTTCATTTCTAAAATGCTTTCTCTGAAACAGTAAGATAGTATAAGGCGAGGACAAACAAAGCCCTCTAGGAGGAGTTGAACGGACCCACAGGGCTAGAGCTTCAGTTTTCAGTAAGAAAGGCAGACATTCCCTTTTCTTGCTAAATCCTGGTAGAGAAATGCGTGCCTCTCCCTAGATTGGAAGACTCCGGGAACAAGAGAAGGTGGGTCTTGTTGTCTTGGCAACTAGCGAGGTGGGGCTGAGCGGCGACTGTAGCAGCCAATAGATGCTGAAGGGGTGGAGCCTGCTGATCAGTGGCGGCTGCGGCTGAGCTTGCAGGTTGGTAGACCCGGCATTGGGGGAGGGGTGCGGGGTCGCAGGAACACTGGGGGTTCCCAGCCACCCCAAATCCTTAGGCAGGGTGTGCAATACTTTTGGCGGTTAGAATCGGGGCTTCTGGTTGGGCCTGAGCGGCGCTACCAGGGCGGTGGAGGCAGAGATGGCGGAGGGCGGTGGGAGGAGAGGTGAGGGTCGGAACGCGGCCTGGTGACAGGATCTAGGGGCTCCGGGCGGCTGTAACCTCAGAAAACTCCCTCTGCTAGTGCACAGATAGCTTTTGAGAGCTGGACTTGGTGAGGAGAGGGAAAGGTTTAGAAGGCCAGGAATCCTGGAACTCAGCCCTCTTCCCTCGTCTGGCAAAGCTGAAAAGGGGCCGAGGGTGCTGCCTCTGTTGTGACCACTATCCCTTTTTCCGACTCCATGTTTCTTTTTATCCCCCCAGGCATCTAGTCTTGCTGGCTCAGCAAGCCCGATAAGCATGAAGCTGCTGTGTTTGGTGGCTGTGGTGGGGTGCTTGCTGGTGCCCCCAGCTCAAGCCAACAAGGTGAGGGAAGTGGGCCAGCGACACCTTGTTCCTGGGCTGCCGCCGAGGTAGCGGAAACGCCACCCTGACCCCTCCCCCACCCGAGAACCCTACTTGGGGGCGGGGACCTTACCTGGGACAAGCTGCTGGCCATCTTAAGGGTGTAGAGAGCACGGGGTTCAGAGCCTACCACACAGGGTCCGGACCAAACTAGCCCTAGGTAGACTTCTCCGCAAGCAAGAAAGTTTGTTTAAGAGAAGTTACCCAAGTTCTCTGTATCTTCCTTTGCCCCAAGTAAAAACAGCTGTGGTCGAATCTCCTGCTCAATTTGATAGTCAAATCATGTAATGCTGTAAAATGCTCTGAGTGTAAAGGCATGCACAGATGGGAGCTTTTTGGCTTCAAAGCTAACGCAGCTGCACCGTGGACTCCAGAGGCTGCTCTCATTCCTTCCGGGTGGGAGACCCGCAGCTAGGTTTAGATGATGTATGCGGCTCTAGGCTGTACGCTTTCGATTCTGACTCTCCCTGAGACACTGAAATAACGTTGAGTATTAGGGCTTGCTTGCTTGCTTCTTTGCTCTTCAAGGAATTCCCGACGGGAGTCTTCCGGTGATAACGTCCCAGTTTTCTTTATTCATCCCTTTCCCCTTTCCAACCTAAGGAGTTAAGACAGAATTGAAGGGGAATCTGGCCACCTAGCTCACCAGACACAATTGTAGGCTCCAGGGTTGAAAAAAGCCTGTCACTTTGCTTGCTATATACACTGCAGTCCCACAATTCCCTCCTCCCCCCCATCCCATCCCTCCTCTTTCTCCCAGCACATCACTTCATGGATGGCAGGCAGCCTTGGGTAACTTCTGTGAGTTTGTTTTTGATACCAGAGAGGTTTCTATCTTGAGGACCAAGTGGAAGAACACGCTTCCTATAGAGCCAGACCTTGATGAATTGGGGATGGGAAAATTCAAAAGCATGCCTATAGTCACCCAACGGAGCAGAGTACAAGACTTTGCTAGCCTGCCTAGACTCTGAACCCAGGCAGGACTCTTCCCTGCAATTTCCTCTTTTTCCTTCCAGAGCTCTGAAGATATCCGGTGCAAATGCATCTGTCCGCCTTACAGAAACATCAGCGGGCACATTTACAACCAGAATGTGTCTCAGAAGGACTGGTAAGACACTGTCAATGGTTGAGCCCCCCAGCTATGTCACCGGCCAGACTGAAATTATCAATGTTTACTAGATTTCTTATCCTAGAGATAAGTTACCCATTCCTGTGGAGAGCCTACAAAGGAATATTTTGTCCTTAACCATTTGATAACAAAATCCAGGTATCTTGAATTCCAGCTGAGGAGGTTGGGTTTTGTTGTTTTGCTTTGAGTTTAAATCTCTGTTGATACATGTTAGAATGGTCGTAGAGACAAGGCAGGTGTGTGTAGCGTACACTTTTGCAAAGCTCTCTACCTGTGTGCTCCGTTAGCCTCAAGCAACCTTCTAAGGTAAAAGGAGTAGATATTCTTCCCATTATATAATTGCATAGGCTTAAGTCCAAAGATCTTATATTATGTTTCTTTTGTCTCTGGTCTTGAATTCATTCTTAGTCGCTTATTTAAAACAAAACAAAGCAAAAAGCATTGAATGACCAAAGATTCATTCAGGTAAAGAAAACCAGTGAAAGGAAGTATAAGCACAGTGTTCTAGAAGGAATAGTTTAAGGAGTTAGAATCTGGAGACACATTCAGTGGATGTTCAAGACAGGGAGAAAGGCTGCCGTGCTGAGGAGAAGGGAGGGGCATGTGGGATTGGAACTGGAAAGGCTTGGGATGGTGTCATAGTGTAGAAGTAGGGCCAGGGGATGGAAGCTTCAGGGGGATGGATCTCAGCGTGGGTTAAAAGCCATCTCTGGCGCTGCTAGTTCTAGGATGGGAGGCTTCATCCTTGAAGACATCAGCATACCGACGGGGTAGGGTCACAGCAAGGCATTGGATGGGGATGGGTCAAGGTTACCGCTACCTGTATATCAAGGATCACTAGGTGAGCTTTGAGAAAATACACAGTCCTGGCACTCTCCTGCCGAGATTTGATTCAGCAAATACGGTAGTGGTGGAGGGCTAACCTTTGCTTGGAATCCTTGAGGTGCTCATAATGCGATCCAGAGCACATCTGAGAGTTTTCAGGCGGTTATTTTCAAGCTTCTGGATAGCATGAGAGGCATTCTATGCGGATGCATAGACTCGAGGACCGCCCTTCCTGGATCCCGTTTGTTTCAGATTACTTAATATCCACTGTACTTTGATTTACTTTTAAAATTCATATGTGTGTGCGTATGTATATGTCTGTGTGTTTGCCTACTTTTATGTCTGTTTACTATCTGCATACAATACTTGCAGAAGCCAGAAGAGGGCCCTTGGATTAGATTCCTTGGAATGGGAGTTACAAAAGCTTGTGAGCTGCCATGTGGATGCTGTGAATCAAACCCGGGTCCTCTGGAAGAGCAGCCAGGAGTGCTCTTAACCATGGAGCCATCTCTCCAGCCCTATAGTGATTTCCTTACGAGCAAAGTATGGTAATAATTTTGAGTGTGAAGTGTGTATATTAATGTGAATTTATATAGTACTTAGGATGATACCCACACATGCTAACATAAATGTTAGCTGATGTTTATTAATAATATCATACTATCACCCTTTGTAGCGATTACATAATCAAATTATTCTATAACCCTGGGAAGTGTGGCCTTCTCCTAAAGCACTCGTCTAATTCTTGTGTTTCTTCTGACCTGATGGTGGCATTACCACAATGGCAGTCTGGAGAGACTGCAGTGGACTCCTCTCATCGGCAGAGACACGACACTGACCCCACTTCCTTCACACAGGCAGACTCTGCTACTGGAAAACGTTAGCAATGCTCTCTGGGCTTATACTGTGACCTGAAAACTCAAGCTTGGTTGCCCAGAGGATGGGATCCTGCCTATAACTTCCAGGCTGTAGTTTATCCTTTCTCTTCAGAAGCAGACTTGGGGGTTATCTGATGAACAGTTTCACATTAAGAACCTAAATGTCAGCAGTTCCTTCCCTTAAGGGTGTTGGGCAGAGGCTAAAACTTGGGGGTAAGACCCCAGGATTCTAGGGTCTGGCAGCACTGACCCTGGCTGAGAGCCATCATGGATTTACTTGGTGACCATTGGTGGAGCAGAAATGGACATGCTACCGGCATCTTAGTGCCAGGACTAGAATTAGAGATCTCATGGAGTCTTTAGGTCTAGTGTCCCATGCTGGCTTTAGGACTGAGGCCAGCACCCAGTGTCATATTAGTGTGTTGCTGGTTTCTGTCATCTAGTGTTGAAAGAATATAATCACATCCATATAAAAAGTCCCTTTTGGTGGGTCTTTTGAGAAATGTTGCATAGACAAGTCCCAGAGTTGAGGTGTTAAAGTAGGACCCTTCTACAAACACAGCCTGTCAGGGAAACACAAGCTGTGTGGGGTATGCAATCAGAACTGGGTTGGCTGAGAGGTCCTGCAAACTCTTCCTTACCACTGCCTGCCTCCTACACAGTATTTCAGTGCTACCCAAAGGGGCACAGTTTGAAAGACACCGATCAAGCTTAGCTTCCATCATCAGTGAAAGACTGAGGCCCAGGGAGGTTAAGTAAGTTACTGACATCACAGACTCAGAAGAGCTTGTCTTTCGCCTTCACTTTCTTCCCTGCCCAGTCCCCAAAGTCAAATGGAAGTATGTAGAGTTTTGGTGACTCTCGGGAGAGCCAGAAAGGACAGAAATCTTTCACCTTTTTATTGCTGTTCCCTGTAACTGTTTACAGCCTATTTCCCTGGGCACCAGGGTCCAAGTTGAAGAACTAAAGATGGTTTCCTAACACTACACCTTGACTTTCCAGGGCATTCACAGATCCTACTGTAGCCATGGGGTAGCCTTTCTGATCCAGAGCTCTGTGTGGCTCAGGAAAGGGAGAACTCTGCTCCCTGGAGGCTTGGTTTGTTGGAGAAGGGAGAGCCACATTCACTCTGCACAGGAATGATGGGAGATTGTGTTTTACATTTTAGAGACAGTTTCACATAGTTCTGGACACCCTTGAACTCAAGATCCCCTTACTTAGTTCCCAGAGCACTGGGATTACAGTTGGGCTTACACCACCATGTCTGGCTCACGGTGACCAGTGGAAACTAGCCTTGTCTGTGAATGATTCCCAAGTGATGTGCAAGGCCTAGAGGCAGTGCCCTGAAACACAGCAAGGAGGCTCCTGTTCCTGCTGCAGAGGGTAGAGTGTTACCCAGAGGTGGAACCAGGATCATCAGAGGGTTAGATAACAGATAGACGCCACACACTGGACTGGAGGAGAAACGGAGTCTTTGAAGGACCTTCTCCTCTTATGTCAGTGCATGGCCTTGCATATCCTTGGCGCCTCTGCTAACACCCCAGCCCGACAGCTTGGAATATCAAGCCTGACTGTATTCAGGGAGCCATGCTTGCCTTTTGCAGCACGTCCATCAGAACTGGAAGAACCTTTTAAAGTGACAGTGAAGGCGGGCTGACTGTCCACTACAGCATGATGCTTTCCTGCTTCACCTCTTTGAGCCTCTGAATGGCTTATTTTCTTCTCAGTGATAGTGCTTTTTTCTCTGGAGTCTTTTGGTTGGAAACCTAATGATCTAAGGAAGTTTGGGAATGAGACCTAACTGCACAGCTGGGCTCAAGCTGGACAGAGACTGAGTCAGCCACTGGTGGTGGCCCAAACCTCACAAGCGTGGCGAAACTGCCATTTTTGCCATTCTAGGCGTGTTTCCTTCATTTTAATAGAAAATGTACCCACGTTGCTCAGGAGCACTGCTGGTGAAGTGAGCGGTGGAGGCTCACTCTTGGCTTCTGATATAGTTGGCACTCACCCACTGAACCCACACCATGCTCAGCACAAGCGATAGGGACCCATGCAAGCTATAACTTGTGTTTGCATGGGACCTCACATCTATTGGGTAGAAGAGTCCACATCAAGGATGAAGAGCAGTGTGGTTGGGGATGAGGCAGGGGATGGGAGTGTGGGTGGGTGGTCAGACCTTAGGGCTGAATCATCTGATTGGGCTGTAGTAGGGTGGGGCCAGAGAGGGGCAATGGGACAGTTTGTTTGCCTGGGTGTTGGAGGAACTATGGAGCCACTGATTGGTTTTAAGCTGAAGAAGGATTTGACAGGAATCCCAGTTTGCTATGGTCCTTGGTGCTGTCACTTGGCTACTGTGGGAAGTGGGTTCTAGGCCAACTAGAGGCAAAGGAGCTAGGAAAGACATAAACATTTGCCTGAGAAAGATTATGAGAGCTCCAGGTCCCACAGCCAGTGCGCAGGACTGACAACTGGGGTCAAAGTGCATGGATGTGGCGATTAAGGCTCCTATGGGGCAGTTAGGTGGTGAGCACAGTCGTCAATGGGCCTGAAGAGATCTAGAAGGCTGAAGGGACGTTTGGATTGGAGACCCAGGCCAGGAAAAACAGCCCAAGAGAAGGCAGCTAAGGGCAGGGCTTTAGGACCACTGATGAGTTTTGTCCTGGTCCTGTGGCCAGGAAATGGGGCTGTTGTCTGGGAGAGCCCTTCCTGGGAGCTCGCACCTATGGGCTTAGGCCTTCAGCATCCTGCTAGCCGCTACTCCTGGAGCTCCGGGTGTGGGACCCTTTGTCAGCCCTGTCTGTTTGTGTTGCAGCAACTGCCTGCATGTGGTGGAGCCCATGCCAGTGCCTGGCCACGACGTGGAAGCCTACTGCCTGCTCTGCGAGTGTAGGTACGAGGAGCGTAGCACCACAACCATCAAGGTACCGCTGCGGGTTGGGGGGGCGGGGGGGGGCGGGGGCTGCATCCGCGTGTGTCTCAACCCATGAGTTCTGTTCTGTTTTTAACATTCTGAAGCCTTGTGCAGATAAGGGACCTGGTTCCCACATTTTGGGTGGGGGCGGGGTTTCTGACATGGCGGCAGGGCTCCTATGCAGTGAGAGTGAGAGCTTTTACCGCTGCACGAGGCTCCATTTTCCCTCCAGAGCAGCAGCTCTCAGCCTTCCTAACGCTGTGACCCTTTGATACAGTTCCTCGTGTAGTGGTGACCCCCCCCACACACACACACTATAACATTATTTCATCGATACTTCATGACTAATTTTACTAGTTACGAATCCTAACGTAAATATCTGATATTCAGGATATCTGATATGTGACCCTCAAGGGCATCATGACCCGCAGGTTGAGAACTGCTGTTCTAGAGAAGGCATTGAGTACGTCTCCTCCGGGTGCCTGACTGTCAGCACGATGCTAGGAGTAGAGGTAGACTCCAAGGGAGCATGCAGGTTATCCTCAATGATGTTAGCCTCCTTTGAAAAAGCCTTCATGGCCACATAAGGCATTGGACATTAGATTCAGGGTCTTTTACTGTTTCCTGAGCCTCGCCCTTGTTAACCACCTGGATGAATTGAAGATAGAAGTGATAGATATGGCCCACTCCAGATATGGAGAAGGGTGCTACAAAGCCCTTGTCTGTCCTTCTGTCATCAGGCTGGATTCAGACCTGTCTGGAGGCTGAGAAGCCAACCATCCTCTGACAAGCAGAGAAATAGTATCAGAAAAAGTTTAACGATATCAAATTCTTCCTTGGCTCTTGCTTTTGAGGCATGTTTAGAGAGGAGCTCATCTTCACACGGTCCCTGCCTGCCCTAGGGAGCTATGGCCCTTAGGACTGTAACTCCCCATACTCCCCCATTTATGTGGAAAATAGCTGTGTGTTATCCTTTAGCTCTGTCAGGCTGGGCAGGTTGCCTTCTATTCACTCTCCTGCCTGGGGCAGCCTCTCTGGACCTCTCCTGATGGTGCTGACTTCCTTCATAGGTCCCACCCTCTAGAGACCATCTAGATGCCCAGGACCTTCGATCCAGAGCCCAGTGTCACCTCCTCCCTGTGGAAGGGAAGGTGCTCCCAGCACGGGGACTGTGTCAGCACAGGCTCCGAATCCCTCGTAGTTTGCTCTGCCTAGGAGCCTCAAGCACGTGTGTCACCTCCCCTCTCCTGAGGTTCTCTATTCTCTGTGTGTATACTCGTCCGTGTGGAGGCCAGAGGTCAACTCTGAGTGTTTTCCTCAGTTGCTTTCTGCCTTGTTGCTTGAGGCAGAACCTGGAGCTTATCAGTTCAGCTGAGTTAGCTGACAGTCCTATGTCCTCCCCCGAGCACTGAGCATATTGGCACACGCCATCTTGTGTGATGTTTTTTTGATTGTGAGTTCTGGGAAATTTAAATTGTATCCTCATGCTTGCGAGCAATCACTTCACTGAGCTATCATCTTGGCCCTTAGTGTGGGTTGGTTTGTTTTCTAACCCCTTTTTCCAGTCAGGGCCACTGCTGGATCAGATGCCAGCAATAGCTAGGCATTTTGGGTGGGTAGAAAAAGCATTTGAGGTGTAGCCAGCCAAGCCAGGTCCACATCTCATCTCTGTCACTTCATCTGCCAGTCTTGGGGCCCTGGGTGAATTCTGTGGAACTGTGGTTCCAGTATGGTGATCCCATCCCATCTGGGCCATTTCAGGCTGAGTGGAGGAGGTCCTGTGGTCTTCACTGAGGGATTAGTGACTCAGGAGAGAGACCATGAGTGCTGAATGTCGCATAGGGGCCTCCAGTACTCACACTTCACACTGAGTTAATCTTACTGAGTCTGCCCTTTAAATGCTTTTGATTCAGTGTGTTTTGTCTGTGGTGGGGATACATGTCACAATTGAAGCACACACAGAACAACTTATGGGAGTCAGTCCTTTCCACCATGTGGGGCCACCCGGTCACCGAGCTTGGTAGCAGGCACCTCTATCTGCTGAGCCATCTTACTGGCCTGCATCCGTCCTTCCCAGAAGACACAATTACTCTAGCTTAGGAGGCTCCGTACGTGGGAGATGAGTGAGGTAGTCATCTTCCCTTCCCTCAGCCCTCAGGATGCAGCCTCTTGCTTTCCCCCCATCCCTCCCCCCATGCATAACGATGCACTAAGCATAGCACACCCTCTCAGGACACGAGCTACCCCCTCCCATTCTGCACCCGAAGTGAGGCCAGCCTGGATCCCCTGGCTTACTCTTTTTGGTCTCTGTTCTCTGGCCTCCTCAGCTGGTCCTCCTTGCTCTGGCCTAGTTCCTCATGAATCTCTAGTCTTTGATATAGGCTCTTGTATAGCCAGATGGCCCCTGCCTCTCACGTCACCTCAGAGTCTCTCAGGTGCCTAGCAGCAAGCTTAGTATCTGAAATCTTGGTGCCTGCTGGAATGTTCCTTGTCATTGAACTGTCTCAGGCCAGCACAGAGCCTGTGGTGTGCATCACTTTCCCTTCCATCCAGCCCCACACTGCCTCCTAGTACCAGTCTCTAACTTGATGGTAGCCAGGGTGGATATAAGACTAGAAATGGGGTCCTGACTCTGAATATGGGGGTCACTGAACAAGGCTGATGTCTTCCATAGGTCATTATTGTCATCTACCTGTCTGTGGTGGGGGCCCTCTTACTCTACATGGCCTTCCTGATGCTGGTGGACCCGCTCATCCGGAAGCCAGATGCCTATACTGAGCAGCTGCACAATGAAGAGGAGAATGAGGTAACCCTAGCTCTCTGGGCTAAACCCTAAAGCAGGGGTGCCCGTCCTCCCCACCCCTGTCATCTTCAGTTGCTTTTCCCTGTCCATTTTCTCATACTTCACCAAGAGACAGCAGCCATTGCCCTTTGCCCCTCCAGATGCGCTAGGCAGTGGCTCTGAGCTTCCCTGACACCTGGCACCAGGCAGCCTCAGTGCTTGGTGTTCCTAGGCTGGGGTGGAGGAGGGCGATCCTCCCAGGGACACATGCTATGCTGCCTGCTCAGATTGGGTCTAGCATGCAGAGGACTCCTTGGAGGTAGCAGGTTTTGTTCAGGGATTCGACAAGCATCTGTCAAGTGCTCACTCAGTTCAAAGCTTGGCCGTGGGGGCTGGTGACAGAGGGGGAATCTCAGAAGCTAGAAGGCCAGGTGCGTGGTGACCAGCACAGCCATGTACAAATGCAGGATTTGGATTTCTTAGGATAGACTAGGAGTGGTGGCAAGTAGAACTGCCCGGGAAGTTCAGCCAGATCAATGAAGGCCTTGAATGTCAGGCTAAAGAATCTTGAGTTCATATGATAAGCAATTAGGAAGCACTGTGCCAGGCAGCTTACATACCTGTCTGAAGGACAGCGTCTCTGCAGCCTCCTCGCTGGAAGAAACCACAGTCTGTCAACGGACTGGGGATTTGGTACAGGAACCTAGGTGTGTCTAGATGAGCATGTGGCAGGAATGCGCCTCAGCCATGACAACTGGCCCTGGGAGATGTCACCAAAGAAGCCAGAAGATGGCTACCTTAAAGAAGAAAAAGAAAAAAAAAAAAAAAAAAACGTGGCCCTTGCCAGCTGCCTTCTGATGTTTATAGAGAAGAGCTTGTACTGGGGGCAAAAGGGCCCACCCACAGGTTGAAGTGGGAGATGTGACAGGACCGTGTTAGGTTTGATGATAAAGAGGAGAGGGCTTCCTTTTTATATAGTGAGTTGTGGGTCACTGGAGGTGACCAAGCCAAGCTGTCCTAGGCAATTATAGTTTGAGAGGTTTTTAAAGTTCTAAATTGGAGACAAAGAACGAAAAATTCAAATGCATGTGAGGACCCTGACACTCAGAGTCTTCAGGTGGTAGGGTCTGGACCAGCCCAGACAATAAGGATAAGGACAGGCAGGTAGGTACTGGGAGCCTGCACCCCACCAGCCTCCTCCTGGCATGAATTTGGCCAAAGGTGGAGCAGAGGTGATGAGCCTCACCCCCCACCCCACCCCCTGGAGGTGTGACTAGGGAGGTGGTGGCCCTGGCAGTTGGGTGGTCTTGCTTGAGAGGAAAGCTCGCTTGCCTACCCAGTTATTAATGTAGTGTAATCGCAGCTCTGATAGGAGAGGAGCGTCACTAATAAACACGGGGCGATTAGGGGTAAGGTGGTAATTGCAGTCCTGGCCGGGGGAATAATTGAGAGATGCAGCCGATGATTACATAGCTCGCGCCATGATTCCTGAGGAATGCATGGCTCCTGGGCATGGCCTTGCCATGTCTCCTGCCACCCCATCCTAGATACGGAGCCAGGGGAAGGGTGGCTTGCCGTCTCTGCATCTGGGCCTAGGCCTCTCTTCCTACGAGAGCCTACCTGTGGGGAGCCTTGAGGATGTGGAATCAGAGTAAGCCCTCCCTGCTGTGGGATTGGCCTGGTGGAAAGGAGCCTAAGGATTTCTGTCTGGCCGTATAAGGGGTTGCAGCAGGCCGTCACTGGCAGATTCAAGCCAGAGCTTATGAGCTCATTCCCCATCTGTAGAGGACATTGCTCATTTCCCACCCAAGACTTCAAAGGGTCATAAAATGCCGTATTTTTAGTTTCTTGGAGACTCTGACCTAAAGTCAGTTTGCTCTGCTTGGTCCCAAACTCAGGGGTTGGGAGTGGAGGGCCAGGAAGAGTCTCGTCCAGCATCCTCAGAGTAGGCGGGGAAATCCTGTGCTCTCATGACATGGCACTCTGCTCCATCCCCTGACTTACTGTCATTCTGCATGGTGTCCAGGCGTAGGTGCCTGGGGCTCACTGCTCCCATCCTCTCCTGCTGTGTGCTGCTGAATCCTGCAGGCGGTACTGTGGGGAGACTTACTAAGACCTTTGGCCTGTGTACAGGCTTCAGCCCCAAGATGGCCGAAACCAGATGCCTGGGCCAGGACCATAAAGGCAGGCAGCTCAAATCTGACTTGAAGGGATGATAGTCTTTGGGGGGAAGAGGGTTACTTTGGGAAAAATCCTCTTTAAGGTCCTAAAAGAGGACATTTTTAGTAAAAGATCCCTGTGTTAGGAGCAAAGGCTTCCTAGCAGAGAAGAACTTTTGAGTGTGGCTCTGAGGGCTGATGGGAGAGTGAGTACCGCCCCTGGTCCATGGAAGTGGAATAGCCCCAAGGTGCCTTCTTATAGGGCATTGGGCTGGAGTGGTGAGGGACAGTCTTCGTCACCACAGTCGGCACACCAGGAAGGTCTCCTTTCAAGTGGCCATAAAGCCAGGGCCTCTGGATTGATAGTTGCCTGGAGAGACCTCCCCTGACCCAAAGGGACTTAACTTCCAGCTCAAAGTGGGAGAGTTGGAGCGAGCCCTGGGCTTCCTTGAGGTGTCACATGAGCTTATACAGCTACTGGCCTCCGAAAGAAAAGTGTCTGTCCTCAGGGGCTCCCCTTTCCCGCTCCCAGGAGCCTGGGACCCAGATAGAAGTGAAATTTGATAGCCAGTGAGTGTTTGCTAGGTTTAGGGGGGCTCCTGGGCTCTATCACCCCAATTCTTATAGGTAGGAGCTCTCCTGCCAGGGGATAGGGGCCTCTGGCAAAGAAAGGGAGGCATCCCCCCACTGCACAGCCCAGTCCACAGAGGGAGATGAAAGGCCCTCGTGCTCCCTTTGAAAGCACTGGCAGAGCCTCAGTGGGCCTGGCTGCTGGGCGCTGCCTCCCTGGATTCCAGTGGCATTAGACCTAATCCCTAGGCTCAGACGCCCTTTGAAAGGAGGAAGCCAGCATGTTTGTAGGGACAGAAACAGCAACAGAGCCATTTTAGATGTACAGAGCTGGCCCCCTTTGAAGAGGGAGAAATGAGGGTTTCTCCAAGGCTCTTGCCGTCTCCGCCACTCGCTCCTGAGCTCTGACAGGGTCTTCAAAGTTCTCCCTCCCAGTGGGGGCAGTGCAGAGAGTTAGTTCTGAGACTCCTGTGGGAGGGGGTGTACAAGGAAACCAAAGGAAGAGGATAAGGATGATGGGAGCTAAGGTCATGGAGAGCCAGACGAAAAGAAAGCCAGGGTCACCGAAGACTGGCCTCCCTTCCTGTCTGTAGATGGATGGCAGTATGCACTAAGAACCCTGGGGGCCCTGGGGTTTGGGAAAGACGGGTCCAGACTGTTCAGATAGCCTCCTCACCCTGATAATAGAATAGGGAGGTGTGCCGTTCAGCAGATACTTCTAGAACGTCGTGGGGCTAGACTGCATAGCGCTTGAGAATAGTCCTGGTTGAGGTCCCAGCTCCACCACTCACTGCCCTTGCTACTGAGCTCAGGGTATAGCTTTCTAAGCCGGGAGTAGACAGAGTAGCTCTTGCCTCAGGGCCGCTGTTGGGATCGGGCATTAAAGGCTTTTGCAGACCCTGAGTGCGCTCGTCCAGAGAGGGGAGCCTCTGGCCACAAGTAACCTGCAGCTACCTGTCTTTGATCTAACTCTGGGGTGAGTTGTGCCTGCTTCTCTGGTTGTCCATATGATTTCCTCTTGGGAAAATCCAGCCAAAGGCAGAAGCAACTGAGTCCTAAGACAGGAGATCCAGGGGCATGAACAAGTTCAAATGTGGTCCCATGAAATTAGGTGACCTTGGTTTGCGAGGCAGTTTCTCCTTCAGAGTCTAAGTTGTACAAAAGATGGAGGTGATATTAGCCACTTGCTGTAGGAGCCTGTCAAGTACCTGGGAAAGAGACCGGTGTATAGTGAGTGGTGTATGCTTGTCAGGGTGACATCAGTCTGGTTACCTGGGGACCTCTAGGGACTTGTCTGTCGTCGTCGTCCCCCCCCCCCCCCCACCGCATTCCTCAGCCCAGACCTGATGGGAGAAGGGAGGCTAAAGGGAAGACTTTCCTTGCTGCCCCACCCTCCTCCCCATTCACCTGCCAGTTCTATGACCAGCAGGCAGGCCTGAGGCCATCTGTGGGTCTTCTTAGGGAATAGATGTGGCTACTCTAATACCTTTTAATCAGACTGTCAGCCATGGGGACACAGAGGCTCTCAGCAGCAGCTTTCTCCCACTTGAGAGCTGTTTGCTGCGACTTCACCTGAGCACTCCCAAGTGGAGCTGTGGCAATGTGGTGTGTTACAACATGCTCCCTTGATGTTCTGCTCCGGCTCTGTCCAGCTCCCACTTCCTCAGACAACCCAAGAGCAGAGCTTCTGCCTGTTCACCAGCTCTAGCACGCCCCGGATGACCCCAGGCCTGCGGTTTACCCCCAGGCACTCACTAACCAGAGCCCTCCAGGGCAACACGGGGCCTAGAAATGGGCAGGAGTAGGATTGTGGAAGAAAGCAGCCCTTGGGCCCCCGAAGCTAGACTGGGGTCCTGGGGGAGCCAGCTGGTACTCAGGCGGGCAGGTCTTCGGTGCCCACCCCTACCCCACAGCCATGCTAAGAGCAGTCTGAGCCAAGCTGCTTTCTTTGTTGGGCCACTTAGGCAGCGCAGCCAGTCTGGGGAGGAGTGGAGTGGAAGGTGGTGTAGGCCACAGTGATGCTCAGAGGCAGCTCCCCTGACAGTAGTCAGCCTGCCTTTCCCCCTTCTCTGCCTCAGTGATTCCCGGCACTGACCTTGAGTGCTTTCTATCTCCAGAAGCTGACCCAAGTTTCTGTATACATTGTGTCCTTGAGACCACCTCAGTCTCCATCCTGTATGAGAGAGATTGGCTCTGACCCACCTAAGGCCATGTGTCTGGTAGGAGTCAAAGCCAGGTTTTTTTGAGTCGGCTCCACTGTGCTGAACTCCCAGGGAGAAGGGCACTTGAGCCCTGACCTATGCTTGCCAGTTCTCTTGACAAACGGTTCTCCCCATGACAAACACATCTTGTAGTCACACAATGGTACTCGAGCACATCAGACCTAAAGGAATTTTGTGAGACATGGCTAGGATTTTTGTTTTTCTTTGGGTTTGCTTTTGGGTTTGGGCATGTTGCTAGAAATTGTCCTACAGCCACAGGCATGGTTAGCTAGGGCTTGACTTACTGTGGAGACGCAGGCCTAGCTCTTTAAACATGGTCTGTCCTGAGACAGCATCTCACTAAGTGGTTGCCACTGGCCTTGAACTTGCTATCCTCCTGTTTCTGCTTCCTGGGTAGCTGGGATGGCAGGCCTGGACCTCACCTGGCCTGCCCATGACACCCACTCAGTCTTGAGCATGGACTCCCAGGGGACCATCTATAAGTCACCTTAGGAGCAAGTGAGCTCAGGACAAATCGCCCAGCACTGTGCTTCAAGGATAAGGCTGTCCCAGCCCTTTGACCCCAGCCTCCTCTCTGCCCTGCCAGCCTCTCTATACCCTCCTGCCCCACCCCACTCTCAAGCTGGCAGCTGCAGTGACAGAAGCTATGCCAGCTCGGGGCATTAGAAGCAAAGTTGCACTTACTGGGCGGCTCTGGGCTTAGAGGGCTGCACTAATCCTTTAAGAGATATGTGGCAGGAGATGAGAGGCGGGGAGAGCTAGGGAGGAAATCCCCACGGGCTGTGGGCCTGGCCCTCGGCTCTAATTCTCCCCCCAGAGATCAGCTCCGGGTCCTGCAGGAAATGCATGGGCTCTGGAGCTTCAGAGGCAGAGGAGTGATAATTAAGAGAAGACTGACGACAGAAGCGAAGTGGGTCTGAGAGCAAAGGGGAAGGGGGACAGGGAAACCAGCAGAGGGAGAGAGAGAGAGAGAGAGAGGGAGAGAGAGAGAGAGAGAGAGAGAGAGAGAGAGAGAGAGAGAGAGAGAGAGAGAGAGAGAAAGAGAGAGCAGAGCTGCCAAGCAGGGGACTGGCTGACTGCTGCAGCCGGCCATGACATGGGAATGCTAGAGTTGGACTCTAACCCTAGACTTTCACCCTACCAGGCTCTGAAGGATGTCCCATCTTCTCTTTTTCAGGAGAAGCAATCTCTCTCTCTCTCTCTCTCTCTCTCTCTCTCTCTCTCTCTCTCTCTCTGTGTGTGTGTGTGTGTGTGTGTGTGTGTGTGCCCTTCTTCTTGTCCCCTGAGCATAGGACAGAGAGAGGAGGTGTGCAGATGAGTACCTGCCCTGTGCATTTGGGTACATAGCTCTTGAAGTCTTGGCCGCTGTGCATGAGGCCTTGAAGCCAATATTCAGTCCTTCTCCTGAGACTTAGGAGTGGCTAGGGTGAGACCTAGACTTGAGCCAGCTCTGCTGGAATTGCTTGGGCCCCAGAAGATGCTCCTGACTCTTAAAGATGCCAAAGCTTTCTGGCTAGGCACACCATTGAGGTCTTCAGATAACCAGGCAAGGCGCTCATGGAGCCCACAGCCCTTGGGGAATTCAGACTTTAGAAGTGCTCACTGGGGCACTTGGTTCCATGCTAGACTTTAAGGATCCAGAGCCCTGACCCCTCCATCCTCATTCAGATCGTTTCCCTTCTTATTCCAATGCAGGATGCTCGCGCCATGGCAGCAGCCGCTGCATCCATTGGAGGACCCCGGGCAAACACTGTCCTGGAGCGGGTGGAAGGTGCTCAGCAGCGGTGGAAGCTGCAGGTGCAGGAGCAGCGGAAGACAGTCTTCGACCGACACAAGATGCTCAGTTAGATGGTTGCCATGATTGCATCAGAGACCTGGGCCATGGCTACCAGATTCTGGGGCTCACTGCAGTCTTCCCTGGGTCTTCCCTTCAAATGCCCATGGCGTTTGTCCTTCTCCCTCTCTAGAAATGTACTCGACTGTTATAACTAGGGAGTGTGATTGGGTCTCTGTAGGTCTCTGGGGGGTAGAGGGGAGGGGAGGGAAGGCAGAAGGGAACAGAGACATTTGAGGTGGCCACATGATTGAGTGGAATTCATCCCTCCTGTCTTCGCCATTCCTCCCAGCTCCACATCTTAAGGATGCTTACGGGAGATGGAGCTGTGTCATCAAGAGCTCGGTGGGTTCAAGGAAAGTATGACCCAGCGCTCAGCCTTCCCTCTAGGATGCTGTGGTCCCCATTCCCACTTCCTCCAGTGCCAGTACTTTAGCTTGGCCTGGCCCCAGCCTCAGGAACTGTTGTGGTGCCACTGAGCCCACGGTCATCTCCAGAGTCCACCTGGAAGCCTGCTCCCCTCTCCTCGGCTCCTGGTCCACCAGTGCATGGCAGTGCCCATGCATGCCAGCATATTCAGCAGCTGTCACCTTACTCCCGTCCCAGGAGGCCATCAGGCCTCCCACCTCTCCCCTGTGACTGCAGCTGCTGAGCCATAAAGTTAGAGCCTTTGACACAAGGCCAATGGGGACCAGAGTACCATGGCTCCTGTCCTTGGATGGCCTCTTGTCCCTGAATTTCATTGTATCATGCATGGAGAGAAATGTCTGTCTTTCTGTTGTCTGTACATCGAAGAAGCCATTAAATTGTTTTATTTCTCAAATGTTGCAGATCTCAAGGGAGATGGAGAGCCATGAGAAAGTGTTCTGCAAGTGATCTGGTTAGGTGTGCTGTTCCATATGGGGGACAATACATCTTCCTAGGTGGATTCAGACATAGGCAGCGCTTTGCAAAGCCAGGGTGGACTCTTGCCACCTGCTGAGGAAAGAGGCACAAGCTCAGTAGGGTACTGCCTGTGTGTGTGCACACCGCAAGGGGACAGTAGGTGTCACATTTACTTCACCTTTGAAACTGCACAGTGCCCACCCGATGTCATCCATACCCTACAGGCCCGTTAAATGGTGTTTCTTGCAAAATGTCTAAGCAAAACCCAGATGGGAGAGGGATTGAGAGGGTAGGCAAGAAAAATGTACCCTAGAAGCTTCCAGAGTGGCCACTCAGCAGAGTCCAGCCCTGGCTCAGCCCAGGCCTACATGTGGATGGTGGGAGGTGTCGAGGCCTCGGTCGCACAGCAAGTGCCTGTAAGGAGCTGTATGTCGGATCAGAGTTGCCGTTCTTCCAGGTTTCCCTTTGACCATGCGTGGAAGATGTCTGTGAAGCCTTTGGTTCTTTGTGAGGGGTTGGAGACGAGAGAGCAGTTTCAGTGTTTCAAGGGCTACTGACATTCAGTGCTAAGTATCAGGAGGATGGGAAGGGCTGGGACATGCAGATGGGGCTTCTAGAAGGTACAGAGAGACAGTTCTGGACTCCGAAAGCTATGAGATACTAAGAAGTCATCCTTAACTGGCACGCAGTCCCAGCTGGGGTTAGCAGGAGGTACGTGATCATGAAGGCAAAGCCGGGACCCGTGTTGATTACATTTCTCTGCTGCTAGATAGCCTGGTGTCTTCTAAGCCCCTCTCAGGGTTCGTCACTCACTGGGAATCTTGACGTTTTGATCCTCATTTCATAAAAGAAGCAGATGGTACATTTATGTACCAATACCTCATCTGTAACCCAGAGTCTGGGATGGATAGACCTCCCTTTGCAGCTGCTATACCAGAAGGATACCTTGAGCATCGTCTGTGAGTCCTGGTGACTGCAGAGCTCTGCCCAGACTGGTAGTTTTAAAGATTTCTTGTGAATTAAGCACTCGATGCTAGCTAGAAATCAGCCTCGGCATAAATAAGTCTAGTGTGGGAAAAATTTTAAGATTAGAAATGTGTTCACACCGGGCAGTGGTGGCGCATGCCCACCCACAGGGGCTCCTGGGGGCCTCACTGTCTCCTTATCCTCACCCTCTCTCCCACCCTTTCACTAAGGTATTGACCTTAATAGGGCCCAGGTCCAGCCATGGCCATGGGGTCTCCTCCTCAGGTAACTGCCTGCTGCCATCCCTTTCCAGTCACCCACCCCGTGACTTCTGTAGGCTGACCTCTGTCCCTTCCCCATGAAACAGTCCCCAGCAAACTCGGCTGGCTCTGCAGTTGCTGGTTGTAGAGGATTTTCCAGTCAACGCCCTTTCCCTTCCTGTCTTCTTCATTTGATGCCCTTGATTCTCTCTTTCCTTCTCAGAGTTCTACCCCTGGCCTTAGTAACAGCGCCTTGGCCTCCTCTCTCACCATCCCCTCACATCTGAGCATTGCTATTTCCCAGGCTTCTGTCCTCAGCCTGCTTGGCTCAAGGTACAATTTAAGTCACAAGTCCTCAGCTCAGAAGTCCCTTCTCTTGAGGTTTCCTGGTGTCACGGACTCTGACCCTGAGATCTGCCTGAGCCCAGGCTCCTGACTTGTCTTTCTGGCTGTTGGATGAAGCAGGCCTCTAGGTACATCAGTGCCTGTTCAAAACAAGCACATTTATGATCAAACTTACCTTTGCCCCAAATTGTCTCCTTCTCAATCTTAATGGGTGGTGCCACCATCCACTGAGTTGTTCAAGCTAGTAACCTGGTATCCAAACAACTCAAACCAACGTTACCACCAGATACTGCCAGCATCTATCTCTCCTCTCCCTGCCTACTATCTCTGATCTACTCCAAACTCATTGTTTCTCATCACTGGCCATTCTTGTTAGGAACCAAGACAGCGTGCTTATAATCCAGTCATGTTACTTCCTTGGTCCAGAACATCCAGGGTGTTCCTAACGTACAGGAGTTTTTAAATTGAAGCCACTGTCTGACTGCCTCTGCAGCCTGTGATCCAGAACAGTTGGCAAGAGCTACTGGGTTGAGTCTATGCAAGTCCTTGGCAGAGGGGGCACTGGGTAGGCCCTACAGAAAGACACTTACCTATGGGTGTCAGGTCCTAGGTCCCACAGGCCACAATCCTGAGGTGCCCTCTGGGGCTTTTATTTTTGCCAGAAGGCCTGGGCCAGAGCTAACTCCCGTGTCCCATCAGCTCCTAACTCATTAGCACTATTTCATAAGGGTTGAAGAGCAAGCAAAGCTGGAGTAACCAATGGGATACAACAAGGACCCTCCCCACACTACCCCCAGGCCTGAGCTTGCTGCCTAAGCAAGCCTAAAACTGTACTGTCTGCTTCTCAAGGTATAACCCCTCCCTCCACAGCTCTGGGATTCCGTAGGCAGAGTGGACAGTGGGCCCCAGTTGAGCTCAGCCTTACCCTGTGGAGCCAGTCCCCATGTCTGTGGTAATGACACAGCCAGGGTCCAACCTATGATCTGCCTTTGTCAAAGGATGCCATCAGATGGACCAGGAAGAAGTCTCCTTAAGAGATTGTTCCTTCCCTTATAAAGCAAGTGGGGAGGTTAGAGCATAAATTCAGCCCAGCATCTGGGTACAAGTCTCTCTCTGCCATGCACGAACCAAGCAGCTTTGAGCTGAATCTAAAACTCTACGTGTTTGACCAGTAAGATGGCTCAGTGCTTGCTCACCAGGCCCGACGGCCAGAGTTCAGTCCCCAGATCCCACATGGTGAAAGGAGAAAAAAGACCTAAGTTGTCCTCTGGCCTCCACACGTGTTCCATGGCACACAGATGCTTACACATATGCATACAAACATACATACATACATAAATGAAAATCTTAAAGCTCTACATGCGCTGATGTATGGGTATATGCCTAAAATTCCTAATAAGCAAGCATCACACTGTATCCCATGAATAGCCACGATTATTATCTCACATGATGGGTAGCAAATAATGCAAATTTAATACATTCTATTAATATTTTTAGAACATACCATTTCAGGGCTTTTTGTCCGAGAACAAATACCTTAAACAAACAAACAAAAAACCAAACACCCTCTACCTGCCTCACTTTCTTAACTGCAGTGGGAGCAGCAACCACCTCTGTCCTAGCTGTAAGGACAGGGATGTTGATACAAAGACCCTTAGTGGGCACACAGTGAATGTGGGAGGCTCCTGTTCACATCACTACAACAACTGTTCAACGTGACCTCCTGTCACAGTTACCAGAGACTCCCAGCCATCTTGGCCAATCTTCAGCTAGCTAGACTACCCCACTGAGGCTTGGTTCAGAGTTTCCTCTGGCTGGAATTCTCTCCCTAACAGAATCTGGGAGAATGCTCACTTGGTCTAGTAACTAACTAAGCACAGAGGAACACAGGGTCAAGGCTCTGGTCCTAGCATCAGCTCTGCCGACACTCACTGTATGACCTCAGGCAAGGGAACCTCCTCACTGAGCCCCTCTTTTTCAGAGGACTACAGAGCCTACCAAACTTGCCTATGGTTTCCCACAAGGTCGGCTCACATGAATGAGGGGATTTGAGATGTGTTTGCAATGATGCACTCTCCTCAGTTGCTTACACAGAGTATTGAGTATTCCAAAAACAATGACTGGCCCTGTAGAGCTTGATATAGAGAATGTGGGAAGGCATGGGAGTGAGCATATGTCATGGTTGGTAATAGGCTCATGACACAAAAGATGCCAGGAATGAACAGAAGACGTGGTGGACACAGCCTGTGCTAACAACTCAAGTTTGAAACTGCTGACGTCTAGTTCCTTCAGAGCTGACACCTGTCAGTGACTTGCTCTCTCTAGGATTCTGTCTCCTCACTAAGGAAATACGGGGTGAAAGGAATCAGCAGAGATCTTCTCAATGTTGGGCTTCCGCTGTGATACAGGAGCAGCTTAGGCCAGGCCTGAATGGACCTATACCGGACCCTGGACCTTCTCCAGCTGCATTGGGCATTATGGAGAGGTAGCTGCACCCACAGATACAGAGCCAGGCTCTAATTCCCAGGGCAGTCTTCCTAGCATGCAATTTCGGGCAGGTCAAGCTGCCTTCATCGAGTCAACTGAAAACGAGCAGTGCCATTTCACTGGGTACTGTAAGAGGACAATGAGTGTTGTGTGCACATACACACATGAGCACATGAACGCACACATGCAATGGGTCTGGGATGTACTAAGTCTTTCCATGTGAGTACCTGTCATCTGTTATTCTCAGCTTGTCTGTGTGGTGGGGATTAGGGCTTCCCGTTACTGCTAGGAAGGGTCCTTTCCTGGCTTGCAGCCTGTGCCCAGGCTCCCATCTGTACAGAAGCAGCAGGGAGTGAGGGTGAGGCTGGAACCTGGATCCCCAGATTCTAGCCTACACTTCCTCCCTGGCTAGGCTGCTCTCCTCAGCCAGATCTGGACTACATGCATGTCCACAGGTAAACTTCTTTTCTCTCTTTGGGCCATTTTCCTCTAGGAGTTTTGAGGACAGTTCCAGGCAACACTCATGGGCTCTGGGTACTCTGGCTTTGGGTAGTTCTACAAATGTATCACCCTCTCTGTATTCTGCAGTCCTTGGCAGCTCCAGCTGTGCAAAGCCAAAGCCAATCCCTGCCGCTACCACCACCACCATCATCACCACCACCACCATGCTGCCTTGGAACTGTGCTAGAGAGCCACTGCAGCTCTGTCCCCCTCCGTTTAGCCTAAGAGGATCTGGTAATCCTCAAACAGTCCCAGCCTAACCAGTACCATGAAAGCCACTCTAGAATCATCTCTATTAAACAAAGGGCACCCCTCCCCGATCCCCCGTGTGTTCCCTCTGCATTGCTTGCAGAGTTCTTCCTAAGACCTTACTTCTGGGCCACACAAGCAATCTCCCCTGTGCCTCTCATTTGGGCAGTACTTGGAGGACTTCCTTAGGCTCTCCCCAGTCTCCAGCCCAGTCTCTAGCCCAGGCTCAGAGCAGCCAATCACAGCAGGACAGGAGTGGCCTATCCCCTACTCAGGAGCCCCTTCCTCTCCTCCCTCCCTTTATGGGTGTGTCGCACACGCTGAAGCTTAATCAGGTGAAGTGTACCTGGTTCCTAGTGGCAGGGCGGCTGAGCCAGAGGCCGAGGGAGATGCAGAGAGGCACGCAGGCAGCTTGGAGTCCCAGGAGCCCCTGGCCAGGAGCAGCAGTTCAAACAGTAACGAAGATCTAACCCCAGGCAAGTAGCTGATAACTGTGTGATGGAGACTGAGGGATGTGTTTCATCCTGAAATAGAGTTGGAGGAGGGGGGCCCCTGTTTACTTAGGGCTTAGTCACCCCCTCACAGCTCGCCTACCTAAAGGAGAAGAAATAGAGCCAGGCCACCTGCCGGGGGGTGGGGGGGGGTTTGCAGCACCCACCTCTGGGGGAGAAAGATGGGATTAGCTGTGCTGCCTGGGACAGTGCCACCAGCCAGTGTTTGTCCATGCCCCTGCCTCTAGAGAGCCCGCTGGGTTTGGCTTAATGCCTGGCAGTGCCTAGAGATCACCGTGGGTTTTCTGTATAGAGATTGGCTGGGAGATGCTTTCTTGGACAGAAGTTAAAATGTGAAAGGGATTAAATAGAAGAGAGAGCCCTGACCTGGGTCTGAACTGAGCTGTCCCCACGAAGTGTGGGCAGCAGTTAGGGGCAAGGCTTTTCGAGCCAACTTGTGAGAGCTCAAATCCCAGCATCGTGGCTCAGCAGCTGTGCAACCTCGGGCCATTTGCTTCTTCACATCCCTTCTAGGGCCTGTGAACGGGGTCAGTCGCTGCTTTCTCCCAGCATTGCTGTGAAAGTAAAATGAGTGTTCAGCATTCAACTTAGGGGGAAAGCTATGGAGATACTTTGCAGTTTCTAACACCGAGGCTTGCTAGATTAACAGTCTCCTCGAGGCTAACCTCAACTCTCAGGCCCTCAGCCCTCCTCCCCCCAAGTCTGTAAAGTGGGGTAAAAAGCTACTCAGAAGGGAACGTGAGGGGATTAAATAAATTGCTAGCACAAGGTAGGTGTCCAATAAGCAGCCACCGTTCTCTGTGATATGAGCCAGTGTTGTGCCGGTTAACAATGTAGATTTCCTCTCCCTGACACCTGGGCCTTTACCCGGGGGCAGAGATTGCATGGTGAGTTTTATCTTTTCAGAGCCTGGGACCTCTGCATGTCAGCTGTACTTCAGACATTAGGCTATAGAGGTGGCTCTCAAGAGTGCCTGCTTGCCATGCTAATGTTCACTCCAGTATCATGAGCTCTGGAAGAACACATCCCCTTCCACCCCACTGTAGGCTACTTTTGGGCACCTCCAATCTGTGAGGAACAGTGCTGGGCCCTGCAGGATGGAGCAGTGCCCAGGACAGTAGTCTGCATTCTCTAGAGAGAGCAGTGTACAAAAATGTGCGGCAAGGTGATTGGACGTGCAAGAGGTCCCTGCCAGTGTCCCACACTATGGCTAAGGAGAGACCAATAGACAAAGGCTTTGAGGAAAGAAAATGAGTAAAAACAGGAGAAGGCAGAGTAGGAACCACGGACAAAGAGATATTCAAACAGGTCTCAGCAGGAGGAGGAGGAGGGGTGGGTGGGTGGGTGGATGGGTAGAGACGGGAGTGGCTGATGTTCCTGGGAGGGAACATCCCATGAACACAGGCTTGAAGGGGAGGACCCAAGGCTGATAGAGAGAAGGAAGGGAACAGAACAACATCGTGGTATAGCTAGGGGCTGATGGGGACTGTGGTGAGGGAGAAGGTTGGTAGCAGCCCACTGAGAATCCTGTGTGCCAAGCAAGGGAATCGGGACCACAGGAGGCATCAGCTGTCTCTCCGGGAGCCCCATGACCAAAGTTGTGTTTTAGACAGATGAATCTAGGGCTCCAGAGCCTGGACACCAGTTAGTGCCCCATCAACAACAGCTGCTGATCACTGAGCACTCAGCCAAGCAGCCTTCAGAGGCCTGGTCCTCCTGGACCTTAACCCTGGCAGGTACCGGTGCTAGCCCCATCCAGAAGAAGAGGCCTAAGAGAGACTTAGTCGTGCTCCAAAAGCTGGGAAATGCCAAAGCCTGGCTAGTTCCAGAACCCTAGGTCTAAATTGCAGTAGGAAGGGATGAGAAAGGGAAGGAGGCAGACCAGAGAATTCAGTGGCATCCTGGGGGAATGAGGAGGTGATGACCTCAGCCATTGTGAAGGGGACTAAGTGGTGGCAGTTGGGAAACCAGAATAGCAGTCTAACCTGATCTCAGATCCTGGTTCAACTAACCCCCTTCTCCTCTCACGGAGGGCGCTGAAGACAACATAGTTCTACCATGACATAAACACCAGAGTGAACATCAGCAAGGAGTGTCCCAGTGTCCATCATGTTTGTCTGATCCCTCCTTTCAGGTGCTCCAGCTAATTCATCCCCGGAGCACCCAGTCACTTTCCATCTATGAGGTCTGAGTCTGACTGTCTTCTCTGGGAGACTCAAAGCTTTTCTCCGTGGTCCCCAAAGCATTTTCCCCGGGGAAATCCTGCAAGGGAACACTTTGTGAAAATAGACATGGGGTTCCTTTTTCCTCTGTCCCCTGTGTTGGCAATGAGATGGACCCCTACAGTACTGCTCTCTATGTGAGCTGAACCCTAGGATCAAGACCAGGAAGCCCAAGGAAGCCATGGTGATGATGGGCAGCTCCCCCCAGTCAGTGTCTGTTCTCAGCAGCCCCCAGATCTCAGTCCAAGGCTCCAGCTTGCAGACTGGCTGTACTACACCAGGGAACACTCCTAGAATTTCTGGGATCGCAATGAATTTCTTCAGCAGAACTGCCTGCTTTGCCCTGACCATCCTTCACTGTCCGCAGGAAGGTTTCTCATCTGTGTAGCCTTTCTTTGAGATTAGTGCGATGGAGCCCTAGGTCTTTCTGAACACTGTGGGGTGGTGCTCAGGACAGGGGTCAGAGCAACACAGCTCTGGGGCAGCAGTAGATGTCCCATCAAGCCAGCACTCAAACTCCTGGTCATACTTTACCAGTCCTGCCCCAGCCACATTCTCCAGTGATCAGATACCCACCTTACTGGACTTGCTGGGCACCTCAGAGGGGAAAGGAAAGGGCAGTTTTGTTTTAGCTTAGGACAAGAACCCAGATGTTCTGGCTCTAAAGTCATAACCTCTTCTTCCATGCTTGGCACACAATGGGAAGCGGTGCACGGGGTTAGCTGGATGACATGCATCGTGTATGAAATGCACTTTCACTCTTTTCAATCTTAGACTCGCTCACTCTTCTGGGCTGATATAGATTCTTCCCTCAATTGGCTAATGACTGGCTTGTTCCAGGGCATATACAACCCTTGTTTCCCAGTTAAGATTTAATTATCAGAGTGACCTTGATAGAGCCATTTCCTATGTCTGCTTTCCTAATTGGTAAGACAGTATATATCATGTAGTGAAAATTAATGATATACATACACAACACACACATACACACACATATGTATGTATGTATATATGTATGTATGTATGTATGTATGTATGTATTGTTTAGAACAGAGACTGGCATGGAAGACCCTGGCTTCCAGGG
Source organism: Mus caroli (assembly GCF_978045245.1). Classification (NCBI taxonomy): domain Eukaryota; kingdom Metazoa; phylum Chordata; class Mammalia; order Rodentia; family Muridae; genus Mus; species Mus caroli. The sequence goes on from NW_028227256.1 coordinate 132,640,394, forward strand.
TTAGCTATTATTGTCTGGCCTGGGCATGTTCCAAATTTTACATTGTTGCTGGCTCCTGAGGCAGCAGGCCATTGTTTCTGTGGCTGAGTCTATCAGGTCCCCTGATGGTAAACTGAGAACAAATGTTTCCCAAAGCTCAGTTCAGGCTTGAAAGGACACTGGAGAAATGATCCCAAACTGAAGAGAGGATGATGCCCGGTGGGTGGCTGCTGTGAGAGGTGAGGTCACAAAAGCCAGTGATGGTCTTCCTTTGATACCAGTCTGGAACCTCAGTCTGCAAAATGGCTTAGCTAACTTCCCCACTGGATCATCATCAGTTCTTGGGTGCATCAGACACACAACACTACCCACAGTTCTCAGAAGCTAGAAGCAGGCTGGGATGTAAGCACACGGTGCTTCCCTTTCCACCATGTAGGACAATTTATTCTCTCCTCCGCTGCTCTTGGATGAGGATTGGTTTTCTCTGTCATGTAGAGGGAGCAGGAACCCAGCCGCCCCAATATGAATCAACCTGCCTATAACAACCATGTGACCTTGTGTTACTTAGCTACTCCGTGCCTCGGTTTCTTCATCTGTGACTAGGGTATGATCCGTTCTGACCCTGAAGGCTTGGAGTAGCTCTCTGGCACACTTAGAACAGTGCCTGGTATATGGGTGAGTGCTAGGTGTGTATACTAGGCATGGCTACTACCACATGGTCCTGCCCTCCTCTGAGGCTAAGGACAGCAATTTAGGTCCTCCTCACTGGCACGTAGCCCACACAGAGCTCCTCAGAGGCGCTCAGGAGAGGGGGTGGGTTGACAGATAGATCACACTTGAGGGGGAATTGGGACCTAACGCACAGAATTTTCCTTCAGTGGCTATCCAGGCAGATGTGTTTCTGAGAGCTGTTAGGTGTGGCGTCGGGGTGCTTGCCAGCTCCCATGTAGATAGTGGGCACTGCCACCTTGAGCTTGTTCATAGAAACCACCAGAGGTCCTGGAGGTCTTGGTAGTTCTACCCTGGGCCATCTGCCTTACTGACCAAAGCTCAGCACGTGGCCACCCACACTACCCTTATCTGAAGTAGCCACGGAGGTAAATGGGATTGCTTTCTTTCCAGATGAAACACAGAGGCTCAGAGAAACCAGGGCTAAGGCTGCTTGGCCAAGGCTGCCACCTCAGGCTGCCTTTCCCATGAGCCTCCTGGGTAACAGGCTCTCTAAAGCTCTCCTCCTCAGTCCTGGGGCTGGGAAGGTAGTTCTCCCAGATCATCTTCCTGTGACCTCCCAAGAGTCCAAACGCTGAGGTTTAAGGAGGAGCTAGGCCCTCACCCAACTCCAGCTGCCAACAGACTTCTTAATAATTACAACTCTTATTAGAACCCAGGGAATGGGGGCTGGAGAGATGGCTCAGAGGTTAAGAGCACTGACTGATCTTCCAGAGATCTTGAGTTCAATTCCCAGCAATCACATGGTAGCTCACAATCATCTGTAATGGGATCCAACACACAATTCTTCTGGTGTGCCTGAAGACAACTATAGTGTACTCATATACATAAAATAAATAAATATTTCTTTAAAAAAAAACCAGAAGCCCCTGTCCAACCAAGAAGACCCTCAAACATCAACCAACTAGACCCCTGGTAAATTGTAGCCAAGCTTTGGGACCATGGGTGTGGCACTCTCAGCCTCTCAGGTTCAAGAATTGCATGAGCTAAGGAAATAGAGTGCTAGGCACAGCAGCAAGCACCAGAGGGCGCATCTGAGACCAGTCCTTCTCAGTAAAACTGGCTTCAGAAATGGAGCTGGGGAGCAGTCAGGAATCCCCAACCCCTAGACAGGGGGTCAGTGAGGAGAGAACATGAGGGCCTCACAGGGAACTCACTTCAGTCTGAGCAGACCAAGGGCAAGCGGGACTGATCCAGATTGCCTAGTTATGTCAGCCCAGCGGATCTGACATCATTTTCCAGCCTATCTAAGGCACAGGTGAGCTCACAGTCATGGGATGTGACTGCTGGTCTCCTGGGTCTTGGTCCCATAGATGCAGTTATCACATCCCATGTAGCAAAAAATATTCCAAAATGGCTACTCATATTGATGCATATTTAAAAGGCATTTAATATATATTTGTGAGAGTGGCCAGGTTATTCTTCGAAGATATTTATAGGCTATTAGACAAAGCCCCCAAGCAGAGTTGTGACATTTCTTCTTCTTCTTCTTCTTCTTCTTCTTCTTCTTCTTCTTCTTCTTCTTCTTCTTCTTCTTCTTCTTCTTCTTCTTCTTCTTCTTCTTCTTCTTCTTCTCTTCCCTTCCCCTTCCCCTTCCCCTTCCCCTTTCTCTTCCTCCCCTCCTCTTCTTCCTCCTCTTGCTTCTCTTCTTTTTTTCTTCTTTGTTTGAGACAGAATTTTTCTGTGCAGCTTCAGCTGTCCTGGGACACACTATGTAGACCAGGCTGGACTCAAAATCAGAGGATCTGCCTGTCTCTGCCTCCTGAGTGCTGAGATTAAGTGAGCCACCATTGCCTAGCCTTTTCATTTTAGAGTTCATATTCTGGATATTTTAGGCAGAGTTTCCTAAAAATATATTTAAGGATTAAGCATTTCTTTAAAGTATTGTGTAGTTCATTTTGCATTTGTGTTGTGTGGTTCAACACAAATAGGTTTCCTTACTGCAGAGCTTCTCAAGACCCCATGGATCCCCAAGCGGAAGGATGCAGGCTGTGTTTATCAAACTGTTTGACTTGGAGCACTTTGGGGAAAGGCTTTCATGACTACTTGCCCAGGGCTGGGAGGGATGATGATGAAAGCCAGCATCTCCATCTACAGAGTGCCTCTTCTGGTTTAGGGCAGTTGAATGACGGGAGGCTCAGGAAGTGGTCTTATTGCTGCCAGAAAGCTCCACGGTGCACTGAGTATTTTAGAGCCATAGGAAACTCAGCAAAAATGTGAAGGACTTCATTCCTCTTCCAGAGCCATGCTTGCCCGTGGGAAAGTTATTCAGCCTTCTTCTGACCTCAGGCCCCAACTCCAGCCCCAGTGAAGAGAGAGAGAAAAAAAAGCATTTAGGGACGACATATACAGGGAAGGCTGCGCTATTTCAGAACCACCTCTTCATCTAGTAAGGCGCCCAATATGCACTCCATGCACTTCTTATTTTTATTCAGACAACAAAACACAGATAATTGCACATATATGTGCAATGAAAGTTTATGTGATGTGTATATTTAACAAACTCAAGGTAAACATAGTGGAGTTGACAGAAATCCACACAGCTTCTTCCTCGCTGGTCCTGGGACCTTCAGTCTCCAAGACAGCACAGGGTCAGGGGCTACAAAAATACTTGCAATTTTTCTCATCACCACACTATGGCGCTGTGGACAGCCATTTCTACCAGGGAGCCCAAGGGCAGGTTCTCTGATCCTCATAGATCTTACAAGTTGGGAAGGGGGCCACTGCTTCTGTTTTTTTATTTGTTTGTTTGATTGGTTGGTGGTGGTGGTGATGGTGTGGGTATGTGCTTCTAAACTCGGACAAAGGATTTTCTCATCATGGTCTCAGGGGCGAGCTCATAATGTTTAGCTCCAAAAGGAACTCCATGCCCCACCTTTCCCAGGGTGACCAGAGTGACCTAAATGCTCGATAACTTTAATCTGCAGTGGGGCCTCCCTCTAGCAGGAGCTCAGATTTATTAAGCTCCACTGCTAGGACATTCAAACCTTTCTGATCCCCTGATCAGGTGTCACAGTCACCAACTGCCACAGAAGAGGAGGAAGCTGGGCATGATTGATTAGCATTTATTAGGTCACGATCCCTCACCACGGGGTCTAGGACAAGTGACTTAACCTTTATGTGTCTGTGTTTTCTCGCCTGCAAAACTAGATAATATGAACTACCTCTCAAGAGTGGTGTGAGAGCTTGAGAAGGTTTAGAGAATATCACTTAGAACACATCATGACGGATAACAGCTAAAATTATCATTATTTCACGGCAAGTCTGCGGACTGGAGTGGGCTTCTGTTTGAGTCACCTTTCTGAATAGTTACATACCAAAAACAAAAACAAAAACAAAAATGCTAATGTATGCACTATTTATTTTAAAAATAAGTTCTGAATGTTGAATCAACCATGAGGAATTGTGTTCCTAAAATTGTCATTAATACAAATAAACTTCTGCCCTCTGTCAGATCAAATATAAACAATCAAGTCTCTATTTCAAAAAGTTAAAGACACAGAATAATCCTGGCAAGTATCTTGAACAATCTTTATGTGCCCAGCATGGTGTGAGGGACTTTAGCTTTAAAAGAAAAAGCTTTAGCCCTGCCCACTGGGATTCACGTCCTGAGTAAATTCTCAGATACTCAACCTGGACAGCCCAGGCTGGGGCCTGGGAGCCCCACCAGGAGATCTAGAATCTTGCCAAAGTTGACTCTTATTCTATGACAAAACTACCATCGATGGGAGGCTCTGGAGGTCAGCTACAAAGAGCAGGGAGATATGAATTTTAGTCCTGATGATTCATACATCAGCTTCCACCTTCTAGAAAGTGTGAGACTCTGAGGCTTTGGATCCTTGTTGGTTTGTTGCGAGAGGGTATAGAGGACACTCAAAAATCTGAGGTTGCCACCGGCTTCTCAGGCAGGGAGAGGACTGGCTCTTTCCTGCCAGATAGACAAGGCTGAGCCACAGCCAAGGCCTCGGAATGCCCCCCTCTCTCAATGCAGGTTGATTGCTCACTCATCAGTAAACTCTGAGCATCGTCCTCAAAGAGTAGAACGAAGAACAGAGCTACGAGCACTCCAAGGACACTTACGAACACTGTGAACACACATGGGGACAGGGAGCAGGGCCAGAGAGGCAGAGCATAGTGCTCAAATCTGATATGCACAGCTGATGAGCTCTGGCAGCACTTAAACTCAACACAGACCAATTATTCTCTAAATAACAGTTTTCTAAAACCAGGGAATGGCTACGTGTAATTATGCCCCACCCTGGCAAACCCAGTTTTTGGCCTAATCCTCTTTCTTGGTTATTCAGCCAGGATTTATGAAGCATCTATTATATACTAGGGACAGGGCTCAGCTTGGGCAGGTACAGAGGGAGTTTCAGGACAGTGAAGGTTGCACAGAGAAGTCCTGTCTCCAAAAGCCAAAGGGGAAAGAAAAAAAATAGAAAAAGAAAAGAAAAGAAAAGAAAAAAAAGAAGACACCTTGTAAGGTGCCATAGAGGAGAAAGCCAAGAGGGTGTGAGACCCATATGTCCTCCTGGACCCATGTGACCTGGGACAGGGAAGGGGAAGGTCTGTGGGGCAGGGAGCTTTGAAATAGCTAACCCCCAGGGCTTTGTAATCAGGGTTATCTTTCATTCACCAGAGAGGGGCTTGTGTTAACTTGAGATAGTTGATCCAACTCCTCCTGCTAGTTCAATTAGCTCCGTTAAACAATGGTATTACTGTTAAACGTGTCTCTGTATGGATATGTGCAGGTGGACACAGTGCTCTTGGAAGCAAAGGGACTCTGATCCTCTATAGTGAGTGTTACAGGCAGTTGTGAGCGCCTGGCTGCTGGAAACCCAGTCCTCTGTAAAAAGCAGTACCTGCTTTTAATCACAAAGCCATCTCTCTAACCCCCCTGTCCCAGTAGGCTGTCTCAAGTTTTAGATGTCAGGCCCTGGAAGGTAGCCTTGAGGTGATGATCTGAATTCTCAGAGGAAATGATATTAATGGCTGCCGTTATCAGCCAGGCCAGGTACCGGGTGCTTTGGGATGTGTTTGTACTCTTTTGGTTCTCATCTTAGGAACTATAAAGGATGTTTTCTGTCTCTCCAAATATGGAATTCTGACTCTAAGATGTATGTCACTTGACTATTGAGGAGCGAACACTAGATTTGAGCTCAGATCAACAGTTCTCCAAATCCCCGCCCTCTTTCCTCTTGATTGTTTCTGGAGATAGGAGTACCACAAAGGCCTTTCCTTAGTGATATGTTCACTTTTCTCTACTTTTAGCAAAGTTCTGGGACCTCTTCTGCTGAGCTGACACGCTCTCCGCCTCTGCCCACGTCCCCGCAGATCCGGGATCCTGCAACAAGATCCAGTGAGGAACAAGAATTGGGCGCTGGGGGAATCTGGTCATGGAGGCTCGCAGCTAGAGCCAGGGGCAGTGCTGGCGGCGTTGGACTGCAGGAAGAGGCAAGACTCTCAGTCCAGGAGGACCAGGGAAGAGGGAGAAAGTGCTCAGATTGCTCAACACATGTCACCACAGGCGCAGGCGCGACCACAGCAACTACCTGCTGAGCCTCTGCTAGCCTCTGCACTTGTCCAGAGCTATGACTCACATTAGGAAGTCCAAGCCAACCCAAAAAGGCAAAATGAAGCCTTAGCAACTCGCAGCACCCCAGAGTGCTAGCGATGTGACTTGTCCCCTTTGTCAGGACCATACAGAGCCCGCGCAGAGGCCTTTCAGAGGGCCTCACTCTGGGTCCAGCTCCACGAGGCACAATGAACAGTAACTTCTGCCGAGCTCTGGTGGACCGTGGGCCCCCGGGGGGCATGCAGCTGGGTGTCGTGGCCCCTGCTGGACAGACGCCGCTGGCAGTCACCGAGCCCCTGAACAACGTACCCTTTCTCTTGTACCCCGGCCACTCAGAGCCGCCTTACTACGACACCTACACTGGGGTGTTCCCCTACGTGCCCTTTCCTGGAGCCTTCGGGGTTTATGACTACCCGTTCGAGCCCGCCTTCATCCAGAAGCGCAACGAGCGCGAACGGCAGCGCGTCAAGTGCGTGAACGAGGGCTACGCGCGCCTCCGCGGCCACCTCCCCGGCGCCCTGACTGAAAAGCGGCTCAGCAAGGTGGAGACACTGCGCGCCGCCATCCGCTACATCAAGTACCTGCAGGAGCTGCTGAGCGCCGCCCCCGACGGCGTGCCACCTCCGGCCACCTCCCCGCCGCCCGCCCACGCGGGCCACAGCAACGTGCCGCAGCCTTCTTCCCTGGTGGCCGAGTCCAGTGGATCCTCCTTTTCCTCGTCGCCTTTTTTGGAGTCGGAGGAACCCAGCCTTTGATCTGGCCAGAGGCCTGGACTTGCCCCTCTAGGGAACAGCTTTGGGGGCTTCTGGGTCATCTGTGCCGGACAGAACAGTGGTGTTCGAGGTCTGTGATCCCACCTCCACCCACTTGAGCCAGATGTGAGGGTCTGGGGTAGGGATGTCGAGATAGGGATCCCAGAAGCTGATGTCTGCGGTGAGGAGCAGAGCCCTGGACAGCTCCTGGGCCAGCCTCAGCGAAGCTCTGCTGTCCACCACACCAAGTCCCCTGGAAGTCAGCCACACTTTCTGTTATGCCTGAACCTTCCACAAGATGGCCTCAAATACTAGCGAGGAGCTTGATGGCCTCTAAAGAGCAGAAATTCTGAGGGAGGGACAAGGGAAGTGAAGACAGGCAGCTGCTTGCATTTAGCACCCTGGAGCTGACAGACTTAGGAGAAGTGTGTGTGTGTGTGTGTGTGTGTGTGTGTGTGTGTGTGTGTGAGAGAGAGAGAGAGAGAGAGAGAGAGAGAGAGAGAGAGAGAGAGAGAGAGAGAGAGGTCGCTGATGCCCATTGGCTTCCTTGACAGGGAGTGATCACCTCCCCTCTCCCACCCTTCAGTCTCTTCTGGACTTAACGCCTCCCCCACCCCAAGACTTGTAAGCTTCTAGGGTCCATTGACATTGTGTTTACATCAAGGGCTAAATAAAAAGGGGTTGTTGAATTTTGTGATTCCTGAATTATTGTCTATGCCCACCCTCCACCTTGCAATGTTTGCTAGCTGGTGCAGTCACCTAACATTTCCAGAGAGATTAGTGTATATGCTGAGACTGAATATGGAAGAGGCCAGGGTTCTAGGGAGAAAGCACACAGACATTGTCTAGTGAGGGATTGGAGGACCAGGGGCCCTGTGAGAGCAGTGCACATTCAAGGTTGCCTGGAGCCTTTCCCTCTAGTAGGAGAGTGGCTCCATAGCTGCCAGGAGAAGGCATTGGGGGCGGCAACTGTGAGAGGGTCCTGGTCAGATCCCGACAGACACTGAGACTGACGTGAGTGGAGATATGCTGAGCTAGGCCACCACCCAACACATTCTCTGGACAGAGCCAAGGAGCTGGGGTGGGGAGAAACTTAATCTCCATCCAAGGAACCTGTTTGAAGTTTGTGGCTCTACTCCATGGGTTCCTCTCCCTGACCCTCATTGCCCCAGCTGTGAAGCCTTCCTGTCTCCCACTGCCCCTACCCCATCTCAAGCCTGGATATAATAAGTCACCCCTTTACACCCAGCCCTTGCCTCCTCGGGGGCACATGGGGATGTCACCGGCTGGACTGGAAGGAATGACAGCTGCCTGGCCGCAGGAGCCTGGGCTGGGCAGCAGGGGCTAATTTTACTCGCTGGGAGCAGAGAGAGTAATCCTCCCGCCCCCACGCCCGACCCGTCTGCCTGCCTCAGCAGGATAGGCTCAGTCAGGTTCAGTCCCCAAGGTGGGGGCACTGGGGACACAGGGAGGAGAGGGCAGTGGGCTGGGGGAAGAGAGGGGTGTCGGGGAAAGCCATGGAGCCGCCGCCCTCACCCCAGGACGAGGGCCTGAGGAAGAAGCAACCGAAGAAACCTGTTCCTGAGATTCTGCCGAGGCCCCCGCGGGCCTTGTTCTGCCTGACTCTCCAGAACCCCCTGAGGAAGGCCTGCATCAGCATCGTGGAATGGAAGTATCCTTTCTAGCAGCCAAGCGAGATGGAGCAGGGAGGGGGTGGGAGGCAGAGGTGGAAGGTACAGGGTGGTCACAAAGCTCAGACTTTTAGCATCAGGGTGACCCAGGCTCTTGGAAAAGAGGTGAACCTACCCCTAAACCAGCAAAAGGAACCTTTGCGAAAGCAGGAAGGGAGGTCTCCGCCACAATGGAAAGGGGCTTCTCGGAGCTTGAGGACAACTCTCGGGTCATAGGGGAGAGCCACTGAGCTATTGAGCATCTTGTGGAGGGCCTGTGTTCTTAGGAGTCTTTCTAAGTGTGTTCAGGTCTCTGTCATCATGGGGGTACCACCCGAGATTTTGAATGAGATGAAGGATGGAGCAGCTCCTGAGGAAATCCTCCACAGAGGGAGAGTGGAGAACGATTGACAGTCCAGGGACAACTTCCACTGGCTCAAGTCCCAGTTACAAATGGAACTGGAGAAATGGATTTGAGGGGAGGCCTGCTCTTATTGGCTCCTGGATACTGGCGAGTAAACTTGGATGTTTTAGCCCAGAAGTAGTACCCTGGGGGACAGGGACCTCAATCTCTCTCTAGGTTTGTTCTGGAAATAACAATGATAATATCTGGGCTATTTGGGGGGAATAAGGAGGGGCTGCAGAGAGGAGGCCCGTGTCGAGTGGGTTCTGAGAGAGTCAGGAATATTTGAAATATTTTTGACGTGCTCTGGAGGAATGGGATTCCATCAGCTGTTCCTTGGGAAAAAGGAGAATGAGGAGTAGCCAGAAGGATACGGGAGCCATGGAGAGACAGCAGGTCTGGAATCGGGTCTGAACCGCATTGCTACACTGTGCCAGGCCACATCACGTCCAGCCCCCTTCCTCCTTGCCCTCTCTGGTGAGAGCAGCTTCCCCTGGCAGGGTCTCCCTTTTCTTGAGCCCATTCTCTTACAGATCTATTCTGTGCTACTCCCCCCCATCCCCCATCTCTCTTCAAAAGCTGAAGCTTCTAGGATGAAAACAGGGTTTTATCCAAATCTATCTACATAGCGTGCCTTTCGCTCTCCACCCCGCCTATACACCAAGGACTCTGCCTGGCTTTCCCTCCTCACATTTGCTTTCTAAATGACCAGCCAATCAGAAAGGGTGGCTCCCAGAGTGCCCTCATGAATTAGCTGCTGGGGGGGAGGGAGTACGGTGGGGGGGAGGTGTCCTGGGAGTGCAAGCCTGCACACATGAGTGTGTACACATAGTTCTGAAAATCTGTTTTTCCTCCCATTTCCCCCTCTCCCGGTCCTACTCAGCCTGAACATAGCCAAACTCCAACCCTACCCCCGAGCCACTTTGGGGTACAAGCCCCCCGCCACATGACTATCTCTTAGCATTATAGTGACTAAGACTGGCCTTTAGGAATTTCATGCCCTCAACCCCACAGATCCCACAGACGGCTCCAGGGCTCTCCTTAACCCTGGTTGCAGACCCTTCGAGACCATCATCTTGCTCACCATCTTTGCCAACTGTGTCGCCCTGGCAGTGTACCTGCCCATGCCAGAGGATGACAACAACACTCTGAACCTCGGCCTGGTAAGCAAGCCTTCCCACCCTTCCTCTCAAGCTCTGCAGCTCCAGCCTGGGAGTCACCCTGCACTTGGTTTCTGTGGGAGATGCTGCTACCGTGGCTCCCTCACAGTGTAGATTGGTGTCCTCACTGCTGAGCTACTGAGTGGCCCTGAAGCTTCCCAGACTAGACGTGTTCAGCCCAATTCCATGATACCTGTCAGACAACATTCACAGTGCCAAGCACCCAACAGGTGCAAACCCATGGCGCTTTCCCAAGAACTCCCAGAAGTGGTACCAAGACAGATGTGGAAGGCTGGGCCTCAGCAAGGTGAACCAGGGGTGCTGAGCATGAACCTCCTTCCCTGGATAGACTCTAGAAGGTTGCCTACACTGAGCTGCTAGAGGCATATGATATAGAAATCTGTAGAAAGGGCATTACAGGCCTACAGTGCCACTCTCTGCTGCCCCTTCACCAGCAACACAGCAAATTCTGTAGTGAGTGGTTTTCATCTTTGAATCATTGAATCTTTTCAGTGATCTCCATGGTATAATATTAGTCTGAAAAGAAATAGATAGATAGATGAGATAGATAGATAGATACATAAAAATAAAACAAAACCCTTGAGGTTTGGAATCTAGGCACATCATGCAGGATGGCACCCATATAAGCTTCCAACAGGGCCTCATACCCTGGTCTTCTTGTCCAGGCCTCATACCCTGGTCTTATTGTCTTTGGAACTTGCTCTTATGCACATTTAAAAAATATTTTTATTTATTCTTTGTATACATGTGTGACTCTGAGTGGGTGCTTATAATGTCCTCAGAGGCTAGAAGATGCCATTGGATTCCCTGGAGCTGGAGTTAAAGGCAGTTATGAGTTTCCCAGTGTGGGTGCTGGGAACTGAACTCAGGTCCTTTGCGAGAGCAGAGCTCACTCATAACCGCTGTGCCACCTCTCATCCAGCCCCCAGATCTTGGTGTATCCTTGATGTATCCATTGTATCCAGCCCCCGGATCTTGATGCATCCTTGATGCATCCAGCCCCTGGATCTTGATGTATCCTTGATGCATCCAGCCCCTGGATCTTGATGTATCCTTGATGCATCCAGCCCCTTTCTGTTAGATGTATTCACAGGGTGGCACACTTCTAGAGAAGTCTACTAAAAAACAAAGAGCTGACAGGGGATATGACTCAAGGGTGAGATACTTGCTCAGCATCCAGGAGGCCTCAGCTACCTCTCTACTAACACACACACACACACACACACACACACACACACACACACACACACACCAGGACAGTTCAATGGAGTCCCATACTCCAGGGCTTTTCTCTGCACTGAAACCACAGAGTTTGGAGAGAGGAGGCCAATATGCATATATCCGGGGCCAGAGTGCCTCTCTCTGCCTCTTCTCAGGCTGGTTTCCATGGCAATCTATTCTGAATTGGGGAGAAGCTGGGTGCTAAATGTGTGCTTGCTGGAAATGGAAATAACCGAGCTCCTGGAATGGAAGGGGAGTGGGACTCAACGAAGACAGGGCAGTGCAGCTTCTGCTGCCAGAGATGCTGCTGTGCGCAACTGGGGCCTTCTACAAAAGAAGCTCAACTACCCATGTCCATGGACTTAGGGAGAACTCTTGGCCTACCCTGTGCTTCATGACTTCATAATTTGATTCCATGTGCACTTTAAGAAACTGAATGCTTTTGGTAGTGTGTGCTTATGATCCTAGCCCTGGGAAGGTGGAGACAAAAGGGTCCCCAGGGCTCACTGGCCAGCTTTCCCAGTGGAATCAGTGAACCCTAGTTCCTAGTGAAAGACTCTGGCTCAAAAAACAAGGTGGACAGCTCCTGGAGAATGATATCTCCCCAGGTTGTCCTCTGGCCTCCACATGCATGTACACACATGTACACATGCACCTACACTTGCATGAACATGTACATACCCACATGAGCACTTATGTGTGTGTGCATGAACACACACACACAGTTCACTATTTTGCAAGAAGCTGCCTGCTTTTAAGAATATCAAATCACACCTTAGTGGTTATATAATCTTCCAACTTGAAAACAGAATGGTTTACTGCATAGTACTGCAGCCTGGAGCTGCAGAGCTTCAGTCAAACCTGAAGCTCAGAGACATACCATAGCGAGTGCCCTAGAAGAGGGCAAGCTGGCCAGCATCACCAGGCAAGTCAGCACTTCAGGACATACTAACCACCTGGGAAGAACTATAATCTAACTCTCTATTGTGAAGTCCCAAGAGAAGAGGACACACTCAGGGTCAAAGGCTGCTTTTGCCTAAGACTCCCCCAGCATCCTGAGGCCTTCTCAGCATCCCGAGGACCCCTCAACATCCTGAGGTTCCCTAAGCACCCTGAGGCCCCTCAGCATCCTGGGATTCCCTTAAGCATCCTGGGGCCCCCCTCAGCACCACTTTTCCGTCACAATTCATCTCCCCAACACCCAGAAGAGAATGATGAGCAGAGACAGAACAGAAGGAATGTGGATTAAGCATTTATCGCTCCCTTATCCTTATGGTTACTTTGAGCCTACAGAAAGTTGGCAATATTCCAGTTGTCTACAACACTCATCTTTTAAAGGGGGGAGACTTTAGGGTGAAATCTCAATTAGTTTCTTATTAATTTTATAAATATATATTCAGTGCCTGGAAATACTCCCCAGATGTCATTGTGAACCAAGAGAACAGTTCCCATCTTCACAGAGCTCAGTTAATTAAGCCAATTAAACAACTAATTACAATTTAACCAGTTAAATGTGTACTTAAAAATGAAATGAGCAACATGTGAGGTCTGATGAAGAGAAGGTAAACTAGTCTTGGGGTCAGGGAAGCTCTCCAAAAGTTAGAATATTTAACCCAAGGCCTGACGGATGCAGGCAGGACCAGCCAAGCCAGCCTTGTGGCTATGTATCTATACCAGCCCTTGGAATGTGTGCTCTGGGTCATGACATTTACATTTTCTTTTCATCTTTGAATTGTGTTTTGTAATTAGAGTCCCCTGGGACAGTGACCCTGGCAGCTTGGAGATTTGACCCCACAGACTGTTGAATCCTGCCACCTTCTGACTCAAAGCACAGGCGCTTAGATTCTTCCCTCCCTGGGGCTCTGGACTCCCTGGCAGAACCTGGGAGTGGGAAGGATGGTATAGATGTCCCCACCTTGGTCTGGCCCTGCCATAGCCCACACAGTGATCAGCTCTGCAGAGCTGAGAGTCTAAGGCACAGCCCCCATCTGGGGACACTGGAGTGGAGGGCTAGATGCCTTTCAGTTTTGCTTGTTCACTATGGTTGTTTGCAGTAGCAAGTTTATGTGATGGAGATGTACCTGGCTCCCCTTTTTCATATCTAGCTGGGCCACAGGATGGTGACTGCTGGTGGTGAGGATAGCAGAAGAGACATTAGCAGAAGGTCTGACCTTACCCATACAATAGTCCAGTGACAGGTAACGACACAGCCATGGCCATTAAAGATGATGTGTAAAAAGATAAATAGATTCAGTTTTGTTTTAGCACCTTTATTAGTGGGGGTTTCCTACTTTTTGAAAAAAAAATCTTCCATATCTTCCATTTTTCACATGAATGGAGTCCCAACCTCTGTTTTCACTCCCAGTGATACCCCAGGTGCTTGCTGAGGGGTGAGGGGAGGGGTGGGAGTATGCGTTCCTGGTACTACAGGAAGGCTCAGCAGAAAGAGGGTTTAGGTTGAAGGAGCTACATGGACAAAGGGGTTTTGCATTTTAAAAAATGTATTTATTTTTATTCCAAGTGGAAATGGTTGTAAGCAGCCATGTGGATCCTGGGAATTGAACCCAGGTCCTCTAGAAGGACAGCTAGTGCTGTTAACTACTGAGCCATCCCTCCACCCAACCAGGGTAGTAATTTCAGAAGCCTTTCAGACCCTCATGTGGGGTGGGATGGGGTCTAGGAAAGGCACACAACGCTGCCCCTGCAGGAACTGAAACAGGCCCTGGGGATAGAGACGGATAAGAGGGTGGCCTTGAGAAAGATTTATGAAGTAGACCAGATGGGACTTGCTGACTACTGAAGGTGACTCACGGAAGGGGGCTATAGAGACAGAGCTCAGGGAAGGCACAAAATGGCGCTGGGGACAGACAGGTGGTAGTAACACTCAGAAAGGCAGCTTGGGGAGTAAGGTAAATTCAAAAGCAACCATTTGGGTTACAGGTGCCTGTGTCTACACCGTGGACAATTGGTTTTGCAGGGTGGAGTATTTGGTGACAAAGGTCTCCTGCTGTGGCATGTGCCAGACCGGCTAGGATGTGGAGCAGGAAAAAAATGGCTTCCTGTTAGGGCCTTGCACGAGCCAAGTCTGGGTGCTGCACCATGGCTATGACTGAGTGCCCTGGCCCTTGACTAAGGGGATGGGCTTCCACAGGCTGTCTCCTCCAAATCCTCTCCTACTCTCTCTCTCCTCTAGCATTCCATGAGAGTACCAGACCTGTATTTGGGCCTGGAGTATCCTTCTGCCTATTGTATATCAGCAGGGAAGCCACAGATCCCAAACAGAAGAGGAAACTGAGGCCCAGACAGGGCACGGAGTTATGGGAATACACAATAGACAAGGGGTAGCACATGGAGATGCATTCTTGGACATACTATATGATCTCCACGTTCCCCAGTAGCCTTGTTTGTGGTGGAATAACCTGGTATACTTGAGAGAGGCTTCTGTGTGGATGAGGATCTTCTGGCCTGTAGCACCTTGTACATCACCATTAGGAGCTGCATGTTGAGGGTCTCCATGCTCCTCAGAATGGGTGACCCAGCCAGGCAGGCCCTGGCCACTAGATCCTTAGGTTGTTCTAGGTTGTTATATCTAAGGATATAATCCCCAGTGGCTGTGCCAAATAAAAAAAAATAAAAATGTGTCAGATAAAAAAAATTCTTCCTTCTGTTGAGAGAATGTAGTTCAATGATAATATGCTTGGCTATAAGGTCCTAGGTTCGATTCCTGGTAATGGGAAGAAATAAATCTATACCTGCTCACTTTAGCCCTTCATCTTTGAGGCCCCAGTGTGTCCAACCAGCCTTCCTAGTTCTCCATCATCACCATGGGCAACAGTAACACTGAGTGTTTGCGGAAGGCTCCATACTATACAGTGCATATGCTTCCCAGTTAGCACCACCTCAGATGCAAAAAGGCTAAATCACTGCATGGTCCAACTGGCTCTGGACCATGCCTGTGTCCTTTGCAGACCAGTCAGCATTGGAAGAGAGAGGGCAGGGGAGGAAGCAATCAGAGCTCTGACCTCTCACTGTAATCCTGATTCTACTGACTGTGAAACTGTTGCTCAGGACAGAGAAGATGCTCGGAGTGTCCGATCTAACCCCCGGGACTGACTTACCAGGAGAGAACCTTCCTGTGGGGGGTGGGGCTGTGGCTGGTGCAGCCCCAAACTCTCCTGTCTTGCCCCAAACCCAAGCTTTAAAAGAGGTCTGCCCCTGGCCTGGCTTCAAAGGCACTTTTCAAGAGGGCTGTGGCTGTATTTCTGGCCAACCTTAAGTGACCCATGAGAACCATCCATGATGACCAGCATCCCTAATTACCAATTATAAACAGATTGCTTTTGCTATAATTCTTCTTTCAAAGCAATTTCAGGTCAAAGTATGATGTTCACAGAGTGAGCCTTAACTGATTGAGAAAGCATGTGTCAGCGATGAATCCACTAACAAGAATAAGCAGGAGGATGAGGCTGGTTCACAGGGAACTGGAGGAGGAGGGTTAATGAAGGACACAATAGGACTAGTGGCATATACACAGCCTATGGGCAAGAAAGCTAACATCAGGGACTATGTGTCTACATAGTCCTTCTCTCAGGACCCAGTAGTGAGAATGAGACACAGGAACACCCCTCAAGGCAGTGGTTTTCAAAGGAGGAACAAAACTAGCGTTCCTGCCCATCAAGGGACATTTGCAATGTCTAGAACCATGGAGTAGAGGAACAGACGCATGTACGGGTGTACATGTTTGCATGGTACAGGATGGTCATAATCATCTGACCCCAGTGCCAGTTAGGGCTGAGATTGAGAGACCCTGCCTTAGACAGTTAAATAACTCCTAAAATATTCCATTGTGGGTCTGAACAGATGGCTCAGTGAGTAGGGGTGCCTGCTGCCAGGCCTGCTGCCCCAAGTCAGATGGCCAGGACCCACCCACATGGTGAAAGGAGAGAATCAATTCCCACACGTTATCCTCTGGCCTCTACACTCATACAGTGGCACACTCACCCTCCTCCAATAACTAACTAACTAACTAACAAAATAATACACATTAAGAATTAGTAAAATCCCACCTTGACATTACAATGGCCTGGCGCTTTGCTTCTAAGTTCTGGATGTTTTTCCTAACAGTCACAGGAGATACTGCCTCCTACATGGGCACTGTGAGTTACTCTCCAGACTGCCACCCGTTTAGTCCCTTCTCCACTCCAGAGCAGCCTACCCTAAGCCATCACAGGACGCTCCAGGCCTCTGCCACATTCCTGGGGTTCAGGTTGCCACCCAGCGTCCTCTGCAGGCTGGAGGCTAAGCCTCTGGCAGCCAGGGCATTTGTCTTTTTATAGGGCCCAGAATGTCCTGCTGAGGCCTGTAACCAGTGGCCTGCTCTGCTTCACCATCTAGGGAGGCTGGGCCTTCGGCAGGGCTCTGCTCTGGCCTGGCTTTCAGAGGGTCAGAACCAGGTTGTTCTAGAACAATCTGGGGATCTAGTGACCGGGTCACCCACTCTGAGGAACAGAGGAACCTTCAGCAGCAAGCTCCTGATGGTGATGTACAAGAGAGCTCCCAATAAGGAACAGTGACAATAAAACAGATTCCCGGCGTTTGCCCCACCCAGAGCTTACCCTCTCTCCACGGTAAGGGCTCAGGTCCCTTTCTGGACACTCTGTTCCCTGCCAAATCTGTCTCCCTCCCACCAGTGCAGCAGATGGGACTGAACAATAAAGCCTTGGGCGAGTCCCTGGTATGTGCTATACTCTGCAACCTTTCTGGGGACACCAAGGGAAGCCAAAGAGCTTTCAAGTCAGACAAGCCTGCACCTTTGTTAGCACGTCCCCTAAACTCAGTCTCCATTGCCCCTCCTGTGAGCAGGGGCGGGTACCTCCCCTTTCAGAACTGTTAGGTCTCTGTGAAGTGACCTCACACAAGCCTGGTACATAGGTATTATACAATGAGTCCATTCCTTCCTTCCTCTGCTCTTCCAGCTGTGATAGCTCTCAGCCAAAGTCATGCTGTGCCCAGGCCAGCAGGGACAAGGTACAGTTGTGGGCAGGATCCAACAAATGCATGTGGATGTCTCTCCCCCTCCACCGCGGCACGGTGGTTGAGACTGTGGGGTCCTCACTTAGACTCTCTGCACATGTTTCAGTTCTGCCACTTGGCTGTGTGATTCTAGAAAGCAGCACATCGCCCTCTGTGCTTTGGCTTACTCATAAGCAGGGTGTGAGGGCGCTTAATGTGTAGGGCTTCCATTACTGAAGATCTGGGGTGTGTGTGTGTGCGCGCGCGTGTGTGTATGTATGTGTGTGGGGGGTGAGTGTGTGTGTATGTGTGTGCATGTGTGTATGTGTGTGTATATGTGTGTATGTGTGTGCATGTGTGTATGTGTGTGTATGTGTGTGTATATGTGTGCGTGTGTGTATGTGTGTGTATGTGTGTGCAATTGTGTGTGTATGTGTGTGTGTATGTGTGTATGTGTGTATGTGTTTGTAGGTATGTATGTATGTGTATGTATGTGTGTGTGTGTGTATGTGTGTTTGTAGGTGTGTATGTGTGTTTATATGTGTGCATGTGTGTGTATGTATGTATGTGTGTTTGTGTGTGTGTGTGTGTGTGTGTGTGTGTGTGGTTAGAAACAGGTCCTGGCTTGTGAGTGCTGCTTAACAGGCTCTGTTGTTATTCTCTTTATCACCCAAGACAGCCTGGTCCTCAGCCCTTCTAGGTTAGGCCTGCTGCTTCCCTGCCACGCTGTCCCCAACCCCACCCCACCCCCATCATTCAGCCTCGAGTTCATAGCTACATGGTCCCAACATTTTTGCCCACTTGACCTGAAGAAACTAGTGTGGAGGAGGATGAAGACCCCCCCTCCCATGTAGACTGACATGAGTGACCCATCCAGGTCACGGCCATCTGAGCAAGGGTTCATCCAGATAAATATAGCAACTTCCCTCATCTTTCAACTGGTCATGGTCCATCGCCTCCGAATAAGGGTGAGGGACACTCCAGGACCAGAGAGATCAGTGGACAAGGTGGCTGAGCAACAGCCCAGCAGGCTGGCTCACCAGAGAAGTCTCGGCAAGGGACAGGAGTGAGACAAAAGCCCAGGTCCCCTGCAGAACCTCTCTTTGCTTCTCTTCTTCCTGGGGGAAGTGGGGAAGCAAGAACATATCTTGCTTCTCTCATACAGGAAATAGGAAATATGACAACTGCATCAGGACCCAGCCCCAGTTCACACTGTCTTCTTTCCTTGTGAGCTCGTTTGGGAACCTCCATTTGAGTTCTCGAAGCCCACTCCATGCCTCCCCTGAGCCTGGAGCACAGAAAGCACTGGCTGTAATTGTTCTTGGTGACTGTGACCTCCCCTCCCCCTGACCCCCTGTCTGTTCTGAGTTGTGCCTTTTCCAATGCTAAGGTCACAGGGGTCATGGACACTCGTTACTCTTATTGGGGCAGGAACCAGATCAAAACGGAATGGACTCCACTTTCAGGAGCCTTCAGATCTTTGCCATTGTGAACCCTACTCTATTGACCTCTCATCCTGGGGTGAATCTCCAACCATAAGAAACCAATGCACAGTACCGTGCCACAGACATCTCCAACAATAATAAGCCATCCCCTGATGTCTGTTCCTAAAAGCAAGAAAGGGTGAAGCCAGGAGACAGGCAGCCATTACCATTATAGAAGTGTCTTGTGTTGGTCTCACCAGGCCTGCCCCAGAGTACCAGCTTGGAGAACCCAGGTGTAAAGGGATGTGTGGGGACACCCAGCTGACCCCTGCTGACCACTCAGCCTAAGTTCTACCTGGTACCAAATTCCCATGAGATAATTTCTTTGGTCTCCCTGAAGCAATCAGGCCCCACTGAGTGAACCCTGTGTGTCTAGCACCTCTGGCTCCTATAAGCTTCCTGTCTGTGCAGATATTGTGCTTGCTTCCTAAGGAAGGAGCCCTCTCCGCCTGATGCTGCATCTTAGCATCTCCCCAGAAGCTCCACTGGACTCTGTCGACTCCAGAACCCTTCATGGGGGACACGGAAGACCTTCCCTCAGACAGGAGGGCAGACAAGACCATGGCTCTTCAGGTGGGGCAAGGGAAGGAGAGATGGGGATAGCTGGCCGTGTGGCCCAGATAGGGAGACTATACTGGGCAATTCTCTTTGCAGAGGAGTCTGGCCAGCTGCCACCATCTTCCCTCAAAGCCCCAGACACGCCTGGGTGGGAGTCATCAGGGGAATAGAGGAGTGGGAGTCATCAGGGATAGAGGCAGTGCAAATGACATCATCGAGAACCTTGCTCTTTCTGACAGGGACTTTGGGAATGCCTGACTCTAGCATAACATGGCACAGATGCAAGGCCTGTGCTCAGATTTACATAGCAAGTGCATCTCTGAAAGCTCCGATAGAGGCCTTTCTGTGGGAGGACAAGACCCTCTTGCCTTTGGTACCTGGTGATGGAGCCATTCAGGTTTCTACCTCACAAGCAGCTTCCTAGTCTTCCCAAGAGCTCAGGAAGGCAGGAAGGCCAAGAGTCTGACCCAGAATCAAAGACTATCTCCCCTAGTCTGGTATCAGAGCCTATTTGTTGCTTATGACTTCCAATCTGCTCTGCTGTGTGACGTCACTTCACTTGTGCACACGGGACTTGCTGTGTGCCTGAAAACCCACAGTGGTCATCTGCTTGTAGTTAGAAGCTGAGCATGGTTGTGGGATTTTCACAAAGCCTCCTCAGAGCCCAGTGATCTCATCTTGCCTCAGTGGTAGCAGCCATCTGCAGGCCACCCTAGTCATACTTTGTCTCTTAGACAGTAGGGCCTGAAACTGTCCAAAACCACATCTGTCAGGCACCTTTTCAGATGCCGCAGGGAACTGAGCCAAGAGTCCTATATGTCAGGGGACAGTTAAGTGGATAAGCAGGTGGTTGGTAAATTAAGTCTTAAAGTCTGCTAAAAACCAAACCAAGCCAAAGTGATGTGTCATCAGATAGGAGCTAGGAAGTAGGGACGGTAACCCAGAAGGGATTGATCACAAGCTGGGACCAGACAGAGAGAAGACAGGAGCAGCATTCCATGAAGAAGGACCAGCAAGGGTCTAAGCCCTGAGCCAAAATTTCTTTTAACTAGATATGAGGGGGGTGGGGAAAGCTAGCCCCAGCAGCCGGTAGAAGTATGTTCCTCTATGAGGAACCCTAGCATCTTCCCCAAATCCTGATACTAATGGGCAATGGTCCCTCTCACCTGTTCTTGTGGCCAAAGATACTTGACCTCGTATAGTCAGTAGACAGAGGAAGATGACATGGGTCCTAGGAGGCTGCAATTCAGCAGAGGCACTGGAAAGCAAACAGGGTCACAGACAATACAGAGGACATCTCAGGCAGATTCTCCCGGGAGGCAGTCAGAGAAATCACATGATCATAGGTAAGTGAAGGCTCAGTTATGCAGAGAATCTGAAGATCATCCCACTTGGCAGGTCAGGGTCCCGCGGGACAGTGGTGAGGCCAGCAGTCAAGGCCAGAGGGGTCGTTTGTAAGGGACCACCTACTCTCTGGTTTTACCTGATAGACTACATCGATGTTGGCGACCAGGAGTAGTTGAAGTGACCAGGGTAGAGCTGGACTAGGGGAGAAGGGAGCACGGAAGGGGGCAAGTGACTGCAGATCAGGGAGAGTGAGCAGGCTGCTCTGCAGGCAGAAGCAGCTCCAACGGAAATGAGATGGATGGATCAGGCGGTAGCAACAGAAATGCCTGAATCTGGTGGGACCCGAGGCCGGAAAGACCCTGCCTTGAATAAACGGACACGATAGGCCAAGGCAGGGACATAGGAGGAAGAGTTGGTTCAAGGGAAAAGAGAGGTCCAGGCTCAAACATGTTGAGTTCCTGATGTGCCAGTCACTGATGTTGCCCAACCCAGCAGCTCTGTGAAGACCAAGAAAGGACTGTAGGTGCCATGGTGCAAGCAGAAAGACCCCTCCCCAAAGAGCCAGGCATGTAGAAGACCTGTAAGCTGTGGGACTCTCCCTCTTACAAGATGCCACTTAATTCTCAGGACAGCTCTTGGGGGTGGGGGCACAATTATATCAGTTTTAAAATTATTTTATTTTACACGTATAGGTGTCTAACCTGTGTGTGTGTGTGTGTGTGTGTGTGTGTGTGTGTGTGTGTGTGTGTGTATGCAGTGTCCACTGAAGCCAGAAGAAGGCATTGAATCCCCCGGAACTGGAGTTATAGGTGCTCATAAGCCACGATGTGAGTGCTAGGTATTGAACTGAGGTCCTCTGGAAGAACAGCCAGTGTTCTTAACCACCCCTGAATTAGCTCAGTTTCACACACAAGGAACTGAGACAGCCAGTGAGAATGAACACCATGTGCAGGCTCTCCCGCACACAATGATGGAAATGCTTTAGAGAGACTATGACTTTGATTACAGGATGCCAGCCAGTCCCTGCCCAGGGGTTTAGTCTCAAGCTTAATAATAATTACCCAGGGATTGAATAGCCCTTGTTCCTCTGTGGGCCTCTAGAGAGGAGTGGGGCCAGCACAATGTAACCTTGATAATACTGTCCCTATGGAGCAAGAATGGAAATACCCCTGGTCTGTGTCTACACAGCGAGGTCATGTTGTGTGCACTCCAGAATTAGGTTGCAGAGTGGTAAACAGAGAGTGGGTTCTTGGAGCTGATGGGCTATGAATCCCAAGTGACTCCACCTGTGGCCCACAGCCCCTACAAGCTTGCTCTGTGGCCAAGAGATAGACAGATAGACAGGAGCAGGTGCAGGCAGCTCTCTGGGCGACATGGCCAGTCGCCCAGCCTATGAGCACCACAACTATTTTGAGTCCTGCTTTTCCCTTCCCTCAACAAAACTCCTCCTGTCTGTCCCCTAGGGGTTGAATCAGCCTGAAATTTTACAAGCTGACTTAACTTCCCTCTCTTTACATGTGCCTTCCCCATGAGGGATGGACCTGATTCTTAGATGCTTACTACACAGAGAGAAGACCACCCAGTTGATTTTCAGGGGACCCACCACAATGTCTTCACCCCATTTCTCTCAGTGGGGATGATAGACACGCTGGCCCTGGCAACTCTCTTGTATAAAGCCAAGATTTGCCCCATATTCCCCCTGCCCCATGATGCTCAACCTGGGCCCTAGCAACAGCCCTGTTAATGGAATAGTATGGAGGTGCCTTCATATAGATAGGTACACTATATTTTTGTAAAGAGAAAGCTGATTACAAACTGAGGAGCAGTTGGGAGGCAAGATTAAAAAGAACAGGTCTAGCTCAGATATGCCTCTGTTTCTCCTTCCACTTCTTCCAAGTCATTCCTGGGGTGCCAGGTTCCCACAATTAAGGATCCTGAATCATAATTAAAGGGGTCCCTGAGAGGCTCCTGGAGAGGCCCTCCCTAGTCCTGCGGTGCTTGACTGGGAATGGGTACTGGTGGGTAATGGTTATAGGGCTAGTAAGCTGTGGGTACAGACCCCTTCTTGTTAAAAAACAACTTTCTATGCACCAGTTAATCTTCTGCTGCCAGAGTACAGCCCTGATACTCCATCAGGGGGCTAGGGTTGTGATAAACCTGGAGAACCTGGACTATTGGATGCAGATGACTGCAAGAAAAGCCATTTGAGCCCGGAGCCCAGCCAGGAGGGAACTGTTTTCTCAGTTAGAAATAGCTCTTGCCTGGGCCCTGAGTAGGGGAAGGGTGACCTGGACAGGCTCAGGGTGACCCAGAGGATCAGGCTACAGAGCAGGGTATGGAAGACTCAGCAAGGCCATCTTCAGGGTGAGGCTGAAACTTTGGCCACTCACCAACACTCACCCTCTTACACAGGGTACTCCATTTTCTCATCCTCCTGCTGGGATGTGGCTGTCTGTAGTCAGCTGTAGTGGGTATGAAAAGGGAGATACCAGGAAAATAAACAAGAGTGAAGGACCCTGATTATCAAGGGAGGGTCATTTGGGGTGCTAAGTCCACCCTACTTTCTATCTTTAGTCCATTGGATGGTGGAAGAGAGAAAATATCCATACTGGAAGCCACCTGGGATCTGTCTTAGTTGAGTTTCTATTGCTGTGAGAAAACACTACCCCCAAGAGGGACTTGGAGAAGAAAGGGTTTCTCTTTCATCTTACAACTGTCAGATCACACTCCATCACTGAAGGAAGTCAACGAAGGAGCTTAGAGTGGGATCCTGGAGGCAGGAAGCCATGGAAGACACTGCTTCTTGGCTTGCTCCTCACGGCTTGCTCCTCATGGCTTGCTTGGCTTATATGGTCTTACACATCTCAGCCTCACCTGCTCACAGCTGGCACCACCCACAGTGAGCTGGGCCTTCCCACATTCGTCAAGAAAATGCCTGATAAGACTGGCCAGTCTGTCAGGTATTTTCTTAATTGAGAGTTCCTTTCCCCAGATGATCCTAGCTTGTGTCAAGTAGCTAACATAGGATCATCCATTCATTCATCCAATTCAAGGTCCTGGAAGATGGGGAGGAGGGTGAGGGGAAGAATGAGCAGAAATTTCACCCTATTGTAGAGTTCATATTCTGGTGTGAAAAGAGTTAAAGAACACAATAAAAATATATATGTGGCACTTCAGCTAGATGTTAAGAAGACAACAGGAAGCTCTGAAGAAGAGCTGAAAGGTTGGACGTGGCTTAAACTGCCCTTGGTTGCCAGGGAAGACCTCACTAATGGATCAGCTTATGGGTGGATTGTTGAAGCTGGCGGGGGGGGGGGCATCTAGGAGTAGCAGAAGCTGGTGGCTGGAGGGAAGATCAAGGCTAGAGCAAGGGACCACTAAGAATGTGCAGCAGGAAGGTATGACCATGTTTTTCCCCACCTTCTTCCCTCCAGGAGAAACTGGAGTACTTCTTCCTCATTGTCTTCTCCATTGAAGCCGCCATGAAGATCATAGCCTACGGCTTCCTATTCCATCAGGATGCATACCTGCGCAGTGGCTGGAACGTGCTGGACTTCATCATTGTCTTTCTGGGGTAAGAGCTGGCTCGGGGTTGGGGACCAGAGTCAGATTCACCCTGAGGACTCTGCCCACAAGCACTACCAGCAGCCCAGAGGCAAGATGAGACCTCAGCATTGTGCTAGCCATCCTAGGCTGTGGTCAATGTTGGTGAGACATGAACCAGTGACCCCAATACCTACCTGCAGGTCACAAATTGCATCATCACCCAGACACCGTAAGTTCCCTCATCTTCCCTCGCCACATGCAAGAGGACATGTGAGTGGCTCCAGTGGTCACCATTGCCACTTGTACATTGGTTCCACAGACTTAGACTGTATACACAAATATGGACATCTAGTAACCTGCGTTAGTGAGCTAGGATGTCATAGACTCTGCAGGAAGGAGGCTTACACAATGGGGATTAGTTGCAGATGTCCAAAAGCTAAAAGTCTAGTGTTGGCAGGCCTGACGTCCCCAGGTCTCTCCTCTTGGCTGTATGTGGCTGGCCACCTTCTCACTGTATCTTTATGTGCTCTGTTTATGAGCATGCACCCATGTGTCTCTTTATACATCCAGATTTCCCTTCTAATAAGCATACCCAGTAAATTGGATTACAGCCCACCTGGATAACCTCATGTCTAGGGTTACATTCGGAGTAACTGGGTGTCAGAACTCCAGGAAATGAATTTTTGGTAGCCTACAACATTCTTGTTTTATTAATCAATACCTAATTATAACAGCTGCATGTCTTGAGCACTTACTATGTGTTTTACATATAACATTCTTTAACAACTCTTCCATTGCCTCCATCTCACGGATGGAGAGACTAAGATACAGAGAACTAAGCAACGTGCCCAAAATCACACACTGAGCTGGATGCAAACTGAAGCATCCTTGGCTCCAAAGGCTTCACAGTTAACCATTAACCACACTCTCCTTCAGCCCAATGACATCATGTTGGTTATCTGCTTGTCCCTCAGTGCTCCTCTCACCACAGCAGGGAAAATGGAAGCATTCTCAGACTCAGCATGGTCCTTGTGAAGTGCTCTGGTTGGAAACCACACAGATGAATAGAGCATCAGAGAGCAGCTTCATGGTTTCACAGAGTGCCATTGTTCTGCAATGAACTTGGGGTCATTGAAGATGTTCCTAGAAGAGAGTTGAATGGGCTTTGAATCTCTAAAGGGGGAGGGGGATAGCAGGAGCACATCTGATGTTGGGAGGAAGGCCAGTCCTTGGGATAGCCTAGCAGAGACTCCCTCTGTCCTTCTTCCCTCTCCCCTACCCCAGTCCCCACCTGGGTCACCAAATGAGTTAGAGGCCGTCCTGCAGCTTCCTGTTATGCACTCTGACTTTAGGGCATGGCGTGCTTGCATCTCAACCTGAAGCCTCCCGTTTGGTACTTAGTACTATTCATCACCAATAGCTCAAGCTGAACTTGGCCTCAGAAACCTGGGTTGAATAAAATTCTTTAGCACTGACAGTTGGGAGAACTACATTTGCTCCCTACCCTCCTGTCCTTTACATGGTGGGACACAAGGTCCCAGAGCTCTGGGACTCTGGCTCATCCACCAGCTGATCCCTCTTCTCTGCCTCTTTCCCCCTCCAGGGTCTTCACTGTGATTCTGGAACAAGTTAACATCATTCAAACCAACACAGCCCCCATGAGCAGCAAAGGAGCTGGCTTAGATGTGAAGGCCCTGCGAGCCTTCCGCGTGCTCAGACCCCTGCGACTGGTGTCGGGGGTGCCCAGTGGGTGACAGTGTCTCTTCTCCCAAGCCCTCCTCTGTCCCTTCTGACATAGGTGTTTATGGGGGTAAGGCCATGAGACAGTGAAGACGAATGACTCTTGCCCCCCTCCTTGCTGTTTGCTGCAGGCCTTCAGGTGGTCCTCAACTCCATCTTCAAGGCCATGCTCCCCCTGTTCCACATCGCCCTGCTCGTCCTCTTCATGGTCATCATCTACGCCATCATTGGGCTGGAGCTCTTCAAAGGCAAGATGCACAAGACTTGCTACTTCATCGGGACAGGTGAGCTATGTAGGCCTATGGAGGAGTAGAGGCCCCAGCTCAACTCTGAATGGGGCCACCACAGCTAGTGAAGAAGCTTGGGGTCAAAGCCAGCTCCCCTCTCCACTAATGCACCTTGGAGTCATCTCCTGGACTCGTGAAGGTGAAAGTAAAGACAGCTCCATCAGGATCAGGGATGAGAGGCCGACCTTGGCCTCAGCTTGCTCCGCCCCACCTATATAATTCATTCGGTATGTCCCAGGCTCCCTGGGTCAGGTATGGATTGAAGCATAGGTCTGGGATGAGCCTGGATTTGTCTTCATACTTTCCTGTAGCCATAAATGACTTTGGTCAGAACTGTCTCCCAATTCTGGCCTGCAGGATGATATGTGCTGAATGAGGCTCAGAGGGAACACTCTTACGTGCTTATGACACATAAGCAGCCCACAATGAGGTCACGTAGAGTCCGAGGAAGTCTTCCCAAAGCAGTAGGTCTCACCTTTCTGGCCTTAGAATACCTTCATATCCTCACACAGCAACAAAGACTGGAAGAGCATGGTCTGTATAGGTCTGATAGTCACCTGGAGACTGGACCAAATATAACAATATCCCCTCATTTCTAAGAGCAACAATAGGCTGATGACATGAAAACAGGAGCTTTTTTTTTTTTTGAAAAAATGATAACTTTCTCCCAAACAAGATCCCCTTAGTGAGAAGAGGAGTGGCACTGCTGACATTTTCAGTAAGGCTCTCCAATGCCTGGCTTTAAGCAAGTGGGCTCTGCAGGAGGCTGTTGCCACATCACATGTCATGTGACAACTCCACTCTCCATCTCGAGAATGGGAGGCCAAGTGTCCAACAATGTCTTAGCATCGCTTAGATCGCTTAGCATAGTTCTGAGGAGGCAGGTGACTCAGAAGGCTCCCAGGCTGTTGCCCTGAGCGTTGCTACTTTATGGAGGAATTCCTGGAAACTTCTGAGCATGGCCTACTCCAGGGCCTTCAGTGTAGAAAGGGTGACACAGACAGAGATCAGGTTGTCTGTCTGTCTCGGACATTGGAGTCACCAGAACAGCCCCTGTGCTCACTGCCTCGTGGGGAGAGGATGCATGCTTCCCCAATCCCATGGGCAACAAGAATCAGTCAATGCATGGTCAAACCTAGCTTCTAAGAGTGGACTCTGACATGGCTTCAGCTGGCAGCTTCCAGGTCCTCTCTCACAGGGGCCTCTTCCATTGTCAGAACTGTCTACACCCTGTAAGCAACGATGGCGTCTTCCATTGCCCTGGCTTTCTGCATCCTATAATCAACACTGTTAGGCGGAAGACAGGGACCATCTAGCTTGAGCTTTGGGACAAATTTGGAAGTGCCATGCCATTAAGGAATGAGCAGCAACATTTACACACCACTCTCAAGTCAGAGGCACCAGCTTCAGAGAGCCAGGGACCCCAAACTGACCGGCACTGTTCTCCCTGCCCACCACCCACCATTAGAACTCTGAGCTGACATAAATGTGTTAACGCAGAGGGCACTGTGTCCCTAGGGTCACCTCATCTCAGAACATATCAGGAGGCTTCAAAACATCCTAAAATAAAAGTTCTTCAGGGTATTATTAAAATTGCTAATTTGAGTGTCTGGGGACATAGTCCGGTGGGTGAAATACTTATTATCCAAGCACGAGGACCTGAGGTGCAGCAGGGGCACATTGTGGGTCTATAACCTCAGTAGTGAGATGGAGACAAGCAGATCCCAGGGGCTTGCTGGCCAGCCAGCAGAATCAAACCAGTGATCTCTGTGTTCAGCAGAGGCCCCGTCTCAAAAAAAATAACTTGGAGGGAAACTAAAGAAGACACCTGATGTGGACCTTTGACCTTGACCTGCACATGCAGTAGTACATACACACACACACACACACACACACACACACACACACACACACACAGAGAGAGAGAGAGAGAGAGAGAGAGAGAGAGAGAGAGAGAGAGAGAGAGAGAGTGAGTTTTAGAGAAAATAAAGACTCCTTGGGCAAAACACAGAGAGGTACTTTCTGAAGCCTGATAGCAGCTTCCCTAGAAGGTGCTAGGTGGCCCTGGCCCTGTGTGCTCCATGACTTGCACAGCTTAGCCCAGTGAGGCTGGAAGAGCTCCACGTTGACTCATGTCAGGAGTCCCTGTCCCCAGCCCACCCCAGCTGGACAATGGCCCCCTCTTTAAGTCTCAGAAGGTACAGAGGCCCCTCTGGTTGTTCCTGACGTATGAGTTGAGCCTCAAGGGACAGCTCATCTTCAGAGTAGCCCTTCCAACCTTGTTTGAGCTCTCCTAAAACATAGCTGCTGTCACCTGTCGATGCGGATTACCAGTCTCCGTCCTAGGTCCTTCTTCATCTCTGTTACTCTGTTCTTTCAAATGGTCCTTGAACAGCTTGTCTCCAGTCACTGTCCTCTTGTCTAATCCTACATCCCTCTGCCTCCAGACATTGTGGCCACAGTTGAGAATGAGAAACCATCACCCTGTGCTAGAACTGGCTCTGGGCGTCCCTGCACCATCAATGGCAGCGAGTGCCGAGGAGGCTGGCCAGGACCCAACCACGGCATCACCCACTTCGACAACTTTGGCTTCTCTATGCTCACTGTGTACCAATGCATCTCCATGGAGGGGTGGACTGATGTCCTGTACTGGGTGAGTCTGGGCTTCCAAAACATCCCTCTCTTCTAAAGGCTTAGTAGGGGGCAGGAAGAAAGGGCTTGTAAGCCCGGCCATTGCCTTGTATTCCCTGGGTTAAGCCACGGGAGTATACAAGACCCAAGAAGGGGATGAGGGATGGGGATGGGGGATGGGGGTGAGGGATGGAGTGAGGGATGGGGATGGGGGATGGGGGTGGGGGATGGGGGTGAGGGATGGAGTGAGGGATAGGGATGGGGGATGGGGGTGAGGGATGGGGATGGGGGTGAGGGATGGAGTGAGGGATGGGAATGGGGGTGAAGGATGAGGGTGAGGGATGGGGGATGGGGGTGAGGGATGAGGGTGAGGGATGGGGGTGAGAGATGGAGTGAGGGATGGGGATGGGGGATGGGGGTGGGGGATGGGTACAGGCTGGCCTCAGAACTCAGAAATCCGCCTACCTCTGCCTCACAAGTGCTGGAATTAAAGGCATGAGCCACCACTGCCTTGCCAGCTTTCTTATTAGAGCAAATTCCTTGTTAGGTAATTTTTTTCTTTTTTAGCTCTGTCACATTTCGTATTTAATGCTCCAACAACAAACAGCATCAGTCCTATTTTACAGATAAGTAAATTGAGGCTCAGAGAGGTTAACTGTGTCCTTGAGTCTAATGAGCCACTGAACCAAGAATTGAGCTCTCAGCCATGTGACTCCAATTCAGAACTCTTGGGAGCAACGTGGTGCTGCCTAGGATGGGTGTGGGGGATTGTAAAACTGTCAAATGCTTTGCAAATATAAAGGATTAGTATGAACATTTCTCGCAGGCTCACATTAGGGAAGCAGGTGATTAAACATGTCAAAGGAATGTCACACATGGCATTTCACCTCTGCTACAAGTCTAGGAGGAGAGCACGTATCATATCTTCACTAGAGACGTGAGGGTGTACCCAGAGGTGTCAGGACACCCCGGCAGGGTCACAGAAGATTGCTACTTTGAAAAGTTTTGGTTGTAAAGAAACTGACTGTAGATGGGGGTCTGAGAGGCAGGTTAGAGAGGCCCTTGGCAGGATGGACAACGGATCTGCCTAGCCTGGGCCAGGTGCAGTCCAACACCTGAACAGACAGAACGGCAGACAGGAATTATCCTTCAGGTCAGAGTACTGGACTCACACTTTTGTCTTGGACCAGGTCAACGATGCCATCGGGAATGAGTGGCCCTGGATCTACTTTGTCACCCTCATTCTGCTGGGCTCCTTCTTCATCCTCAACCTGGTGCTGGGTGTCCTGAGTGGGTAAGAAGAATGACATCTGAGGGAGGGGAGAAAGGACCCCGACCCTCAGCTCAGCTCTCAGCCCTGCCAGGCCAGGCACACTTCTTCTTGTTTAGCTAGGAAGGCAGAAGATACATCCTTCAAGCTTATACATGACTCCCTTTAAGCCTTCTCTCTGTCCTTCCCTGCCTCCTCCTTTCCCCCAGCATCCACACTCCTGTGTGAGCCTGTAAGCCCCAGACTTCAACCCTGGGCATGTATCAACAATGAGAGCAGTACTCATTGCACTGGCTAAGCACTCCCACGAGGTAGACTGTCTGTTTGACCCCTGAACTGCTTACTGCTTAGTGTCTGTGAGACCCTGGCTAAGTCCCTAAACCCTTGGTGCCTCAGTGTTCTTACCTGACAAAAGTAGTTTCAGGACCTGTTTCCTACAGTTGTCGTGAAAGTTAGATGAGTTTAAAGTATGTAGAACAGGGTCCAGCGCATACCAATCACCACCATCAAGAGTGCTGTTCTCAGCGGAATGGCTCTGCTGGCATCTACTCCAGCCACAGTGGCGGGGCGAGCTGTAGCCTCAGCTCCCTGCTGGATTGACATCACCCCCTTCCAGAACCTTCTCACCAGATAGCTGTAGACAGAACTCAGGAGTCGGCTAGGGGAAAGCCATCTTTACTTTCTATTGCATTAACTGAAATGTTTCCTTTAATAATGAATGCAGGCGACTAACCACATGGCATTAGCAGTGCCTGTGGAGTCTCCTAATGGAAGTGATGTCACATGTCTGTTGTTGTACCCCTGTATGCATTCCTTAACCGCTTGCAAAATGGCGATAGCCATTAGACCTGCAACAGGATCCTTGCATTAATGGAGACACAGCTGCCTTTCTCTGTTGGAATTTGTTCTACGATCAGTTCCTTGCTCATTCCATGTGCCTTTTGTGACATTATTCCGAGGAGTCATCTGTGGATAGGCTTCACTGAACTATCTAAAAACTTCATGCATAAAATGGTCAAGAGTACCCAGCTGGATGCCACACTGTTCTACAAGGAGACACCTCCTGGGTTTGGCTCAGTACTAAAGACTGACCTATATCCGAGTTCTGCTTGGTGTTGACCTGGTGTTGAGTTATGCTTGGTGGCCTAGGGCTGCCCTCTTCTGGTCCCAGGATGCCTTGCACCCTTCAGGTCCTTTGATTCTGGTGACACCGCAGTTTCTCCTTGTGCCCAAGAGCATTTTCTCAGGGCTAAAGTCTGTAATCAAAATCAATTTAGGGTATTTAAAAAACCCAGGAAGTGTGGGAAATTTGGAATAATGTTGAAATGATGGAATGTCCTGTCAACTCCTGACATCCATAGAGATAAACCTAAGGAGAAAATGAGAGGCCGAGAAAGAGTCAGTTGCCTGGAGATGGGGCTGGGCTAAGGGAAGAGAGACGGGAAACGTTGAGGGTCCCTGGCCCATAGACAGTGCCCCAGACCAGAAGAGGACACCCAGATGCAGATGTGTCCCCTGTGCTAAGGAAGCTCAGTGGGTCCCACCCCTTTCCCTCTTTTTCCCTATGCCCCTGGTTTTGTTTTAGAGAATTCACCAAAGAGCGAGAGAAGGCCAAGTCCAGGGGAACCTTCCAAAAGCTCCGAGAGAAACAGCAGCTGGAGGAGGACCTCCGTGGTTACATGAGCTGGATCACACAGGGCGAGGTCATGGACGTGGACGACTTGAGAGAAGGTTGGGGCCCAGAGCCATGGCTAACCTCCCCCTGTCCCAGTCACCCCCTGGAGAGGGCAACCCCAACATAGCCCCCAACAGCCTGATGTCTTAGTTACGATTGCTATTGCTGTGGTGAAACACCATGACCAAAAACAACTTGGGGAGGAAAGCATTTATTTCACCCAGAGTTCATGAGGCAGAGGCCATGGAGAGGTGCTTCTTCCAGGCTTGCTCAGCTTGCTTTCTTATAGAAGCCAGAACCACCACCACCAGTCCAGAGATGGTCCCACCTGCAATGATCTGGGCACCCCCACACATTGATCACTGCTTAAGAAAATGCTCTACTTAAGATTGCCTACAGCCCAGTCTTACAGAGGCATTTTCTCCATTGGAGTTCCCTCCTCTCAGATATCTCTACCCTGTGTCAAGTTTACATAAAATTCGCCAGCACACACAGAGACCCACTGAGAAGGGATAGTGATTGCTTTCAGAGACTGATGGTTTATGTAAAGCCTCAAACCTCAAGGTGATAGAATCTAAGTGCATCCTGTCTCTTCCCAAATCATCCTGTGGCCCTCCCATGGTAGCCACAGGCCCTGCAGATGGGCACCTCCAGTTCCCAAGAATCTGGGTCAGGGGAAGTCACAGCAAGAGACAGGCCCACCAAGAGCCCACAGTCATGGGTGTCCTACCCAACAATGCCTAACCAAACTTGTCTGTTCCCGAGGGACCCTGAAAGCTGCTGACTATAGCAGTATCTATCCTGTCCCCAGGCAAGCTGTCTTTGGATGAAGGGGGATCAGACACAGAGAGCTTGTATGAAATCGAAGGCTTGAACAAAATCATTCAGTTCATGTGAGTACCTGACCTGGGACCTAGGACAAGAATCCACTTTACTGTCCTAGTGGCACTTTCTTGAACCCTTAAGAAGCCTCCCTGAGAAAACAGGGCCAATTCTTGCTCTGAGAACTCAGCAGTGGCTAGACGCCTAGGGAATGTGCAATCAGAGAGGACCCTGAGTAGATGACCTATTTATACACCATGCAAGGTAAAACAGGAGCCCTTGGAGACAGCAAGCACATTTGGCTCTCCCCTTAGAGGAGGTGGGAGCCTGCAGGAGGGAAGAAACTTGCAGTGTGGGGTAGCCTGCAGGAAGGAAGTGGCTGTAGCTGAGGAGTCAGTGGCAAGAGGGTACTCCAAGCTCTTATCTTTGTTTTGGGAGCAAAGCTGTGTCCTTTTCCAAATTCACACATAATCACAACTTTTAAAAGATCCAACAATAGAGAAAAAAAGCAAAGAAAAGATGAAGGTCCTCGCTGTCCTTCAAAGAAGTAACCATGGTAACAGATGTGTATTCTACTAAAATCCTTTCTGCACTTTCATCTTTTACACACACACACACAGACACAGACACACACACACACACACACACACATTTACAACTTTGGCTATAATATCTATACCACAACTATCCCATGATATAGATGCACCGTTCTGTATTTAACCCATTTCTCCTGGTCAACTATGCACCATTTGATTCTAGAAGCAGAATTGCTGGGTCGAGGGCAGATGAGTCTAAACTTAGTGCTGTGAGGTCACTCACCACAGGGCTGTGTTAACTGTGGAAACACCTTTCCCACACACCCATCTGGAAATCCTCCTTGAGACAGTAAACCTTCCTATAGAAATGGGTAGGATTGGCACCACGGTGTTCTTTTGTGGAAATTAAAAGGCACAGTGCTCCCGAGCTACACCACTATCACGTGCTATGCTAAGCCTTTTGACTGCATTGTCTCATTCAATTGCTTGAGAGATTGACGTCGTTATCATTCTCATCTGAAAAGCAAAACTTGGCTAATAGGAAACCAGGTTTAAGTTGGCTTCCATGGCCCATGCCCTTCCTTCCTCTTGCATGCCCGGAAAGGAGAGTGAGTGGAAGAGATGCCAGGCTGGGGTGTGGCTAGAAGTAATGAAAGCCTGTTCTCCCATCTCCTGCAGTCGGCACTGGCGGCAGTGGAATCGCGTCTTCCGCTGGAAGTGCCATGACTTAGTGAAATCCAAGGTCTTCTATTGGCTGGTGATCCTGATCGTTGCCCTAAACACCCTGTCTATTGCCTCGGAGCACCACAACCAGCCACTCTGGTTGACCCATTTGCAAGGTGAGTCAGAGAGATCGAAACCAGGAATGAGCACTCAGGCTTTGAAGCTTAAACTTACCATGCAGAAGGGTATGCAGAAGTCAATGAGATTGGCATTGCCTTCTAGAACTTGTATACTACTGGTGTTGGACCATTGGCCCAACCCCTTCCTTTTACACTGAGACTATAGAGTCTTCAAAAGGCAAGATGGCATGCCCACTGTTTTACCCTTGGCATCATTCTGACCTGGGGCAGTGTCATGAAACACAGGGATAATTATCTGATGCTTCCTCAGACACATAGGAAAGTATTCAATTGTATATCATTGCATATAAGACTGTCAATAACTGAGAGCTCCAAGTATCCAATTTCAAATCCTACTATGTATGTATATATATATATACATATATATATATATATGTGTGTGTGTATATATATACATATGTATGTATGTATATATATGTATGTGTATATATATATGTGTGTGTATATATGTATATGTATATATATATATATATATATATACACACACACACTAATTTTTCACCAACTATGCAGGGAGTGTACTACACATAGAACACAGAAAAAGAGTTAATTCATTGCTTGTTACTTTAAGGAACATACTTAGCCATAGGACAAGTCAGAAGTTAATTGTCTCCAGCCCATCCAGGGAAGTCAATGAGAAAGTAAATATAAGATGGTAAAAGAAAGACAACAAGAAGAGATGCTGATGCTCCACACATCTAAAGGACACGGAGATAAAGCCCAGCTGGTCAAAGGTTGGCAGGGATTCCTGCAGAAGAGGCAATGCATGCAACATGTGGTGAATTAAGGGAGCGACAGAACATACGTGTTGGACAGAAAGCGCTACATGTGTTCATAGGGTTCCTTGTATGCTGTCATGATGCATTAGGAGTTTAAATTGTGGGTACAGGGAAGCCAATGAAAATATAAGCATAAACATTGTATGATATGACTGATTGGCCTTGGTAGAAGATGACTGGATCAGCCTCATCCTTGTGTGGATTTCCCACTGTGTGCAGAGCTCTGGGCCGTGACCAAGAACAAGTTAAGAAAAAGAAGATCCAGTTTTCACAGCTAGGTACCCTTCCCATTACAAATACCTAAGTGGCACGAATTATAATAATGTTTCAAGGAATGATACATTGGTTATTTTTCTCCTTGCTATGACAAATACCTAAAACCTAAAAAGCAACTCCAGAAAGGAAGAGTTTATTCTGGCTCACCCCTTAAGAAGTGATCATTGTGACAGGAAAGGCATGGAGGCAGGATCGTGAGGTGGATGGTTACATTGTGTCTACAGTCAGGAAGCAAGAATGGAGAGAAAGTGAAGTCATACACTCTGTGGCCAGCCCCCAATGATCTACTTCCTCCAGTGATGCTCTGCCTCTTAAATATTTGACAACTTCCCAACACAACACCGCCAGGTGAGGTTCAACAGTTCAAACACATGAACCTTTGGGGGGACATTGCACAGTCAGACTGTAATAAAGAACAATCCGGTCTCTGGGTGGCAACAGCAGGGAGCTCATTAGGTCACTTGCAGAAAGATTTCAGACTTAGATCTGAACCCCCAGGAGTTGTACCTGAGCTTTTCATGTGTATGCAGGGACTAGAAATAGGCACTGGGCCTGCATAAGGTGGGGAACAAAAGCCAGCCTGCTTGCTTGGAGCCAGGGCCCAGAAATGCTACTTCCATGTAAGGGGGTCTAAAATCTCACTGTGCATGGGACAGGGAAGGAGTTTGGAAGTTCCTTATGCATGGGGTCCTGGGAGAAAGCAAACATGTCACAGGTAAGAAATTAAACTCCAGCCTATGCCATGTATAGGTGTGGGGTCCAATGTGCAGTACCTTTCACACTGCAAGGATAGTGAACTGCCAAGAACTAGCTTTAGCTTGGAAAGGGGTTCCTGAGAGAAGGGATGTTTGAGAGTCATGAAAAGAACAACTTAAAGTCAAATCATGGGTACAAGCTGAAAGCCAGTATTCTGTTCGAGATAGCTTTCTCTGGAGATCTCCAGACAGCTCCTCCAGATATCTCAGCTCTTGAAGACCAAGGCCTGCCCAGTCTTTTATTTGCATATTAATCCAGTCATTTACTCCAGATTCCCTTTTGATTATCCTATGAATCAGCATTTCAAGATCCCAGCCCCTTGATTCTTGGAAAGAGACACATTTTTAAAAAAAGATTGATTTATTTATTTATTTATTTATTTATTTATTTATTTATTTATTATATGTAAGTGCACTGTAGCTGTCTTCAGACACTCCAGAAAAGGGAGTCAGATCTCCTTACGGATGGTTGTGAGCCACCATGTGGTTGCTGGGATTTGAACTCAGGACCTTCGGAAGAGCAATCGGGTGCTCTTACCTGCTGAGCCATCTCACCAGCCCCACATTTTTTTTAACATTGTAAATGAGTTCAGAGATCTGCCTGCCTTTGTAAGCACAGATGATACACTAGTTAGGTGGGATCCCATCCTGAGATTAACATTTCCGTCATACCTGGGCACAAACTATCTCTGTTCCAGGCTGACCTTGGATTCAGGAATCTGCCTACCCTTGTATCTTTCTGACAAACTGACTCACAGTACAGCTGCCTTTGCTCTCCCAGGTCTTTGAAGCCCCCCATATAATTCATATTCCATCCTTATATTTTGCATAGTTGAGAAATTATTCATTTTTTGAACTCACATTTTCAAGGCTCTTTCCCACAGCCTTAAAGGCTGTCTTGAGGGTTACTGTGTTTACCATTTCTGCTAAGGACATAGGACACACCCTTGCCTCCCAGACCTGTGCCATTTCTAATTACCATGGAGTCATTATCCTTGGCAGGGAGAACATTTTCTAATAACCTTGGCAGGGAATATATGTATTCACCTTCAGGAAGTTCTCTCTCTCTCTCTCTCTCTCTCTCTCTCTCTCTCTCTCTCTCTCTCTCTCTCTCTCACACACACACACACACACACACACACACACACACACACACACACACACAAGTCTCTCACCCAGAAACCATCAACACTTGCGGAGGCCCACACACTATTGGTTCTGTTCCATGGTCACGCCACCCCTTCCATGAACACACAGGACTCAGCAATGCATTAATAAAACAGAATTAAGCAATGAATTAATCAAGACAAATGAGAACTCAAGGGAGTCCAAGAGAAGCAAACACAAGTAGTCCTTTTGGAATGTCCTCATGCCAAGATATAGGAAAGGAAAGAGCATCCTGGAGCGAAAGAGCATCTCCAATTACGAGCTCCCAGGGAAGGAGAGGATGCAAATCAATAAGGAGCAAGGTTACTCCGAGGAAAAGTCTTCAGTCTGATGAACTCGAGTGAGCTGAGCAGGCACATGGCCGAATGAAACACCACAAGAAGAGACTAAGTTTAAAATGAACAAGCTAGAGATTGAGGTTTGGAGAGCTGGAGATAAAGCTACCATGCCGATGCATGGATGCACCCATTCAATCTTTCACTCGTTGCAGTCAGTCTTCTTGAGAAGCCCTTAAATGTGCTACACATTGTCATGCAGTGTTAGTAAACACATGTGAGAATGGAACTCTACCCACCAACAGGTGATTTCTAGACTGAGCAAGCAAATAGATGGTCGAGGCTCTACTTTCTAAGATGGCAAAGATAGTCAATTGCCAGGTAGTTTTGACAGATGTGAGCTGGCCACACTTGACCCACCCTGTGGTGCTGAACATATCGAGTTGGAGACCTTTGAGATGTTCTAATGGTGGTGTCAAAGAAGCTAATGGAAAATGGGTTTGGGTTGCAGTGGAGAGGTTGTATCTTTACTTAAGTGTTAAAAGATTGGCGTCATCAGAAAGAGCAGCTTTGGATCTGTGATCAGAGAGCATCGCCAGATGGTCAGGGGATAGTGCATAGCTCAAGTCTAGCATCCAGTGTCTTGGTAAATAATGCAGTGCAGAGGGAATTAGGAGAATACAGGGGAGGCTGGGAAGCCCCTGGAATGTGGTGTCTTGGAAGCCAAGAGGGTGGTGGGGAGAGAATATTTGAAAGAGCAAGAAGACGATGAACAGAATTGTGGGGAATGTGAGTACTTGAGAGTTTGTGTCTGCAGGATTTGGCATCATGGAATTTACCCTATAGGGAGCTGGATAAACAAACATGAAGAGACCATTTGAAAGGAAGAGGTGAAACAGTTAAGAAAGACAAAAGATGTTGCTAGTGGATGTCACAGATAGGCCTAGGCAAAGTTCATGAGAACATGTTGCTTTTAGTGAAGCCCACTTTCTTCCAGGAAGAGATACTATGTTTAATGAGGAAGGTCAGAACTTTTACAACTTTCTCCCTGCTAAATCTGGTATGGATTATTTGATGGAAATACAGATTTAGGTTATTTTGATGAGCAAAATTCACCAGGTTTTCCCAAGGCTTTTATTGTTGGATAGATAGATAGATAGATAGATAGATAGATAGATAGATAGATAGATAGATAGATAGATTGTGTGTGTGTGTGTGTGTGTGTGTGTGTGTGTGTGTGTGTGTGTGTGTGTAGAACAGTTCTGTTCTCTCCTGCAACTATATGGCTTCTGGGGATCAAACTCAGGTCATCATGCTTAGCAGCAAGCACCTCTGTTTACTCAGCCATATTGCTGGCCCTTTTTCTAAAGACTTAGTGCCTTGGAAAGGTAGGGAGTATACTGGTAGAGGCTCATCCTGGGCAGAGGCCTGGAAGAGGAAGAGGGAAGGAAGCAATGCTCAGACGCTGCTACCCTCTGCAGATGTTGCCAACCGCGTGTTGCTGACCCTCTTCACCATCGAAATGCTCATGAAGATGTACGGGCTGGGCCTGCGCCAGTACTTCATGTCCATCTTCAACCGCTTCGACTGCTTTGTGGTGTGCAGCGGCATCCTGGAGATCCTGCTGGTGGAGTCGGGAGCCATGACGCCCCTGGGCATCTCTGTGCTCCGCTGTATCCGCCTCCTGAGGCTCTTCAAGATCACCAAGTGAGTTCAGGCAGCTGGGCCCTCGAAGGTCTGATGTCGCAGGGGCTGACAAAGTCAGCCAGGCCCAGGCCTCCGTTTTCTCTTTCAATGACTGCCCTCTGGGGAAGAGAAATCCCACTTACTCCACTCGATGCTTATTTCTCCTTTTGCCTCATGGTCATCCACGTCAGGGTCAGGGGAGGAGGAGTGAGGAGAAGGGAGGAAGGAAGAGTAAAGGGAGGATGGGAGGAAGAGACAGGAAGAGAGAGAAATGCAGGAGGGAGGGGTGGGATCAAGAGAGAACAGGGAGATGAGGGAGTGGGGAAAGGAGGGACTTCAATTGTGCCTCTTCCCCTCTGTGGGGGTTTGCCAAGACCCCAGTGGCTGCTTGAAACTCTAAGCAGTGTTGCACCTTCAAATATGCCATGCCTTTCCCTAAACTATTAACAGCAATACAAAATTACAATTATAACAGCTTACAACAGTCTATGTGACTATGGTCTTTCTCTCTAAGAATATTTCACAGTCCTGCATGTATAGACTATAATGCTGTCCTCCACAGACTCCAGGCAACTGAAATCACAGATGTAAGGATTCTACTGTATTCTCAAGTATTTGCCCAGCTTTGGCACGAACACAGGTCTTTTACTCTTAACACATGTTAATAGTGAAGACAGAAAATGACCCTCTACCCTACTGAGAAGTGTGGGATGGGAACTGAGGTAGACGCTCAGCAGCATGGTGAAGCCTGTGATTCAGACTCAGGAAGCCATTTTCTGCTATGACCCTTCTTGAGTCTCCAAGCCTCCTCGGCACCGGTGAGAAGGCTCTGCCCACCCTCTACCCTGCTGTTCCTCTCCCTCAGGTACTGGACATCACTGAGCAACCTGGTGGCCTCGCTGCTCAACTCCATCCGCTCCATCGCTTCGCTCTTGCTGCTGCTCTTTCTCTTCATCATCATCTTTGCCCTGCTAGGCATGCAGCTCTTTGGAGGCAGATATGACTTTGAAGACACAGAAGTACGACGAAGCAACTTTGACAACTTCCCCCAGGCCCTCATCAGTGTCTTCCAGGTAGGCAGCCCTCATTATGGGAGGTTCCTGAATCCTGCTTCAATATCTGGGAAAACATTACCTCCACCAGAGAAGCCTTCTCTGACCTGTTGATTTAACTCTCATCACCCGTACTTTGGGCTACTATAATATTTGTATCTTTCCTGGAGCGTGCCTAGCGATGCCTAGTCTGGTTTCTCTTGGTCTCTGGTGCCTGGCAGAATGCTATAAGAGCTGATGAGATACTTGGGGTAGACCAGGAGTCAGAGGTGTGCTGCTCACATCTCTAAGGCAAAGTCAGACAAGGTGAATGCTCCCTCTGCAAGCCAGGAAAGCCTCAGGCAGGCATCTGAGTCCATCTTCTTACACTAGAGGCATCAGGCTACCTGCTTACCAGAAGCTACTCAAAGGCTGTGATTCAAGAGTAACTTGCAGAGCTACAGGCTCTCAGAGGACCTTCCTTGGTGTGGAACATGGAAAAAATCCCTTTCATGTCACTGTTATCTCACAAATCACCCGCCATGCCCTACTGGGGCAGTAGGGAACAATGAATCAGTACCATAGATGGCTTCATCCTATCTTCTCCCATTCACTACCTCAGGGCTGGTCAAGGACGGTGCTTTTCAAGGGACTTGACATTGGTACTATCTTTGAAGGGCAGGATAAGAGAAGTGCACTCCACTTCAGCCTAAGGATTAAGAACATAGTGGTGGCCCCATGATTAAACTCCTTGGCCCTAGAGAGGCTTGATAAGACTTTTTCCAACCATTCCAGACACCCCCTCAGTCTGTGCCCCTCCCCTCAAGACCATTCACTCCTCCCCAAGCCCACTCACTCCTCCCCCAAGTCCACTCCTCCCTAAAGCCCACTTACTCCTCCCTCCAGCCCTCTCTCACTCCTCCCCCAGCCCTCTCTCTCCTCCCCTAAGCTCACTCACACCTTGATAACATTGTAGCTCACTGAAAGAGGAGCAAGGAAGACAGCAGGGCATGGTCACTTGGACCCTGGGGTAGGGGAGAGTTAACAGGTGACAAAGGTCCCCTCAATGCATCATCCCATCTTGTGCTCTCTCCACCTAGGTCCTGACGGGTGAAGACTGGAACTCTGTGATGTACAATGGGATCATGGCTTACGGAGGCCCAACCTACCCTGGCGTGCTGGTGTGCATTTATTTCATCATCCTTTTCGTCTGTGGCAACTGTATCCCCTTTGAGCTGTGGTGCAAAGAACTCGGGGGAGTTGTCATAAAAGGGAGGATCAGGGCTCCCCATGTAGCAGGCAGTCAGTTCCTCGGGCGCCCAGGCTGATGGAGCAGAGAACAGGACACAGTAAAGGTAACTGCAGACACAACAAAATAATACTTTTACCCAGAAATGTTGGAGAGTACTGGGAACAAATGATTGTGAGATTGGTGCACCTAAGGTAGGTGGGAAGAAGCCCAAGGCCTAGCAGAGAAAAGTGGAGATGGTAGAGCAGCCTGGTCCAGAAGCTCAGAGGCAGGCAGGGAGGAACCAAAGTGCCCTCCAACTTGAAAGAGAGAAAGGTTTTTGGGCCAGAAGCTTCCCTGAGGACTTGTCTATGTTCCAGGGTCTGTACCCTTCCAAGGGGTGTAGGTCTGGCAAGAAACTGTCTTCTCAGGGGTTCAGGCCTGAAAACACACAGGCAGGCAAAACTCCTGCCCCAGAAACTGCCTCCCAACCACAACTCAAGTCTCCTTAGCTGTCCTGTAGACATCCTTCTCAACGTCTTCCTGGCTATTGCTGTGGACAACCTGGCAGAGGCAGAGAGTCTGACATCTGCCCAAAAGGCCAAGGCTGAGGAGAGAAAGCGCAGGAAGATGTCGAAGTGAGTGTTGTCCCCTCCCAGTGAGAGATGGAATGCTGGACCCTGGCTATGGCCTCTATACTGTAGGAGGGGTTTCCTCCTTGAGCCATATGAG
The DNA here is from genome assembly GCF_978045245.1 of Mus caroli. NCBI lineage: Eukaryota > Metazoa > Chordata > Mammalia > Rodentia > Muridae > Mus > Mus caroli. Next base: position 132,682,604 of record NW_028227256.1, read on the forward strand.
CAGGGGTCATGTGGCAATGACTCCTATGGGCAGGGTCTCCAAGCAGGACCTGCTATTGAGTCACTGTTCCCCTTGGAGGACGCCATTTACTCCTCAACTCCCCATCTGTGGCTGGTCATGTTGCTGTGTGCCTGGGAGTAGACGTAGGATAGGTGTTCTAGACAGTGTTTCTCAAACTCAAGCTGCAAATGAACGCTCTGGAGGTTTCATGAAATATAGAGTCCGCATCAACCGGCCTGAGCCAGGTGGGCTGGATGAAGGCTTGAATATTCTGGCCAGTTTCCAGGCAGGGCTAATGCTGTTTGGGTTTGGAGGATCACGATTTAGGCAACAGAATTTCAGTTGAGCCTGCTTTTTTGAATGCACGTGCCTGCAGGGATGGGATGCCTGTTTCTTGGAGGCAAGACGGAAAGAGCTAGGGAAGAAGGACCAGCAAAGGCCCCAGACATTTCCAGGGTCGGAACTGTCTTACCCAAGCCATAATTCCATCCTGAATCCTATATAAAAGAGGTGTAAAGCCCCTCTCCACTCATTGAACAGTCATTGACTATGAATGACCACTGAGAGTCTAGCCTGAGTGTTGCATCTCACCCTCTACCACAGAGAAAAGGCTTACCCAGGCCTACTGCCCTTCCCAGTTGGTGGCCAGCGCTGCTTCTTCTTTCATAGAGACCCTTGAGCCCTCATTGTGAGAAGTTCCTGAGGGTGCTGTCAGGCCTGGAGTCATCCTTGGCTTTCACCTCGGATTTCCTTGGTTTTTCACTTTAGAGGGCTCCCAGACAAGTCAGAAGAGGAGAGGGCCACAGTGACCAAGAAACTGGAGCAGAAGTCCAAGGGTGAAGGCATCCCCACCACCGCCAAGGTGAGGGCTAGCATGGGGATGTTTGCAGGCTCGCTGGAGGGTCCCCTGACTCCTCATGTCACTCGGGGAAGGAAAGTGGAGACAACATCACCTTGCTTCTGTAGGAGGTAGAGCCAACGTCTAAGTCTCCTCCAGGGACTCCTGTGTGGAGAGGCATAGGCCCTTCAACCTGGGAGCCAGCCTTCCTTAGAATCCTGTGCAGAGCAGGGAGGCACCCCACCTGCCCACCCCCAATGTTCTACTAAGAGCTTGGCTTTCCACTCCTGCTAGCCCTGCCCTACATGGTTCAGCCTGGCCCCTGCTCACCACTGTGGAGGGTCAGGAAAGGGAGTCTGTGAGCCAGGAGTCCTAGGCTACAGAGAAGCTGCACCGCATAGCCTGAGTTCTCTTGTAGCGAGCTAAGGGAGCACACAGTGAGGACAGACTAAGACAGGCTAAAGCCTTGGCTTTGCCCAGTGCAGGCTTTGAGTTGTATACTCTGCGGGACCTGGCTTCTTATCTGTAAGACATAACAACTCCACCTCTACCCGCCTCTTGGGTCGTAGGGAACATTCAGAGAGCAGCTTAATGGCTCCACGGAGCATGCCCAGTAAGTTCGAGCATCAGTTTTTGCTTCCTCACCACCATCACTGTTCCTTCTACAGCTGAAAATTGATGAGTTTGAATCTAACGTCAATGAGGTGAAAGACCCCTACCCTTCGGCTGACTTCCCAGGTAAGTCTCCTGAGCCTGCGCTGGGGCACAGTGATGTTGAAGGGTCAGTGTGCGGGTGCTGAATTCTCTATGTGGGTCTCTCTGTGTGTCCCCTACATGGACCCTGAAGGCATCCCCTTTGCCTTGCAAAGAGCAACCTGCAAACCTGCCTCTCCCTGTGGTATACACAGCAACGATAATATTCCACACATGCTTCGATTTATTTGTATTGAGTTCCAGTCGTATGCTTCAGTAGTGAACACCCAGTTTTCAAAGAGCACGGGGCTGATGGACACATAAGACCTCCCTGCCCAGGAGGATGTATCCAGAGAAAGGCATTTTCACCCATAATGATGGGGGAACTCCCTCCTCCCTATCCTGTATCTCTGACAAAACCATGACTGCCAGACTGTCTGTCACTGTGTGAAAATCCACAAGGGCAGTGTGAGAAGGAGGGTGTATAAACCAGAGCTACAGACCACCTGCAAGCATCTCCTGAGTGCATGTGACCGCTGGTTGCCATGTGAACTGTACCCATCTGAACCAGGAGCACCTCAAATGGCAGATGCAGAGCCAGGCTGGGTTAGCCCCACATGGCCTGTCAGCTCCCTCACGGGTCCTTCTAAGCATTTTACTTCTTATTGTGGAATCAGCTGGCTAGCTTCAGTGTCTCTAAGCTCCTGATGGACTTTCTGGGCTTTGAATAGCGGTATTTGGCACACAGCAGGCCTTCCACAAATCAAATGGGTGAGGGCATGAAATGATTTTGCAAAGTGCAGCTTGGAGAGTAAGGCTGGCAAAATTTCTTCAATTACCTAGTGGGAATAAGTTCTGAGAACACTTCCTGTGGAGTTGTGTTGTCTAATGATTGTCTGCTCCTGGTGCTTGTGGCTGGCATGCAGGTGGGCACGTGACAGCTACGGGAAGTCTGATGTGAGTGGAAAGAGAAAGGGCTAGAGAGAAATGAGAACAGGAGGAACAGAGCATGTGCACTGGAGAGAGGCCTCACCAAGGCCACCAAATATATTTATATCTAACCTCTTTCCAAAAATAAGTCCGGGTGGCTGATGACAAACGTTCTGTGCAATCTGGGCCTAATGCACAGTCCTGTAATCCCAGCTCGCCTAGAGGCAGAGGCATGGGAATATAGGTCAGTGGCAGGGCACTTGTCTATTATACAGAAGACCTCAGGTTCAATAGCCAGTACTGAAGGAAAAGGAAAGGGGAGGGGAGGGGAGGGGAGGGGAGGGGAGGGGAGGGGAGGGGAAGGGGATGGGAAGGGGATGGGAAGGGGATGGGGAAGAAGGGGAAGGGGAAGGGGAAGAAGGGGAAGGGGAAGAAGGGGAAGGGGACGAAGGGGAAGGGGAAGGGAAGGGGAAGAAGGGGAGGGGAGGGGAGGGGAGGGGAGGGGAGGGGAGGGGAGGGGAGGGGAGGGGAGGGGAGGGGAGGGGAGGGGAGGGGAGGGAAGGGAAGGGAAGGGAAGGGAAGGGAAGGGAAGGGAAGGGAAGGGAAGGGAAGGGAAGGGAAGGGAAGGGAAGGGAAGGGAAGGGAAGGGAAGGGAAGGGAAGGGAAGGGAAGGGAAGGGAAGGGAAGAAGAAATGTGCAGCAAAACTATCAGCAAGCATAGACAAAGGGATGAAGAATTAGGAGAGCAACAGAGATACAAACACAAAAAATGAGCCCTCTCTGCAAGTAAACAGCCATGGCAGGCCAGGTAGGTGGATAGAAGTGTCATGTTAGGGAGGGAGCTGTTAGGATCAGAGAGGAGAGGAGATGGGCTTGAATTGGTTGAGGAATCCACAGGTACCTACCACAGAGACAGCAGACTCAGGCATTCTTCGCATCCCCGAGGGCTGTGGTCAGGCTGATGAGGTGGGGAGCAGGCATTGTCTGCAGAGGGACCCAAGCAGAGCTCAGCTGTAGGAATATGCTTGGAATATCTCTGCTCTCTGCTTCACCTCAGTGGTCACTCTCCTGGCCAAAGATCAAGAAATAATGGCAGCCAGGCAGTGGTGGCACATGCCTTTAATCCTAGTACTCAGGAGGCAGAGGCAGTTGAATCTCTGTGAGTTCCAGGTCAGCCAGCTCTATGCAGAGAAACCCTGGATTTGAAAAACAGAAAGAGGGAGAGAGAGAGAGAGAGAGAGAGAGAGAGAGAGAGAGAGAGAGAGAGAGAGAGAGAGAGAGAGAGAGAGAGAGAGAATGGGTATGCTCTGCTCATGCTAGAAATTCTTTAAAGATACTGCTTTTAGAACCCTAATCCAGGAAGAAAGCTCAAATTCTGTTTTCCCAAAACCCTTTTCTCCTTGGTCAATTTTATGAATCAGGAAAGAGAAACTAAGACAGGATAATGCTCCACAAGGCAGTGGCAGAACCAGGCCCAGAGACCGCATCTCTGTAGCAACCAACTACTGTTTAAGATGTCGTGAGTCTAACCCTGACACAGAAGATATAGCAACCACACTCCTTAACCTTGTTCAGATCCTACTCGCAGAAGGTTTGGGGGACTTCTGAGCCAGACTCTGCACTATGGACCAAAAGGGGATGGGCCAGGCTGTACCCTGCTAATACCCAGTGTCCCAAATTAGCCTTTGCTTAGCAGCTTCAGAGGCTCCTAGGAGGACTCTGAGCACAGAAACCAAGAGCCTGGCAAAGTTTGTGAAACCCCCTTATTTCTTTCTCTCTCCCCACAGGGGACGATGAGGAAGACGAGCCCGAGATCCCAGTGAGCCCCCGACCACGCCCTCTGGCCGAGCTGCAGCTGAAAGAGAAAGCAGTGCCCATCCCAGAGGCCAGCTCCTTCTTCATCTTCAGTCCCACCAACAAGTAGGTAGTGCTTTGGCAACCGGGAGAGTTGGTGAGGCTCTCAAAGACAGTGGCTTCCCCCCCCCCTGAAGAGATCTACTCTTGATCCTCCCCATCTTTGGTTACCATATGCACAGTTCATTCCTTTAGGTTATAGTTTTGCATTCAATCTAAAATGCTAGCAGTAAATTGGGGTAGAGCATCATGACGAGAGTTTGCCTAACATACATGAGGCACTGGTTTCAATGCCTGGCACATTACAAAATTAAGCTATCTTTAAGATGAATAAAATGGTAGGATTCTTGTGAGAAAGGATACCTTTAGGTTTTATCAGTTACTTGCACCTAAGAGGGACTGTAATTACCAGTTCCCTTCTAAGGGCAGTTTTAGGCAGGGCCAGGAGAGGTCTGGGGAAAGCTGGAGTTGTTATTAGCATTATAATCTTCAGCTCTGGAATAAACTGATTTCATGGAGTTTCTTCTGCTCCAGGGGAGGAGATTAGCATGTCCCACTCTTGGCTGGGGACTCCTCATAGTGGTGGGTATTGGTAGAGGGGACAGGTGAGGGAGGGGCTCAGTTGGGAGATGTGACTAAGACTAAAGGAACAAAGTGTCATGTGTGTCCATCCAGGGGACCGTGCAGCTGCAAGGTTATACTTACTCCTGGATGGTTGGGGACAGCAAGTGGATTCAGCATCCCTCTATAGGACAGAAGTTAGTGAGTAGTAAGGTCTGAACTTCCCGCATCTCTCAACTTCCATCCTCCCAACCTGTCCCACTAGGATCCGTGTCCTGTGTCACCGCATTGTCAATGCCACCTGGTTCACCAACTTCATCCTGCTCTTCATCCTGCTCAGCAGTGCCGCCCTGGCAGCTGAGGATCCCATCCGGGCGGACTCCATGAGGAATCAGGTGATGCAGCCCCTTCAGCTGTGTCAGCACCCACCCCACTCTGGGGCTCAAGTTCAGCAGCCATGGGCATCAGAGTTATATAAAGTTTCTGGAGAGGTGGGGCCTCCCGCTGCAGTTTCTGAACGGCACTACCATAGCAGAAGCAAGATAGGCCGGATTTGCCTGCCTGGCCTGAATCGTGATGGGGCTGGCAATTATAGTGGTCATAGCAGTAGCGTTGATCACAATGATAATATTAATGGTGGTGACGTTAGTGGTGGCAGTTATTGTCATGGCAATGGTAGCAATGGTGATGATCATAACGATGATGGAAGTAGTAGGTGTTGTTGATGATGGTAATATTGATGTGATGAGGTAGTGATGTTAATGGTAATGGTGGTGGTGATGGTGATGATGATGGTGATGGTAGTTATGGTAATGGTGGTGGTGATGGTGATGATGATGGTGATGGTAGTTATGGTAATGGTGGTGGTGATGGTGATGATGATGGTGATGGTAGTTATGGTAATGGTGGTGGTAGTAGTTGTGGTTGTCATGGCGATGGATGGTGACGATGGTGGTGATGATGGTTATGGTGACACCACTGCTTAGCCAGTTCTCTCACTGGTTGCCTCTCTACCTTGTCCCATCTCCAGATCCTCGAGTATTTTGATTATGTGTTCACTGCTGTTTTCACGGTGGAGATTGTCCTTAAGGTAAGTGAGGACTACAGGACTCGTAGCTCTGGATACGAAGCTTCTCTGCACGGAGTGGCTCCAATTTACACCCGGGGATTCACTTGGGGGCACTGTGAAGGAACGGGAGAAAGAAGATAGAGGTGAATATGGTAGGAAAGACTCCCCGGATCCAGGAGACTACACAGGGCTTCTGTTCCTGTGTAGGAGAGGATCCAAGCAAGGGAGCAGGTGGCTGGAAGGAAGGCTGGAAACAAGAAATATGACCCACTTGTAGCTGCCACCTCTCTGGAGAGCACAGGTCTTCTGCACAGAAGACACAATTAACCAAAAAGTGGCCCTGGGATTTGAGATTCACCCTTAGGATTTACTCCAAGAACCGAGTTCTTGTCCTCCTAGAGTTCTCAAAGAAGTAACCATTGGGGAGTGTCCCTGAGAGCGTTCAGTAGCATTGTATACAGGCTTTACTGCAGCTGCTGCGGTTTGTAAGCCTGTTGGCCACGTGCTATGAAGTCTAGGTGTTTGGAGACACAAGCTAGAGGTCTGGAAATGGCTTCTAACTGTGGGAAGGGGCTCTCAAGGCCACACCTTGCTCTGCCACAGGAAGGACAAATTGTTTTACAAATCAGGTTTTCCCAGCTTTTGAAAATCTGTTAAATCTGGGAATGTGGGTCCATTAATAGAGTTTTTGCCTAAGATGAATAAAGAGCTGGCTTGGTTTCCCTACACTGTATAAAAACGGGCCTGGTGGTGTATGCCTGTAATCTGTTCAGTTGAAAGGCAGGAAGATCAGAAGTTTAAGTTCATCGCGACCTACATAGTAAATAAAAGGGATCCTGGATTATCGACTAAGACAGGAAGCAAAGCTCTCTTATCTAAAGAAAGGATCGTGGCCCTGGTTTGGTGTTCCTGAGGTGGGCACACTGGGCTCAGGCTATCACAGTAGCGGGCTTTGAGGAGGGGGGGGCTCCATATCTGAGTGGAACCCAGAATCATGGCCCATTATCTCTTCTAATAGAAGAGGAGAGGGTGATGTATATAAGGACCAGAGCAGAGCAGAGGTGGGAGAGCTCCCTTTTCAGAGCTTCAGCCACTGACAGTGGAGCAGAGGGAGAAGGCAGCTTCTCCAAGGTCAAGGAGGAGTTCACAAGTGGAGTGTTAGCATTAGACCTTTAAATAAAGCTACACCAGCAACGTATTGAATGTGAGGCAGTGAATATAACTCCCTGGAGGACTTCTAGCCTGCCCCTTAGGAGGGAGGGGGCTTTCTACTCCTGGGAAGGTGGAGTGGAGGCACCTGAAATGCATCTGGAGAAAGGGACTCCTCCTCTGAGAGCAGAGACGGGCACAGGGGCTCCTGGAGTGCCCAGGGTTTGTCTGAAGCCAAGAACAGAGGGAGCACCCTTGAGCCTGGGGACTTGGGTAACATGACGTTCCTTGACACTCTCCCTAGCAGACTGAGATAAGAAGCCCTTCTCCAGGAGGGGTACGTCTGCTCCTCCAGCTGCTTGCTCCAGATGCTGTCTCTTTCCCCAGATGACCACCTATGGAGCCTTCCTGCACAAAGGCTCCTTCTGCCGCAACTACTTCAACATCCTGGACCTGCTGGTGGTGGCTGTGTCCCTCATCTCCATGGGCCTCGAGTAAGCAGTGTCCGGGCTCAGTTCCAGTGCGTGGGTTCTCTGTGCCTGTACCTCAGAGCAGGAGTCCTGGCCCTGTGGGTGGCTGAGCTCCTGGCTGAAACATGAGGGTGGCCAAGGGCCACCTTGGGTGGAACATCCTTGGGTGGTCCCCAGCTGGGCTAAAGGGCCAATGTTAAATGTTTAGAGCCTTATCTTGCAGACCAGGACAGGAGGCAAAGAGGAGAAGACAGCCAGGCCCCTGGAGTGAGGAATATAGGCTCAGCTGCAGGTCATTTCTAGTCTGACAGAAAAGACAGTCTATATCCACAGAGAAGTAAGCCAATGAGACCATTTGCAATGATCAGGGATCAGTTTTACCCATGGGTCAGGAAGATCACATGTGGAAAGCTCCAGGTAGGAGGTGACAAAGCCCCTGGCTGCAACCCTTTGGCGGGAGCACACCACTCTAGGCCCCACAGCTACTTGCTTCCCGCAGGTCCAGTGCCATCTCCGTGGTGAAGATCTTAAGGGTTCTGAGAGTGCTGAGACCACTCCGGGCCATAAACAGAGCCAAAGGGTTGAAGGTGAGAGAGGGCCCCTTTAGGGGAGGGACCAGCAGTCCTGACTCCAGGTCCTCAGTTCAGATGCTCATCTTGTGAGAACGAGGCAAGCCTGTCAGCTTTCCCCATGGGCCTAGTCCTCCTAGTAGGCGGAGTCTTGAATTCCCAGGGTTCCTTGGGCATGATGGTGGGTAGCGGTGGGGCAAGCCCAGTACCCATGGACCTGTCCCCGCCTCCCTAGCACGTGGTGCAGTGCGTGTTTGTTGCCATTCGCACCATCGGGAACATCGTGCTGGTCACCACGCTCCTGCAGTTCATGTTTGCGTGCATTGGAGTGCAGCTTTTCAAGGTGAGGCTCCGCCTGGCCAGCAGCCCTTCTCTCCCCACCAGGGCCAGCTCGAAGGCCTTTGACAAAAGCCAGCCAGTTCTCCTCAAACAAGACAACCCCAAACTGTGACAGCAACTGACCCTGGATCTACAGTTTCAAAAGGAGAAAATGACTGGTATTCTATTTGCTAGGTGATAACCTGTTGCTAGCCTCTGGTTCTCCGGCCACTTTTACCATTGTGTCTACTCTTACCCAGAGAGCCTGTAGTTAGCTTTTCTCTCACCAACTCGCCAACCTCCACCTACTCTGTCAGGTCTGCCTACAGCATCCCTTGTCCAGCCACCTCCTTTGCTGCAGCCTGGCACTGCAATCCAAGGTCCTGGCTGGGATGACTGGCATCATTCACACTTCCTAGGCAACTCTGCAGAGGCAATCTTCATTGCGAATTCACAGTTGGCCTTGTCCTACGGATGCTTCCCTGGGAGAACACAGCTATCAGTTTCTCTCTAGGAACCTCTTCCCACAGAATTGTAACTCCTCAAAGATGGAGTACCCTGAAGAAATAACAGAGCCCTGGAGGGAGGCAGGGCAGCTGGACCCCCTGACTGAGACATTTCTCTCTCTGGGCCTTCCAAGGAGCTAGACCAGAATTCACACATTTCAAACCTAAGTTAGTTGTAGGGTCACCCTGCATCTAACTCTTTGTTAGACAAAACCTTTCTCAGGTCCTCAGTATGAGGGAGATCGGGCTTTGTCAGGGATGTGCTGGACTTCTATCTAACTCTGAAGACAAATGAAGTTCTCAGAGCTCTACTGGGAGCATCTGTTTGTATAACTCCTGTTTCCTTAGCAGTCTTGGACTTCCCAGGGGCAGGAGAAGAACGGTGAGGGTGGGGCAAGCCTTTCCCCTTATACAGCCTGGGCTGTGATGGGAGGAGCCTCCATAGTCAAAGGAGCAGGGCTGGGTGTATTCAGGTCCAACCTTGGCCACTCCACAAATGCCCATCTAAGGCAGCAGCCAGGCTGGGTGGAGGCAGTTGGGATGAATGGATGATGATGGCCTTGTCTTAAGGGTATATAAGAGAGGAGAGGTCTCCTCCCTCCCTCCAGACAGCCCACCCTTCTCCTTCCCACCAAGTACCCACAGAGCCTGTTTACCTTACTCTATCTCCATGTCTCTGTGTCTTCTTTGCTGTCCTGGATGCAGGGAAAGTTCTACAGCTGCAATGACTTATCCAAGATGACTGAAGAGGAGTGCAGGTACCCCAGGCTTTGCCAGCAGAGGGATAGGGAAGGCTCCTATGAGGAGCACGTGACCTTCGGGGTGGGGAGCCTTCAGTAGGAGGGGGAGGGGATTCCTGGCAGCATCCTTCATTTCTGCTCTAGAAAGGGGCCGCCAGTTCTCTGGCACACTCACTACCCAGGGCCCAGGGGATATGGGTGGAGTTGATGTATCCCAGCCACACGGTGGAGTGACTGGGCCTCTCTGCGTCAGGGGCTACTACTACATATACAAGGATGGAGACCCCACGCAGATAGAGCTGCGTCCCCGCCAGTGGATACACAATGACTTCCACTTTGACAATGTACTCTCCGCTATGATGTCACTCTTCACGGTCTCCACCTTCGAGGGTTGGCCCCAGTGAGTAAGATTGGGGTCTGTGTCCAGCATGGGCACAGTGAGGATGGTGCCCAGGAACCAGCAGCCCCCAGGGTACCATGCCAGTCTGTGGCAGTGCTCAACAAACCCACAGACTCATGACTCTCCTAAGTGAGCCTGACCAAAGGACTCTGACAAAGTGAGCCCAATCTCTCCCACAAATGCATGTCTCCCGACCCACAGTGGACATCCCGTTCATTGCCTCCCACTCCTGGTCACCCCTCCCACAATCCTTTCTCCCCATCCCTCATCCCCTTCTCCTCTAAGCAGGTGGGGGCTCCCTAGGTATCCTCCAACCCTAGCACATCAAATTTCTGCAGGGCTAAATGCATCCTTTCCCACTGAGGACAGACAGGGCAGTCTAGCTAGAAGAACATATTCCATGGACAGGCAACAGCTTTTGGGATAATCCCTGCTCCAGTTATTTGGGATCCACATAAAGACCAAACTGCACATCTGCAACCTATGTGCAGAGAGGTGTAGCAGAGTCTTAATGGTTGACTGTGGTAAAAGAGATGCCCCTGGAAAGGCAGGGCCATGGCAGGGTGGGTTCTAACCTTCTCTAGATGAGTTCTGCCTTCTCTCCCATTACTTGGCTGCCTATCCTTTCCTCTCTGACCACCCAAGGCTACTGTACAAGGCCATAGACTCAAATGAGGAGGACACGGGCCCTGTCTACAACAACCGAGTGGAGATGGCCATCTTCTTCATTATCTACATCATCCTCATCGCCTTCTTCATGATGAACATCTTTGTGGGCTTTGTCATCGTTACCTTCCAGGAACAGGGAGAAACTGAGTATAAGAACTGTGAGCTAGACAAGAACCAGGTACTGAGCCACCTGCTAGAGATGGAAAACTGAGGCCCACAGGCCTGAGAAGAGAGCCTCCATTGAGGTCCAGTCCTAGCCTATGTTTCCCATTTATCTCCAACCTGAAGCAGTCCACACTGGTACTGACTTATCCTGTTTTTTTTTTGTGTGTCCTAGCGCCAATGCGTACAGTATGCCCTGAAGGCTCGCCCACTGAGGTGTTACATCCCCAAAAATCCATACCAGTATCAGGTGTGGTATGTCGTCACTTCCTCCTACTTCGAATATCTGATGTTTGCTCTCATCATGCTCAATACTATCTGCCTGGGCATGCAGGTAAGGAGACAGGAGACTGGCCATAGTAAGACCTAGGACCTGGGCAAGGCAGGGACAGAGAGAAGTCCCCAGTTCACCCCAGTAGGTATCTCTAGAACACCTGCTGCATGCCAGCTGCAGGACACAGAAGTGAGCTAACCCCAGCCTCCTCGTCCCTTATGGCTTATTTGTTAAGAAGCTAATTCAAGCCTCCAAAGAGGTGGGATGGCAGTTCTTCAAACAGGACACGGCTCCTGCAGGAGAGGAAGACCTGCGGGAAGCAGAACACATGTTCTGTTTTCCCTTCACTGTTGCAAATCTGAATGGCTGGAATGTCCCTCTTAGGAGAGGAGCAACCTCTCATAGGTCATATCATAGCTGTCAGCATTGCTACCATGCTTTAATTAAACCCTATATAATACAACGTCACAGCTAGGAACCCCCTCTCCTAGGAGCATAAGACATATTCAATATACGTTAGTTGCTTTTCTCGTAACTGTGACCAAACACCTTATGTGAAACATTTAAGGAAGGAGCAGTTTATTTTGGCTCATGGTTGGAAAGGATACAATGCAGTCTGTCATGGTGAGGAAAGGCTCAATGGCGGACTGCTATATGGTGATGGGGACACGTGCCAGCTGCTTCCATCTCAGCAGGACAGGAAACAGAGACAGGGTGGGAAGCATGGCTTAGCTATAAACCTCAAGGTCTACCCCAATGACCTAGTTCCTCTCAAACCACAGTCTAGGGGAACAAGTGTTCAGATCATGAACCTATGGTGATATTTCACATTTAAACAATAGCACAGTGAGAAAACCACACCCTGTAGGTTCGTGGAATCATGGGAGGATACTCACTGAGCTATAGACCCTGGTTATGTAGAAGAATATAAACAATGGATTCTTTAGGACTGAGTCAGGCAGCAGACATGGCCCCACTACTGAGGAGTAGGGCAGTCAGAAGGCCCTGCTGCTGAGGGGTAGGGCACTTAGTAGGCCCTTTTCACCTACCTGGGTGTGCTCTGTAGAAGGTAGTTGAGATTTTACCAACAAAAAGAATGAGAGTCTTAGGTGGTCCAAAGAAGTGGTCACAAAAACCAAGGCTGTTGACCAAATGGTCTCCCCATCCTGTCACTTCGTGTCTTAGTTAGGGTTTTATTGACATGAAAAGACACCATGACCAAGGCAAGTCTGATAATAAAAAACATTTAATTGGGGCCGGCTTACAGTTTCAGAGGTTCACCATGGCAGGAAGCAAGGCACCATGCAGGCAGACATGGTGCTGGAGGAGCTGAGAGTTCTGCACCCTGCTCTGAAGGCAGCAACAGGAGACTGGAATTCCACCCTGGGTGGAGCCTGAGCATAGAGACTCAAAGCCCACCCCTACAAGTGACTTATTTCCTCCAACAAGGCCACACCCACTCCAACAAGGCCACACCTGTTCCAACAAGGCTACACCTCTTAAAAGTGCCACTCACTGGGCCAAGCATATTCAAACCACCACACTGGGGCAGCTGGTATATAGGAGTCTTACCTAGCTCTGTTTCCCACTGGACAGATGTCAACCCCAGAACCCTAGGGTCTTCTCTTTAATCCTATACCATAGTGACTATGCTAAGCCCTGCCTAGGAGACTCAGTTTTGGTCACCCAGAACCAAATATGTAAATGATATTTGTAGCCCTGAGCCATACTTGGTCAAACTTATGGTTGTTGAACCTCCACACTCCCCTCTGCTACTGCTTATTGTGGATGGAACAGGTATGAAAGTTTTTCTTGAGACCTGGTAGAAGAGATTACTAATCTCCTAGATTGCTGAGATAAAAACAGGTACTTTCCAAAGAGAAGATGGATCAGGGATTGTGATCTGTAGCTGGGAAGCCCGGCCCTCCTGGCCTACCTCATTCATGTTGCCTCTCCAGCATTACAACCAGTCGGAACAGATGAACCACATCTCAGACATTCTCAACGTGGCTTTCACCATCATCTTCACCCTGGAGATGGTCCTCAAGCTCATAGCTTTCAAGCCCAGGGTGAGTGACTGGGCCATGGGGACAAAGGAACAGCTGTGGTCTGGGAGGAGAGACTTTCCCCTCCTTATACCTGAGGCCCCTTCTGCCTTCTGCTCTCAGGCTGCTCATGCCTATGCTATGCCACCTGTCAGATGCAGGCCTAGCAAGACTTCCAGAAGTCAAAATGGAGTGCTGGTATACAGATGCTCGCCACTGCATCTGTGGACCTGTTCACATCCCATTCCTTCCTTTCTGCTTCTAGAGTACAAGTCTCGAACTAGGAGAAGATCTTGTTTTGGCTTTTAGGCTCTCAGATCTATTCCCACAGTCCCATCTTAGTCCAACTGAGTTCTATTCTGTTGAACTCTGGACAGAAATTTTAAGTGGGGCTCTGGGTGAAAGCTCTAGACTAAGCTCTCAACAAGCCTCTCACCACCGATGCTCCAGAACAGCAGTTCTTGACCTATGGGTCTCCACCCCTTTGGGGGTCACATATCAGATCTTTACATTATGATTCATAACAACAGCAGATTTACAGATATAAAGTAGAAACAAAATAATTTTATGATCAGGGGTCACCACAGCAGAAGGAACTGTGTTATAGGGTTACATTGTTAGGAAGGTTGAGACCACAGCTCAGAGGATGAAAATTAGAAGCCAGAAAGAGAGAAATGGGATGCTGGCACCCTGATCTGCCCAGCAGCTTGATAAGTACCCCATCCCCCACTGGCTGTCATGGCTGCTTTCATCCACAGCTAAGACCTTGCTCTTCCATGACCTCCCTTCCCAGGGCTATTTTGGAGATCCTTGGAATGTGTTTGACTTCCTAATCGTCATCGGCAGCATCATTGACGTTATCCTGAGCGAGATCGATGTGAGTACAGGATGGGCAGAGCCCTCACTGGGGTAGGGCTCTCGTTCACCCTGCAGATGTTTATGAAGTACCCACGACAAGTACAACATGGTATCCGGGCTTAGAGCAGGACAAGTCTTCTGCTTTCGAGGAGCGATATCCTCTAGAACAGAATGGTATCCTCTAGAACAGAATGGTATCCTCTAGAACAGAATGGTATCCTCTAGAACAGAATGGTATCCTCTAGAACAGAATGGTGCCTGGAGAGCCAGACTGGCATGAGTGTGCCCACACAGCATAAATCAAGAACTAGAGTGGCAAGCAGAGGTCACCAGTGGCTCAGTCGAGAAAGAGGGTAGCAAGAGATATAAGAGGTGGCAGTGGAGTTGAAGAGGGCAGCAAGTCCAAGGGAAGGGATCTTCTGGGAGAGAATGTGCAGAGGTCAGACTTGCTGAGGTGTCTGAGGAGATCCATATGGACAAGCAGAAGAGAGAAGGGGTCTGGGTATAGCTGTGGAGGGTGTGAACTTCATGAGCCCACTCACTAATAAAACCTCACCAGAGATTTTGAACAAGCCAGGAAAGGGTTAAATCTCTGCTTTTTGAGATGTTAATCTAATGACCAAAAAAAAAAAAAAAGATAGCTCTTCTCTAGGGATTCGGTCATTTATAGCACTTATTAAGCACACTAAATACCAACATGTGCCTTGTATGGCTTTGGGTGCTGGAGGCAGAGCAGGGAACAAAATTGTAGGGGTCAGCAGACAACAAATATTGCTGCTGGGCTACATGAAGTTAAGGCGAGTAGGGATGACACATGGGAGGGACTGAGATGGTGATAACCGTGCAGCTATGGGAGACACTGCTGTAGAGCAAAAGGAGACTATGCAAAGGGCCCATGGGCAGAGCATGTCTGCTGCATGCAGAGAACAGCAGGATGCCCTTGCAGCTGGAAGGGAGAACAAACATACGAACACTGTGGTCAGCTCTTCTTGAAGGCCATCATTACACACTGGATTCTGTCCTGAGATGGTGAAGGATCCTTTGGAAGGTGTAAACACTCTCAGCCATCAGCTCTGATGGGATCGCTGGGGCTGCCCTGTTGAGCTGGTGCTGAGCAGGACCAGGGTTGCCCCAGGGACAGCAGCCAGGAAGGGCTTGCAGTGGGCCACCTGGCTGAGGACAAAAAGGGGATTTGGTTGTAGGGATGGTGAGAGGCGATCACCTGGGGTGTATTTTGAAGGCTGAGCAGAAAGAGAGAAAGGGGGCTGGAAGAGGAGATCCAAAGATCAGAGGCAGAAAGCAAAAGACACTGTCCCCTTGGGTCATCACTGAGCCACACCCTGGAGCCAGGCTGAGGTAGAAGAAGAAGAAGCCAGGAGGAAGAAGAGACAGAGGACAGCCATCTGCCTAAGCTGCTCTAGCTGGGGAATAGTGCGATCCTACCGAAGGGTCAGCTCATTCAAGGCAGGGGACTCGTAGGAAGGGCCTCCTTCTGAACTTCCCACCTCCTGGCCCAGAGCAGCAAGTTGGTGGAGAGACAGATATGGAGCCTGGAGATGCCTGACAGAGGGTCCAGCTGAGAAAAGCCTTAGTCTGTGAGGAAGGGGCCCTGGACGGAGGTTCCAAAAGCTCAGCCCTGGGGGAAATGGCACCTTCTGGGGACTTGGCTGCCACACCAACTGTCTGTTGTACTAGGGGAGGATCCTGGGAACTCTGTTCACCTCATCACAGGATGGTGACAGACAGCTCCATCTGCTCAGGGCTGATAGGGGTGGGGGTGGGCTCTGGGCAAAAGCAGAGAGGAGGTGGGGGAGGGGATAATGTGTAATGTGTGGTGCGTATGTGCTGTGAGTTTCTATCCGTGCTCAGTGTTTTCCAGGAAAACATTTATTTGTGGTCTGAGAGCCTCACTTGTCACAAGCAGCCAGAAGAGAGAACTCTGAACAGCCAGAATAAATAGCCCCAATTCAAATAGTTAATTCTCCAAGTCTGAGGCCCACGTGACAGAGGCTGTTCTCTTGGCTGCAGAGGCTGCCGTGGTCTTCCTTTGGTTTTCAGAAATAGAAAATTTCCCCTACCGGGAACATGTATTTGAGACACAGTAAGACGAATTTGCATTCCCAACACACAAACTAGGGAAAGGCCTTGCCTGTCGATCAGAACTTCAATGCCGGTCCCACGCTGTCCTGTCATGTGCTCCTCCTGGTCCTTTGAAATGTGGCAGATGTCACCAAGAGCTAGTTTCCAGTTTTGTTTGGTTTGGTTTTTTTTTTTTTTTTTTTGGTTGTTGTTGTCATTCAAATGGACAGTTGTGCTAAGTGGCTACTGGTCAGACTATACAAGTAAAGAACACGTTTGTCACCCGGCTGCACAGGAGATTCTCCTGGTGTGCACCGGAACCTCGGAAACCAGGCCCTATTCCACAGTCATTGGCTTCACTGGCTGGGTGGGCCCCCCGCAACAGCATATGTACAATACGATTCTCTCCATGAATCTGACATGCAGCCAGGATTGAGGCCAGTGGTACAGGGATCCAGAGAGCTGGGACCAATTTATCTGTAGACACATGGAAGCCCAGTGATTTTACTTTCAGGGCTCTAGAAAACGGGCAGCTCACAAAATGTGGCCAGGGAAAAGATAGCCACTCCCATATACCCAACCATGCACTCTTAAGGAGTCAGGCCACTGAGAGGTGAGCCTTGATCCCCAGACTTGATCCCCTTGATACCTGATGGAAGGAGGGGTCTCTAGTCTCCCCCACCCACTTTGCCCCTAGAAGGTGGACCTCTATGAGGGCATCAGCTCTGGTTACAGGGGGTGAGGGGAATCTACTTATGAAGGTGAGAGACAGTTTCCAGTATGCCAGGGTGTTCCCTGTACCACACAACCAGACCCAGGAAGAACCCAAGCCCTCTCAAAGAACCCACAGATGCCTCTCAAAGAAGAGATGGGCCCTGTCTCTGTCTGGTCTTCCCTCCCCTCATGTTCCCTTGCCCAGGTCTCTTTACCTCCCCACCCCTGACTGCGGCCACATGAGGTCTCCGTCCCTTGCCTGTCTTTTTCTCTCTTTAACTCTCCTGTGTCGGTCCTTTCTGACAACTCTCTTCACCTTCCTCCCATGTGTTTCTCTCCCCTCGTCTCTTTTCTCCACAGACTTTCCTGGCCTCCAGCGGGGGACTGTATTGCCTGGGTGGAGGCTGCGGGAACGTTGTAATTTCAGGCTGCATGAGCCTGTTCACCCTGCCCTGCAGCTTGCATGCCTAGCTGGCTGCATGGATCGCATGGGGTGCCCCCCAGAAGTCAGGGCTCCTTTCCTTAGAGCAGGCCCAGTGCAGGTTGGGGTTTGGGTAGAGGTGGGGCTCTGTGGTGGGACATGCATGGATGTAGTGGCTTCCTTTGAGCCCTGAGAAATGGGTCGAGGATTCTCCCCATACTCTCTCTATAGATCAAAGGACCGTCTGTCACCAGACCTCCGTGACAGCTTAGCAGGCACAGGGAACAGGGCCAAATTGGCCCCATAAGGAACAGGACTACAGCTGGCACAAGGGCAGAAGCTTGCCTGATTCACAACACTCAAGAGTAGTGTGGGGCAGGTGGGAGTGACCGCACTGAATATGCAGCAAACAACTTGATAAAGCTACCGGACACTTGTGGGAGACATTACAGACCACCAGATACTTAGCTTGGTGACAGTTTACAGAACAGGAAGCCAGCAGTGGGCCTTGCTACAGCCTCACCTCAGGAAGAATCCTTGCTCTGCTCCCAGGCACCGGCTTACTGCATAGCTTCGACCCCAAACTCAACCTTCTTGAGACACATGACCCCAGAGCCCTGAATCCCAGGATAGTCCAAGGTTCTGAGACAATCGGGGCTCGGAAGTGGGGTCTGGAACCCTCCTGCTGTGGACATTACACACACGCACACACGTACACGCACACACACACACACTGCGCGCGTGCACTGCATTTCTTGCCTGCCCTGCCCGTTATGCCCGAGTGCCACCCCAGACTGACCTCTGGGGCTGCTGCCCCACAGGACCCAGATGAGAGCGCCCGCATCTCCAGTGCCTTCTTCCGCCTGTTCCGGGTCATGAGACTGGTCAAGCTGCTGAACCGGGCGGAGGGTGTGCGCACCCTGCTGTGGACATTCATCAAGTCCTTCCAGGTGCGAGTGCCCAGCCGGCCAGGACCGGGGATCCTGGAAACTGACCCAGCAATGCCACTAGCCCAAGGTGGGATCCCAAGGTCCCAGAGCCAGGCAGATCCCTGGCTAGCCAAAGGGGGGGGGGGCAGGCTGCAGGACCTAGGGCTGCAGCGCAGGCAGGTGAAGCACTTAGCTGCGGCTGCGTCCTCTCCCCACAGGCCCTGCCGTATGTGGCTTTGCTGATCGTGATGCTCTTCTTCATTTACGCGGTCATCGGCATGCAGGTGAGGGCCAGGTGGGCTCAGGCCAAAAGGTGCGTCTCAGTCAAGCTAGCGGGTGTAGCTGCGGACCCAGAAAGGCGTAACAACATGCAACTGAAAGCTGGGCCTTCTCTGCCTTCCACAATCCAGCTGCCAAGGGGTCAGTTTCAATCTGACAGAGGGGGTAGAACTGAGACCCGGAAGCTCCGGTGTTAGGAGCCAGGGTGTGGCCTCCAGGAGAGACCCTAGCACATGAAGGACATGGTGGGGGTGGGGGGGTGGGGGGGCAGATCTGGTACCACTCTAAAGCCTTAGCTAGAGACCTTCTCCCGCCCCAGAACCCCTCTCCAGATCTTGTCTAACTTAGTGCTTGCTGGAGAGAAATTGTCTACCCAGCTTCTGGATTGAAAGGAAGTGTTCCGGGAAAGGAATCCTGTGTGTCTGGCTTCAGATCCGATGCAGCCTGAAGTGAAGGGCGTTGAAATGAAATAAGGGTCAGGGTAGGAAGCAGGTGAAGCAGGAGATGTGGCGGGAGGAGACCGAGTTGAGGAGACACTTGTATCCTGGTTGTCCGTGCTTGGCAGATGTTCGGGAAGATCGCCATGGTGGACGGGACTCAGATAAACCGGAACAACAACTTCCAGACTTTCCCACAGGCTGTGCTGCTACTCTTCAGGTATGAGAGCCCCCTGGCTTTTCTGGCTTCTCCTCTACACCCCAGGCAGTGCTGGTCCCACATATGCCCTGTACTAGAGGGGTCCCTGCCTGGCGCAATGCCCTGCTGTCACCGTTATGAAAACCTTGCATCGAGGTTTGACACTGAATCCCTCCTGAGTGGAAAGCTGCCTATTCAACTCCACTGAAGCAGAGTTCAAAGGTCAAAGGTCCCTCAGAGAGTACTGAGACCTCAGTGATCCTTGACATAGATCTATGACACTCACTTTAGCTGTGGTTCTGATCATGGGTAAAAGTTGCCCTCACTCCAAGAAAGGTTTTCTGTATAGCTCAGCTCTACTTTAGCCCTGCATTTAAACAAACATTGGGGGTGGAGGAGCAGAGGGGAAACAGCAAAGAGGGGACACCATACCAAGCTTATGGGTGTCTTACCTTGGGGAGCAGCCCAGTTCTGCTGATCCCACTGGCTGTTTCAGAGGACCCAGCAAATGTGAACAGGCCAACGGCATCTCTCCTCTGTTCAGGTGTGCCACAGGGGAAGCCTGGCAAGAGATCCTGCTGGCCTGCAGCTATGGGAAGCTGTGTGACCCGGAGTCTGACTACGCACCCGGGGAGGAGCATACATGTGGCACCAACTTCGCCTACTACTACTTCATCAGTTTCTACATGCTCTGCGCCTTCCTGGTGAGAAGTCTGCAGGCTCTGCCCAGGGTGGGACTTGCAGGGTGAGGTGGGATGGAGACATCTTAGAGGCGATGGAAACTCTTGTTAGTCTGTCCCTTGTTCTGATCTTTTGGGGGTGTCTTTGTCTTGTGAGCTCCTTTTTCTTGCTCCAAATGGACCATTAGTCACTTTCACTGTGTGTACGATGTTCTTACTGTATATATTATACATGTTACATACATAGTTTGTACTAAGGAGGACTGTGATGAGGCTGGGTCTTAAGAATTAGAAGCTTCCAGTAGAGACATTTAACCCTAACTATCCCTCATCACAGGAAGATGCTGTGTTACAAGACAAATGAGATTCTAAAATGAGTCTCCCGAGAGAACCTGGCTAGGGTCAGAAATAGCATCAAATCTCTTGGAAGTGGCAGGGCTGCCCATGAGGAAGGCATCCACCGGGCCCCTCACGCTGGTGTCTCCCCTTCTATTCCCTATATTCACCCAAAACCTTTAAATGTCAAATGTTTGCCAGGCACAGGGCTGGGTGCAGGGGGTAGAAACATGAATAAGACCTAGTCAGGACTCTGATGGAGTGGGTTCATGTGTGAGTAAGCATGGCAATTGAAAGGACCCCAGTGTAGACAGGAAAAGTGAGAGGGGCATCAGCCAGGCCCAGAAGAGGCAAGACTAGCTTTCAGAGACCAGAATAGCTCCCAAAGGGGTGCCCTGGTCACCAGGACCACAGCACATGCTGGGCAAGAACAGAGACAGGGCTCAGCCTTACCTGTGTGTGGAATGTGGAGTGTGCTGGAGAGCTGGATTGAGGGAGGAGCCCCATGCCCAGTTGGTCCCTGTTCTCCACCCCCACCCTGACACCAGTCCCTGAATCACCCCATCTTTTTGCAGATCATCAACCTCTTTGTGGCTGTCATCATGGACAACTTTGACTACCTCACAAGGGACTGGTCCATTCTGGGCCCTCACCACCTGGACGAGTTCAAGGCCATTTGGGCTGAGTACGACCCAGAGGCTAAGTGAGTCTTTGTGTGGTGCTGGGTGCCTACCAAACTGCCCGCCATTCCATCCTAGTGATCCCTCTGGAGTCTCTCTGTTCTCTCTTAATCTACCCAAGGTTTCGGCCTGGGGGAACAGCATGTCTCAAAGGTGGAAGGGATCCCTCAAAAGAGTAACTCCCTAATTTTCCGAGGAAGGGGTCACCCATCTTCTAGTTGGCCACTTAGTACTCAGGAGTGAGGCATGAGATCTCAGCACATCACAGGTACACAGGGCCTGGCTGCTCACTGTGGTTCTACTTACCAGCTATAGTGGAGGCTGATAACAATGCAGAGTCCCAGGCCACACTCAGACTGTCTGAGTGAGAGTCCCCACTGCTGTTAGCCATCTGCCTGCCTCTCAAAGCATGGGAAGCACTCTCCTACTCCTCTTGATAGAAGAAGCAGTAAGAGCCCATGGACTGAATGTTTCCCAGTACCATGTGAGTTGGCTCATCTGATTCTTCTAACCAACCTATGATGCAGATCCTCTGGTCATTCCAGTCTCACAAACGAGCAAACTGAGGTGTAGAGAGATTAAGTTGTTCTGGGTCACACAGTCACTGAGGGCACCAAAATCAAAGCAAGTCTGTCCAGAGTTCTTGGCAACTGGTCTCTAAAAAAAACACTCCCAACAGGGACAGTAAAACCTCCTGGGGGCCAAGTGCTGGAGAGCTGGCTCAGAGGTTAAGAGTTCTTGCTGCTCTTCCAGAGGACCCAGGTTTAATTTTCAGCACCCACATGGCAGCTAACAACTGCCTGTAATGCCAGTTCTAGGAGACCTGACACCCTCTTCTGGACTCTGGGGTAGTTTATACATGTAGTACACAGACATACATGTATAGACAAAACAATCTACACATAAAATAAAATAACAAAAACCTACCTACAGGCTGGAGAGGTGGCTCAGGAATTAAGAGCACTTCTTACTCTTGTAGAAGACCTAAGTTTGGTTTCCAGTATCCAGGTCCAGTGACTCATACTGTAACCCCAGCTCCAAGGGATCTGTCACCTTCTTCTGACTTCCATGGGTTCCTGCACACACTCTACTCACTCACTCACACAGACAGACAGACAGACAGACAGACAGACAGACACACACACACACACACACACACACACACACACACACACACACTTTTTAGAAATCTACTTGCTTCTATCACTACCACACACTCCTAACTTGTGGATGGGGAGCTGGGATGTGGCTCAGTGGTAGAATACGTGCCTGTCATGTGAGAGACCCTGGGCTCAATTCCAAGTACCAATGTGCGTGTGTGTGTGTGTGTGTGTGTGTGTGTGTGTGTGTATGTATGTCTGTCTGCATGTCTGTCTCACTCAGCACTTAACTTATAGACAATGTGGGGTCTACAAATGCCATGGTCATCAGCCTCACAGTCCATGTGCGACAAGAAGGAAATCCTGTTCAACGCGACTCAGCAGCCAGTGCTGGTTCTAACTTTAGAGTCAGACACTGGGCAGTTTATTTTAGACTTATTTAAGTAAAGTACAATTTGGGAAGAAAAGTTTCCTGGTGTAACATAATTCCATGTGCACAGTGAGACATAATTACATCAAAACTCTTCTCAAAGGACATGTCACTTGATCTCTGAAAGTAGTTTCTATAGACAGGCTGCATGTATTATCTTTTAAGGGCCTACAGGGAGGACCTGGTGTGGCCACAGGCAGGTCATACAGGTAGCCACAAGTATGAACTATCTCTGCTTCAGCTTGTAGAATTTTGGGGGTTCACCTTGGCCATACAAATAGTACAAAGGTCATCTAGACTAATGGACAGCTCCGGTCCCAGTGAGGGAGCTTGGGGGAGCAGCTATGGCTTGGCTCTACAGATAACACAGGGGTCACCCAGGCTATTAGGCACCTCCTGTCCCAGATTTCTGGGCAGAAAATAGGTTACACATTTTTTTCCTTGAAAAGACCACTTTGTGTATTTAACATTCCTGGTTTTCTTGGGCTTATCTGTGAGCACAAGAACCTGTGTGCTTCCAAGAAAAGAAATGTCTTTCACAGCCAGCCATGAGGATGAGATGGTTCATAAAACCTCCCAAATGAGTGTTCTCAGGGCAACACTCCCCTATTGCCAGTGCCTTGGTAATGGTCCTGCTTGCTGTGTTTTGT
The DNA here is from genome assembly GCF_978045245.1 of Mus caroli. NCBI lineage: Eukaryota > Metazoa > Chordata > Mammalia > Rodentia > Muridae > Mus > Mus caroli. The sequence goes on from NW_028227256.1 coordinate 132,705,643, forward strand.
GCCTACCCCAGAAGTCACAGTTGCATGCCGTAGTGTTCCCAGCTCTGGGGGACTCTCTGGAGCAGGCTGCTACTATTCTGTTGATCTATGTACACAACCCAAGAGTCCCCACTTACAGCTTGACCAAAACTTAAGGAATGCCTTAGCATGGGAGAAAATGAAATCCAGATCCCCTGCCCTAGAGGGTAACTCCATGAAAGAAAGCATGTATCCGCACAATATATAGATCCCCATTCTGTGGTGGACGCCCATGAACACAAACCTTGTCTCTTCTTTTGGGGGTATAGGGGGACAATGTGAGAAGGGTTGGGGTGGCAGGGTGAAGATGATCAAAACATACTGTATGGAATTTATAAAGAACTAATAATATAGATTTAAAGTAATATAGATTTAAAGGCTTCTAGGCCTTTTAAACAAGGTTAGAAACTAGGAAATGTTCCTGGTCCCCTGGCTCCCTCCCCTCGTTGTCTACTCTCTGAGTAAGGTGCTCTGAGTAACACGCCTGGATGTCCTTGTCTGTGTCCTCCCTCAGGGGCAGGATCAAGCACCTGGATGTGGTGACCTTGCTGAGGAGGATTCAGCCCCCTCTGGGCTTTGGAAAGTTCTGCCCACACAGGGTAGCATGTAAGGTAATGTCTCCCAGGATAACCCCTGACTTACCTTGCCTGAAACACCCTGATGTTTGTCATTGATGTCAATGATGCAGACGGATAGCCATGACCAAGGTCCCCCAAACCTCAGTGGTGCTCCCAAAACTCCTCCTGCTTCTGCTCCAACTTCACATCCAGCCTGAAACCCCCGTTCTCTGGTTATCTCTCTCCATCACGCTCTCATCGTATGTGGCTTTCCCCACTTGCGACTTCCTGATCCCCTCGCTCTGTGTTGCTCCCGTGAGACACTGACACAATTCCTGGCTCGTTGGGAGAGGGGTGTCTTAGTCTTCTCACCCTCATCCTTCAGGTGACCACCCGTGATGGTTAAGATCCACATCCACGCACGATCCACCTGCTTAGCTGCCAGGCTAAGCAGCCGTGGCTTGGGGAAGGAGGATCAGCAGGTGCTGTGGGGCTGGGTGACTAGAGAGAGCCTGATAGGAGGAGGCGCTTTACAGTAGTGGGTTCCTTCCCGGGTCACTATGTCAGTGAGCGGGCCACCACTGTAGCAAAGACCTGAGACAAATCGCTTAAAGAGAGAAAAAGATTCTTTTAGTTTTCAACTTGGGGGTTCCAATCCACAGATCAAGCAAACTCATTGCATTTAGGCCTCTGGTTATGGGTGATGGGTGTAACACGTCATGGTAGGGGCCATGGTGGAGCAAAATCACTCCCCTCCTGGCCCAGACTTAAGGAGAGAAGAAGGCATGCCCCTCAGTTCCCCCAAATATCCCTCTAGGTCCACCCCTTACAGTGGCTACCATCTCCTGGCAGCACTACCCTAGTGTCTAAACCTTTAACACATGGGCCTTGGCAGACATTCCAGATCCTATCTACAGCAGGCTCCAAGTCCCTCCCTGCTGACCTCAGGTCTCATGGACATATCCCATTCAGTCCACACCCCGGTCCTCATAGCCACTCCCTTCTATCCTACACCAGGTAAGGGTGACTTGATGAGTTGGGCTTCTTCCTAGTGCATCAGCAAGTCCTATCTCTCCCTGTACAGAGGCTGGTGGGCATGAACATGCCCCTGAACAGCGATGGCACAGTCACCTTTAATGCCACACTATTTGCCCTGGTGCGCACAGCCCTCAAGATCAAGACGGAAGGTGAGGGACTTCTCATGAGTGCCCCCTTTTCTCTAGAAGGGTGGATTCTTGCACAGATTCCCAGAAATGTGGACAGAAGCAGAAGAAACCCAGGCCATGGTCACCAACTCTTGTGCCATTCAGGTCTCCAGGGAGGCTGAGTCTCCACACAAAAAGGTCATAAGATTATGTCTCATATTTATCAGCTTTGTCAGGGGCAGAGGCATGACAGTCCTCACTCAGGGCTGTCCCCCAACCTGCCCAGTGGTTCTGAAAGGGACAAAATTAGGACTCAGTACTGGGCAGGTGTGAGAGCCCACACTCAGCTCCACCAAACCTATTGGCCCCCCAAATCAGGAATACACACATGGTGGGAACAGGGGAAGAAGTGGGGTTGAGGCCAAGGGCTGTCCTTGAGTCCTTGGCCAGGGTTCCAGAGGCTTCAGGGCCATCCTCCTACCTGGGACAATGATGTGTGAGGCAGCCATGAGCAGGATACTTGAGATGACAAGAAGCAAGTCAGGATTCAGGGAAGAGCAAGTTAGAGAAGCAAGAGGATTGCATGGGGACCATGGGGCAGACTGGAGTATGTAGGGACTTGAAATCTTTACACAGAGAAAGGGAGGCAACAGCCTACAGTCTGACCCTTGCAAGGCATGAGAAGTGAGTACAGGATCCAAGCGTTGGCCTACCCTTGCCCTCATCCCATTGCCAGTGTGGAGTACAGCAGCTACCACAAAAGAGCACTGAGCCAGGGTATGCTGAAGAAATGTCTGCTCTTCCAGGCTTCATCAAGTTCACTCAATTTAGGGCCGCTCTTACCTTTCACACCTCCACCTCCCACCCCAGGCAACTTTGAACAAGCTAACGAGGAGCTGAGAGCCATCATCAAGAAGATCTGGAAGAGAACCAGCATGAAGCTCTTGGACCAAGTCATCCCTCCAATAGGAGGTGGGTACTCCTAGGAAGAACAGAGTCTAGGACAGACGCATAAACGTTGAGAAGCTTACTCAAGAAGCCCTTTCAGAACCTGGCATCTAGATAACATTGCTACCATAGGCAGATGCCAAGAGCATCTAACAGAGACACACTAACTCACGGTGAAAGGTGTCCACTCACCACCTCAGCAGGATGGGGCTGACCGCTGAGCCTGCTGACCCCAGACCTCTCTTCTGAGTCCAGTGTAAGTCTCCCACTGGCCTTCATTCCCTCCGTTTTGGCTGTCTACAGATGATGAGGTGACAGTGGGGAAATTCTATGCCACATTCCTCATCCAGGAGCACTTCCGGAAGTTCATGAAGCGCCAGGAAGAGTATTATGGGTATCGACCCAAAAAGGACACGGTTCAGATACAGGTAAATCCAACCTAGGTGGGTTCCAAGGGACATCCCTGCTGATCCAAGCCCCTCTCTTGATCCCTCATCAATAGTCAGGGATGAAAGCAAAGAGAAGGGAGCCCAGATAAATGGAATGAGAAGATAATTCAGGTTGGTCCGTGACAGAGGGTGTTTGGCCTCAGGAGAAGCTCTGGGAGCTCCTTATCTCTGAGTGACTGGATGAAAAAAATTGATTTCTTTGATAAGGAGTCCACTACTCCAAAGAAAGCAGAGCCCACCCCCACCCAGGTCGGCTTCTGGTCTGCTCCACTGCATAAGAGAATGTTTTAACCTTTATCTCAGAAGGCTTTTGACTTCTTCTTCTTCTTTCTCTTCTTCTTCTTCTTCTTCTTCTTCTTCTTCTTCTTCTTCTTCTTCTTCTTCTTCTTCTTCTTCTTCTTCTTCTTCTTCTTCTTCTTCTTCTTCTTCTTCTTCTTCTTCTCCTCCTCCTCCTTCTCCTCCTCCTCCTCCTCCTTCTTCTTCTTTTTCTTCTTTCTCTTCCTCCTCCTCCTTCTGTGTTCATTGTAATGCATATGACTTTAAAATTCAAAAGCAGACATGTAGGGTTAGAGAGATGGCTCATGGGTTGAGAGCACCTGTTGCTCCAACAGACCTACCTCAGTTCAGTTCCCTGCACCCATCCATAGGGCAGCTAACAACCATCTGTAACTCCAGTTCCACAAGATCTGATGCCCTCTTCTGGCCTCTGTGGGCACTGCACATACATGGTACACAGACATAATAAGCAGGCGAAGCACCCATACATATAAAGTTAAAATAAATAAATCTTTAAAAACAACACACACACTGGGCAGTGGTGGCGCACGCCTTTAATCCCAGCACTTGGGAGGCAGAGGCAGGCAGATTTCTGAGTTCGAGGCCAGCCTGGTCTACAGAGTGAGTTCCAGGACAGCCAGGGCTACACAAAGAAACCCTATCTCAAAACAACAACAACAACAACAAACACACACACACATTTGGGCCACGTGTTCAATAAGAATTCGAATTGCCTTTGCGGTTTTGAAATAACTTTATCTTTTACACAATTGCACATTTTGATATGAGCCATTTAAGGATAACTCACATGACACCCCCTCAGCTCAGAATACTTTAGTGTAAATTTCCAGACAACATGGCCTTGCCCTACATAATCCTCTACATAGTCACAATACAACCACTAAAACTAGGAAGTTAGTGTTGATTCATAGCTACCCTCCACTCCTCACCTCAATGGTGTCCTTTACAGAAAAAGAATCCAACTCAGGATCATACGCCTTGCATGCACAGCATCCTGCCTTGGTACCTTGCTTTCTGGAATCAGTCACTTGGCAGTCCTTCCTTAATGTGACCTTGACTCTTTTGAGGACACAGGCCAGCTGTCCCTCAGTCTGGGTTGGTATGATGTTTCCTCATACAAGACTGAAAATGTACATTTTAGGTAAGAATGTCACAGACATGATCCTGTGTCCTTTTTGAAAATTATCAGGTGGCATTCATTTTGATTTGCTTTTTTTTGCTTCTGATATATAACATTTCATTGGCTAAAAAACACATGTCAACAAAAAGATTCTCCACTGAGAGGCTTGGGTGGAAGGGATACAAAGTCTCTACCTACACAATCCCAGAAAGGCCCTTAGAATCTTTTCAGAATGCAGATTGTCTCCCTCAGGCCAGAACAAGACCGTGGGCCCTCGGAGCCCTGTGATATTGGTCCAAGCTAGAGAACAGGTTTCAGGAGAGCTAGAGGTTCAGGGATTCAAAACAAGTGGGGCCAGGGAAAGCATTTGTGGTCCCAACTCCTGGGATGCACGATCACCCTGATACTTCACCACCCCTAGGCTGGATTACGGACCATAGAGGAAGAGGCAGCTCCTGAGATCCACCGTGCCATCTCTGGAGACCTGACAGCAGAGGAGGAACTGGAGAGGGCCATGGTAGAGGCTGCCATGGAGGAGGGGATATTCCGGGTGAGTGAGGGCCATGGCCACTTCTAAGGGACCAGGCACAGCAGGGAGCAAGAGAGAGAAAGGCTAGAAGCCAGGATGTACAGGAGATGGATTTGGGAGCTAAAGTTATACCTTGCCACCTATATCTTTTGGGACTCAGAATTTATGGCCCCAATGCACTAAATATGATACACTGTCGTTTCCTACATTCCCCATATATATTTTCATTGCCCAAGGGTAATTTTATTTCCATTCAGGCTACCCCTGATTTTTAGTTCTATGGAGAGTTGTAAGCCATGGGATCTTGACGATTCTTCATGGACACCCTATTAAACTCCATTGGATTTTGTGAAATGGTGGCCCAAATAGAAGACATGCAATGTCCCATATCAATCAACTAGAGGGGCGCTAGAACAGAGTTCTGCAGACTCCCAATTCAGTGTGCCATGTTCCCATGTGTGCGTTAGCTGTATGGTTGCTGTCTGTCCATCAAAGTTAGACCTTGCTGAGGGTGAACTGTATTCTAGTATTGTCTTCCAGGGCATTCTCTTCTGGCCTTATAGGTTGCTTGCTCCTAACACTATGTTCCCAGGTTGTCAGCCAACCACCCAACCCCAGGGAACTCCATATCCTCATATCCAGTCATTGCCTTCTCACTCTCCCCCTTGCCTCTAGAGGACAGGAGGCCTGTTTGGTCAAGTGGACAACTTCCTGGAAAGGACCAACTCTCTGCCCCCTGTCATGGCCAACCAAAGACCCCTCCAATTTGCTGAGATAGAGATGGAAGAGCTGGAGTCACCAGTCTTCTTGGAGGACTTCCCTCAGAACCCAGGCACCCACCCTCTTGCTCGTGCCAATACCAACAACGCCAATGCCAATGTTGCCTATGGCAACAGCAGCCATAGAAACAACCCAGTGTTTTCCAGGTAACAGTTGTAACTGCTAGCCACGGGAATATGAATTCTGAGATATGTTTGAGAGGGAAGGAGGCATCCTGAAATTTGTATAATGTCCTTTGTTAGCTATGTGTCCTTGGGGACCACTCTACACCCCTAGCACAAGAGGGCAAATCTGGCCTGAAGGGGTGTCTTTGGCCAGCAGGGGGCAGACTCTTGCTAACATCGGCCACAAACCTAAGCCAACCTTTCTGTGATTTCTCAGTAGGAAGGCACTGAAATGTATTGGTTACATAGTACAGTTTAAGAAAGGGCCTCTAGCAGTAGCGTACACTATAGGAAACTGAATGATAAGGTCAGTAGTCAGATTTGGGTAGTTCTGTCTTAGGTTTCCATGGCTATGAAGAGACACCATGACCAAGGTAACTCTTATAAGGACAACATTTAATTGGAGCTGGCTCCAGGTTCAGAGATTCAGAGATTCAGAGATTCAGTCCATTATCATTATGGCAGGAAGCATGGCAGCATCCAGGCAGGCATGGCGCTGGAGGAGGGACTGAGGGTTCTACATCTGGTTCTGAAGGCAAACAGGAGAAGGCAGCTCTTAGGGTCTCCAAGCCCACCCCCACAGTGACACACTTCCTCCAAGACCACACACCTACTCCAACAAGGCCACTCCCAGGGTTAAGCCTATTCCAACCACCACATTCACATCACACCAATCCCAGCTGTGATTTAAGTGGCATATGATGCTGTAGAGCCACTTAGCCATCATAACTCAGGGGCTGGGTTCCCAGTGGGACTTCTGCTCTGGATGGGCCAACTGAACAGCGGTCTCATTGGGAAGACAGGGCAGAAGCCAGCTGAACAGCTACTTCCCTAGAAAGGACTGCCAACACCTCACTCCAGTCCAAAGAGGCCTCTTGAATTCAGCTCAGATTGCTTGAAGGGTACCTATGTCTTTGGGTCACCATGGTGCTAGGTAGTGTGGAAATACAGAAGCATCAGACCTGGGCTCTGCTGTGAGTGGATGTGTCATGTGGTACAACGGTGACCAATTAGGACACGTTAGGTGTACCAAGTGTTACTAATGACGCGGGCTGGAAAGGCCCAGAACACTTCTCGGTTTCAGTTGCACATGAGCAATATCTGGAGCTTTCAAAACTACCCGTGTCTAGAGTGGGTTCCCCAGTCAATGGTCTTCACCACAGCTTCCCAGGTGAGCCCATGTGTCATCAGGATTGACAGCTAGGGCCCTAAGAGTGCAGAATGTGAGAAGAGTAGGGGAAGCATTGAGCAGGAGTGGAAGCAGCCATGAGTTTGGCTTGCTTCCCCCAGAGGCAAGGACAGCTAGAGTCAAGCTCTAGCAGAACCAGCCCTGGCATGAAGGCTCCTGCACTCTGATTGGATGTTCACTGGTACCTCTGTGGATCGGTTTCAGCCTGCTCTGCTCCCATTTCAGCATCTGCTATGAAAGGGAGCTCCTGGAAGAGGCAGACATGCCTGTTACTAGAGAAGGACCCCACAGTCAGCCCTGCAGGGTCTCAGGTCAGTCTTTTCTGTGACTAAGAAGCTGAGCCTTCTCCTAGAGGGGTTTGGGGGTGCTCCCTCTTCTCTTAGAGCCTTGGAAGGTCCCTTAGGACCTTTATGACGGGATGGGTCCTGGGAGGAAGAACACTATCATCAGGCTGAGAAAGGCTCCAAATGGGAAGCTGAATGGAATGGGTAATGGGTGGGGAAGGCTTGTTCGCGCTATCGGCCCTTGTGCAGGCCTACAGGTCCCTTCTGTGTAGCCTAGCCTGGAGTTCCCTTTCACAGGGTTCCTGGAGGGACCATCCCTGCACAATTGATCCCTAGGTTGTGGAGTCCTTGGCAGGTCTCCCTATGGGTCTGGGATCTCTGTGTGACAGTAGCATCCCCAAGATTTCTGGGGTTCAGTAACAGTGAGGGTACTCCCTTGCTCGCCAACACACTTTAACATGCACACACATAGCCATACTGAACAAGAGCTTGCTGGCAAGTCTACCCCTCAGCTTCTCCCAAACCATAAGGACAAAGTGCTGGGCAGGGAGAGCTGAGCCAGTTCTGTCTGGCCTGGAGTTGCTTAGGTTTCAACGTGTGTCTACCTTCTCAACTACCTGCTGTAGCTGCCCAAGCAAGGCTCTGATGACTCCGCCCATCAGGGGTCGGCAGCCCCACTGACCTTGCCTTCCTTGGCCCACAGGACCTCACAGCAGATCCCATGTAGACAAACTGAAAAGACAGATGACCCAGAGAAGAATGCCTGAAGGCCAAGTGCCTCCTTCCCTGTGCCAGGTAACAGGGGCAAAAGCCTGGGAGGAAGTGCCATATAGACCCTGCTTGGCCTGGCAGGGGAAGGGCCCTGTAGGTAGCAGCTCATTCATAACAGAAGGGTCCTGTGTTCCTGCATCTTCCTCAGTCTGTGGGTCTTAGCGGAGACTCCCTTGGATGAGCTATGGGCTCCAGTGTGTCTGTTAGTTCTAGCATATCTCTTTTGGGGGCGTCTTTGCTTTTCTGTGGTTGAGACAGCTCTCCCAGGCAGAGCATCCTGTGCAGAAAGAGGGAAAGGGCCCCACGTCACGGTCTCTGGAAACACCCAACAGCAGGAACTTTGAGGAGCACGTTCCCAGGAATTCAACTCACAGGTGCACAGCTACAGCTACTGCCGTGCTGATCCAGGAGGTGAGGTGGGGCTGGAACAGAGCGGCATACTCAGGGGTGGCCTTGTAATAGTCTGTTGTTGGGGGAAGAGTAGGACCAATGGGGGTGGGGTGCAGAAGACAATTTGCCTGGAAGACCCACCCAACATCCTCCTCCCACTGCAGGCTCTGGTTCGAGGAGGACTAGACTCCTTAGCAGCAGATGCTAACTTCGTCATGGCAACAGGCCAGGCCCTGGCAGATGCCTGCCAGATGGAACCAGAGGAAGTCGAGGTGGCAGCAACAGAGCTACTGAAGCAAGAATCTCCAGAGGGCAGGGCCATGCCCTGGGAGCCTTGAGCCTCAGGTCCTCCCCTGGGCCACGTGAACTGACCCTGAGGCTCCCAAACGACCCTTATTGCTCCCAGATGTGAGGCCTATACAGAATGACACAAGCTTAGAACTACCATGACCAAAAGCCAGAAAGCGCTGGAGTGGAGAAGTAGGTTAGCCCAGCTTAATAGCCTCCCCTGCCCCCTCAGTAGCCAGCTGCATGGACTGAGTAGCGGTGGTCAGGAACCACCTCAACCAGGCAGGAGGCCATGAATGGGCAGGACTGGCCCTTCTCCTCATCAGCAAGAAGCAGGATTCAGCAGGGCTTGTGTGGCCATTCACAAAGGCCTGATCGGTGCCAGGGTCTGTCTGTCATAAAGCCACTCCATCTAGCTGGACATTAAAGTCTCCAGGCCTGACTTTGGCACCTGGCTTCTGCTTGCCTGTTTTATTTTATTGTTTTAGAACATCTGGGACTCCCTCTACCCCCTTTCTCAGAGAACCTGGGCCTTGCAGAAGAATACCAGGCCATCTTCACTTTCCCTCTGATGGCATTAGAAGAAACGCCACACCCTGGTTACACCAGAGCCAACCTGTTTCGAAGCTGTGACCCTGTGACTTTGGCCAGAGTCCACCGCCAACGCGAATCTCAGTGGCAGTAGTTTATGGCTATGTGTTCCCATGGCTCCTCTTCCATACCACCTAACAATGACTAACAGCTGCTGTCTCTAACGAAGGGCCTCAGGAGCACCCCTTGTACTCACAAAGCCCTTCCACACAAACGCCACTCACTTCTTACCACAGTCACATTCAAGATGAGGAAACAGGGGTGTGGGGAGATGACAAGATATACCTGTAATGTATCGCTAATGTGAGGCAAAGCTGGGTCTGCCATGCCCTGCCCTCTCCCCTTCACAGGGCACTCTTTCCTTCTGCCTATTCCTCCATTAAGCGTGGGCCAAGTGCCGGCTCCATGGCTGTTGCTGTGGTAACAAGGCTGCCCTGCTTTGCAGCCTCCTGGCAAAGTCCACAATAGGCTTCTGAACTTCTGGGTCCTGCCCCAGGACGTGCATAGCACAGGGCAGAGGTGACACTTGGTGACCTGTGCATCGGGTCCTAGACCCAGCTAGGCCCCAAAGCTTCCTGGTGCCCTGTCAGTGAAGCAGTTACACACACACACACACACACACATGCACACACACACACATTCACACACTCACACATGCACACACCTACACACATGCACACACACTCACACACGCACACACACTCACACGCACATGCACACACACTCACACACACATGCACACACATACACATGTACACACACTCACACACATGTACACATATACACACACACATGCACAATACATACACACACACACACACACACACACACACGCCACATGCCCTTTTCCCGTGCCCTGTCAGTGAAACAGTTTCAACTCCTCCCGTTTCCACAAACCTCAGCACCAGCAGCTTGCCTTATCCACATCACCGATAAACAGAAGTCACTGGAAGGTCCTTCCTCTCAGTTCTTCTAATCATACTGACCTATCTCCCCTCTCCTTCCTTCTTGACCTCCTGAAAGCTGAGTCTTTGCTCCAGACATTCTCCACCCTCTCCCTATCTCTGCTCTGGGTCCTGGTTGTGTCATCTTCCAAGTGTGGCTCAGCATTACCAGACACCACCCTCACATAGGTGAGGCTCCTGCTCACCTCTGAGCTCTAGTGTGCCTCCCTAGAACCTTCCTGAGCTCTACCTGACCGACCTCTAGCCATCCTTCAAACCCCTTTTGCTGTCATTCCCCAGGACTTGACCAAGCTGTTTAGAACCTGACTCCCAGGCCACGCCCCAGGCCACACCCCAAACACAGACATCCCCAAACATCTTTCCCATCCCAGAAGGCATAGCAGCACTGCTGTGAATGCAGTTTATCCTGCCAGAGGCTAAGTTCCCTGAAAGCTGGAGCTGTCCCCATCTTGTTCTCAGCTGCCCCTCTAGGGCCTAGCACTCTGGTGGCCCAGACACTGCTTGTTAAACAGGTGTTACAACCCACTAAGAAGCCGAAACCCCTCCTGCTCTGTGTCACCAGCTCAGCAGACACGTCAGCCACCCTGGCTAGGAACAGGTGAGAGGAAACATCTCCACCTTGTCAGCCATGGTGGCTCACCCCTTTAGTCCAGCACTCCAAAGGCAGGGGATGGGGTTCTCCATGAGTTCAAGTCCAGCAGAGACTGAGTTTCAGACCATCCAGGGCTATATAGTGAGGATTTTTGTCTCAAACAAAACAAAAACAAAAACAAAAACAAAAACAGCCCCTCTGTCTCCAAAGGTGCCAGGTGGGACTCCACACTGTGACCTCCAGTGTCCCCCTTTCACCTGACTCATGGATAGTGAGGTAATAGCTACCTACATAAAAACATTTCCTTTGCTATAAAATATTATCAAAGGGTGTTAGACTTTGATGAAGCAGCCGAGTGTCTTGTATGGTATTTAGCATGTACAGAACGAAAATTATATAACAAATCTTGTTTCAATGGTTTCGGTTACATATTAATGTATTTAGCCTTCTTAGCAGTTAAAAAGAGAGATAATTCTCTTTATTTTGCAACTGTGACACCGAGATCTCTGACCTAAGTCTGTCAAGCAGCTAACAAGAGGCCCAGAAGGGAGCTAAACCTAGGCCATTTGGCACTGCATTCCATGTTCTTAACGGATACACTATTTGTCAGGTCTACACTATCCTCCTGTCCTGACTGACAACTACAGGTGTACACAGGCCCAGAGAAACTAAGTCTTCATCCCTTTGAAAAGTTCAAGCAATTTCCTATTCGAGATATACAATGTTCTAATTCATCATGTGCAAATCCCGTCCTCTACCCGGCTTCACCTTACCTAATGAGTGGTTTCCATCAGAGTTAACTGGTCTGCTCAAATAAAGCCCAGAAGGAAAGGATGACGGAGGAACGGGGCTGAGTGAGCAGGTTTCAGATGAAACAGATGTCCCCTTAGGAGGACCACCTAACAGAGTCCATGTACCATAGGGACAGGGGGCCCTTCTGTCACTGGGAGGCACCAACGTTCTTGACAGTTCTGTGCAGATTTGGTACCCAGCTGCTGAGTGGGGACTGTGCCAGAGGGGCAGGAGTGCCATTTGCAGGAGGAGTAGGCACAAAATGCACACAAAGACTGCAGAGATGAGGGGAGCCTCTCCCATAGGACAGTGCAGAGCTCAGAGCCTCCATGGAAAATCCAGAAAAAGTGCGCTCAGGTGCCATCCCATCAAAGTCACAAGAGCTCTCACCTCTGGCCCTGGGGCCTGCTCTGAACAGGGCCTGCTCTTTCAGGGTTTATTTATTGTGGTGCAAGGGATTGAATCCAGGGCCCTGTACATGCTAAGAAAGTATTCTACCACTGAATTACTCACCAGCCCCATCACCTGCTTTTTGTAAAGGAGAGAAATGGCCATACTAAAGTTGTTAGAGCAACCTTGGAAACTGAGTCTTACTCCCTGACTGCTGTGTCACATGAGGGTCAGGGAGTTCACATTGCTCTGTTAAGTCTAGTTCAGCTTAACCTTAGGGTACAGATGTAAATGTGCAAGGCTCGTGTCTTAGTAAGGGTTTCCATTGCTGCGATGAAACACCATAACTAAAGCAACTTGGGGAGGGAAGGGTTTATTTGGCTTACACTTCCAAATATAGGAGATGCTGGCTCCTGGAGCTGACCTTGACTCCCCACCAAGGTGTCTTACAGAGACTGTCCCCTGCTCTTCCCAGCCTTGGGCTGACAGCTCAAGAATCCCGGGTGGCATCACAACATGTTCCTGTTGCTGGCCTTTGTTCTGAAGCTGTTCACACCTGTTCTGACCACCCAGAACTGCCTGGATGCCAGCTCACCAAGATGGACTTCCTGTGCAAAGCATTCTGATTGTTTTATGTTGATTTCATTTTTGAGACAAGGTTTGCCTATGCCACACTTCCCAGGTTTCAAACTCCCTTCCCTCAGTATCCAAGTACTGGGATTGCAGGCATGCCCCTCTCTCGGTCTCTTCTATATGAATGGGGGCGGGGGTGAGGCAAAGACTCATTCAGACTGAAAACATATGATTTGATGTTACCACGCCCTACCCCCATCACCCACCTCTAGCACCAGGGACCCACATCAGCCCAGGGGTAGGGAGCTGTGACGCAAGGCTTCTTCCTCTGGGCCTTTTCTTTTTTGTTTTGTCTTTTATCTTTTTTTGTTGTTGTTTAAGACAGAGTTTCTCTGTGTAGCCCTGGAACTCACTTTATATAGCCCAAGCTGGCCTTGAACTCCCAGACCCTCCTGCCTCTGCCTCCCAAGTGCTGGAATTAAAGGCGTGAGGCACTGCCACTGGCACTCTGGGCTTTTTCTAATTTTGTTTATGACTTAAGCTCTTTGCTCCACTCAGTCTGAGCCTTCCTTTTGGATTCTCCAACTTACTTTGGAGGTTACAGAGCAGAGAGGAGAAAAAAAGGTCTTTTCAGCCTTCTCTGCATCCTCCCTTGACCTTCCTGACACTGACTCTGCTTAAGGCAATGTATTCTCTGTCTGCTGCTTCAAGTTTCAGAAAACATGGCGCTAAGGAGGGACACAGGCAAACGTTTTAGGAGTTATGTCACTTTAGGCCAACTTGACTTTCAGAGTCAAAAGGTCCCTTGAACTGTTTCTAGCGTGGGCCAGGAGATCCAGCATACACTACTTGAGGACTGACATCGACCACTGTCCAGTGACATCCTGAGGCTGGCTGGGTTTCTGGAGAGCTGGCGCCATCGAGGTTAACTTAGAATGTAAAGTGTTAAGTGCTTCTTTGCTGGCAATTTTCTGGGTAGGGCCTGGTTCAGGCAAATGTCTCCCAGAGCTAAGGAAATGATGCGTCCAGAGAGACGGAGAATCAATAACTCAAGGACAGGAGTGGCCTTTGCGAACTTCATCAGCGGGGAAGTGCTGTCTGCGGAGGAGGGGTGAGCCCCTCTGGAGATCCATCTTGGAGGCTTGCTGCTTATTCTCAGCTCTCGGGGGGGGGGTTGGGGGGGGTGGGGGGGGGTTGTTACCTGTCTCTTCTGCTTTCTTTTTCCCCTTCCCTTTCCTGGCTTGCCCTGACTGACCGCCTCTTGATGCTCCTCTTGGCATCCCTCTCCTGTTCTATGCCATGTTCTCTGTCACTGCCTCCCTCTGGTGGGTGGGTGGGAGGTGGCTCTCCCTTTGAGCCCCTATACCATGTGGCGCAAGAGAGAGAGTTCCTCAGGGGCTGAGAACTGCTGTCCTTTGTCTCTATGACCCCAGATAAGCCAACCAAAGCGAAAGCTGAAGCAAGGTACCTTTTAAAAATAGCTCCATTGGGCTGGAGCGATCGCTTTGTTGGTAAAGTGCTTGCCTAAGCATGAAGATTTGAGTTTAGATTCGCCGTGCCCGTGTGAAAAGCTGGGTACTATGACTATGGCCCACATAGGTGGGATAGGAAAGGGGGGGTGGTGAACGCAGGTGGGTCCCTGTGGCTCACTGGCCAACAGCCTAGCCGAATGGGGTGACCTAAGTTCAGTGAGAGACTCTGAGAGCAACTAAGGAAGATACCAGATGATGACCTTTGACCTCCGCAGACAAAGCAGCGCTGTTGAGGTAAAATTAACCGTTAATTGCACATATGTAACACGTACAATGGTTTGCTTTGCCTCACATAGATACGTCCAGAGATCTATGTAAGACCACCTGAAAGACTTTCTTTGTGCGCCTTTGCAGCCCCTCCTGACCTCTTCAGGCCCCCTACCACTCCTATATCCCTCCCTTTGCCAGGCAACCACTGATCTGTTTTCTGACCCTTTAGGGTCACTGTCTTAGTCAGGGTTTCTATTCCGGCACAAACATCATGACCAAGAAGCAAGTTGGGGAGGAAAGGGTTTATTCAGCTTACACTTCCATACTGCTGTTCATCACCAAAGGAAGTCAGGACTGGAACTCAAGCAGGTCAGAAAGCAGGATCTGATGCAGAGGCCATGGAGGGATGTTCTTTACTGGCTTGCCTCCCCTGGCTTGCTCAGCCTGCTCTCTTATAGAACCAAGACTACCAGCCCAGAGATGGTCCCACCCACAAGGGGCCTTTCCCCCTTGATCACTAATTGAGAAAATGCCTTACAGTTGGATCTCATGGAGGCATTTCCTCAACTGAAGCTCCTTTCTCTGTGATAACTCCAGCTGTGTCAAGTTGACACACAAAACCAGCCAGTACAGTCACTATATTTTCTAGGCTGTTCCTCTCAGGGAGATTAGGGAGCATGTACTATCTGGTCTGCTTCTTTCCCGGAGTACAGTTGAGATTCATCTACTCTGCATCAGTCATGTACCAGTAGCTCACCCCCTTTCCTTGCTGAATAGGATTCCGTCGCGAGCAGGTCTGTTTCTGTACCCATTCCCTGCCAGTGAGCATTTGGGCCTATAGCAAAAGCTGATGTCATCACCCCCATACACACCCAAAGCAGACAACTTCCTAGGGTGCTCTACTCGCTTTCATAGCCCAGCAGCTGTCAAGGGGCAGATCCAGTCTCTTCCTTCACGGCAGCTCAACCCAAGATGGAGTCACCGTCAGCTTGCTTGGGTCTGAATCGCGCTCTGTGATTGTAGCATGACTTTCTTTACTGGATTGCTTTGTGGAGATAATTATTTCTCCTTCCAGGAGCTGGAAGCTTCATTGCATTGCAGCATGAAACGCAAACATTCACCACATGCTCCCTACAACATTCAGAAAAAGTATCCGTTAATATCTTGCCTGTGCCTCTGAGGTCTTTATGCTCTAGAATGGGTTAGTCCTGCAATATCTGAGCAGCGACCATAACCCTTTTTAGTGGCTCTGTTTCACGGAGGTAACTAAGTGTCAAGGGAACGATCTTTGAGCTAGAGACAAATGCAGATATGTCCTGATATCTGGAGCTAGAGACAAATGCAGATATGTCCTGATATCTGGAGCTAGAGACAAATGCAGATATGTCCTGATATCCAACCGGGGAATAATTCCGACTGAGATGACTGGTGGAGGCAGAGGGTCCTTAGTGTTTTCCAGTGACATCTCAGGGTGGTTCCTGAAGACTCCCAGGCAGCAGAACAGCACAGCCAGTGTAACCATGGGATCCCAAAGGGTTAATATTTAGCCATGTATGTCTTTAATCACCACAACAACCCAGTGACCAGGAAATTTAGTAAAATCTTAGTCAAATCAGGATGGAGAGAGAGAGAGAGAGAGAGAGAGAGAGAGAGAGAGAGAGAGAGAGAGACTTGTTTTCTTCTATCCACCTCTCAGTAGCCCAAAATCCAAAAGGGGCTTCTACCTGTATGCAGGCTAGGGCCTTGGAAATCACTTGGGCCTTTTGTCATCTTTACAGATGGGAGATCTCCAGACTCTGCGTCTGCTTTTACCAACTGTGTCAGAGTAGGTTAGGCTATGCCAGGACCACACAGGACCTACACGTTCAGCCGCTGATCACAAGAAACGTTTATTTCTCATCTATGCTCTGTGAACAGTACAGGTGTGACAGTGGCAGTGGCTCCCAAAGCTTCGCTTTTTATTGGTTCAAGTCACATGGTCCCTCACTATCAGAGGAGTAAGGTCATGTAGTCCTGAGCCCTGTGCTGGAAAGGCAGAGTTCGGGAAATGCAGGGACAGCACTAATGACTACTACCCTAGCCAAGGGACCTTCAAACCCGTTTCCTCTTTTGAAAACCGGTCACGATAATGGTGTACTCCAGAGATGGTTGTGAGGGTTAGATGAAAACGTGTGTGACACTTCCAGCGTGGTTACAGGGTGAATGAGAACTCTCCCCTTTCAGGGGCCCAGCCCCCAGGGAGGCAGGCCAGGGTTACCTGTGTATGAAAGGGTGCACAAGGCTAAGGCTTCCTCCTGGAAAGCCCAAGGTGCTGCCATGTCATCAGCAGAGGGCAGCTAAGTTCCTGCAGATCTGCCGATCCACCCAGAAGATCTCATGCCAACTGCTTAGCTGACGAACCTAGAATTCCACGCATGCTGGGCAAACCTTCTACCACTGAATTCCACCCCGGGCCCTCACTAATGACACCTCATCTTCACAATCTTGTTCTTGCTCACTCCTGAGAGTCCCTCTCCAGCTTTTTTGTAAACCTACCCCTCTGGCCAGACAGAGGTGGAGTCTATTGGAGAAAAGATGGAGAACCCACAAACAATGTGAAGGACTGACATCTACTTTGAGGCAAGCACTGGGTGGAATTCTTGATGCGCATCCCTCCCATTGCAACTCCACGATGGTCCTGAGATGAGGACGTGCTCCGTCTCGTTTTGAGATGTGGGAGCTGATGCTGGGCTCGGTTACATCACCGACTCGGGGTTACACAGCTCATCATGTGGATGTGAGCTCTGGATGTGAGCCCAGACCTCCGTGACTCAGAAGATCACAACTCAGCCTCTGGACTGCCTTTCGTTATTTCACTCAGACCAAAGTTTTGTCAGGACTATAAACGCACGACAGGCTGATTTCAGATGTTTAGCCTTGGGGTCTTATCATGCTGCCAGGGGCAGCACAGCAACCGAACTTCCAGTCTTACAGCTCAGCCCCTGCTTTACCATCCTATGCAACTTTGGACAAATCTCTTTCTCTCTTGGGGCCTCAGTTTCTTCATTCAAAAATAAGATGGCTGAATAATGTGACCTGGGGGGGTTCCTTTTGAGTCTAGACATTGATATGGAGACTAGTGACCATGAGAATGGCCACATCGATACTGTTAGCAGGCATAGCAGAGTAGAAGGGTGGGTAAAGTTACCATGTTTAAGAACCATGTACAGTCAGGTGGTGGTGGTGCATGCTTGTAACCACAGGATTCAGGAGGCAGAGGCAGGTAGATCTTTGAGTTCAACCCCAGCCTGGTATACAGAGCGACTTTCAGGGTAGCCAGGGCAGAACAGAGAGATTCTGTCTCAAAAAAACCAAAACAATCAAACAAAAAGAAACGTGTACAATGGGGTGTGCTTGTGATCCCAGTGCTCTGGACGCTGAGGCAGGAGGATCATGAGTTTTAGTGGTAGCATGTGCTTCGCAGAAAGACTGCTTTAAGAAGAAAAAAATAGAATGAAGGAGAGAGAGAGAGAGAGAGAGAGAGAGAGAGAGAGAGAGAGAGAGAGAGAATGTTTGAGGTTACATAGAGTATTAATTAAATCCTAATTATTATTTGAAGCCAAAAATAGAGTTTGTTTTAGGAGTGATGGATGTTTGAAATCCATGGGCAGCTCTCTGCCTTCCTTGCTATTTATAACAGTCTCTGGTTTCCTCTGTGGCCAAGTCTGTCTCCTTCTAAACACAGGAAGTGAGGCTCAGTTCACGTCTGCACTCAGATCTCCTGAGTCTGCAGCTCAATGGATCTTTTCTGGGGTCCTAAGCTTCTTGCGGGTGGGAAGCGCTGGGCCCTGCTTCTGGCTGGACATTGGAGGTCGGAGCTAGACATCTGCTAAAGGACACAGAGGATAGACTGAGGCCTGCTCCCATGGATCCAAACGCAGATGCTGGGGAGGGCCTGGGGTTAGAACTCGAGGTCTTGAGCTCTGTATCCACCACCACCATTTTACACTAAGGCTTATTTAGATTTTGCAATGCTGTCCCTGAAGGAGGGGGTAGGGGACACAGAAAGAAGACACAAGTTCAGATCTCCTTTGGGGACATTCCTGGTACCTATAGGAATCCCTTCCATGTTTTTATCTGTTCCCATAGCACTGCTGTTAAAAAAGTGGAATGTGTCTAAGAGAGCTCAGGCCAGATGGCTGCCCCAAGTCACTGCTGGAGTATTTTAACTACAGTTGCGTGGGAGCTTCCTGATTTGGAGGGGGCTCCCCACACCTCCCCGAGGTTCCCATCTGCCCAGACGCCCACAGCTCCTGTCAGGAAAAATGATGGAGGACCCAAGATGCCTGGGGGAAGGAACTCAACTCAGAATAGAAGTTGAGACTTATAGTCTAGTCCAGTTAGGGGCTTAGCCTTGTCCTCACGTGTGTGTGTGCGTGTGTGTGTGTGTGTGTGTGTGTGTGTGTGTGTATGCATGTGCAGCATTGAGGGCTGCAGGCAGTAGCTGATTCTGAGAAAAATGGGTGTGAGCCTCTGTGTGTGTGTGTGTGTGTGAGTGTGTAAAACATTGAGGGCTATATGCAGTAGCTGATCCTGAGAAGCATCATGGGTGTGTGTGTGCAGCATTGAAGGCTGCATGCAGTAGCTGATCCTGAGAAACATTGTGTGTGTGTGTGTGTGTATGTGTGTGTGTGTGTGTGTGTGTGCATGTGCAGCATTGAGGGCTGCAGGCAGTAGCTGATCCTGAGAAAAATGGGTGTGAGCCTCTGTGTGTGTGTGTGTGTGTGTGTGTGTGTGAGTGTGTAAAACATTGAGGGCTACATGCAGTAGCTGATCCTGAGAAACATCATGGGTGTGTGTGTGTGCAGCATTGAAGGCTGCATGCAGTAGCTGATCCTGAGAAATTGTGTGTGTGTGTGTGTGTGTGTGTGTGTGTGTGTGTGTGCAGCATTGAAGGCTGCATGCAGTAGCTGATCCTGAGAAACATTGTGTGTGTGTGTGTGTGTGTGTGTGCAGCATTGAAGGCTGCATGCAGTAGTTGATCCTGAGAAACATTGTGTGTGTGTGTGTGTGTGTGTGTGTGTGTGTAGCACTGAGGGCTGCATGCAGTAGCTGACCCTGAGAAACATCAAGGTTCTTTAAGAAGAGCAGCTGGGCAGAGGTGGGAACACAGCAAAGAAGCAGTGGTTATTGACGCTGGAGAGAGCTCAGAGAGGGCAGAGACTGTCTTAGTCTTTCCCTGAACTAATCTAAATCTCTCCAAATGGCAGCTTAAGCCTCCTTCTCAGCTTGGATCCCCACATGACCTCAGCCCTGTTAGTCCCTCACTCCTGAACAGAAGAGCCCAGGAGTCAGGGTCTGGACCTCAGCCACCCAGCTCCTGCTTGCTAACCCCAGAGGGAGCTGCTGGGGTGGCTGGGGCAACTGGAACCTTGAAACCCTAGTGGCTAGGAGGCCTGAGTCCGCAGCCATGGGCCTCCTTGCTTACCCTAACTGCACACCCTGGATGTCAGGAGACACAGAGAGGAAAGCTCTGGTGGCATTTCCCAGCAGCGGAGCTCTGAGTCAGAAGGTCACCTACTGCTGGAAGTGTGAGCAGACCTATGGCAAACAGGAAGCTAGAGTTAAGTACCAAAGAAGTCCAGGGATGGGAGGGTGGGGGAACAGTTTTGGTAAAAACACATTATCTTCCAGGAGAGCTAAGCCTGTTGCTTGTGGCACACACACCCCCACCCCCACCCCGGGTAAAGCTGAGCCAATCCAGCTCCCTTCTCCAAAGGCACGCCCTTAGAGGAATCCCTTAGAGGAATCAGGAAGCCTAGAACCACTTGCAGAAGTCCAGATCTTCTGTGTGTTGCTTATGAGACTATTTCCCCACTTGCAAAATTGGGGGTGGGGGGGAAGGCTAGAACCTGGCTCATAAGGTTAGAACAAACAAGAACAAAAGCACCAAGTACCTCCCTGTGTAAGCACTGCTCAGCTCTCCACATCTTCCTTTTGTTAGAAGACAGGGAGCAGCGTCTCAATTTCCCAACACTGTCTCTTGCTCTAAGGAATTTGATTCACTGGCTTTGGGTTTCAGATGCTAATATTAATAAAATATGTAGGATCCCACCAGGACCCCTTACACACCACCATCACCACTACCGCTCTGGGGCTCTGGCTCTCCTCCTGTTGGCTACGAGGGTAGGAAGAATGAGCTAACCTAACTTTCAAATTTTCCCTTAAAACAGGCACCTGGGTTCCCGAGTGGAGCAGTCATAGATGGGGGTGGGGAGTGGGGAATGATGGCACCAAGAAGTGGATCCTCAAGACCCTAACGTACATCCCAGCCAAGATGTCTCACTGGGTTTCATCATCTGAGGCTGATGCAAGAAGCTTGGAGTCAGACTCCCCTGCCTCCCCTCCCCCAGAGGTCTCCATCCACATCTTGAGCTGCAGCTGGGTCCTCCTCTTGGGCCTTTTCCAGAGGAAGGAGCTGGGTGAAGCCCGGGAAGGGAGGGCAGCTGGTGAGGGGCCCTGTGAATGGTCCTAATGTTGGTTGTTGGGGGGCAGGGAGAAGAGTGGGGCTGGGGGGGCAGGGGTGAACTGGAATGGGACTTGACTTCACATCACTGGTCTCCTTTCTCATAGCCCTGTGTTGAAAAGTCTCCTGGGCTAATCTTTTATATACATTTCTGATGGCAGCGCTGGCCTCCTTTGCCTTCTAGCTTCTCCCAGGTATCTGGAGTCAAGTGCTTCTTTGTTCTTACTACTTCCCAGGCAGATCTGGCCTCCCACATTGACCTCCCCCTCCCACACACACACACACACACACACAAAGTGTGAACCAGGCCCTGTGGGTCATAAAGGTTAGTGGGACCCTGGTCTAGTGAGGAGAGCCTGAGCCGGCCAGCCATCAAAGCAAACTATGAGCTTAAAGATGTTGCAGGGTGGAGGTGGGGAAATTTACTTCGACATCAACAAGAATCCCCTTCAATAAAGGTTAGCGGATTTACCGAAATAAATGCAGAAGGGACACTTCGCTGTCTCTTTCAAATTGCAAATTGCTCATCTCTATGAGATGCTTTGAGGTGCAGCACACCGCCCAGCCCAGAGACCAGGTTCTTACCCATGACTAGCCACAGACTCGCTGTATGACCTTGGGGTGTTCCTCTTTGAGTCCCGTTCCTCATTTAGGAAAGGAAGATCCCACTGAGAGGTACCATGACTTCGAGGGCCGTGTTTCCCGAACGGTCAACTTCCCAGGGACGAGTCCATCATGCCACTCCCGCTTTCACCCCCCCCCCCCCCAGCCCTCCAATCCTACCCCGCCCCTCCCAGCCACCCGATGGACCGAAGCCAAGAGGTCTCTTTAAAGGCTCAAGTCCCGCCTCTGCTGCTCGTTGGGGCCTTCTATTGGCGGCCTCTGGGAGGGGCGGGGCCCTGCGCGGCTCTGAGGGGCTGGGGGTGGGTCCTGAGGTGGCTCGGCCCCCGCCCCCTTTGTTCGCGCTGCGGCGGGAGGTGGCGGTCCGGGTGGGAGGTGTGTGCGCGCGCGTGTGCCGCGCTGTAGGGAGCTGCGGGTCTCACTGCCCGCTGTCAACGAGCTCAGCACCTCCGCGCGATGGCTGGAGGAGACGCATGGGACCAGCCCCGTGGGGCCGGCCGCGGCTGAGCCCCTCTGCCGCCTCCTGCGAGCATGTCACCTCCAGCCTGCGAGGTCGCTTTCGCTAGCAGGGTCCCTGCCTCCGCCTTCTGCAGCCGCAGCCGCTGCCTGGAGCAGTGGCCCCCAGACTCCCGCCCCTGATCCGCGCCCAGACCCTGGTGCCGGAGGACCATGGCTGGCCAGGGCGACTGCTGCGTCAAAGTGGCCGTCAGGTAAGGGTCGATGGCGGGGAAGGGACGTGCGAGGAGGGGTTCGAGCTTTGTCTCGCGTGTTCTCGGGCGGGGGGCGCGGGCACCGCTCGAGCTGGAGTCTGCAGTCCAGGAGGAGGGGCCGACGCGCGCTGGCCCGGCTGCCGCAGGGGAGCGGCGGCCCAGCGGACTGATGGAAGGTGGCTTTGTTTGGGTGGTAATTTCTGGCCCCTCATGGGAGCACTTAATGATCAGAAAATCGAATAAACAAGGAAATCCGGTATTTCACACCCAGCTTTGGCCCAGGCCGGAGCGTCTGTGTGTTTCCTCTTGTCCTCCCCATGAGGCTGCTGTCTCATTCTGGGGTATAGGAGGGAATCCCCCCCTCCCCCCATCTACCCCAGTTAGCCAGTTCTAAGTTCTTGATCCAGCTCACCATCCTGGGAGCGGATACAACAGACAAAGATCGGTTGTGGGACCCATGAAAGGGTTGGAATGGTGCCTTGGCTTTCCACAGGGTGCCAATGGCTTTTAGAGAAAGCCCTGCTGGTCCTGCCCCAAGAGGAGATGGTGCTAGGGAGGAAGAAAAAGGTGTATACGAGGGACTAATCCAGAAGGGGTGAAAGGGGGTGACAGGGCCCTAATGCTACATTCACAGGCACAAAGGTGAAACTGGGCAGGGGGGAAGGGCCCCTAGATTTATCTGGATTACCATTCCCGATATCTGTAGGTATTAGAAGTAATCTGGCAGACATTAAGAGGAAAGAGGACATGACTTAGTGGATTCTTTTCCTAGGGGCACACAGGTGCAGGGACAGGAAATGCTACAAAGTTGAACTCTCTGTTCTTTGCGGTGAGTGAAGATGCCTCCCACCAGCTCTCCCGACTGTGTTTTGTGGTCTTCTCTTTAAGAAGAACATATTGGGAGAATACCAATGTAGGAGCTGGTCACCAACTCACAGATGCACAGAGGAACATACATCCCTGGTTCTGGTCTTATAGAGTGGGGGAGGGGAGCAATCAAATTCTAGGGTAGGTCCTTGAGACAAGTGTTCAAATCCCCTGGGTCAGAGATGACCCAGATTCCAGGGATCCTGGGAAGGAGCTCATAGACAAGATGAAAGAAATCGATAGAATAGGTTCTCTCTTCCTGTCCCAGAGCAGATGCCCCCCACCCCCACCTGACCAACTCTGTACAACCCAGAGAGAAGGCATGGAGGCTTTTAGTATATAATAGCTCAGGTGCCGAGGGAGGGAGGTTGAGGGCTGCTGGCCCAGCAGCTCCTACAGCAGCCAGAACACCACCCGTGCACACACTCTGCCTGGCACTGAACAGTCTGAGACAAAGAGGAGCCCTGCAGGTGCCTGGTGGGCTGGTGGGGCGGAGCCAGGCTGCCACTGAAGCTGACAGTGCAGCAGGAACCCTTGGAGGTCGAGGGAAGGGGAGCGCGCATGGGCCGGGTGGGAGTGAGACATGTCAATATGGCATCTACAGCAGATGGGGAGAGGGGAGCTACCTGGCATAAAAAGAAAATGGAAGCCCAACCTCCAACCAGTGTGAACCTGGACTGACAGGACAGGAGATGGGGTGCTCTATCCATGGGGTCTTTCCTTTAGACTCCATTTTACCGGAGAGAGCCAAACAAAGACCTTCCCCCTTGATTCATACTCCCCACTCTGGGCCTGGCATGGTAAAATATTGGAGTTCCCACTTCAGGAGCCTGGGGCATGGGCATCTGTATAGAAAGTAAGGGGAAAGCTAGTGTTCCTTCCCACAATGACTATCGGGACATTTCTGGGACCTTTACCACAGAGAAGGGTTGGTGGCTGCCTTCTGCACCCAGGGCTTTGGGATGCTCTTCCCAACTGGAGTCAGCTGTGTATATGAAGTTGTGTGGAAATTGAACATCTGAAGCGCTAGCCTTTCCAAGGGCTCCAAAAAGGTGAGAGCCCCGCCCACTCATTCCGTCTGGCTCTAGATCAGCCAGCCCGGCACACGCCAGACCTCAATGGGCAACCGGCCGTGCAGGCAGACAATGCCTGGACAGAGCCCAGGTTCTAATCAGAGAGCTGAGGGTGGGACTGGGCTGGGAGAAGGAGCAGATGGTGCCAGCGATGTGCTTTAGGGGGAATTCTCCTTGGTTTAGCATCTCTTCCCATGTCTCACCTCCAGTGTCACCACTTGTGTCACTGAAGAAGGGGCTGGGTGGGAGGCTGCAGTCTGTGGCACATTTATGAGCAGCAAGGATTTGAGAACTACCCGCTGCTGTAAGTTTCCTAGTTGCTGACAAAGAGAGCTGTCTTCCTGACTTCCTGGAAGTCCTCTCCGAATTCCCGTGAGAGTCACTTATGGTGAAGCCCTGGGATCTGGCCCTGTGAGCAGAGTGAGACGGGGCTGATGAGGGGTGTGTATGGGAAGACAGCCTGGGATGTTAGAAAGGGGACGCTGGGGCTCCTGATTTACAGCCCGGACAAAGGTAAAGCTGTCTGTGTTCAAAGTGCTGCTTGGCAGCCTAGACTCCTAGAGTCAGAAAGAGGGAACTTTCAGGATGTGGGGAAGAGGGCCAGGTATGACAAGGCCCCCAAATCCTCACCCCTGCTAGGTAGAGTCAGACCCATCTGCCCCTGAACCCAGGCCAGCCCACCTTACACTAGAGATTCCCAGCCCGTCCCACCTCTGCCTGCCTGGGATCTTTTTATCCACTAATCCCTGTACTCCAAAGGCTGGACTGGCCTTTACCTGAGGTCAGGGAAAAGGATGCGCAGCCAAGCCAGAGAAGAAGGCTGAGCTGTATGCACCATGCTGCAGAGACGGAGCCCTGGCAAATGGGGGCTATAACTGTAGGGGTTGGGGGGGGGCGAGTAGCCAAGAAACCTAAGTAGGCAAAGTTGAAATTGGGGAAGGAAGCCAGGCTACGTGATGGGTTTACTTTAAGACCCTTTCAGGCCCCTGGCTCTGAGCCTCACCATAAAGAGAGTCCTTGGTGTGGCCTAGCCCCTTCCCCTTATCTCTGCCTGACTCTGCTCAGCTTCCTTCCTTTAGTGTGCTGGGGAGGGGGAGGTGCCTTGGCCAGACCCACAACCAGCCAGGGACCCAGGGGACAGTGGTGGATTCCATCCCTGCCCTCTCCTAGCTGGGATATCTCACTTCAGCTACTTCCCAAGTATTAGGCTTGCCTGGAGTCTTGCTCAGTGACTGCCTACATTTCTAATCAAGACTTTGCCAGGATGGGAAGGAGAGTAAAGACAGAAGAAACTGTGGGGTGGCTGTGTGTGTGTGTGTGTGTGTCGGGGCGGGGGGGGGAGTGGTGCTTTCAGGGTCTCAAGGCTAAGCAGTGCTATCCACTGCCAGCTATGTCCTGTGCTGTCCAATTTCTAGATCTGAGAAACTGAGCCCTCTATGGGCTGTGTAGAGACTTCAGTTCTTGCTAGTGGCCTCCTACTTGAGAAACAGGGCTTCTATCATAATAAGGAAGTGGAGTGTTGTAACCACAGGCCCCGGAAATTGGCCCCTCCACTACCCAGCCAGCCTGTTTGATTGGATCTTGGCTTTTGAAAACAACTGAGCAGAGGTAGGGTGGGGCTGGGGCCAGGGAACCAACCGAGGTGACACAAGGTTGACACCCTTATTATAGCTCTGGGGACAAAGGGCAGGGCAGAGCCCATGTAATTGTCTGACCCTTCCCTCTCTCGCCTTTCTGGACCTCATTTTGCCTATCAGAGAATGGGAACCCTTGGCTGGTTCAGTGTAGAGAGGATTGAGCCTCGAGAAGACTCCTGGGGCATCGAGGAGGAGTAAAATGTTTAAACAAATATCCCTTAGTTAAGGAGGTGTCCCTCTAGTTTAAATGATAATATCTATTTAGTAAAAGTGAATTCATTTGCAGCCAATCCATTCATTTTTTGTCTGTGACCGAACACCATAATTGCTTAGAATTTTGCTCAGTGCTGGGCATTGTGCCCGTACTATCATGCTCAGCTGACCAAATACGTGATGCTCCTCTCATGAGCAAACACAGGGGAGCAGGGATGGGGGGAAAGGCTGGATCTGAACCCAGGGCACTCTCCTTTGCAAGCACACACTTACTAGACATCCCTTGTCTGCCCAAACTGGAGTCTCATCCCAGCCTCTAATTGGCTGAGTGCTGTGGTCATGGTCGCTGCTTCTGTTCCTTCAGATGCTTCATTGCCCTGCCCTGTTGTGGTGAAAGGAGATGAAGGAAATACACACAGCACCGTGCAGATGCGTGGCAAAGGGGGGGGGGTTGTTCTTCAAGTGTGCCTTAGCTGCCTGTCACTCCGAGGCCTGAGCTCTCAGATCCTTGCTGTTTTCTTTTGGGTTTAAGAAGCTACTGTTCTCCTGTTCTGAGGTCCTTGTGACTGTCTTCTGCTTGAGCTCCACCTCGCCACTCTCCAGGCAAGGATGGCTCTAGCAGAGGTTTCTCAGCCTTTCTCACGCTGCATGTAACCCCTTTAGTTAATACAGTTCCTTATGTTCCGGTGAATCCCACCCATGAAACTGTTTTTGTTGCTACTCCACAGCTGTAATTTTGCTACTGTTATGAATCATAAGAAGATTGGGGGTTGGGGCTCTGAGGGCTCTGTAGCCCTAGGGCAGGCGGTGACCTATTGGATGCATTGTCCCCATCTCTGGTGGGCTCCTTCATTTACCTCCAGCTTTTCTCGGATACAGGAAGGAGAGGGTACTATGGTCCCTATCCCCAAATGCAAGCTACCTGTCTTCTCTCTATGCCTAGCTGTCCTATTTCAGGGAGGTGCACTTCACCAGAGAGCCAGCTGCCTAAAAACTTGCAATAGGGAAAGGCAGCAGGACCAGTGTGGTGGAGGGAGGCTGGCTGCCCTCCATCCCAGCCAGCCAGCCAGCTGCCTGTTGCTTGACATTCCTCAGCTGAGGAGTGTCCCCTGGGCCCAGCCCCTACTGAGCTGCCCCCCTACCAGATGCAGATGCCGGCACAGCTCTGGGATCTGGGTTACGCCTGATGCTTCAGTGTCTCCTGTCTCTTGGGAGGTCATGGAAAACCCCTACCAGATGCCCTGAGATGGGGGGTGGAGGGGCGGAGAAAGCATGGCTGAGTGGCAGTTCCCTGGGATGGACTTGCCCTTTTTCACAGGCTCCAAAGACAGAGGGGTCAGACCCAACCCCATCTCAGGAAGCGCCTGGTGCTGCTCACTGCCTGGCCACTGGGCTGGCCAATCACAGGCTGGGGTATCTCCCTCAGACAGGGGCTAGCCTTCTCCAAGCCTCCTGCTCTCTGGCTTTTGACATCTCATTCATCTGCTTGCTGCTTCAACCCCAGCCTGCTGTCGGTTCTGTTCTGGATTGTGGCCTTGACACCGAGGCCACAGAAAACGAGGTTCGCCTGGTGAAGGTGCCTCGGAGAAGGTGTCCTCTCTGTTTCTGCCTCTGAGTATGACTCAGAGCTCAGTGGCCAGGATTGTAGGATGAACTGAAAGTAAAGTTGAGGACATTCCCTTTGGAGGGGGTGGAGTTAGAACCCCAGTGTCTCGTGAGGTTGTTGTGGAGTGTTATGTCCCTCCCCATGATCTCAGAGGCAGAAGTCAGGCAGAGAGTGTTGACCCTTTTCACCAGGTCTGCCAGAGCCTCGTAAATCCATGCCCTTTGACCCCACAATACAAAGCCTTCTTGTTTGGGGGTGCAGCCCCATCTTTTCCCTGAGGGCAACCACAGGAGGGCTGGGCTCCAGATGCCTATGGAAAGCCAGGGGAGGTTCCAATAGGCAAATGGTGATAGGGTCCTGGTAGCTCTGCTCCTAGTATACCTGGGTTTTCCCTCACTCTACCGAAGAGTTAGCACCCTGAATTAGATCTTGCCACCCTGATGGAGAGAAGACCAGTCCCTGTGGGAAGATACCTTGTCTCAGCAAAGTCAGTTAAAAGCCCCTGGGCGTCTGAAAGCTAGACTCCCCTGAGAGAGCAAGGATTTTGCTTCTAGCAGCCTTCCCCAGAGTTGGCAGGTTGCCAGGCTGCCTAGGAGAAGTGTGTGTGTGTGTGTGTGTGTGTGTGTGTGTGTGTGTTTGTGCGCACACACGAGCACGTGTGTTTGGGGGGGGGTGCTACAGAGGGCAAAGGAAGCCTGCTATCTACAAATGGCCCAGCTCAGCCTCCTTAGCTACATAGCTTGGAAAATGCTTTCCCTCCAGGCAGGCAGCAGGCTGCAGGCAGCAGGCCGCAGGCAGCTGTCGGTGGGATCAGCAGGGATTCTAAAGGGATCGGTTTCCTCCAGCCTGACCCCTATGGCCCTGTTTAGGGGTGCCCCCCCCCCCCCCCGTGACTGCAGCAGGACTGGGCACACTCTTGAGGAGGCTGCTTTAAATTTCATCTGCATCATTATAAATTGTGGGGACTCTGGGCTTGTGCAATGTCCCCTTTGGGATTTCAGTAAAATGGGGCATGCATCCCTCACCCCATAGAGTTGTGATAACACAAGAGTGCATGTGGCACCCAGGTTCTCAGATGCTCTGTTTTATCCTCAGATGAAGCTAGGGAGTGAGAGAAGGCAGGAAGGCGGGCAGGCCTGCTACCCCCAAGGAATGATTTCCTCCGATCTCAGGCTTGCCCTTCCAGGATCCAACAATCTTTACAGGCAGGAAGTTCTTTTTGCTAGCTTATCTAAATCCCTCTGGCTGTGGCTAAGTTCCCCTTTGATCTTGCCTCTTCTCTGATGAGGAAGAGCATTGTCCTTGGCAGGTCACATAGCTTAGCGAAGTGACTATATGAAAGGCAGTCTGGAGACCACGAGGCCCCTCTGGGTCCCTTCTGTATCTCTTGCATCCATGAGCCAAACACGCACCACGAAGAAGACAGCAGCTGGCCTTTCCCTCTGCCCCACCACCTGTGGTTGGAGGATTGGGGATTCAGGCTGGGCATGAGGAGGAGCCAGTGGGTCTAAGCGGCCTTTGGATTCTATCAAGCTTGGATACAGTACAGCCAGATGTTGGGTGATAGGCGTCCTTTATGGTCCCTCTGGAGCTCTCCCACCAGCCCCCAAGGGCTCCTTCTCAAGATCCCAGAAGGGACTCCTTAAAACAAAACAGACATGCTTTTAGCCCCATGAAACTCCTTCCGAAGGGTCTATGTTGATTATTGTGGCCATCTGAGGGATAACTCTAGACCAGGTCTCTGGTTCCTGAAAGCCTGGGGGTAGAACTGGGGAGAGAGTGTCTCTCGGTCTAGAATCCCTCAAGTGCAAATCTTACACCAGCGAGTGTTTGTGTGCATGCTAATTTTGTGCAAATCTCGGGAAAAGGCAGCCGCTTGTTCCTTATCAGTCAAATGACCTTGAGCTCGGGACAGGATAGAGACAAATTGCTCCTCACTGGCTATGTGATATACTATACTGTGGTGACCCACCGTGGGTAAAGTGATGGATGGTATCTGTCAGGAAGTCTCACCCCTAAGTACTGATGTCTACTGAACTGGGTGAAATGAGTTCCAGGTAAAGCCTCAACAAAGAAAGGACATTAGGTATCAGACTCAGTGTCACCCTTATGTCCCTTCTAAGTTTTTGGTTTGGACCCTGCCTGGGACAAGGGTCCCAGGTGCATATTTTACATATCAAAGCAGACCTGGCCTCCAAATTCTCCCAGCATCCCTCAGGCCCTACCTGGCACACCCTTCCCCCAACCCTGATCTTTCCAGACCTTTCCCTCAGAAGGTTCTTTCTTATATAATCCAGACATTTTGCGCACATGCTCTCTCCCTCTCCCTATCTCCCCTCCCTCTCCCCTTCCTTTGGTCCCTCCTCCCTCCCTCTCCCTCTCTCCTTTCCCTTCTCTTGCCCTTTCTCTCTTTCCCCCTCCTCCCCTCCCCATGGTGACTTCCCTCCCTGGCCTTGGTCCTTGGGGCCAGTGAACTCACCTGAGAGCAGCTTCCAAATAAACCTGCCTTTAATATATTCTAATCTGTCTTGAACGGTCTCATTTCACTGGCAGAGAAATAACCTATTACTAAGGACCAGAGAGATGGCTCAGCCTGTAAAAGTACTTGATGCTAAATCTGATAACATAAATTAAATTCCCAGGACCCAAATAGTAGAAGAAATAGATTCCAGTGGTTGTCCTCTGGCCTCCACATGTGCATCCTGCCATACACGCACTTCACAGGTTTATTACATGCCTTCATCCATACACACATACAAACATAAATGGTTTTAAAAAAAAAAGCTTCTGGCTCTGGAACAGCTCTTGGTTATTTTAATGTCGCCGCCTGTTACTTTTCATCAGCAGAAAGTCTTGTGTGAGGAGTAGGGGAGAGTCGGTTAGGAACTCTGGGAGATACCTTGCCGCTAGCTAAGTAGGTGAGACTAGTTTTACCGAAAAAAAAAAAAAAAAAAACCACAGCCAACCCCCTAGGAGCCCAAAGTCACTGGGCGGAGCTTCTGGGAGGGGTGATTGGCTGCCTTTGTGTGATGTCACTTGAGGCCCTAAGGTGAGGCTCCTCCTAAACTTTGGTGGCGACTGTTGGGTCTCTGGCACGTACCAAGGCTCACCTAGCCATTATGCTCTGCAGAAAGCGAGTTTTGCCCTTGGCAGTCTCTCAGCAGCCCCTGGCCTGCCTCCTCGCTGTGTCCTCTGCCCTTCACTTTGCTAGGGCTCAGTCCAGCTCCTGATGAGCCAAAGAACCGCTGAGCTCAGCTCTTCCCGCGGCCCTAGGCTCCGGCTGGCTGCCTTTGTGCCCGCCTCGCCCGCCTTTAAGTCTCTCGGCTGTGGCTCATCGCTGCGGGGGTGGAGGCAGCCGCCCACATCACGCCAGCCACTGTTCGCTTGTGAGCGGAGGAAGCGTGGTGACCTCAGCCACGGTGCCAGATCCTGCCTCTGAAAAGCCTTGGCTGCGCCACCCTGCCTGCCGTTTGCCAAATGGCGAATAGTCCGGCTCTGTTCAGCGAGATTCTGGGGGTGGAGGGTAGGGGCTTTCGGAAAGGGGCCCTAGGTCATTCCTCCCAACAGGGTGGAGAGAAAGGATAGAGGGTCTTCAGTGAGAGTCACAGTTAAGCTACCAGCCTTCATTGATAATAGGCAACTGGCTTGCCGGCCGTAGTGTGCCAATTCCATTGTTTTAAATGTTGCATCTTTCCGCTTCCAGATTTTCTATTTTAGGGTATATTCTAATCATTCAGTAATGGGTTTCAATATGCCTGTCTCATGTACTTTGATCTTACACCCACCACCCTTTTATGTTCCTGTTTCCTCCTGACTTCTGGTCTCCCCTCCCCTCAAGTCTTATTTTTAAGTTTAAATACTACATATGAGAGAAAATGTGATTAGAGTTTCCTGGGTCCAACTTAGCAACCTCTTGGATCATTAGTCCATTTCTTGCAAATAACACAATTCACTCTTGGCAATGGCAGAATAGTATTCTATTGTGTTATACATACTTTTTTTTAAAGCTATTGATCTACTGATGATCACATGGGCTAATATCCATAACCTTGCTATTTTGAAAAAAAAAATCTGTAGAGAACATGGGTGTGCAGGCGTCTCCGTGGTCTGCTACATTTGATTCCCCCTGGGATATACCTAGGAGTGGCACATCCAGTTCCTAAGATAGTATTTCTGTGCTTAAGGTGCACGCCCCTACTTGCCTCTTCCCAGTCCTGGTATAGTTGGTAGCCCTCAGGGGCCCATGGTACAAATGGAAGAACCTGGCAACTGACCCCTGACCCCTCCTTCCGTGCCATTGGGAAGGCCACTGCTTGAGTGGTTGCCATCTGTGCCCATCCCGCTATAAAGAGAAACTTCTCCCTTCTGTAGGTCACTGCCATTTTGAGGACAACCCACAACTCATCCAGAGTGGGACCAGTGGAAGAGGCCGCTGGAGGGAGGGCGGTACAGTTCTTAAAAAGCTAAGACCACGTAGATCTATATAACCCAAGTGCATACTGAGGCTTGCTTGGGCTGTGAGAGACAGGACAGAATCTCCAAATCTCCACCAGGCACCAGAGATGAGCTCAGCTGTCACATGACACTGTGTCCTCCAGGGCAGGGCAGCTCAGTTCCCTGCTTGGTGCTGCCTGAATGGACATGGGGCGTGCAAGCCAGCTCTGACAGGGGAGGAAGTCAGTAGCACTGTGGGGGTGGGGTCTTTAGAGAAAGCATGGAGGGAGTTGGGAGAGAGCCTCTAGTCTCAGCCTGAGGAGAGATTGGACACCAGCCTTGTTTCTTACTACCTGAGTGACTTAGGTTTGGTTCCTTCTGGGAAGTGAGGATTAACATCCTAGCTCATACACCACCAAGGCAAAGTGATGGTGGATGCTGGCTGGCCTACTACCCACACACATGGGAATGTCTGTGAGATCTTCCTTCTTTGCTCACTCCCGCAGCCCCTCATCCACAAGGCTCACACACACTGTGCCTTGTCCAGATCAGCTATTCTGAGAATTAGTCACATACCCACTTCTTAAAAATTGTATCCTGGTGTTTTGAATAGGCTAGCAAGGAGCTAGATGGCTCTCTGATGTATCAGGATGTGTAGAATTGAAAATATAATCCCAGGGAGACCCCACAACCCTTGCTACCTAAAGCCCTGGCTGACCCTATGTGTACCCTTCCAGACCTGCTCTCCCTGACTCTCTTCTTTGCTGCCCCCTTGGAAGCTCTGGCGACTGGCTACTGAAGACCTTGGGAGGGCTCTGATAACAGGCCTGCTCTCTGGGCCTCTGGGGACATTGATTCAATCTTCTCCAATCGCCGGCATTGCCATCTGCCTGCAGTAATTAAATGGTATTTGAACTGGATCCAGAAATCCCATCACAGGCTGTCACGTGGTGGGGAGGGTGTCTTCAGAAGCTCTGCAGTCTACGTAGTTAAGAGAGGCCTCCCAGGCTGCTGTGATGTCCCCTCAGTTCACCAGAGAGCACCCACGTGCTCTGGGAGGAAGTATCCAGTCTTAGGCCCCTGCAGCCCCAGGGCAGAGCCAAAGCTCTCATTTCTATGCTATGCCATGCCTCACTCTCTGCAGCTGCCCATGCTCTCCTGGTGTCTGAGGCTTCCCTCCACTCTCTAATCCCTGGTCCTCAGTAGCAATGTGTGTACTGCAGGGTTAAGGAAGGGCTAGCACGTTCAGCCTGCCTGGGCTTGAAATGGCTCCTCACTGTCTGTGACTCTGAATGACACCATCCCAACTTCCTTATCTGTCAACTGGACACTGGCAAAGACCTCCCAGGGGGTTGTTGTGAGGTCAAGAGTTAAGAAGCCTCAGTTCATAGGCCTGGCCTGGCATGCAGTGGTGAGCCCCGTGTGGGTCAGCAGCAGTGGTTAGGGTGGAAGTGGAAGCCAGCATAGGGGCCTGGGATGGGGGATGGGGGTTGGGGAAAGAAAAGCTTCCGGTCTGAAGGTCAAGAGAGAATGAAAAAGAATCAGTTTTGCTCTTTCTGTCAGAAACCAGTTCAGGCAAACAGGTGAAAGGCTAGGACGCTGGGCTCCTGTCCCTGTACAGCCCTTAACAGTTAGGTGAGAGTGGTGACTTCTTTGGGCTTCCATTTCTTTCTGGAGAGAGTCACTCACTGAAGTGACTGTTTACACCTCCAAGGAAACACTCCTGAAAGACACCAGACTCCCACATATGGATAGAGTCTTGCCCAAGTACCCACCCCTCACACAGACACCTGTCCCTCCCCAGTCCTTATCCACAGCAGAGCGGAGTGACAATCTCGGGTGCTCCTCACCCAGCTGATGGCTCTGAGTGGGTGTTTGGGGGAAGAAGCAACTGGGACAAGGACATGATGGTGATTTAGAGGTGCTGGGGTCTGCAGCTAGGCACCTCTGGGCCATCAGTGGGCAATTGCTCCGGACCCTGGTGTTCCTTTCTTCTCATGGTAAATGTTGGCTTAGAGAGAGGGGCCTGACAAGCAGATCATTGTAAATGCGCAGCCAATGGGGCCACTAGTGTGAGTCCATGACACTAGAGCCTACCCCCACTCTTGCTTTGGGATGTCTGAAGCGTACTTTCTGCCCGTCCTTGCACGCGCATGCTTACTGACTCATGCTTGGTTGCCATGGGGACCTCATCCTGGTGATGCAGCTTAGAAAAGGGAATGAGGGGTGGATGGATGGAGACAAATTCGCCCATGGCTGGCTCCCCACTCAGGACTGATGCCACTTGTCCTCGACATAGGGACTCCTCCTCTGAACCAGTATCTGGGATGTAGATCAACCCCGTGGCCCCATTTGCTGCCTCAATGGGGTGCTTTCCATTGACCCAGGCTGCTTTGGTTGTGTTTGGGCGGGTCCTTCCGTTCCTGGAAAGAGCCAGCACTTGTGTCTGAGAGTGCCACAAAGCCCTGGTTGCCGCATTGAAGACCCTCATAGCCTCTACAGGCCCCTGCCTCGGTTCTAACCTTCTCCCAGACTGGCTCAGAAGAATGTGGTCAGGAGTTGTGGGGTGCTGCCTGTCCTGTCCTTCTCTCTCCATCCTTGGCTCTAAGCTGTATCTCTCTAGAATGGGCTAGCTCTCACCTCCTTGCAAGAGGGATACTGACTTCCAGGCCTCTGGCGGTGGTGGTGATGGTATGCCTTTGCCCAGGTTTGGTCCCTTCACTCTCTGGTGTACAACCTTGGGGTACTCACTGGAACATTCTCAGCCTCCTCTGGACAATCAGGGGAATAAATACCTCGTAGGTTCATAGCGAAGAGCACGTGAATTAGTTTATAGAGAACATATTTAACGTACACTAGGGGTACCAAGTGTTCAATGTTAGCTACTATTTGTTTGGGTGATATGCATATGTGTTACTGAAACCATTCCCTGGGGTTTCCTATCCTCTTCCCTTTCCTGACTTGTGGGGTAAACAAACAGAATTATGGCTGGTAACATGAGAGG
Organism: Mus caroli; assembly: GCF_978045245.1. Lineage (NCBI taxonomy): Eukaryota > Metazoa > Chordata > Mammalia > Rodentia > Muridae > Mus > Mus caroli. Next base: position 132,740,887 of record NW_028227256.1, read on the forward strand.
ATGGTCTGTCACTTCTACCCAGTTGGTGCTGATCCAGGGCTCTTTCCAACCCCCGAGCAGGATCCGACCCCAGCTGTCAAAGGAGAAGATCGAAGGCTGTCACATCTGTACCTCCGTTACCCCTGGAGAGCCCCAGGTCCTGCTGGGGAAGGACAAGGCTTTCACCTATGACTTTGTCTTTGACCTGGACACCTGGCAGGAGCAAATCTATTCGACCTGTGTGAGCAAACTCATCGAAGGCTGCTTTGAGGGCTATAATGCCACAGTACTAGCCTATGGACAGGTAAGCCACTGCTACCCAAACCATGAGCATGTCAAACTCAGTCTCCCTCCACCCAGCACGGGAGATAGGCCCACAAGAGAGCAGTCACTCAAGGCCCAGTGTGTGCTTTTGTCTGGCTTCTGAGTTATGGCTGCATGGCTGGTTAGCAGAAGCAGGCTTTCATCAGGGAATTCTACAGGGTTTGTCTCTGGGATAGAATAGGTTCACTGGTCTAGGGGTAATGGGTAAGAGAATTTGGTCCACGCCAAGGCTTCTGATTCCCCAGAGGGGACCAGTTACCACCTGTACTCTGTCTTTGCCCATGCAGACAGGGGCCGGGAAGACATATACTATGGGCACCGGCTTTGACACAGTGACATCAGAAGAGGAGCAGGGCATCATCCCAAGGGCCATTGCACATCTCTTCAGGGGCATCGACGAACGCAAGCGGCGGGCACAGGAGCAGGGTGTGACTGGGCCTGAGTTCAAAGTCAGTGCTCAATTCCTGGAGGTACTGTGGTCTTGGAGGGTGGTCAGGTGGGAGATGTGTTGGAACCTAAGACCATGGAAGCTGATGCTTCCCACCAGTATAGAGAAATAAGCCTAGGGAACCCTGGAGTTATCTATAGGAGATGAGTGCCCTGTTTCTGAGAGTGTCTAAGCTAGGGCTACAGAAACACTTGGTAGCTGAAATGTTTCCTGGGTCCAATGGGGCCTAAGATCTCAGACCTTGGCTGATTCTGGCCCTGGCCTGGTCACGTCGCCACTCTGAACTTCATCTGCAAAGTGGGCTTGATACCCCTCTCCTTCCTTAGGGACTAGTAAATCTGGCATGGAAGCCTGACCCTGGCACATGGCGAGAACCCAGCTTCTGTCTCTGGCCCTCATGAGGCCCTTCCTCTGCCCCCTAAGTACCTATCTGTATCTTTTGAGCTGAGACGCGTCCTGGCCTCTTAGTACAGCAGGAGTTTCCTTCATCTCTGGTCTGCCTGCTTCGGGAGGTATCAGCCTGAACTAGGCAACCATGAGCTTTGGGGAGTACAAGAGAGGATCTCTGGGCTCTAACATTTGGGCTGTGCTGGAAAGTCAGCAGTTCTGTAAATACAGGCTCTGTCCTGGAGATGGTCTTCTTGGGAGAAGGCTATAGAAAGGCGAGCCACCTTAGTATTTCTCACAGGAACCTGGCCAGGCTCCTCTGAAACATGTGGTCATGTAGTTCTGATTCCTAGCATCTAGTTTTCTCTACCAAGGAGCCCTGCTCTGCTGTGTTTAATGGGTTTGGAGCCATCCTACTCTCTTACCTTCCAACCCTGATGCTTTTCCTGGATCTTGTTGACCCTCAGAGGGATGGACAGGGCTGAGGCTTGTCCCTGTATACTGTTCCAGTATCTTTCCTGTGCACCCATAGCTGCTGCTTTCCCTATAAAGGACCTGTATTTTAGTCCTTTGGGTTACATCTGTGTATATATGCACATAAGTGTGTACATATATTATTGTATAAGTGTGCATGAGTATGCATGTGTGTATATGAGTGTTTGTGAGTGCATGTGTATATATATATGTGTGTGTGTGTGTGTGTGTACGTGAATATGTGTGGTTCTTGCTGTCTATATATCATTGAGCTTGTCGCTGTTTTCTTCCCTTTGCCATTCTGTTGCCATGGAGAACTTCCATGCTGGCAAGTCCAGGCCAAAGAGTGCACCACAAGGGGTTAACTGATGCAGTGTGTCTACACCAATACAAGACACACAGACACCATGAAACTCTGTCTCCTCCATCTCTTCCTTCTGTTTCCTCTTCCCCTTCCTGTGGGGTATTTTTGTCCCCTTAAGGCCATCAAAGCCTTGGATGTCTGAGGGCTGCAGTGCCCTCTCTCTGTCTCCATAGGTCTTGGCTGCTGCCCTCTCCCATCCCACCCCACCACACCCCACCCCACCACACCCCACTCCACCACACCACACCTTTTCCCCTGGCTTTTGACATCATAGCCTTTCTGCAGTTGAATTTCCCACAGTTCCAATCTTCTGATCCCAGGAATTGCCTCAGCAGACACCAACAGAAATGGGCTGGCACAATGGTCTTCCAGAAGGCTGGGCCACAATGCCCGGTCTTGCACTCTGCTCCTAGGCATCCGGCAAGGCACACAGCCATTCGTCCCCCATCTGAAGTTGCCATCAAGTTCTATGTCAGGCACCATGGCGCTCAGAGCTTCAGCGCTCAGGGCAGTGTCTTCTTAGTCTCTTCAAGCTTTGCCTTCCTTCATCTGGAATCACAGCCTCATGCCATCTCTGCCAGCCTGGCAATAACGATGAGATCCTTTCAATCCAGGCTGTGGTTTCCCCATTCATTAACACCTAGGACCTGCATCCTTCATCCTTGTCCTCAGCCTCCCCTTGGAGCTGAGAGCCGCTGGATGCTCTTCCTCCGGAGAGTAGGGCACCATGTGCATCTGCAGCCTCCAGATAGCCCTGCTTGGAGGACCAGGGTTCAGCAAGTTAGATTGCAGAGCTTGTTTCTGCTTTAGCAAATTGAGATGCTCTTGGGGCTCGAGCATGTACCATATGACCCAGCCATGCTTTGCTCCCCATCACAGCTCTACAATGAAGAGATCCTTGACCTATTTGACAGCACCCGTGACCCCGATGCCCGACACCGTAGGTCCAACATCAAGATCCACGAGGATGCCAACGGTGGCATCTACACCACAGGTGTCACTTCTCGCCTGATCAACTCCCAGGAGGAGGTGAGCATCTCATTCATGGGCATCTTTAAAGGCCAGAGTCCTACAGCACGTGGGGCCTGAGTCCTCTCCTCTGCGTCTGTCCCCAGCTGATCCAGTGCCTGAAGCAGGGCGCCCTGTCACGCACCACAGCCAGCACCCAGATGAATGTACAGAGCTCCCGATCCCATGCCATCTTCACCATCCACCTGTGCCAGATGCGCGTGTGTGCCCAGCCTGACCTGGTGAGGTGCTCTTGAGGGCCCAGGAGCTACATGATCTAGGGATGTCTCAGGGACAGGACAAACAAACGTGGGCCTAGGCTAGAACTCCAGAGGTGGGGCTTGCCTCTATCTCTCAGTTTTTATTTCTCTCCAGCCTCTCGTCTCATCTGTGCAATGGAGTGAGACAGAGTAATGTTAGTGTGTCCCAGCAGTGTCTGCTCTCAGGCACTGAGCACCCATGACAGTTGCTGCTGTGTAAGCTACCCTCACTCTCATGGATGGTAGTACTGTGGGGCGGAAGGCTAGCAGAGGATCAGGAGGTAGGGTCTGAGTGAGCCGGATGTCACCTTCTGCTGCAGGTGAATGAGACGGTGACTGGGCTTCCGGATGGAGCCGCCCCCACAGGCACAGAGTACGAGACACTCACTGCTAAGTTTCACTTTGTGGACTTGGCTGGCTCAGAGCGGCTGAAGCGGACAGGGGCCACCGGCGAACGGGCCAAAGAGGGCATCTCCATCAACTGTGGTCTGGTAGGCACACTGAAAATCACCAGCCCCAAGAGCCAGATGGCACAGACTAAGACAGGCCATAGGCTTCAATGGCTGCTCAGTCATTCTCTTTGGGTTTCTAGCTGCTGACTGGAACACCCATAGGACCCTGTTAGCTCCTCCTCCCTTAGCCCTCAGTTTATCAGACCAGTCTTTGAACCGACCCAGGAGCCTGAGTGTGGTGCTTGCTGCCTTCCTTGTGTGACTCTTCAGCTCTGGCTCTTTCTCCCACAGCTGGCCTTGGGCAATGTGATCAGTGCCTTGGGGGACCAGAGCAAGAAGGTCGTGCACGTGCCTTACAGGGACTCCAAGCTCACTCGGCTGCTCCAGGACTCTCTTGGAGGCAACAGGTATTTGATGACCGAGTCCAGGGAGGTGGGGAAGTTCCTGGATGCAGACCACTGACATAGGCTGAGATCCTGACTCCCAGGGAAAGGCGACCTTCTCAGCCTAGGCTGCAGACTTGGAGGCAGGGACTGGGAGGGGTTGGTTCAGTGACTCGTGGCTAGGTAGACTCAGTTTCATTGTTTCACAGAAGTGGGAGACAATACTTAAAGGCAGCCATATAGTCCAATGAGTCAGGAAATAATGGTAAGTACCAGGTCAACAGAGAGGCCATGGCACACTTTCGTCTCCAAGCAGAGGATTCTGTCATTAGGCATCAGCGCTTGTTAACTGTTTTCAAGGGTTTTCTTCTCTTGCTATGGAAGATCTTAGCCAGGTGTCCCAGGGTCCTACATCCCAGGTTCTAGGTCCTTTAAGTGTTAAATTGCGGGGAAGGAGGGTCTGGGTGAAATAGAACCTCAGCTGTGGAGCAGTGCTCCTGGGTCTGGCTTTGTCCTTTGTCTTCACCAAACCTGGTTCCACTCTTAGCCAGACCATCATGATCGCCTGTGTGAGCCCCTCGGATCGGGACTTCATGGAGACACTTAACACTCTCAAATATGCCAACCGGGCCCGCAACATCAAAAACAAAGTGGTGGTGAACCAGGACAAGACCAGCCAGCAGATCAGCGCGCTGCGGGCTGAGATCGCACGCCTGCAGATGGAGTTGATGGAGTACAAAGCGGTAAGCATCCCCTTACTCCTTACCTTAGGAACGCTGCCCATGAGGGGCCGATGCCCTGCTCCACACCTTGCCCTGTAGCATCCCACAACCAGATTCTGAGCAGTCCTCCCAACTTTGCAGCACCCATCCATCCTCATGTCTGCTAGGCTTCGCTGTGCATCAGATGTGGGTCCCAGTACTGGGTTTTATGGCAAAACCAGTGCAGGCTGAGCTTTCTAGGCTTAGAATACACCGTGTAAGAATTTGAACACCCTGGCTATGTAGCATGGGTGTTTGGTCAAGGGAAAATGCCTCCCAGGTGCTTTTTGTTGTCCACAGAGTGTATTGCATTGGAATAGATGAGACTGCCCCACTGTGGAGGAGTCAGTGACACAGGGGACACAGGTGTTGCCCAGTGTGCTACAGGGGCAGAGGAGTTAGCCTACTTGCGGTGTGGTGTGTGGGGCGGGGCTTTATGGAAGGGGTGTGCATGTGGATTTTGAAAGACAAATGAGATATCAGCAGAAGGAGGCCAGCAGGCATTCTGGGTAGAAAGCAAACAATAAAGAAAACGGCAGAAAGGAGGAAAACGGGCGCTTTGAGGGGCATATCTAATTCTAATATCCGAGGCTGACGTCACCCACTGGTCGCACCTGGTCTGAATCCGGCACACAGATGGGTGGGTTTGTACTTGACAATTCATCGGAAAGTCAGGAAGTCTCAACATCTGTGGAAAATTTGTCTCTGCTAGCAACTGGCACTAAGTTGGCTGGAGTGAGTAGCAGCGTCATGATTTATTAGATGAAGAAATCTCACAATTCACACACAAACAAGCTGTACGTTTACAGTCGTAGCCTGTTGGTAAGCGGTCAAGGGCCGCCGCCGAACTCTGGTAACTCAGAGCACAGATCGTTAGGATCAAGGAAGGAAATAGGTGGTGGCAATTCTGCACCGAATTTTACCCTTATAGTAATAAGTCTCTCTTCTTCGACTAAGCAGGGAGTAGAGTAACATCTGTGCGCAAAAGAATAGAGGGAGGATTTCAAAAGGTGAAATTCATCAGTTTGTAACATTTAACTTGGTGTCAATACAATGGACAACTCTGTAAGCCCAATCAATGTCTTGGTGACCTGATACACGGTCACTGCTTCAGCTGTAAGGTAGACAGTAAAACATGAGAGAGCAGAGATATCAAAAGAGTGGCTGCGTCTATTACACTATTTCTCCACTGCAGTCCCCACCACTCCTTGTTGTCTTATACCCAGGCTGACTCACCCATGGATGCCAATTGGCTGGCCCCATAGGGTTTTGTCACTTGGACTAGCGTTCCAGGATACTGAAAGTGACTGAAACTGGATAAGTCAAGCATTTGGAGATTTTGTTGTCAGAGAGAGAACTATTTGGTTGGTCGGTTTGGTGTTGCTTTTAGGAGGAAACTTATTATGTAGCCCAGGTTTGCCTGGAACTCATTTTGCCCAGGCTGGTCCTGAATTTGTGATCTTCATGCCTCAAACTTCAGACACTGATATTATAAGGCATGAGCTCCCAGTGAGCCCTCAGTGAGCCCCCATATTCATTGCTATGTAAGGCTTTGGGGCCTTAGGAGATAGGAACTCCATTAGGAAAGCTGGAGATAAAGACCAGAGTCCCACCCTGTCCTGGGGAAGGCTGAGGTGATTGGAAGAGGATTGTCATGCATCCTCCCATGGGATTCAGCACCTGACTGCCCCCTGCCTGTCTCCATCCCAGGGCAAGCGAGTGATTGGGGAGGACGGTACAGAGGGCTACAGCGACCTGTTCCGGGAGAACGCCATGCTACAGAAGGAGAATGGGGCGCTGCGGCTCCGAGTGAAGGCCATGCAGGAAGCCATTGATGCCATCAACAACCGGGTCACACAACTCATGAGCCAGGAGGCCAACCTGCTTCTGGCCAAGGCTGGTGAGTCGGGGTACGGCAGACTAGCTCAGAGCAACAACGTACCCCCCAACCCCCACCCTCGGTATCAAGCAGGCTATAGCAACCAGCCAATGCACAGATCATTTCATTTACGCATTTCTCCAGCAATTTAACATGACACATGCACAGCCTTCCTCTTAAACATGTAAGAGGCACACAGTACATTAAGCTAAGGATGAAAATCCCCTCAGCAGACTCTCCACCCACATCCTCTCTGCTTCCAGAAGAACCCTTCCTGAGCTGCTGAGTGTGTTTTCCCACGCGTTCTCGGTACATTTGTTTTGAGTATAAATGCATTCAGATATAGCATGTGTACGTGTGTGAATATGCATTGCATTTTCTCTATATGAGCTCATACTTTCTATTTTATGACTTCCTTTTTTTCGTTTAGCAGCATGTCTTATAAATCTTCATATCCAAAGCCACTTAATTTTTAAATGACTGCATGACGGTCCATCTGTGATGGTGAATAATTTATTGAACAGCCTCTACTGATGGCTGTGTAGATTGTTTCCAATGTCATGCCATTATCCAACAGTGCTTGGATACAACTCTGATCATGTTCAAGCATTCCCTTCATGTAGATTCCCTTATGGAGACGCCTGGGTAAACTAGCACACTGGAGACTTGTGCAAGTCTTAGAACAACAGCCCCAGTCCTTTCTGTTATCACCCGCTTCCTCTATTGTACCTGTCTGTCTTCTCCATCCAGGTGATGGCAATGAGGCCATTGGTGCTCTGATCCAGAACTACATCCGGGAGATTGAGGAGCTGCGGTGAGTAAGCCTGTCCAGTAGGAGCAGACTGGATGGACTTAACCAGGCCGATTTTACGCAACTCACCTGGCCTCACCCTCCCAATCTGTCCACACAGAACAAAGCTCCTGGAGAGTGAGGCTATGAATGAGTCCCTCCGCAGAAGCCTCTCCAGGGCTTCCGCTCGGAATCCCTACTCCCTGGGAGCATCTCCAGCAGGTCCAGCCTTTGGGGGCAGCCCCGCCACCTCCATGGAAGATGCTTCTGAAGTGATCCGCAAGGCTAAGCAAGACCTCGAGCGGCTGAAAAAGAAGGAGGTCAGGCAGCGGAGGAAGAGGTGAGTGGAATTTTACCACCTCCCCTGACAGCCAGAACATTTGAAGGTGAACCCCTCCCCAACACCATCCAGGAAGACGGCTCCCTACCCCATGTATGGCAGGACCACTCCTACTCCACTCCTAGGGCATCACTAGTAATGCTTTGGAAATTTCTCAAGCATGTACTCAATTTGGAGGAAAGATACCTTCTCCAGCCTTTTTTTGTGTCTATCTCCATCAAGGTCAATTTCAGGGGATAGAGCAGTGGAGGGGGTGGATGCTGGAGAAGAGCCATTCTCTACAAAGCTCCTGCTAGAGAATGGTATTGGTCCCTAATCTAGCTTCAATTTTCCTTCCAAAGCAGCCCAGAGAAAGAAGCGTTCAAGAAGAGGGCAAAACTCCAGGCAGAAAACAGTGAGGAGACAGATGAGAACGAGGCTGAGGAGGTGAGGACCACCCTGGCCTTCCACGGGCTCATGTCCGAGTTGGGGTAGAGACTTCGTCAGTGTTATTGGGGGTGGGGCAGGGAGTTGCCTTTAGTTGATCCTTGAGTTTCTCGGTAATGCTGACTTGTTGCCATGGTGATCTCCATCCCTTGGGCCTTTGCCTCATCCCAAATGGATGATGCTAGCCTGAGCATCCTCCACAAGGGCAGTGCCCAGGCTATCAGGAGTGGATGGTCTCCCAGAGGAGGGTATGGCTAGCTCCCACCCTGAGGTCTTGTGCCTCTCCCAGCCTCTGCCTCGGGGCTCCCGTCTCACCAGGCCGGTGCAGCTGGCTGATGGTACTTTGTGCCTAGGAGGAGGAAGAGCGAGATGAAAGTGGCTGTGAGGAGGAGGAAGGGCGTGAGGATGAGGATGAAGACTCGGGCAGCGAAGAGAGCCTGGTAGACTCAGACTCCGACCCTGAAGAAAAGGGTGCGTGGGCTGGGGCTGGGGCTGGAGAGAAGAGTTGTTTGCGGTCAGTCCCCCAACTGTGGGACTGTTGATCAGACCTGGGCTTCCCAAGAAGAAATTCAGATGGACCTGGGTGGAGTCAGGCCTGCCGGAGTGCTTAGAAACTGCTTGTCTAGACAGGGCTCAGACTTCTAAATGAGAAACCAAGAAAAGCAATAGTAAAGACAAATAATGGGTGGGGGGCATTAGCTCTCCTTCTGTGCCCACCGCTGTGTTTAGGCTGACCCTTCAGAAGGCTTGAAGAATCCAGTGCTCACTACTACCTTGGGCAAAGGTATTAGGCTCCCCTGGATCAACATCGAGCATGCTCAGAGAGATCCCTAGCCCACTGATGGATTCAGAGACAGGGCATTTGAATGGCTTTGGCTGACATCAAGAACCCCTCCTTCAATGTGGAGATATCTGTCCTTCAGCTCTGTCCTGTTGTCTGTCATCTTTCACCCACAGGGTGCTCTGGGCCACTTTACCCTCCCCCCACCCAAACAGTCCCATGTCATCAGTCATGGTGGCATAGGCCTATGAGCCCATCACGGTAGGAAGGGCATTAGCCTCCCTTCAAGCTCCTGAGCCCAGCTGTGTGTTTCTGAGGCTGCTCATTAAATGTATTGCCTCTCCCCTCACCCGGCAGTATTCCGCCTCCCTTCCTGGTCACTGATTGGTCACTGCTGACCAAAGGATGCCCACCCACCACACTCAAACTGTCTAGACTTCTCCCTTGCCCTTGCCCCTGGCCTGGGGCTGAGTCTGGCTCTGTCTGATTTGGCAGAAGTGAACTTCCAGGCCGACCTGGCGGACCTGACGTGTGAGATCGAGATCAAGCAGAAACTGATCGACGAGCTGGAGAACAGCCAGCGGCGGCTGCAGACGCTCAAGCACCAGTACGAGGAGAAGCTAATTCTGCTGCAGAACAAGATCCGGGACACGCAGCTGGAGCGTGACCGCGTGCTGCAGAACCTCAGTGAGGCCAGAGCCATGCACCTCCTCCCCGACCCCCTGTCTTGTCAAAAGACATCCCCCCATGGTGCACAGGGACCTCTGAGCGAAGCACCGTGACCTTTGGCCCGTAGTTAAAAAGTTCTTGTGTCTCACCCAGCTTCTCTGCTACTTTTGTTTTAAAATTACCTTTGGGGCATGTGCATGCATGTGTATGTGTGTGTGCGTGTGTGCAGACGCTAATGTGACGTAGCAGACACGTGGAGGCCAAAGGACAACCTACAGAGGAATTCTGTTTTCTCCTTCCACTGTCTGGGTCCTGGGGATTGAACTTTGGTCATCAGGCTTGGCAGCAAGTGCCTTTATGTGCTGAGCCACCCTGACAGCTCGGCCACTCCTTTTTTGAGACAGAGTCTTGCCATGTAGCCCAGGCTGGCCTTGAACTTGTAGCAATTTTTCTGCCTCAGCCTCCTTGGTGGTAGAACCATAGACAGCACAGACAGGTGCCACTATGCCTAGCATCTTATATGTTAAATCTCTAATCCTTTATCTCCCTAGGCCTGTGCTAAGATACCTCCCGAACCCCTACTTACTATATTCAGTTTATAAGACTTCCCAAACTGTCTTTTTCTACTGCCCTGCAGCCCTCTGAGCCAGTGGTTCATCTCCTCATCCACTCTATTAAGCAAATGTTGGCTGAACGGGTGCTATAGAGCAGGTGTTATTCTAGGGACTAGAATTGTCTTAGTGTGTAAAGTCCCTCTCCCAGAGTGCACACTCTGGTGCAGGTGGCAGTATAAAGCAGAATTGCTATCGGGGATGGCACTCCTAAGTATCTTTATATATATATATATATATATATATATATATATATATATATACATATATATATATATATATGGCAAGGAGAGGGGACAGGGAGGTTACCAATGGGGTGGGCTGGGCAGGGCATGGAAGGGTACACAGAGAAGGTGAGTGATCTTGGAGTAAGGCTGAAAGAGTAAATACATCAGGCTCTTTCTTGGTGCATCAAAAGAGCAGAACTAGCAATGGAAAGAACATTCCAGATAGAGGGAACAGAAGCTGTGAAGGCCCCAAGGCAGCTATGTCCCTAGAATGGTAGTCTAGACTAGTCGGAGAACAGGCCATGTATGTCATTGTAATATGTCACCTTGCCTCGGAGAATTGAGATCAGCGGGCTTGGCAGCAAGTAAGGAGGGGGAGGGAGAGAGAGAGAGAGAGAGAGAGAGAGAGAGAGAGAGAGAGAGAGAACACAAGACACTTAAAAGCATTTTAAAAACATCATTTTTACAGTTGTGTCAGAGGATTAAAGTGGAAGCTTAGGGGGTCGATTGGACCGGTGCTAAGATGTGGTTGGGCTCAGGTATCTTAGAGGCTGAGCTCAAGGCTCAGGAGGCCTAGGGGATAAGGGAGCCATCTCAGGATGTGTGCCTCAGGCAGGAGGTGGTGATGTTTTCTGAGATGGAGTAAGTTGGGTTGGTCTTGGATCTGCTCAGGCTTCGATGTCTGTTCCCAGTTCAGGTGGGAGAGTCTGGGTGAGGAGCCAGCTTATTCCTGCTGTAATCACACCACAGCGGCTCTTGTTACTGCTCCACTTCCTGCTGGCACCGCCTTTCCAGGGACCGAAGCCTCAGTCTGAAAATACTACACTGAATGTCAGAGCAGGAAAGTTAGGGCAGCTGCTGAACCCACGACCTTATTGTTCAAATGAAGAAGCAGGCTCAGGGGAGGGGTCAACTGTAAAATCAGACCCCAGCGCCCGTCTCCCCCAGTGAGCCCATATTTAGTGGGAACCCGTGCCTCTGACCCTGTTTTCCACTGTCCTCAGGCACTATGGAGTGCTACACGGAGGAGAAAGCCAACAAGATAAAGGCAGATTATGAGAAGAGACTGCGGGAGATGAACCGGGACCTGCAGAAGTTACAGGCTGCTCAAAAAGAACACGCCAGGCTACTCAAGAACCAGTCTCGCTATGAAAGGGAGCTGAAGAAGCTACAAGCGGAGGTAGCTGAGATGAAGAAGGCCAAGGTAGGCAGACGGTATGAAGAGTGGGGCCTAGGGACCTATACCGTGTTGTCGAATCCATATTCCACATTGAGTATCATCACTGCTCTTAAGTGAGGATTGTCCACTAAACACACAGCATCATGTGACCCAATCCTGCCCCAGCCACACACAGCCTCCTAGCAACCTCATCCCAGTACTGGGTTCATTGCAGGCACCCTGCTCATTGCTGCCCCCTGTGTTGGGAAGCTGTACTACAATTGCCTCCTGTCTGCACAAGGAAGCCTGAAGCCTCATTTGGTACAAGCCTTGCCTCTAGTCATAGTAATAATAGGCACCATAATGGGCACCATGGCCAGCTCCCATTGTGTTTGTGGAGACTGGCGGCTCAGGGAAGAAAGTTCCTGCTACCAAGATGTAGTATTGGGATGCAAATTCTGCCCTTGATGTTCCCAGCTGGTGCGTGTCCTTGGTGGCTCTGGGCTCCCTTTTCTACCTTGACACAGCCCACAGGGCACAGTCTGTAGGACCTGCTCTATTGATGTTGGCAGCTGAGGTCTTGAGCTTCTGGTATTGGTGTGGTTTCAGCTTCTGCCTAGGGCTCACAGATCCTTGCCTGTGAATATCCTTTATCACCCTTGGATCTTTCTGCCCTGGTTCTTAGCTTCTGTTGTCTTTCAGTTCTCCACAGCCCTGGTCTAAGCTCTGGGTCCAGACCCCCTAACAAAGCTTGGCAAAGGCAGTATCCCCTTGGGGACTTAGGACCTGTTAGTAACTGTGTCTTCGCTGCTGTCCTGACTCCTGCTGACCAGTGTGCACAGGAAAGGCAGTTATCCAGTTTAGAGGAAATGGAGCTGTGCCTGGGCGGGCTCTGTCCCTAAGCAGGTCCAGAGCCTTTATCTGCTGAATCTCTACCTTGCTGAGATCAGCCCAGCATGGCCCCAAAGAATCCGATGTTCACTTTTGACTTCAGTGCTTCTGTCCTGTAGACACGAAGCCATTGACAGTAAATGTCACTGGGATTCAAATACCCATAGATCTTAGTCCCTGAGGATGAGTGGGAAGGAAACCTTATGTTTCAGACCCCCAGTCAGTGCTGCCTAGAAGACCATCCCTGGCTAGTGCCCCCACTACCAGCTACTGACTGGGGCACATGGGCCATTCCTGCCCAGCCCTGCCTCACCTCTGTTACCTCTGCCACCCCAGGTAGCCCTCATGAAGCAAATGCGTGAGGAGCAGCAGCGGCGGCGACTGGTGGAGACCAAGAGGAACCGGGAGATTGCTCAGCTCAAGAAGGAGCAACGGAGGCAGGAGGTGAGAGGCCTCTGGGAGCTTTCAGCCACCCCTCCCTACCGATTACCCTCTCCCCTCCCCCCCTCGCAATCCCCCCCTCCAGTTCCTACTGTTCCAAGTGACAAGAGCCACACTTGGAGCAGAGTATAGCCCATCAGAAAGGCAGAGCCACTGTTGGCTTCTGTCCCAACCCCTACATGTCCAAGGTGATAATTTGAGCTCAGAGAAGGGCAAGAATTTGCCCAAAGTCACCAGCAAAGATCAAACACGTGGAGCTCCAGGCCTGGAAGAAACAGGAGGACTGGGCCTCTAGTTCAGATTCATGTTCATGATAGGAGATAAGACCAAGAGAATTGTCCTTGTGGGCAGGAATTCCTCATGGCCACCCCTGGTAGAAGCGTGCATCTGAGTACCATTTTATCTACAGTTTGGCTGTGTGAGAATGACCCCACACAAGAAAATCTTGAGCCTTTGGCTACAGAGCTGCCTACCCTGTCCCAATTCCTGTCTGGACAGAAAGTAGTTGTACACACCTTTACTCCCAGCACTTGAGAGGCAGAGGCAGAGGCAGGCGGATCTCTGAGTTCAAGGCCAGCCTCATCTACAGAGTGAGTGAGTTCCAGGACAGCCAAGGCTACACAGAGAAAACCGGTCTCAAATTTCACCCCACCTCTCAAAAAAAGATTGCTGTTGGTGGCTGAAGGTGACCCAACCCTTTTCTTTCAGTTTCAGATACGGGCCCTGGAATCTCAGAAGCGCCAGCAGGAAATAGTTCTGAGGAGGAAAACCCAGGAGGTGAGTGCTGTCAACAGGCAGCCTGGTTGTACAGGACTAGCCCTGGTTCTGATGCTTGCTCTCCTCTGAAGTGTGTGTGTGTGTGTGGGGGGGGGGAACCCCATGCTACTTGTGGACTGGAGCTTTCTTCATTCAGTGAGCACAGCCTTGCCAACTTCTAGCACCCTGTGAGATATGGCTTCTGAACCAGTCAGCTGTGCCTAGAGGGCAGAATCCACATCCCTTCCTGAGCGCCTAGCTGGTCATTTACAAAAGAGTGAAAAGGGCTAGAGAGACGGCCCGGTCAGCAAATTACTTACCACATAAGCATGACGGCCTGTGTTTGAACCCCCCAATACCTACATTAACAACTGGGGCATGGTCAAGACAGGTGGCTCCCAGCCGGTCATGGTGGCACACACCTTTAATCTCAGCACTCGGGAGGCAGAGGCAGGCGGATTTCTGAGTTTGAGGCCAGCCTGGTCTACAAAGTGAGTTCCAGGACAGCCAGGGCTATACAGAGAAACCCTGTCTCCAAAAACAAAAACAAAAAACAAAAAACAACAAAACAAAAAAAGACAGGTGGCTCCCAGAGCTTGCTGGCCAGCCAGTCTAGCTAATGGACGAGCCTTCGGGTCATTGAGAGACATAAGGGAAACCACACACCCTTGGGAACACATGTACACGCACATCTGGATGCACATGCACACATACCGGTAAAAGACAGACAGACAGACAGACAGACAGACATGATTTTGTTTATTTTACAACACAGACATCTTGTCTCTTTATAGCCCTAAGCTAGGCCTGTACAGAGCTGCCTCTATTCTCCCCAATACCTCATTCCAGGCTTCCTGTCCCTCCAGGCCTCCTCGCCCACTGGGTTCCCCTCTTCTTGTCTCCACTGTCCCCAGGTTTCTGCACTGAGGCGCCTGGCAAAGCCCATGTCTGAGCGAGTGGCTGGGCGTGTAGGATTGAAGCCCCCCAATATGGATTCTGGGGCTGAGGTGTCTGCCAGCACCACCTCGTCTGAAGCTGAGTCGGGAGCCCGCTCTGTCTCCAGCATAGTGCGTCAGTGGAACAGAAAAATCAACCACTTCCTGGGAGACCACCCTACCGCCACTGTCAATGGCAGCCGCCCAGCCAGGTGAGGAGTCTGAGTGCCCTGTGGGCAGGCAGGACCAGGGGGAGGAAGTGGGAAGGTCGGTGCCTGGGCTGTCTGCTTCCAGCTCTGGGGAGGGGCCTCAGGAGAACTGCAGAGAGAGGTTCCGAGCATTCAGACAAAGCCCCTTTGCCTCTGCCTCCCAGGAAAAAGTTCCAAAAGAAGGGAGCCAGCCAAAGCTTCAGTAAGGCTGCGAGACTCAAGTGGCAGTCCCTGGAACGGAGGATCATTGACATTGTCATGCAGAGAATGACCATCGTCAACCTGGAGGCTGATATGGAGCGTCTCATAAAGGTGGGATCTACCTCCCCATCTCTCCCATCCCATGCTCCGCATGTCCCGTCACTTCTCTGGCTCCTCACTCCTTCCCATCCCCCACCCTCTGCCCCCATGCCTCTTCTGACCTCTGGACAACCCCAGACAGGTGGGCGGCTTGGTGTAGGAATTGTGGGAGTTGTGGGCAGCAGCGCCTGTGCCTGAGCTGCATCTTCCATCCCTATCCCCGCCCCCACCCCATTCCCAGAAAAGGGAGGAGCTCTTCCTCCTGCAGGAGGCGCTGCGGAGGAAGCGGGAGCGCCTGCAGGCTGAGAGCCCAGAGGAGGAGAAGGGGCTACAGGAGCTGGCTGAGGAGATCGAAGTGTTGGCAGCCAATATTGACTACATCAACGACAGCATCACTGACTGCCAAGCCACCATCGTGCAGCTGGAGGAAACTAAGGTGCCCCTAGGACCCAGCCTGGCTGGGTGGGGGGTGGGAGCCCTGAATGTGTGGACAGCCCTGTGTGATGCTTTGTCTACTTTTCGCTCTTAAAGGAGGAGCTGGACTCAACAGACACGTCAGTGGTCATTAGCTCCTGCTCTCTGGCTGAAGCCCGCCTACTGCTAGACAACTTCCTCAAGGCATCCATTGACAAGGTGAGCTGGCAGCTGCCCTGGCACGAGGCAGGCATCGCATACCCTGGTAGTGAAGTCCATGGGTTTGGCTCCTTCCCACCTGCGTCATTCACAGGCTGGGACAAGCTACTGAATCTGCAAGCCTCGGGTTCTGGGGCTATAAAACCCAAACGTTGACAATACAGAACTTGTAGCTGGTTGTACAGAATGTTGCACGTAGGGGCTTGGCACACTACAGAGCTTCAGTTAAAGGTGCCCCAGCCCAGGCGCGTCCACGGCAGGACTGGGCTTGGGTCTGTTAGAGGGAGAGAGAGAAGTGTATACATTGGGAATTGGGGAACAGGAAACAAAAAATTACATTCTACCTTCTGCCTACCAGAACGCCAGGAGTCTTTTGGGCCCCTCTCCTTAATCAGTGGTCAGTGAGTATGTTTCCTTCTGTCCTAGGACTCGAATCTTGGTGACAGACACCAGCCAGTGTACATATAGTTAACTGGAAAGAGATTGGGAGGCCACCCTGCCTGACTCTAAGCCAGACCCTCAGTGGCTCCTCAATGTTGCTTTGTGTCTTAGGGAACTTTGTTGATGTTGGAGGGTTGTTCGACATTGATAAAATGTCGCACACAGAGTGGCTGGTGCAAAAGGGCTTTACTAGGTCTAAGATCCAGGTGTCAGCAGGGTGTTTTTTTCCATAGCCTCCCTCCCTGGCCATTGTTTCCTCCCCGTGTCTTGACATGATCTTCTGTGTAGCTTGTCATGATCTATTATAAGGACACCAGTCATACTATATTAGGGACCACCCTATGACCTCATATCATCCTGGCTCCTGCTCTAAAGGACCTGTCTCCAAGTACAGTCACATTTTGAGGTAACAGGGGTTGGGACTTGTGCATATGAATGAGGGGGTCACAAGTCCACCCACAACAGAGTATATGCTAAGGTGACCGTCACCAATGTGTATATAGGAGTCTAGGGGATACAGCATCAACCACAGGCCAGAAAGAGTAAGCCCAAGCTTTGTTCTTGGCCTCCAGGGACTTCAAGTAGCACAGAAGGAAGCCCAGATCCGGCTGCTAGAAGGACGCCTAAGACAGACAGACATGACAGGCTCTTCCCAGAACCACCTGCTCCTAGACGCTTTACGTGAGAAGGCCGAGGCACACCCCGAGCTGCAGGCCCTCATCTATAATGTGCAACATGGTATGCATAAGCATAGGGAAGTTCCCCTGCCTCAGGATTCCCTCAGAAGCCTTGGTCTGATTCTACTGGGTGTACCAGAGGGAGGCCATGTCTCCTTTCCCCATACTCTGATGGGGTCTCTCAACCTCTTTCCTTCCTTCCCTCCCTTCCTCAGAGAACGGCTATGCAAGCACAGATGAGGAAGTTTCCGAGTTCTCTGAGGGGAGGTGAGTTTTCAAGCAGGGAGTCAGAGGCTGCCTCACAGCATTCACTGGGGGTGGAGGAGGGGTTGCCATAGGGCCCCAGGCCTGAGCAGAGATTTGCAGGCTCTTTGGGATCCAGATGTCTAAGTCCTAGGGAGATGGAGTGTAACTAGCACGGTCCTAAACTTTCTTGGCTTCTTCCCTAGCTTTTCGCAGTCATTCACCATGAAAGGCTCCACCAGCCACGATGACTTCAAGTTCAAGGTAAGCCTTGCTGGAAAACAGGCTACAGGTTTATAGGGGCCAACGTCCCAGCCCGATCTCAATGACTGTAGTTCCACACCCCGAGCTTCAATTCAATTTTATCCTCATCAGGAATGGAAGTGCCAAGAAGGACCTTGCCTGGAATTGGGGGCGGGGAAGGAAGAACTAACCTGGAATTTGCTATGTAGACCAGGCAGCCCACCCTTTTCGAGACGGGAGAAGTGACTAGAACAACTGAAAAGCTTCTTGCTACTCTACCCTGTGACATGACATGACACGACCCAGGGACCCTGCTTTACAGAACATCTCCTTCCCCACTGAAGACTCAGGGTCAACGCTGACTCCAGACCCCTGGTTATCTTTCCCACAGCTGTTTGTTCAACTGCTTGAAAGGGAACAGGAGGAGAATGTTCTTAACAGCCAGGGGGTAGTGATTAGAATGGCCCAACACTCAAGGCTTATTAAAGTCAGACTCAGGAAGCTGCAGACTGCTGTGAGCATTGAGTTGTGCCTAGTCCCCGGCGAGCTGACTGGAATTCAGTCTGGACACTGCGGTTTGCGTAGTCCAGCAAAGGGCTTCCATCAGCAACTCTCCCTCAGGCCAGGCAGTATCATTTTCCTCAGAATTCACCCACCTCTCTGTCCTGTGCTCTGTTCTGCTTTTTTTCCCCCTAGAATCTCAGCCTCCTGTGTGCCTGGGATGGCAGGTCTGTGGCATCGGGCCAAGCAAATGGTCCGTCAGTTAGGCAAATCGGTTCACTCATCCCTCCTTTCCTAGGGTGAGCCCAAGCTATCCGCACAGATGAAGGCCGTGTCTGCGGAGTGCCTAGGACCTCCATTGGACAGCTCTACCAAGAACATCACCAAGTCCCTGGCCTCCCTTGTTGAGATCAAAGAGGATGGGGTGGGCTTCTCTATCCGGGACCCCTACTACCGGGACAAGGTCTCACGCACCGTCAGCCTGCCCACCCGGGGCAGCACTTTGTAAGAAGGGGGATCCAGGTACCTGGGATCAAGGTGGGCAGAAAGTTAGGTCTCGGATTCACTGGAGCCTTCTTTTCCAGCCCTAGGCAATCTCGAGGTGCCACGGACACGTCCCCTCTGACCCGAAGGAAGTCTTATGACCGGGGACAGCCCATCAGGTAAGAGCGTCTTCTAGAATCTACTCCAGAGTCACCGTCAGCCCAGGCCTTAGAATAGCTATGAGCTGCTTCTCTGTGGACCATCATCATACACACTTGCTATGGCCCAGCTGGCCTCAGTCATTCAGCTTTGCCATGGACCCTGGCCAACCATGTCAGGTATGGGCTCAAGAGATGCCGTCTCTCTCCACAAGGCACCTGGAAGCACATAGCTAAACCACAAGCTGGAAACTCGCAGTGCGCACTCTAACTGGATGGCCCGCAGCAGCTTTGATGGTGTTGTCCAAATGAGCTTTAGCCTCTTTTTGTGGTCTTAAAAACTTCGTAGTTTCCATTCTTTCAAAGGCTTCCTTCTATGAGGGAAGCTCAGACTATCAGAGAAGTCGCACTGGATTCTCCAGTTAGTTAGATACACAGGGGCCCAACTCTGCAGAGTTCCCATACATATGACCCTTTATGGCCCGACGGTCATATACTTAATCTAGAGGTTTGGTGGTCTTTGCAGCTAAATAGTGAGGCATTAGGGCTCAGAGTAACCATTGCAGCCTGCCTTGCTGAGAGGCAGAAAAAGAACCTACGCCAGCCGCCAGCCTCCTGTCTTTGCCAAAGCAGATGCACATAGCACTGGCTTGCATGTGCTGCTGGTAGAGGGGAGTTGAACGGACATCAACCCTGAACAGACCCCAATGGACTTCATCTTCAGAGAACACGCTGAAGTTGTGGTCTGAGGGTGAAGCGGAAATCATGAATCCGGTCCAAAGGGAGGGGGATGTCGACAGCTTTGCAAAGAGAGGAATGAGCGGGCCAGCAAGGTCATAGACTCTTCCTTGAAGGAACTGTCATTTCTCCCGGTTCAAGCATTCTGAACACTGAATCGTTGAATCAGAGTCACTGGTCTCAGGGAGGATGAGGGCTGCGTTCCTGTGAGGAGATGACTGCGATGTCAGCATCAGCATCCCCTTTTATTAGGTCTGTCTCTATTTAAAGGCACCCTAGTTATCGGATGCTATTGCTTCTTAGTACTGAGCTCGACCACAGCACTGTGGCGCCAAGGAAGCTTCTGTAATCTTTCCCAGCTTTCTAATGCTTAGCAACATCCAAGAACACTGTCCCACTATGCATGCCTTGGGACCAGTTCAGTAATCAAACCCACCATATTGGGCCTGGTAGCCCACAAGCACCCAGGAAATAGAGGCAGGAGGATCATTTGCAAAGTCAGGGCCAGTCTGGTCTACATGGTGAGATCATGTGTCACAACACAAACAAAAATCAAAAGCATCGTTAAGAAGCACAGAAGGCAATAATAAATAAAGGTCGCAAGCAAGGTACCATCAGGGTTGGGGTGGAAACAGCCTCTGCGAGAAGCACGCATGCCAGTCACTCAGAATTTTCACTACACTGCTTTGTCTAAGTCTGTGATTCACACAGAAAATGACTGTGGGATTGCAAGCAGATTCCAGCTAGTAGGTGAATCTCCAAATACGCTATGAGGAAGTGATTTTTTAAGAGGCTGAAGAGATGGCTCTGTGCTTAAGAGCTCAATCCGTTCTTCCAGAAGCCCTGGGTTCAACTCCCATCTCTCACGGGCTTCCCTCGAGTTCTAAGGTGTTTGGTGCTCTCTTCTGACCTCCGCAGGCACCACACGCACACATTGTGCATTGACACCTGCCCACACCAAATCAAATATATATATATATATATATATATATATATATATATATATATATATATGTGTGTGTGTGTGTGTGTGTGTGTGTGTGTGTGTGTGTGTGTGTGTGTGTGTGTGTTGGTTTTTGGAGACAGGGTTTCTCTGTATAGCCCTGGCTGTCCTGGAACTCACTCTGTAGACCAGGCTGGCCTCGAACTCAGAAATCCGCCTGCCTCTGCCTCCCGAGTGCTGGGATTAAAGGCATGTGCCACCACGCCCTACTCAAATAAATATTTTTTTAAAAAGAACAACTTCTAGGATCTTGACTGGGGCCAAGCAGGTCTGAGGTCCCTAACACAACAGACTCCATCCTCTGGGGCTCCCCTGGTGGGAAAGAAGCTAGGTGGACTTATGGGCAAGGATCTGATCACCGATGACTCTCTCTGCCCCCATTTCCCAGATCCACAGACATGGGATTCACACCTCCCTCATCACCTCCCACTCGGCCCCGCAACGACCGCAACGTCTTCTCTCGTCTCACCAGCAATCAGAGCCAGGGCTCAGCACTGGACAAGTAAGGACCTGTGGAGAGCCAGGGAAGGCAAGCATTGATGCCGGGAGGGAGCCTGCGGGACGGGTTAAGTGGGTAGGCTCCAGCCCTTCTGTTCCGGCTCCTCTGAGCCATGAGGCCCTGACAGTAGCATCTTTTCTGTACTGACCAAGGGTCTCTCCTTCCCCTCAAGCATGCTGGGACGCCAGGAAAGGGCAAGAGGGAAGTTACCTCACCAGGGTGGGACAGTCAGAGTCAGGTATGGTGACCTTGTGAGGCAAGCATACCAGAGGGTGCTCTAAAATGCCCCCTTTTATCTGCTTCTGCTGTCTTTGCTGTTCTTGGAAGCCCTTTCTTTACTGTCCCACCTGATTGCAAGAGCTTTACACAAGGTCCCATGATCCTTGAGCACTGTCCAGCAAGCAGAGACCACTGGGTCATCCCCACGTGGGAGCCTCACCTGAAGCTGTACTGCAAGCTCCTGTTGCTATGCTACAGTTGCTATGGGGTGCTCGGCTGTACTCACAGCTCCTGTTGCTATGCTATAGTTGCTATGGGGTCGTTCTGTTCACAGCCATCTCTGTATTCAGAAGGTCCTTAATGTTGCTCTGCAGTCTGCTGTACATGCATAATTCCAGCTGAACTGTCAGTCAGCCCAAGGATGGTCTGTCCTCCAAGGTTTGCATAAGAATATGGGCCGAAGCAGAGCCCCAGGGCTCTCACCTAGAGAGTGGCTCAGAGTCTGGGGCTGCTAACTCTAACGGAATAACTCTGACAGTGGAACTTTGCCTTGGGGCAAACCCCATCATCCCTGATTTCACCTCTGTGCTCCCCACAAGCCCACTGTGACCATCCTCAGCTCTGTAGCTCCTCAAAGGACACCTTCCTTTTCCCCTAAAAGCTTTCCTTCCATGAGGAGCAATGATGTTGTGACTGTCAGGGGAGCCTAAACTGTAGACTGCTTGCTGTACATGATACATGCTCTGCCCAGCCTCTCACATAAGTACCCCTTCTGGCTCGAAATGCTGCTCCCTCAGTGATAAGACCATGAAGGCAGACCCAGAAGGTCAGCATCCTGACACTGTCCTAACCCCAGGCTTGCTTCAGCTCAGCTCCTACTGAAGGGGCTGTGGGTGTGTCTGGCCCTCATTACCATAATACAGTTCTCTCCCCCAGTGCCATGCAATTGACTTGACAGGCCACTGTTTATTATTTGTTTCTTTATTCTGTTTTTTGAAACAAGGACTTGCCATGTCTCTAGACTAGAAAACCCTGTTCTTCTGCTTTAGCCTCTTGGGTGCTAGGATTACAGGCATGTGCCACAACATCCAGCTTAAACGGGATCCAGCTTAAACGGGTCTGTCTTCTGTCCTTCCTTCCTTTTTTCCTCTCTGTCTCTCTCTGTGTCTCTGTGTCTCTCTGTGTCTCTCTGTGTCTCTCTGTGTCTCTGTGTCTCTCTGTCTCTCTGTCTCTCTCTCTCTCTCTCTCTCTCTCTCTTTCTTTCTCTCTTTCCTTTTCCCAAGAATTGGGCTAGGATCCTGCCCATCCTAGCCTGCTCTTCAGGCTTTGGGCCTATCCACTAGTCCAGTCTTGGGACCCACATGTAACAGACTTAGCTTCTAGACATGGTCTCAGCGAGGAAAGAGCAGCAGGGCTGCTTTGCGACCTTGGGCAGGCTTGCGCATTGCTGGGGTGACACAGTCGGCCCCAGCTTATGCAGTGTGGGCCAACCAGAGAGCTTGGAACTAGCAAAGAGACCTGGAACCATCTTCCCAAGAGTGGGCTAGCCTCCCACACCTCCTGTGGCTCCCTCCTCACCCCTACCCTGCTAGCTGAGAGACCCCCTGGTGGCCCACTGCTGGGGGACTCTCCCAGCTCCCAGGCCAGTTTGTCCCCTCCCCAACCCCACCACTCTCCTCGAAGGCCTTCTTCCTCTGCCTCTCTCTGCCTTCCCTGAAGAGAATAACCGCCCTCTGACCTCCCTGCGCTGTTGCTGCCGCTGCTCCCGCCATCCCTACATGTGTTTTCCTCTCTCCCCTAATCCAGCTAATTTTCTGCCCTTCCCAGGTCTGATGACAGCGACTCCTCTTTGTCGGAGGTCCTGAGGTACACACAGAATGTCTCTCATGTTTGACTCCCCTTCCGCTCTCTTCTTCTTCTCTTTGCCTCATGCTCCACCAGCCCCTCCTGCCTGTATGCCTGTCCTCCGCATGCAGCCCTTCCTCTCCCCCACCCTGCCTCTTCCATATCCCGGTCCCTCCTGAGATCACCTCTCACCCCATGGTTCCTCCCTCTCATGGTGACCCCATGGCCTCAGACTATGCAATGCCTGGCTAGAGCTAAGGACTTGTGGTGAGGGAGGGTGCAGTTGCTTTTGCAGAGCCCTGTTCTCTTCTCCCTAGCCCCCTGGGCAAGGTGGGGGAGGGACATGGAAGCCTGGGTCAGAATGGAGGTGTAGCAGAGCTTTGCAGAGCGAGAGGTACCATGAGGACCATGTCAGCCTGCTAGTCCTTTGTTGAGTGTCACTGGCTATGGTGGCTGTGCTTGCGGTTCTTTGTAAGCTAGCTTGTGTTGGTGGGTGAATCTTACAAACTTCAGCTCCGAGGGAAGCAGTGCCCTGCTTATATCTCTTAGCATGCAGTGTGTGGGTGTCTCCTCCCCCAGCCCATGGGACAACCAGAGGCTGGTCCCTCAAGCCTACTGAGCACAGATTCCCCCACAACAAGGGGTAAGACTTGGGACCCTGGCAGCAGAAGGCTCTCTTCTAAAGGCCGAGAGCTCCCTCTAGCTCTCCACGCATGCTTTCTGCTCACCAGGCTCTGTCCCGTGGTTAGCACCACTTGATTGATCCTCCTGTGCAGTGAGGCCTTGCCAGCAACTGTTACCTGTATGTAACACACCATCCTCTTCAGAGTGCAGGCTCTTGATGATACAGGTTCACGGCAACCTTGGCCTAACTCAGCCTAAACTGGTATCCCAAGTCAGGAGCAAAAGCAGCTTGGGGAGCTACTTCTACATGTGTTTATCTGGCAAGTAGGCATGCCTGACTAGTATTCTGGTGTTGCACCAGCCACAAGCAAGTCTGCCATGCTGTGTAAAAGTGCCACAAGTGGGATCTTGGCCATCTGGTAAACCCCAAGCCACTGCGCTTCTGTCAGCAACAGTGTTGTCTTTTGAACAGCTTGAATGTGGTTTTAGATGTAACCTGGCTGGGTCTCATCCCAAAACACCTTCCTGAGACAGACAGAGTCATCATCAGAACCCCAAGAGGTATATATACTAAAACCCTCATGCTGACCTGGCTTTATTCTTTCTTGCTCATGGAGCACTGTGCAGAACAAGCGAGTGCCATTCCAGGTCCAGGCAGGCTAGTTCCAGAGAGGCCCGAGCATCCCAGCCCCAAGATGGGCTGTGGTCCCCTAAGGTTATCCATCCCTTTGAGGTTTTGGAGGGGGACATTATTTGTTGGTTGGTTTGTGTTTGATAAGGTTTTCCTATATTGCCAGGCTGGCCTTAAGCTCCTTTTGTAGACCAGTCTCGCCTCAAATTCACAGCAATCCTCCTGCTTGAGCCTACAAAGTGCTGGGATAACAGTGCCGATTCATCCCTTTGTAAGTGATAGGCACAGGTTTGACTATGTTGGTCCAAGTAGGGGCTTTTTGTAGATGTCCATCCACCTCACTGCTGGAAGGTGCCAGCCCCAGGACGCTGACTGGCAACGAAGTATGGGGAGGGTAACGGCCTGGATGTCCTTCCCTCTCTCCTTCCCTTCCCCCATTTTTGATCACCAAAGAAGCATGTAGGCTGATGGGAGCTACAGAGGCCTGTTCTAACACTTGGGCTTCTGCTCTGCCCCACCAGAGCTGGCTGCATGCTTATCTCTGGCTTCAGGTTAGGTAGCCTTTCCTACCCTGTCCCTTCCAGCTTGCCTGGCATGGGCGTCTCCTGCAGTGCTAAGGATGGCAGCCACAGCTCTTGCTGGCTCTCAGACAGTGGTGATATTTTGCTAGCAGTCTCAGTACCTCTCATGAGTCATTGTCCCCTCTCAGCCCAGACCCCTCTCTTTCATGTGCCTCAGTCAGCCTGGCCCCTTGGCTGACTGTCACATCCTCTCTCCCTCTCTCCCTCTCTCCTGGGAAGGGGCATCATCACCCCCATTGGCGGAGCGAAGGGAGCTCGGACGGCTCCACTGCAGTGCGTCTCCATGGCCGAGGGTCACACCAAGCCCATCCTCTGCCTGGATGCCACCGATGAGCTGCTTTTCACGGGATCCAAAGGTTCGTGAAGACTTGAGGGGCCAGCGGCGTTAGGCTCGGAGTTCACACGCCCAACCACACCCCTGGCTGAGCCTTCCCTCCCATGCAATCCTGTTGGCTCTACCACGACCCACTCCTCCAGGTCACCTTTCTAGAAGCGTCTCTGAAGTCCCAAATCTCAACTCTCTAAAACCATCACTTCCTCCCCAACATTACCCAACCCCCACATCATCTCTGCAGCTGCACCCAGGCAGTTCCTCTGGTCTCAGCAGTAGAAGTTTATAGTCCTACAACCAAGTCACCATAAAAAAAGTTAAAGCTTTGACCAGAAGAAAGGACAAATTTGTATCAGACATACATAATAGGAAACCTGTGTATGCGTATGTGAATATATGTATATATGTATGCATATATATATATATATATATATATATATATATATATGTACATACACAAATATGAGGAGTTAACTACCAACTGAGGTATGATTGATTGGCTCCAAGGTTTTTTATGTTTTCTTGATGCTTGGTCATTTAATAAGCAGGAGATTTGTAGGAATTTTATGTCAGTCCACAAAGGTCCCAGAACTCAGGGTTATTTAAAGCTCTCAGCCCTTTCTTGGTTTCCTGAGTTTTTGTGAGACTGCACACGCATGCGCGCCTGCTTCTCCCTCAGACTTGTTTCCCTGTCTCTGGCAGACCGTAGCTGCAAGATGTGGAACCTGGTGACAGGGCAGGAGATTGCAGCTCTCAAGGGTCACCCCAACAATGTGGTTTCTATCAAATACTGCAGCCACTCGGGGCTGGTGTTCTCTGTGTCCAGCTCCTACATCAAGGTGTGGGATATCCGGGACTCAGCCAAGTGCATTCGGACACTCACGTAAGTCTACCACTACTTGAGAATAGTGCTTCCTTCCCTGCTTCGGTGACCACTAAGCACAGCACAGCCTGATTGGGTGAGCACGAAGATCCTTGCTAGCCCATACAGTTGCTTTGACTCCCAGGGGGTAAGGTGGCTTGGGGGACAGTTTCTGAACAGCAAGCTATGAGCCTTTGGCCTATCTCAGTCCTCCAAGCTCAACCATTTGAGATGGACTGCATAAATCCCAAAGACCAGCAGATGGCAGCAGCCTTCAAAGCCAGGCCACACAGATGCGCCACCCAGCATAGCATGGTCCTGCTTGTAAGGCCACAAACCCTCCAGAAGTCAGGTTTTGTCCTTATGTGTCCACGATAAATCACAAATTGTTTAACTTGACAGTTGGAAAACAGACACAGAGGGTATTTAGGGCCCTGAATTTATTCTGCATGATGCAGTAGTCACAGATAACGTTACGCATTTGACTGAATCTACAGACTATAGAACACCCAGAGTGAGCCCCGCTGTATGTGATGAGCTTGGGTGATGCTGGGTCCGTTATAGGTCCGCGTACTGTAGCACTGGATGTGCTGTGGGGCGCGGGGTGCTGACAATGGGGAAGGCCCTGCACAAGGGGAAAAAAAGAAGCGTATGGGAAGGCTCCGCCTTCCACCCAGTTCTGCTGTCCTTATTTATAGATATCATTATTTATTTATTTATTTATTTATTTATTTATTTAAATGAAGTCTGGGGGCTGGGATGAGGAAACAGAGGCACGGAGAAGTTAAGTGATTTGTGCATGAACTAGCCAGCTTCAGAGCCTCTCCTTGGACTCTAACAGGCTATTCAAACCCACCCACACACACCGACAGGTCGTAGAGAAATGTCGGATTGAGTCAATCTCTCCCCTTGGCCCTGCTTCTAGGGGAAGCTGTTCTGCCCAGATAGGGAAGGAGACATCCTGGAAGAAGTGGCTTTCTGAGCTGGCCTGCGTGATGTTTCTTCGTTTCCTGGCCTTAGTGGGTAGACTCTTCTGAACTCTGGCTTTGCTTTTCCCCCTCTGGGTAGGTCCTCAGGCCAGGTGATCTCAGGAGATGCGTGCATAGCCACATCCACCCGCGCCATCACCAGTGCCCAGGGGGAACATCAGATCAACCAGATGGCCCTCAGCCCCTCAGGCTCCATGCTATACGTTGCCTCTGGCAATGCCGTCCGCATCTGGGAGCTCAACAGGTCGGTGACATATCTGGAGAAGAGGCCCAGGGAAGGTCCACAGCCCTCTGCATGGGGTGACCCACTCCTGGGTGGGCAGGACCTCAACTGTGCCTCCAATCCCCCACTGTATGACCTTGCCCTCTGCCGCTGAAAATCTTGATCCTTGATCTTGCTTTGAAGGGGAGACAGAGTAGAGTGGCCAGGAGTATCTATTCCAGATCAGATTCCCTCCAGTCCCCTGATCCGATATAAGTGCCCTCTGACCACACTATCCCTGCCTGGGCCTCTCCCCACTGCAGGTTCCAGCCCATTGGCAAACTGACTGGCCACATTGGCCCAGTGATGTGCCTAACAGTCACCCAGACTTCAAACCAGCATGACCTCGTGGTGACGGGCTCCAAGGACCACTATGTGAAGGTACCTACAACTGCCTTGACACCTCTGCTGTGGCCACCTCTGCTCTGAGGCTTGAGTGGTGCTGTTTACCGGGAACACGTAAAACCCAGTGAGACTTCTGGGAACGGCCGCTCGAGAGGGCGTCTTGAAGAAGACAGGAGGATGTGTAGATAGAATTAATCTGTAAATGGTGAAAAATAACGACCTCAGTGTGTGAGGAATGCAGGTAGAACCTCTGAATGGGAGAGGATGCGGCCATTAAAATGATAGATTGGGGGAAATACGAAGTACACAGGACCCAGTGATTTAGTTTGCTCTCTATGGGTATGGCTGGACACTTCAGTAGTCAGAAAGTAAAAAGGAACAAATAAATGGAGATGGGGTCGTGGGACTATGGCAGTGTCCTTCCCACAGTACTCCAGAGGGCCCCGAATGATCATGCCCCTGTCTGAGCTCTGCCCCTCCTCATCTGCAGATGTTCCAGCTGGGCGACTGTGTGACAGGCACCATTGGCCCAACCCACAACTTTGAGCCCCCTCACTATGATGGTATCGAATGCCTGGCTATCCAAGGAGACATACTCTTCAGTGGCTCCAGAGACAATGGCATCAAGAAGTGGGACCTGGACCAGCAGGAGCTCATCCAGGTTTGGGGAAGGGAAGGGAGGAGTGTCCTAGGGCAAGGCCGCAGGCAGACCTTAGCAGAGCCCTTCCAAGACTGCCTGCTATCTACCCTCTTCTCTGCTGCCCCCACGCCCCTCTCCCTGCAGCCTGCGGGGATTCCGTTGGGGCCCTCTATACCCTGCTCTTGACAAAGCCCTTGTGCCCAGTTCTTTGTGGGAACACTTGACTTTAGCCTAGCTCTTCTGTGGGCTGAAGATTTCTTCAGCAGCTCAGATTTAGAATGTGGGAGCTGGGGAGAAGAACCCATCTGGGCTTTTAAATCCCCCCAGCCTGGCTCCTGGGAATGGTAGGGTCCATCTGCATGATAGAGCTGCCTGGAGCCAGGCAGCATCCCAGGCATCCCACCACCACTAGCAGGAGGGGTGATGTGCTCCTGGGGCCCTGGGGCAGGCCCTCTCTCTTCCCTACACCTTATGAGCCGTGGTCCTTCCACAGCAAATCCCCAACGCTCACAAGGACTGGGTGTGCGCCCTGGCCTTTGTACCCGGCCGGCCCATGCTGCTGAGCGCCTGCCGGGCCGGCTTCATCAAGGTCTGGAACGTGGACAACTTCACACCCATTGGTGAGATCAAGGGCCACGACAGCCCCATCAATGCCATCTGCACCAACAGCAAGCACATCTTCACGGCCTCCAGGTAGGTGCTAGGCAGAGAGAGCCGCTTTGCTCCCCTCCTAGAGTGACCGAGTTGACAACTGGCTCAGGGCTCCGCAGCTGTCCCCACACACAGATCCGATTCATGGAGCAGAATCCCGTCAAGCACCCCTCTTTATACTTACTGCTCAACTTCACTGAGCACTAGGCACCCAATGTCCTGGGTGCTGCAAAGGCAGGGGATCAGGGAGCCACTGGGCCCCAGGCCAGGACTTGCCCCCCACAGCGATCCCAATGGCTCTCACCCCGTAAGGGCTACAGACTGCCCTGCACCACTCCCACACCTCTGCCCCTCCAGCTGTAGCTCTGGCCCCTGTGCAGGCAGTGCCAGCTCCTCTATCCCAGGGACACTACTCAGCTGGGTTTCTTCTTTTCTCTCCTTGTTCCCACCATGTCCCTTCTCTCCCCTCCCATCTCTTCCTATCTCTCTTCTCTGCCTCTACCTCCCACCCCACCCCCAAATAGTGACTGCCGGGTAAAGCTGTGGAATTACGTCCCTGGACTCACCCCCTGCCTTCCTCGAAGAGTCCTGGCCATAAAGGGCCGCGCCACCACCCTGCCCTGACCCTCCCCCTCCCTCTCTCACTCTTCCCCTCTTGCCTTTTCCTGTCTTTCCCCCACCTCGATCTGAGCTGCTTCTTCACGGTATGAGCCTGTTTTACTCTTAACCTTCTAACTTCATGCCCTGCCTGGCCCCACAGATCGCCCTCCCTGACCGACCCTCTTGCTAGCATGAGCAGTGGGCCAGAACCCTAAGGTGGCAGAGAACAGGGGGAGGCATTCAGGCCTGGACACAACACAACAGGAAAGTCTGGGACACCAGTCTTGCAGGGTCTTGCAGAGCATGGCCTGGGCCCTCCCCTTGCCCAGTACCCCTCCCCGTGAGGTCTTCACTGGTCCTAAGCAGCATCTGCCTTAGCCCAGCCATATGTGAGGGAGGTGGGAAATCTGCCCAACCTTTGCTTTGGGGTGGGGATGGGGCAACCAGCAGGGTCCACACCCACAGCTGAGCAGCTTCCCTCTGTCCTCCCCAGTGACCTGACAGTGAAGTTCTGGAGTATACGGCGGCTACCAGCAGCCCATCCTTGAAGTTAGGACTAAAGGTGGCTAGACCGTCAGATCAGACCCAGCAGCCTACCCAGCACGGAAAGGAAGCTGTGGCCCGACCTTACCAGAACAGCCAAGTTCACCGAGTACAGAGGGTGTGGCTCTTCTCTCCCTCTGCTTCCTCCACCACCCCCCTCTGTCCCTCCCCTGCCTCCTAAGAAAGACGAGGTGGAGGAGGGACACAAGCTGTGAAGCCAAAGGGCACACCGCTGCTCCACCTGTTCCCTGCCTTCCTCTCAACTGGCCACATTGTCTCCTGCTGAGCCAGCCCTGCCCCTCCCCCAGGCCCTCAGCCTCCGGTGAGACCGAGGGAGAAGCAGAGAGAAGCCCCCATCTATCTTCCAGTGAGCTAGCCTCCTCTATGTCTCCTAGCCCCACCTCCGGAGCCACTTCACCTGCCTCTGAGCCCACCGAGGTAGTTCTCAGGTAACCATGGAAACCAGATGTAAGCAGCTGAGTCCTGCTGCTCACCCACAGCCAATCCCAGTGGGGCCCGGCCCAGTCTTTCCTTGAGGTTCTCTTCTGCTGGGGCCTCAGAGGAGCTGTTTAAACAGCTCCTTTGGGGGGAAGGTCAGCGGCATTGCAGTCATTTAATATATTGATTTTTATTTTTGTGTTCTGCCGTTTGCCTCCTGGAAACTGACTTGAAGTTTCTTCCCATTCTTCCCTCTGCTCCTGGCGCGGAGGTGGGGTGGGGGTGGGGGTGGGGGTCTTCTCTCCAGAGCTCCGGGGCCTTCCCTCTGCTTGCTCTGCAGAAGGATAGCCTTCTCTATCCTTTGCAGCTCTGACCATTGCCCCCGGATCTGCCCATGCCGGCATACCTTCTAGGATAGACCAGGTCTCTAGGCCGCCTAATGCCGCAGTGCCTTTCTCCATCCTGAGGCCTGATATCATGCCGGGCAGCCTTATACTAGCCATGCCCGCAGCCCACTTGTGTCTTCTACTCCTGGGCCTTGTGCCCACAGCCCCTGAAGGTCAGAGCGTTCATCCCAACAGCCCAGGACCAGGGAGCTTGGTGGACTGTCCACTAGGTAGGCTTTGAGTAGTAAGGGTACCAGGTCCTTTGCCTAACCCCCCAGCCAGTTATGTTTCCACCCCCAAGGGGATAGGGAACATCTTCAGCTTTTCCTTTAGTTGTTCCAGAAACAGCCTTAAAACCAGCCTGGGACAAAGGCCCTCCCTTTTCAATTAGCGTGAGGAGGCAGTGACTCCTTGCTTCTCCCCTTGGTGCTGTGGACTCAGCGGCTGGGATGAGGTGAAGTCAGTGTCTAGCGCCCCCTACTGGAACAACTCTGAATTTATAGAACTGGGCCATGAGAGGGGCCAGCTCCGTTCCTCCCCCTGGCTTCCCCTGCCCTTAAACTGGTCCACACTTCCTCTCTTGCTTCACTGGTCTTATGCATCCTGGTCTCATTCCGGGATCCATGAGCCTCAGCCCCATGCAGAGGACGTGGTGACTCGTGAACTTTGGAGAGCTAAGCCTCTGTACTTAGCTCTTCTCCCTCTAGGGCGAGTACATTGGTGCCTGTCCATGAGGCCCTAAGATGGGAGAGTTAGGAACTGATAAGGCCAGACCCTCTCTGAACCATCCCAGAGCTGCGTCTGAGGCTGAAACTAAGAAGATTGTCCCGCTTATTGGTGGCTCCAGCCAGACACGGTGTTAAGTCTGGGTACATGGATATTTAGAACGAAGCACCGGAAAAGCAGATCACCTGGAACCTGGACCGTCTGTCTGCAAAGACCAGAAATTCTCCTTCCCCTGCTTATCCTGGGAGTGTTAAGGAGCATCCTTAGCACTCAGAAGTGACCATCTTCTCCTTCACCCACCTCCACCTAAATGGAAAGCCCGGACCTTACACCCTGTAAGAAAACCCAGAACCCGTCTGCATGACTGTTTACAAACTACAGAAACACGTGAGACTTCTGTCCCGACCCCAGAGGCTGGGCCGCCCCAGCCCGGGGTGCCTGTACTGTATGTATAGCTGCAAGGCCAGTTCTTGCACAAAGTGTGTGTGGTCTTACAGCCCCCGCGAGAGGTGCTCACCGGCATTACCCCTTCTGCCATTTCTGATGGGTCACTACCTCATGGCGGGGCTGCTATGCTGTCCCAGCGAGTGTCATTGACTAAACTTGAAATCGGAGCTCTGAGCTCATCGTCCCGAGCCATTCTGAGCTGTGTTCTGGGAACGTTGGAGTCCCTGCCTGCCCACCCTTTCAGGGATGTCCAAGGTACATAGTCAGGGGCAGGACCCCAGCTCCACTCATTGCACAAGCATCCTTCTTGTCGGAAGCACAAACTGGTTGTGATCTGAGCACAACAGCAGGTCTCTGGGTAGACGGTATGAGCAAACTTGGGCCCAGGAGGTCTTTCCCAGATGGGCTTCGTCTTAGGTTAGACCAGGGCTGCCTGTGTCTGTGAGGTTAGACCAAGGCTGCTCATGTCTTTGGCTGATGCACTATGTACACTGGGAACTATTAATCTACTCCTTGTGCCCATCCTAGGACTTGAGGCCCAGGCCACATCTGTATGCTGTGGGGGTCCTCTCTAGACCCGCACACCCCAAGCCTTTAACAACCAGAGTATAGCTGGTACCTGACCCTACTGAGCCTGAAGAGCCTGGACCCAGACTCCCATCTCTTGAGCTAACCCCAACATCCTTGCTTCTGATATTGATTAGCTTCCATGGAAAGTGTCTACTGCCCCCACTCTCTTAGATCTTTTCTGTGCCCAGTCCTGGGCCAGGACCCATCCCAGTATTAACCAATTCAGTGTTTGGTCTTGTTGGTGAGGCTTGATCCGACGGCAGTCAGCTCATGCTCATGCTGCCTGGAGCAGCCTTAGAGACTGCAGAGGAAAGAGAGAGAACGCGAAGAGTGAGAGGCTGACCCAGCGCAGCCCTTGATGTGGTCAGAGTGCCACCACAGCTACTTGAAAAGGGACAGCTATGGACCTGGGAGTAGCCTCCCACCGTTGCTCCAGCTGCAGGCTTGGAATTGTCTTAGGCTGTGTGGCTTGGGCAAAGGGCAGCTTAAAGCACAAACAAGGAGAAGATGCTGCCTTGCTGAAGGATTCTTCTGCTAGCCATTGTGGTGGTGGCGCCAGCAGGAAGCTGCTGAGAAGGCAGGACATTACATCTCTGCCCTGCCCTCTCCCAGTTCCTGGAGGCCTCCCCTGGAGTCTGGGCTGGGTGCAGCAGGCACACCCCCTTGGCTGTGCCTGGTATGTTTGTGTGGGCAGGACCTGCCCTGCAGGAGTGGTGAATTCCTTCCCACCATGTAGCCCAAACCTGCCACATCTATCCCTTTGTCCTTTCAAATAAAAAACTGCTTACTGCTGCTCCCTTTGCTGAGCACAGTGGCCAGTTCCCCAGCAGACCTTCCTGAGCCCAGCCCTTTCACCTCCTGACTCCCAGGTCTTCACTGCTCCTTGTGAGCAAGAGAATCTGCAGGGAAAGTTCCGTTTCTTTGACATCATTGTTGTGTCCCCGGTGTTCCCCCCCCCCACTTCATCTCCAGCACCCAGCTGGCCTCCCTCATCCCTGTCCCTTCCACCTTCACTCCTGTGTCCTAAAGGCTTTGTCAGAAAGTGGGAAGTCGGTACTGCCGAGAGTCAGAAAAGACCACTGATGTCTTGGTGCCCTGCCCTGCCCTGGCCTGCCCTGCCCTGCCCTGTCACCAGCTCTTATGATGGTTGCCCCTACCCAGACTGCAGGGTCTCGTTTGGCTCATGCACTCTCCTGTGATGTGGTAGCACAAGGTGTGTATATGTTTTGTACCTCTGCTGACAACTGTACATAGTGTATGAAAGTTATTTAAGCCTCATGCTGTACATTTCTGTTCTGGAAATCGGATGTGTGTGTTCTAAGAGCTTGTCATAAATAAAACCATTGTCCACAGAGGTGTGGCTAGTGGGTTGGTGGCCTGGGGCTGGTAGCTCTTTCTTAGGCTTGGGAGATCGTTTGGGGGTAGGTGTATGAGAGTGGCCTTTGTGACTGAGCCCCAGACTCTGCACTGAGTTTAGGGTTCTGTGGAGTGTGCTACCTTCTCCCAACCCTCTATGTAGCCTGCAGGGCTCAAGGCAGGTACAGCCATTCAAGAGCAGCCATAAGCAGTGAGCACACAATATACAGGTACTGTTCAGGGTGCTCTTTGCTAGGTCATCCCTCTACCTGGTAATAGGTGATGGTCTCTTTATGAATGAGAACGGTCATGACACAGGAGGGACTCACCCTGCCCCTCCAAAGGTGCCAATCTCCTTCACTAGCATGGCACATGCCTTCTCTAGGACTTGGGACTCCCAGTGTGTGTCTTATGACTTCTGTCTAGCCAGGACGCCAGGAGCATCTTTTGTTGCTTTGAAGGCTTCTGAAGCCCTGCTGCTTATGCTGACCCAAGGAGCCAGAGTTCCATGCTGGGACGGGAGGGGTTCTGAAAGAGACTCTGCTACAGCAGAAGAGCGCATGAGAGGGGACCCTTAGCCACAAGACAAAGTACACCCTGTCTCCAGCCTCACAGGACAGAGCCTCCTGCCTTGAAGAATGGGGTGGCTTCCTGCAGATCATTGATTTTGGCTGGGCAACTGAGTTCCACCCCATGCCAGTCTCCTGCCCCTCCCCTGCTCTCCACAGCTTCTGTTTTACACAAGTTCCTATTCTAGGCCACTGCCCATTGTGAACTGTGGGAAGTATGACACTGGGTGTGGCCAACTGCTGCTGGGATAGTCCTGAGGCGGGGAGGGGGAGAGGGCACTTGGTTTACTTCCCTTGCACCGACTCCTCCCTCAGGTCCCAGAGGGTTGACAACAAGAGTATCTCAAATTCAGGTCAGCCTGTGAGGACACTAACACCCTTGGCAAAGGACCCAGGATTTTCAGATTCTTAAATGTGGGGGGTGGGGGGAAGCGGGGGCTTGAGAGATGGCCAATGGTCAAGAACACTTGCTGCTCTTTCTAAAAACCTATTTACAGCTGGGCATGGTGCTGCACACCTTTAATCCCAGAGGCAGAGGCATGTGGAGCCAACCAGGTACCTCTGTTCCAGCACAGCCAGGGCTACACAGAGAAACCCTGTCTCAAACAAATAAATTTACTAAGTAAATATAAAGATTTATTTTTAATTGTGTATGTGTGTGCAGTTATGTGCACGCACACGGAGGTCAGAAGTTGACACCAAATGTCTTTCTCAAGCACACTCCACCTTATTTATTTATGCATTGGTATTTTATTTACTTTTGGCTCCTTGAGACAGGGCCTCACTATCTAGACCAGGCTGACCTCAGAGTCACAGAGCGGCACTTGCTTCTGCCTCCCAAGTGCTGAGATTAAAAGCATGTACCACCATGCCTGGCTACCAATTCACTTTTGAGATAGGGCTCACTGAATTGAGAGCTTGCCTATTCAGCCTGGCCAAAAAGCCCTGGGGGTTCTCCTATCTCTGCCCCCCACAGGGCTTGGATTACACATACACACCCCCAGGCTCTGCTATCTTCCATGGGTCCTGGGATCATGAACCAGATGGTTACACTTGTACAACAGACACTAGTGACTGAGCCCCGGCTCAGTTGGTGCCATTCACTGCCCAAGCCAGATGGCACCACAAAGACATATTTTTCCAAATCCCCCACTTTATACCCACAGGGAATTGAGGCCTGGAGAGGCCAACAGAATTAGTGAAAGGGGTAGTAGAAGACAAGTTTCTAGAACCATTTCTTTTATCCCTGTATCCAGGTTTGGCTAAAGAGAATGGGTTCAGCCTTGGAGGAGGTTTTTCTCCCCAAATCTGTTGCTAGTTGTTTGGTTTGGTTTTATTTGAATATAAGATGATGCACTATCCTTGCTTATAGCAAGGTATACTTGCCCTTTGCCCGTTGAATATAAAAGATGCACTATCCTTGCTTATAGCAAGGTATACTTGCCCTTTGCCCGTTGAATATAAAAGATGCACTATCCTTGCTTATAGCAAGGTATACTTGCCCTTTGCCCGTTGAATATAAAAGATGCACTATCCTTGCTTATAGCAAGGTATATTTGCCCTTTGCGGGCACGAAAAGAGCTACAAGGTGTTTCTGAGTCTTGGGTATTTCTACTTCCATGTATAAAAAGTGTTCAGCTCGGAAAGCTTCCTGGTGGTAACTGGTGGCAGCTGATGGGGGAAATGAGAGACAAGCCCCTAACCAATGCAGTAAGAGATTAGTGAGGCCTCTACTGTCACCTCTGGGCTTGTGTGCAGGCAGGTGAACTTGCAAGATAATGCAAGGAAGATGTGCACCTGGGTGGGGAGCACCCCAGGTTCCTGAAGCCTTGTGTGTAGGAGACAACTGGGAACTTCAAAGCCTGAGCCTGGGACACCAGGTCTACTTCACAGTGAACAGGACTCCAGCCAAGCCCAAGCCTTCTTGTCCAATGGAGGAGCTTGCATTTGTTTTGGGAAAGTAGATTGTTGTTCTACAAGCTTTTCTCAGTGACTGAACGTCAGGCACAGTGGTGAGGTGAGAGGGGCTACTGAAGCCTCAGAGGGCCCTGTATAGACCTAGTACACCCCAAGGACTTACTGATGGGCAGATCTCAATAAGACTGATTCCAACAGGGGCATGAGAAAGTGCAAGCACTGATCTAGTCCCCTTAGCATGGCAGAGGAACTACGACTCTTTGGCAGAACAGAGAATATACTTCTGATATCTGGGTCAGGGGTCCTTTTGGCCACAGCCAACTGTTTGGACAATGCCCACGGTGCTGCTTTTATAGAATGATCCTATCTACAATAGGTAATCACACTCTCTGTGAGCTCTCTCTCTCTCTCTCTCTCTCTCTCTCACACACACACACACACACACACACACACCACAAACAAACAAACAAATAACCTAAATCAATTTTCTGCTTCAACTAGCCAGAAGGGACACTGTTGTCTATCAACAAAAACACTGCTCAGCCACTAGAAGAGTTCAAAACTAGCCTGGACCATATAGCAAGACAAGTATCTCGGAATAAAGGGTGGATATTGCAAGACACACCTATAATCCCAGCACTTGGGAGACTGAGGCAGGAGAACATAATTTTGAGTCCAGCCTGGGCACATGGCAAGTCCCTGTATAAAAACAAAACAAACAGCTGCCTCGTACAAATGAACTCTCGATACCTCAGGTGTTTAACATGCAGTCTGTAATTCAAGCTGATTCAAAGAAAACCACTTACTCTGACTTTAGGTCACATGGCTAAATGGGAGTGGGCACGAAGCAGCAGGACCCGAGAAGCCAGTCTGATCCAGATGCTCTGTACATAAAAGGCTGCTGGTGACCACGAATTGACATCCATCTCCACAAAAATCATGATTTCTCTTTTTATTAGCAGAGTTCCGCAGGGACACACCATTTCCAGTACAGGACTCAAGGGTCACTGCTGTCACAGTGTTGATGGTGCACCTTGGGCCTTGGGCCCTAGTGTGCAGGCTCAGCAGTATCTCCTTTTGATCCTCCTCATGCAGAGGAGGTAGGAGGAAGGGGTCTTGGCTGGCATTACCTTCTCCTTGGCTTCTAGGATGTAGAAAGTCTGCACGGTGAGGCAGCTGACCATGGGGTCAGGGTCTCTCTGCATATACCTGAAGGCTTTAACAGATACAGAGGATGGTACAGTAAACAGAAAAGTGACCAGGCTGGACCAGGAGGACCCTGGCTCTGCTTGGAGAAAGGAGGCAAACTGGCAACTTTTACAATGCAAGCAATGATTTCTTCTACAAGTCCACACTGTTAATTACAATCAAGACCCCAAAGTTGCCCCAGGCTCAGGGAGACACAAAACAGGATGCCTTTTTGGTCCCTCCCCAGCTCTGGTCTCCTCCATCCAGTATGGAGTCCTCTGACCCCCAGAATTGCAGCCCAGCAGAGAGCCACACCTGGGGGGGTCACTGTGGAGAGAGAGAGAGAGAGAGAGAGAGAGAGAGAGAGAGGAGCACATGTCTCAAAGACAGTGAGATACATGTTCCCACAGTATAACATGAGCAGTGACGAAGCTCCTGAGAGAAGGGGCTGAGGACCCTGTGGTACCTCAGGGAAGAAGGTGGGTAACTTTCTTAGGGAGAGTTTAAGGGACCAGCCTGGCTGACAGCCTCAGGGTCAACGGCAGTAAAGTCTGTAAGAGTGTAGGAAGCAGAGAGAGAAGCTCTGACTGAGAACCCAGGCCTCTGTGCCTTGGGGACGAGGCTTCTGTCTTTCTGGATGGATGCTGGTCTTTATGAACCCTCCTGCCTTCACTTCTAAGATACCCCTCTGATACCAGTACCTCTAAAAGATTCAAGCAGTAGGCAATGGGGTGACTACTCACCTGCTAATTCCTCTTCAATTTCCTCTTCCTCAGCCTTATGAAGGTTCCAGATGATCTGACCTATGGTGGCACATATGTGCTCAGCAGTCTCACAAGGGGTCAAGGGGCTCTAGCTGTAAGCTACCTGATAAAAGTCGTAAAAGTCATCGTCCTGACCCTCTGTCTTCACCACCCTTGCTTACCAGCCTTAGGGCTGGGCTTGCTTCATGAGGCCAAAGTGCTTCTCCAATTCTGTGAAGGACTCTAGTCAATTGGACCAGGTAAAGGCTTAAACAAACACCACTTCAAAGGTATTGCCCAAGGGGTGACATGAGGTAGCATCTACCTGTCCTTGAACTTCCTCCACTAGGAACAACCCGCAGGCCTGATGCTCCACCCTTTGGGAGCACTGTTGCCCTGGTTTCTTAGGAGTTGCCTGTTCTGCTAACAGATAGGTCATCCCTACCCCACCAGGGGCTCCCTGTGGTGGGAGCAGATGGGAGTCCTTCCCAGGGACTCTTTAATTACCTTGGGTCCTGTAATTAACTCCTCACATGCTCAACCCAAAATCGGTTTGAAAAACCCAACTTCAAGGTGACAGTGGCTTCAAGAAGATAGAGGGCCATCATACCTGCAAACCACACGGCCACTTGGCGGATGGGGCCCTGCGGACTCTTAAAGAGGGCCACAGTCTGCTTCAGAAACCAGAGTGCCCTGCTCCTTTCCTGCTTCAACTGAAAGAAGCAGCATTAGATAACACAGCTGCCGAGGAGATAGATATTATCCCAACCTCAACAAGATCTTCCAGAACCTTATTTCTTCCATGAAGTCTTCCTAGATTGACCAAGCCACAGGAATGGCAATGTATACAAAGGCCATGACACACTGAGTCTTCAGGTCTACTGGTGTCCAGGTTTACGTGTAACTGTAGTCTCGGGAATTTGAATACTTGGTCCCTAATTGATGGCACTGTTGGGGGTGGGGGGTGGTTTAGAAGGAGAAGCATGTCACAGGAGGCAGGCTTTCAGAGCTTAAAGATGTGCAATTTTGAGTTTGCTTTCTCTGCTTCATGTTTGTAGTTCAAGACGCAAGCTCTTAGGTCCCTGCTTCTGCCACCATGAACTCTAACGCCCTGGAGCCATATCACAAATAAACTCTTCATGATGTTTAAATCACAGCAATCAAAAAGGAACTAATCCACTAAGCATTACCCTCTGCCATTTCTCCCTGGGAAGATGATGCTGTCTGGGAAGGGTTTCTTCAAACCCAAGCTGGGCCAAGTTCCCTGCCTTTGTACTAGAACCTGCTTTCCTCCAACTTTACCCTTTTCCAAAGTACTCCGAAGTTACCAATTCAGGTACCTCATCTCTGCAGGGTTAGAGATCTCTCATCCCTGCGAGAGCAGAGAGCACCAATAAGTGGTCTGCACGAAGTAGATAGTCTGTTAACTCAAATGTCTTGGGACCGGAGGGAGGGGTCAGGGCTGGACTCACTTGTACAGGCAGAATGACGCATCAGCTTCTGGCTTACCAGGGCACTGAGGATGGTGAATACATCATTCTTGGCAAAGACCACTTTGAGTTTGGACCAGTGCAGGATGGCAGCTATGCGGCAGAGGATGAGCCTACAGACCTGGGGAGATAAGAGGCTCAGCACACGGAACCATGGGAATGGGGTCAGGCAAAAAGGCAGAGGGGCCCAGGAGGGAGACAAGGAGCAGCTCATTTGGCCTTGGCGTACTGAAGACTCAGAAACTGCAAGGATCCAGGGTTAGGAGAAAGGCGGAGCCTGTCTAGGCATCTGGCTCTACTGAGAACCATTTTTTTTTTATCCCATGAAGAAGTTGAAGTGCTGGCTCTAATGCTTTTTCCAGTAGTAATGCTGAGTCCCACAGCAATGTGACTCTACAGCGCAGCCTTTGCACCATGGCTTTCCAACCCAAAGCGGTCACTCTGAAAACAAATGCTCCTATTTTTAGCCTCCCTTGAGACATGCTTTTGCTATGGATCCCAGGCTAGCCCCAATTGGTATGTTAGGATCTTGAATGCTAGGCTCACCAAAGTATACCACCTCACCCAGGTCTGTCAAAGCCCTAGTACTCCATCTGGTGGTCCCTGTTTTACAGAAAAGTTGACTTGACCAAAATATCCCTGAGTTCATGGTGAGGGGACATCCCTTTCTGTCACACGCTCAGCAGCATCCTTGAATGTATTTAAGGGGTCTCCTGTTACAAACCAAATCAGGAGTTTCTGAGTGTCTAGCTGTGCATGCTTCTAAGCTCCTGAGCTCAGAACTTGGCCTGTCATAGTCCAGGTCTCTATGCTCTACCCAGCATCTAACCCACAACTGGAGCTCTCCCGCCTTGAGAGCCCCATTTCTTCTCATTGGGAAGGCAAGAGCAGAAAGTAGTCTAGAGAAAGACTACAGGGGCCAAGTCAACACAGCAGAGCTAGAGGAGCTGGTACCACCATGAGACTTCCTAAATCCACAAACTTCTACTGGAGTTGGTAGTTAGCTGGGTCAAACTGGAGCCAGAGGAGACTCAGCACACTAGCCAGTCAACCACCTCTACTCAACCTCCCCAACATCAAAAGTCTAGTGCCCCGCCCCCTCAGTGTCACACAAGCCTGCCACGGCCCTGTCCAAGGGCTTACCATGTTCTGCATTAACTTCCAGTGAGAACTGAATGCCAGGCGCCATGGTCCGGCTTCTTACCTCCACCACGGCGGCATTTACATCCTTCAGGTGAAACACAAGGAGCATTAGCAAGCTGAGGACCTGGTGCCTCAAGGGAAAGACAAGAGTCATCCTCGAGACCTTAGCCAGGACACTTTCGTATATCTCGAAGGTTGTCAGGCGCAGCTGCTCTGACTCCTGGGTAAGAAGACACACATTCAGGAAGACACAGACACCTCTATGCCTGCTCTGGTCACCCAGGTCAGAACTCGGAGCTCTGTTCCCACCAGCCACCTTCCCCGTGTGCATCCCCTATCTACTTTGACCGTTCATCAGCACATCTCTCATGCATTGCTCTCAGTGACCCTCCTCTTTTGACTATTATAAA
Source organism: Mus caroli (assembly GCF_978045245.1). Classification (NCBI taxonomy): domain Eukaryota; kingdom Metazoa; phylum Chordata; class Mammalia; order Rodentia; family Muridae; genus Mus; species Mus caroli. The sequence continues at coordinate 132,782,266 of NW_028227256.1, forward strand.
ACAAGAGTGCAGATGCAATCAGTCCCCTAAGAACACTGCTGGGGATAAAAGGAAAGGGCTTTTTTTTTTTTTTACAATAGCTCCACCCTTCTCCATTGGGTCACAGCTACCTAGGGTAAGAGAACAGCAACCTCTTGATCCCTCGGGGGCTTTACCTCCTCAAAAAAGTGGACCAGAGTGAAGGTCAGCTTAATGATGAAGGAGGAGGACTGATACCAGGTGAGGTCCTTGAGGATGCGCTGCAGCATGAGGAAGGTCTCCATCGCCAGGTCACTGCTGGAGGAGTAGCAGCAGCTCAGCACGAAGGGCTGCAGGATGTTGAGATGCTTTATCTACAGAGGAACAGCCGCTCAGAATACAGTCAGGAAACAGTCCCTGCAATGCTGACCCTCAGGCAGACCACTAGGCACAAGCTCTCACACACTGCACTCTGGAAGTAGAAATGGCCCCAAGATCGGATGGTGGTCAAACTGGGCTGCCAATAGGGTACCTGGCCAGCAGCTTCCTGTCCTTCATGGGAAGAGGTGAAAATACGGAGGTTTTCTGTCTCCTGCACCATAAATTCCCCTCCTTATTGCTTTCTTCACCCCTGATGATGCCAATCTCCAGAGATGGTACCTCTGGGATCCTGGGATTGGCTGGACCTATTTTCAGAAGTGAATTATAGAACGGCTTCCTCTGGGACCTTTCCTGGATAGGAGCATGAATGACTCAAGCCAACCTGTATTCTCTACTTGGAGGACTGGCCTCAAAAGGACCTATATTCTAATTCCAAGTGTGTCACACCCTATATATGACTGGCCACACTAGCTCTCCAGATCCACCTATCCCTTCTCTATGGTATGCCCTTTACCCCTGTTCCATTTTCACCGTGTTTTTGTGTTTTGCAAAGACTTCTGTGATCTTCAGGAATAGATGCGCCGTGACTAACTCATCACAGTTGAACCAATCTGCCAGAATCTTCGTGGCAACTTCATCCACAACACTTGCCACATCTGGACAGTTGAGCAGCTGGCAAGCAGAAACCAAGAATGACCAAAAGGTAGGCAAGGGAACAACTGGATGCAGATTCTGCCTAGGGCCTTGGTCAAAGCTTAAAGGACAGTTCGCACCCTGCCATTCACTTGTGGTGCAAGTCTTCCGTATGCATCTTTGAGAAGAGTGATGGGAGACAGACAGAAGAATGCATATGGTCCTCACGGGTTCTAGAGCTTTAGTTGGGGAGCCATTAAAAACATGACCAGGAACTGCCTGGAGAGCATTCCAAGCCAGGAACAAAGTACCACAGACTGAAAGGAGCCACAGAGTACTGTGAATGGGAGATCATAAAGGAGGCAGAACTTGAAATAAACTTGAAGATAGAGGACCTCATGAAGCCCCAAATCTTTAGACAAGAAGGCCAATAATTTAATAGGAAAATAGGCAAAAGAAATGAAAAGGATTCCCAGAGACCAGAGGACTCTGCATGCCTATGTGTGTGTGTGTGTGTGTGTGTGTGTGTGTGTGTGTCTGTCTGTCTGTCTGTCTGTCTGTCTGTCTGTCTGTCTGTCTGTCTATGGACCTGTGTGTGCATGTGTGCATCTGTCTATGGGTCTGTGTGTGTGCATGTGTATGTCTGTATATATGTGTGCATGTATGCATGTATGTGCCTGTGACTGTGTATATATGAATGCATGTGTTTACCTGTGTCTCACTGTGTGTGTACATGTGTGTGTGTGCATTTGCGTGCATGTGTGTGTGTGTGTGTATGTGTATGTATGTGTGTGTAAAACCATGTAGACTTCAAAGTGGCCCATTTTTTTGTCAATTTTATATTAGATATTTTCTTCATTTACATTTCAAATGCTATCCCAAAAGTCCCCTATACCCCCCGCCCCACCCTGCTCCCACCCACTCCCATTTCTTGGCCCTGGCATTCCCCTGTACTGGGGCATATAAAGTTTGCAAGACCAAGGGACCTCTCTTCCCAATGATGGCCGACTAGTCCATCTTCTGCTACATATGCAGCTAGAGACACGAGCTCTGGGGGTACTGGTTAGTTCATATTGTTGTTAAGGTGGCCCATTCTTGTCAATTAGTCAGAACTTCTTAAATTCTCTGAGCCTGATTTTTGTTCTCCCCAAAGTGAGGATAACACACCAGGACTCAGCTTTGCAAATACTCTGAATTAAAGCACACACCCCTCTCTGTTTTAAATTCTTCTGCCTATGACTGCCTCTGGATAGAGGTAACAGTGAACAAGGAACTATAAGAGATTGCAAAATATCCCTGAGTGTCACAGATTTTAGCATTCTGTCTAAGTTCCACCCCACAGTTACCTGGCAACAGCCAGGTATGCTCTGCCCCATAGCTACCTGGCAACAGGCAGGTAGCCCTGGCCCACTATAAAAGTGACTCTTGGTCTCTTGTTTCCCTCTTGCTCTCTCTTGCCTTTTTGTTTTCACTCTGTCCCCGGAACTCTTCCCTCCTCTCTCCCCATTCCCTCCCCGCCCCCCTCTCCACATGCTCATGACTGGCCTCCATTCCTCTGCTCTTCTATCTGTGTGTGTGTGTGTGTGTCTGTCTGTCTGTCTGTCTTTGTCTCTCTGTCTGTCTGTCTGTCTGTCTGTCACTCTCTCCCTTTCTCTGCCTCTACTACCCTCTTAACTCCCCTCCCTATGCCCTGAATAAACTCTATTCTATACTATACCATCATGTGACTGGCCCCTCAGGGGGAAGGGATGCCTTGACATGGGCCTACTGAAGCATCCACTTCCCCCATACCTGACTACACATCCATAGAACATATCTCCCTTCTCTTTATCTTTTTATAAACACATCAACAGACACGGTCTCTCACCTACACATCTGGACCCACTTTCTCAGCTGGTACTTATTCCCCACTTTAAAACTGTCAAATTCCCCTCCAATTGGGCCTCCCCCACCTCTCTCCCTGAACGCCCTATCCCAAACATGCTAACCCTACTCCAGCCTGAAACTCCAATAAGGCTGGCAGCTGAGCAAGTGCTTATGTGGGTGTCTACTTGTTTCAGCTGGGCATCAGCTTTTGAGCGACTTCTAGAGTATCCCACAGTTCCAGCTGTTTCTACATCATAGCTGTAAACTAGGGAGCTTAGGCCAAACTAATGCCTGCGTCCACCCTAGAGAAATAGGCACTGAGTAGCAGGAGAATGTGCTGTGGGGTTTAGCACCCGCTGGAGCATCAGTTCTCAGCCTGTGGATAACAACCCCTTTGTGTGTGTGGGTGTGGGGTGTGTGTCACATATCAGGTATCCTGCAAATCAGATATTCACATTATAATTTATAACAACAAAATTACAGCTATGACGCAGCAACAAAATAATTCTATGGTTGGGGGTCACCACAACATGAGGAGCTGTGTTCAAGGGTCGCAGCATTAGGAAGGCTAAGAAACACTACCCAAGAGGATTCTAATATGCAGCCAGGGCTCAGAGCTGCTGCACTAGGAAATCAACCTCTGGCTGTGTATGCTACTCTTCTGTGCTGTTTCTCAAAGCTAAGCTCAGGGACCATCTGCTTACACAGCCAGCTGAATGCTTTAGAAACCAAAGGCTCCTGTGGACCCCATGTCTGCTGAGCTAAGGATGTGTGCTGAGCTAAGCCTCTCTGATAAGGACTCAGGGGTTTATCTGTCTTGTGATCAACAGCCTCAGTGGTTTGATTACACCAATTCCTGAGATCACTGCATGAACGCACCCCCAACTAGTCAGGCCTCTGTATCCTCCAAGAGAATTCTTCACATCCTTATCAAGTGTCTGCTAGCATCTTAGAATGAAGATCACTGTTTATATCCTAGTACTATTGCTATCGTATTATCTTCTGTCAGAATTCAAAAGTAATCCCTTTCTCTCTTCCTTCCTTCCTTCCTTCCTTCCTTCCTTCCTTCCTTCCTTCCTTCCTTCCTTCCTTCCTTTCTCTCTCTCTCTCTCTCTCTCTCTCTCTCTCTCTCTCTTTCTTTCTTTCTAAGTAGGTTGGGACTAGTGAGCTGGATCAGTGGATAAAGGCGCTTGCTGCCAAGATTGAGACCTGAGTTCAGTCTCTGGGACCCATGTGATGGAAGGACAGAACTGGCTCTTGCATATTGTTCTCTGATTGCCACATGTGCGTGCACACATGCGCGCACGCACACACACACACACACACACACACAAACAAACAAACAAACAAACAAATAAAATGTCTTTGAAATAGGTAGTTTGAATTTTTAAAGAAGCTGATTTAACCCTTCCTGTCTGGGCCGGTGCCCTGAGCAAACCTTGGGTAGTCCCACAACACCCAGAGGAAGATCCACTCCCAGATACTCTTTACACACCCAGGATCATAGGATCCCCTGAGCAGACCTTGGGCACAAAGTCCGAAGCCAGTCCTATAACACACAGAAGAAACTCCACTCCCAGGCACTCTAACATGCTCAGGATCCTGGGATCCAGATCCTAAGAGCTTGCTCACACAAGGATCTCAGGGTCACAGAGGCAGCTTGACTCCCAGGAGCTCTGACACAACCAGGATCACAGGATCACAGAGACAGCTGAATTCTGAGGAGTTCTGACACAACCAGGATCACAGGAAGGATGGGCTTCTGTCAGATACAGCAAGGGTAGGTAGCACCAGAGATAATAAGATGGCAGGAGGCAAGTGTAAGAACATAAGCAACAGAAACCAAGGTTACTTGGCATCATCAGAACCCAATTCACCACCACAGCAAGTCCTGGACACACCATCACACCAGAAAAGCAAGATTCGGATCTAAAATCACTTCTCATGATGGTGATAGAGGACTGTAAGCAGGACATAAATAACTCCTTTAAAGAAATACAGGTGAACACAGGTAAACAGGTAGAAGTCCTTAAAGAGGAAACCCAAAAAATCCCTTAAAGAATTACAGGAAAACATAATCAAACAGGTGATGGAAATGAACAAAACCATCCAAAATCTCAAAAGGTAAATAGAAACAATAAATCACAAATGGAGACAACCCTGGAGTTAGATAACCTAGGAAAGAGATCAGGAGTCCTAGATGCAAGCATCACCAACAGAATACAAGAGATAGGAGAGAGAATCTCAGGTGCAGAAGATACCATAGAAAACATTATCACAACAGTCAAAGAAAATGCAAAAAGCAAAAAGCTCCTAACCAAAAACATCCAGGAAATCCAGGACACAATGAGAAGACCAAACCTAAGGATAATAGGTATAGAAGAGAGCAAAGATTCCCAACTTAAAGGGCCAGTAAATATCTTCAACAAAATTATAGAAGAAAACTTCCCTAACCTAAAGAAAGAGATGCCCGTGAACATACAAGAAGCCTACAGAACTCAATATAGACTAGACCAGAAAGAAATTCCTCCTGTCACATAATAATCAAAACTCCAAATGCACTAAACAAAAAAAGAATATTAAAAGCAGTAAGGGGAAAAGGTCAAGTAACATATAAAGGCAGACCTATCAGAATTACACCAAACTTCTCACCAGAGACTAGAAGGCTAGAAGATCCTGGGCAGATGTTGTACAGACCCTAAGAGAACACAAATGCTACTAGACCCAGCAAAACCCTCAATTAACATAGATGGAGAAACAAAGATATTCCATGACAAAACCAAATTTACACAATATCTTTCCATAAGTCCAGCCCTACAAAGGGTAATAGATGGAAAACACCAACACAAGGAGGGAAACTACACCCTAGAAAAAGCAAGAAAGTAATCTTTCAACAAACCCAAAAGAAGATAACCACACAAACAATTCCATCTCTAACAACAAAAACAACAGAAAGTAGCAGTCACTTTTCCTTAATCTCCTCTCTCTCCCTCTCCCTCTCCCTCTCCCTCTCCCTCTCCCTCTCCCTCTCCCTCTCCCTCTCCCTCTCCCTCTCCCTCTCCCTCTCCCTCTCCCTCTCCCTCTCCCTCTCCCTCTCCCTCTCCCTCTCCCTCTCCCTCTCCCTCTCCCTCTCCCTCTCCCTCTCCCTCTCCCTCTCCCTCTCTGTCTCCCTCTCTCCCCGAACTCAGAAATCCACCTGCCTCTGCCTCCCAAGTGCTGGGATTAAAGGCATGTGACACCACTGCCCAGCCTTTAATATCTCTTAACATCAATGGACTCAATTCCAAACAAAACAAAACAAACAAACAAAAAACTAACAGACTGAATACATAAACAGGACCCAGCATTTTGCTGCATACAGGAAATGCACCTCAGTGACAAAGACAGACACTACCTCAGAGTAAAAGGTTGGAATACAATTTTCCAAGCAAATGGTCCCAAGAGACAAGCTGGAGTAGCTATTCTAATATTGAATAAAATAACTTTCAACCAAAAGTTATCAAAAAAAAAAAAAAAGATAAGGAAGGACACTTCATACTGGTCAAAGGAAAAACCTACCAAGGTGAACTCTCAATTCTGAACATCTATGCTCCAAATGCAAGGGCACCCACATTCATAAAAGAAACTTTACTAAAGCTCAAAGCACACATCATACCCACACACACACACAATAATAGTAGGAGACTTCAACACCCCACTCTCATGGAAACAGAAACTAAACGGAGAAACAGTGAAACTAACAGAAGTTATGACCAAATGGATCTAACAGATATTTATAGAACATTTCATCCTAAAGCAAAAGAATATACCCTTTTCTCAGCACTTCAAGGTACCTTCTCCAAAACTGACCATATAATATCTCTCTATTTTATAATATTTTGAGGTCACAAAACAGGCCTCAACAGATACAAGAAGGTTGAAATAATCCCATGCATCATATCAGATCACCATGGACTAAGGTTGGTCTTAAATACTACCAAAAACAATACAAAGCACACATACACATGGAAGCTGAGCAACACTTCACTCAATGATAACTTGGTCAAGGAAGAATTTAATGATAATGAAGACACATCATACCAAAACTCATGGGACACAATGAAAGCAGTGGTAAGAGGAAAACTCATAGCTCTCAGTGCCTCCAAAAAGAAACTGAAGAGAGCTTACACTAGCAGCTTGACAGCACACCTGAAGGCTCTAAAACAAAAAGAAGCAAATACACCCAAGAGGAGAAGATGGCAGGAAAGAATCAAACTCAGGGCTAAAATCAACCAAATAGAAACAAACAAACAAAATGATATTAAGAATCAACAAAACCAAGAGCTGGCGCTTTGAGAAAAATCAACAAGATAGATAAACCCTTAGCCAGACTAACTAGAGGGCACAGACACAGTGTCCAAATTAATAAACTCAGAAATGAAAAAGGGAGATATAACAACGAAATATATCTTAAAATAATTATTCTGTTTGTTGAATATTAACAGTTTAAAATATTAAAATCATGTTCTACAAACATCACAAAAAAGTTGTTGTTGTTTTTTTTTTTTAAATCTGATTTAAAATTCTGGCAAGGCAAGACCTCAAAGGCCTTCCCAGTCCCCGCTGGTGGGAGCCTAAAGCGCTCTAGCTTTACTGGAAAGCACCTGCACACCAGAACCGAACGTCAGAGAAGCCACTCACCCTTGAAACTCGTGTTTCCACATACTACAGTCAACAGTTAAGGCTGTGGTCTAAAATACGGGAAAGATTTTGCATAGGGGTGTTTATTCCAGTAGTGTTTATACTTGTGTCAAATCAGATACAGAGCACTTCATCAGTTATAGAACACTTGTGTTAAACACTTCTCACAAAGAAACCTGTTTCCTTATAGACTGACTAAAAAGTTAATTTAAAAACCAAAAATGCAATGAAAAGAGCCAAACAGAATATTTGAGAATGATTTCAACCTTATACACTCATACATACAGAGAGAGAGAGAGAGAGAGAGAGGTTCCTTTTTTTTTTTTTTTTTTTTTTTTTGAGACAGGGTTTCTCTGTATAGTCCTGGCTGTCCTGGAACTCACTTTGTAGACCAGGCTGGCCTCGAACTCAGAAATCCGCCTGCCTCTGCCTCCCGAGTGCTGGGATTAAAGGCGTGCGCCACCACGCCCGGCTTGAGAGGTTCCTTTTAACCACTGAAAAGATTAATGGTTTTATACAATGTATATACATTTCTGAATTCTCTACACATTTTCCCCCTGTCCAGTGACTGAACTATAGAGTGACTTCAGCTTGTCAAAGCTGAAGTAACAGCAAGAGAGAAATTTGGGGTCAGAGACAAAGCCTTGGGATTGAGGCAGAGGGAGGCTTGTGACTCAAAGAAACCTCATCAAGAATTCTTACCCCTGTTCCCAGCCTGTCCATGGGCAGAGGTAGACCAGGCCACTTCTCTCCCTGGGAGCCTTCTAGAGGAGTTCCCTGAGCACAGTTGCTTCCCTGGAAGATGTCCCCACTGCCCTCTGCCCACCCTTCACCAGTCACCTCTGTCAGGAACACCAGGGCTGTGAAGTAATTGGTACAGCTTGGGCTCTGGAGGGTCTTAATGAAGCTGCTGAAGACAGGGCGATTGTGCCAGCAGTTCTTGACGACCAGAGATCTGAGATAACAACAGAGTGCTCAGAGTAAGGTGGAGGCCACAGAAGAGGGCCAAAGCACAGAAGGTTCTCCACCCAGGGACAGGACACAGCTCACCTGGCTAGCAGAGTGACTCCTTCATAATGGCTTTCAGGGCTGACAAGCAGTTCCCAGCCACCAAGTGTCTGAATATAAGACATGTGGTCTACGTACCCAGAGCTGCGCATTAAGGTCTTCAATGCCTCTACAGAAGAACTGGGGACACAGCAGGAGTCAGGGAGCTACTGCCAGCCATACTCTCCTAACCCACATGACTCCCACCCATCCTGTGACTAGTGAACTTGGCCATGGAACGCTTCCAGACCAAGAACATTTCACAGTTGAATCGGACAAGGGTTATGAGGGTCTCTGAGGCAGCACAGGAAGCCTGCAGAGACTGGAGGAATGGAATCTAGGTTGTGGCCCACGAATTTTGCTTTGATTTTGCTTTAGTACAAAACAAAAACAAAAACAAAAAAACAAAACGCATTCACCCACTAGGGCAGCCACTTTAAAGTCTTTTCAAGGAAGTCTGGGAAGGCTTATTGAGTCGATGTGTGTGTCATAAGTGTGGAGGATGTAAAAGACCAAGTTAGTGAGGGTGCCAAGGCACTGTGTGCAGAGCATAACCCTTAGCACACTGGCCCAAAGGCCCAAGGTACCTCATGGTGTCCACAGATTCAGTTTCAGGCAGCCCATCCTGGGCCACGGTGCTCCCTTTAGTCACCAGGGAAGAGATTTGGAAAAGCAGTGCCACAAACAGGGAGGCGAAGAAGGTCTGCACCTCGAACTGCTGGCTCGGTACCAGCAGCAGCTCGTGGATGGCCCTGGTGGCCTGGAGTGAAGAGCAGGCCACTTTTACCGTCACTCATAGTTCCTGTCATAGTCCCTATCGCCTGTCCAGGGAAGTCACCGATATTGCCAGCAAGGGAAGACCAAGCACAAGACAGACTGCCTCTAGAACACTGTTATGTGCTCTTGTAACTATAGGTCCACTTTCGCCTCTCAGGGCTCTTCAGCATCCAGGCAGGCCTGGGGTGTTTGCCTTACAACACTGTACCCCCACCTCCAGCACCAAAATCTGGTTCTTCTGTTCTAAGCAAGTCAATTGGCTACAAACCCCCTTTCTCTCCCAGCCTGGAGACTCTGCTATTAGAGTGTCCAACTAAACATGGGTCCCTAAGTGGTACTACTGGTCCATAGACCCCAGGCTAGCCCATCAGAAATCCCGGTGCAGTTCCTTCCCAGCTCCCAGCCCCGCCATACAATCAGTGTTGAGAGCTCTGTTTCATGATCAGCCTCCTGGTCCTGAGGTGCCTGGGGTGAAATTATCTTCTGCAGTAGATACTCCATGATCTCTTGGTAGCTTTTTGGAAAGGAAGCCAGGATTTCCCAGGATTTATGTGTCTCTCTGCAGAGTCAGAAACCACCAACAGTTATAGGCGACCCATTTTCTGCTGTTCTACAGTGCTTTCTTGAAGGCTCTTTACTTCTTCAGGCCCATCCTGGGTTCCTGCTATCATCCTTCCCTGTGTCCCCTCTTCAATTCCTGTCACTTTTCCTTTAGTTCTTTTCACTATCCCATTGCCCTCAGGCTCCACTGTTCCATTACATTGCATATGGGCAAATAGGAAAATGTTCCCTTAGCGCATGGGCCTGATAACATCTAAGACCAAAGCTTGTTGAGTTCCCTTGAATGCATCAGGTCAAGCCCATGACCATGTCAAACACTCCTTAGTTCCACCAACACTGCATCTGGGGCTGGAGATACAGCTCAGTCAGTTGCATGATTGCATAGTATGCATGGTCCCTGGTTCAATCCCATCACTACATGAATTTGGTGCAGTGTAATGCCAGCACATGGGAGATGGAGCCAGGAAGATCAGGAGTTCATGGTCATCTTCAATCAAATAGGTAGTTTGAGGCCAGCTTGGGCTACATGAGTCTCTCCTCCACTCCCATTCAAAAAGAAAGGAAGTAAAGAAGGAGAGGGGAGGGGAGGGGAGGGGAGGGGAGGGGAGGGGAGGGGAGGGGAGGGGAGGGGAGGGGAGGGGAGGGGAGGGGAGGAGAGGGGAGGGGAGGGGAGGAGAGGGGAGAAGAGATTCCAGACTCCTCCAGCCCCCCAGGTATCAGCATGAGAATGTAGGAGGGGCACCATAGTTACAGCAAAGACACGAGGGAGCAAGTGTGGGACAGCTGCATGATAAAATGTATAAAACAATCTAAGGGACTGACACCCAGGTCTAACCAACTAGAAGAGACCTAGCAATACAACAGTAGGACTGTATCAGATCAAATAAATATAAAGACATTCAGACACAGAGGGTTTACGAACACATTTTTAACCAGTCTTGTATAATAATTTTGCATGTAGTAGAAAACATTTTTTATTTCAAATATCCATTCAACCTATGATAGAATTGATAAGCAGAGCATACCGTTCATACACATCAAAAATCTTAATCTAAAAGGGGGGGGTGTTAAAGATCATGTTCCCCAATTGTTAAAGAGAAGAAATTGATCAAAATGTCTAACATTTGGAGACATGTTCAGTTTAAGACCCTGGGAGAAGGGACTGAGGTGCACATTTTACATATCAAAGCAGACCTGGCCTCCAGGTTCTCCCAGCATCCCTCAGTCCCTACCTAGTACCCCGCCCCCAATCCTGAACATTCCAGTCCAGGGGCTGGGCTGCCTTTGCCCCAGAGGCTCCTCCCTATATAATCCAGACATTTTGATCTGTTTTCTCCTCCTCCTCTTCCTCTTCCTCCTCCTCCTCCTCCTCTTCTTTCTCTTCTTCTCTCTCTCTCCAACCTCTCCCCATGGTGACTCCTCTGGCCTTAATTCCTAGGCCAGTAAACTTGCCCAAGAGCAGCTGCCCAATAAATTTATCAGCCTTTAATATATGCTAATCTGGCTTGAACTGGCTCATTTTACCAGTGGAGAAATAAGCTATCAGACAGAAGTTGTTTAAGATCTTTATAGGGGACTGGTGAGGTGGTTCAGTGGTTAAGAGCACTGACTGCTCTTCAAGAGGTCCTGAGTTCAATTCCCAGCAACCACATGGTGACTCACACCATGTAATGAGATCCAATCCCTCTTCTGGTGTCTCTGAAGATAGTACACACATTAAAATAAATAAATAAATACATAGTTTTTTAAAAAGTTGTTTTAAAAAAAGATCTGTACAGATGTATCATTGGATATTTGATGAAATTTAAAGTTGATTTGTGTTCTTTGTTTTGTTTTGTTTTAATTAGCAGAATAAAGTAGAAACTTCCTTCCCATGATAAGAACATTTATTAGAAATTAATAATAAGCAATTTAAGTTTCTGTTGTCCACCAAGAGTGAGCAAGCCCATTGTAGTCTTGCTGACTACAATGGAAAACACAAAAATCTTTCCTCCCCTTTTCTCAGAGGTTCATAGATACAGACAGAAGTCAGTGAGGAGACAGCTGAGTAATGCTATCAATGAGCTCAATCTAATTTATAAAACTCAAATTGGATTAGGTTCTAAAAAATTAATAAAAGCAGGCAGCTTGGTGACTGAAGCCAGAACAAGGAAAACTAACCTATTGAGGAAAAACCCCTCTTTTATCTCCCAACTTTGACCTACACATGACCCCAGAGCAAAACCGTGCACCAGACACTGGCAACAGAACCTCTGGGTGAAGTTCTGTCTCCCTGGAGCAATAGGAAATGCCCTATGAGTCAGGAGGCATGAGTGAGTCTTTGTTCATTATTCTCTTTCCAATCCCTGTCTGGGTGACTCGGACAGACCCGCAGGGTGGAAGCTGTCCAGCTGCAACGCAAAGAGAAGTGGCTTGGTAGGTAGGGCGAGGAAGAAATCTGCTACTGGTGAGCGTTTGTAACTTGTGTCTGTGGTGCTAGGGATCAATCCTCAGGGCCTTGCACAAGCCTTGTGAGGCTTCCATTGCCTGACCACAGGCTAACACCTGGTACACCATAATACACACGTATTATGGTCCTTGTTGTTTGCCAGATCTTTCCCCACCACCACCCCACTTTATCACCCTGGTAACTGTGCTGTACAAAGAGAGCCCAGCTTGACAAACAGAAGACTTGGGAAAAGATCCTTCAGAGGCAGCAAGTGAGGGCCTGGTTCTATGTGGAAGCCAGCACAGCTCCCACTCTCAGGTTACTCAGGTACTGAAGAAGGCTCAAATAATCCCGAGACAAAGGGAGATAGCGATGTGGGAAAGAAGCAGAACTATCAGCCTAGAAGTCTATTCAGTGAAAATAATTTTCTAATGAGAGTAAAATAGGAAACAGTCTCATGCGAAAAAAAACTAAGGGAAATTTTGTTACTCAAAGACGTGAAATCTTTTCAGTGAAATCTTAATGAAAGTCTTTAGCTGAGGAGAAATTTTATTATATGAAAATAAGAACTTTGATAATAAAAAGTAAAAATAATAAAAAATAATAAAAATAGTAAATATTTGGGTAGCTGTAATGGATCATTTTCTCCTCTTAGTTTAAAAATACACATGACTGTGGACAAGAAAAACAACAACCTTTGACAGTCTATTCAGTATATGTACATGTGACATAGATGACAGCCATCATATGAAGCAAGGAAGACAATAGAAACTGTAGGATCTTCCTTTTCCTAAAGTTATTGACATTAGCTCTTAGTAGGCTGCAGTGTGGCCATATAAACTCTTAACCACTGAATAAATTAAAAGTAAAATCTGATCTAATAAATGTCCAGGTAAAGAAAAATGGATACAAGAAAGAACTCAAGTAAGTCAAAAAGTTGCAGAAAACAGGCTCGAGATATACAAAACAGAGAGACAGAAAACAATGATAAAACTGTGCATAAATCCAAAGAAACCACCAATTACATTAATTGTAAATGGTTTAAATTTATAATTTATTAAAAGGGAAGGATTTTCAGATCTAGCACATGATCTAGCTTTGTGGTAGACCATTTGGCCCAACATGCATGAGACTCTAAGGTCAATCCACACAACCACAAAAAGCCAGTATGGACACATACAAAAACCCCTAAAATGTACCTGTGTATTATGTAAAAGAAACTTATTTTAGATATATTAGTTAACATAAAAGAACAGAAAAACAAATGATGTCCTAGTCTAAAAGGTACAATTTACTATATTAATAGGATGAGATAGAAAAAAAACCACACAATCATTTTAGTAGATGTAATTAAAATATTTAACTAAATTTAATTTCCATTTGTGATAAACACTCTTAATAAAAAACTGCAACTGCAAAGGAACTTTCTTTAATACTATTTGAAATACTTAAAGTTTTATCTTGTTTGGGGTTGGAAAGATGACTCATTGGTTTGGAGTACATACTGCTCTAGAAGAAAGAGTTCCCAGACTTGGTTCCCAGCACTCACATCAGACAGCTTCACAACCATCTATAAATAGATGGTCCAGCTCCAGGGGATCTGATGCCCTCTTTACAAATCCACCTATACATAGATTTATAGATGATATATAGGTTTATAGATATTTAGTTATATAGATGATATGTCGATATATAGATGATATATAGACATATAGATGATATATAGATATTTAGATATGTAGATTATATAAATGTATAGATATATAAATTAGATATATAGATATATATATAGATGTATAGATGTATAGATATAGAGATGTATAGATATAGAGATATAGATATATAGATATATAAATAGATACATAGATATAGATATAGAGATATAGAGATAGAGATAGATAATATAGAGATATAAAGATAGAGAGATAGAGAGATAGAGATATATATAGACATTGTGTGTGTGTGTATGTCAAAAGACATTTGTGCTGCTGAAGAAATGGATTAGCAGTCAAAAGCACTGGCTGCTCTCCCAAAATGCCTGGGTTCCATTCTTAGCACTCACATGGCAGTTCACAACCATCTGTAACTCCAGTTCCAGGGAATCCAACACCTTCTTCTGGCCTCTGTTAGTATCAGGCATGCACATGGTGCCCAGGCATGCATATAAACAAAACACCCATACACACAAAGTTAAACTAAATTAAATTAAAGACAACTTGTGAGAATCTGCTTTTCCTTATACCATGTGGGACCCAGAGTTTGAACTTGAGTCATCAGACGTGGTGACAGTATCTTTACCTGCTAAGCCATCCACATATTATATGGTTTTAGATACAGGACACTGTGGAAAAGGCAAAATGATGGGGATAGAAGACAGACAAGTGGCTGCCAGCAACCGAGGGGCCAGCAAGGAGCTGGCCCTAGGAAGCACACGGGAACTGGGGAGGTGGTCATGGACTTTTGCCGCCATGGCTGCTGATGATTCTTGTGACTATACATACATTTAAAGAATCTATATAACTGTATGTTAAAACAGTGAGCTTGCTACATGTATAGTAACTTTTTATTTAAAAAAGAAAATTAAAATTATAATATAGTATAGCCTTACAATATAAGACCAAGAAGCCATTCAAATTTGGCCTATTACAGAGTTTTAACTTAGAAAATTCTGTAATAAAACATTAAATGGAAAGATATACAAATTAGTAATACAGTATGGGCTTAACTATGCATATATATTGTATAGAATATAACACATACATTGTATAGAATATATATTTTATAAATAACACATATGTGTTATATAATATAGTATACATATATTATATATAAATAGTTTTTCTTTTTTCTTTTTCTTTTTCTTTTTTTTAAATAAATGCTTTGGAACTTCTATTTTGAACTGTTTTGGAATCTTTTCAGTTTTCATCGTCCCCACATTGATTTTTTTTTTAAGTACACTCACTTATATGAGTACACTGTGTGTCTTTAGACACACCAGAAGAGGGCATCAGATCCTATTACAGATGGTGGTGAGCCATCATGTGGTTGCTGGGATTTGAACTCAGGACCTCTGGAAGAGCAATCAGTGCTCTTAACCACTGAGCCATTTCTCCGACCCATAAATAGTTTTTCTACCTGCTTTCAGAAGATAGACAAATTATAAATTACACCCAAATGATAACATAAGGAGCTATTCGCTAAAATTTAATACATTGTTTTTGCTTTGCTCTTTCTAAATTTTACATGCTTCCAAGATTTTCTGTGGTAAAGCAGACAGCTGTTAGGATCACTCTTCTATGAATAAATAAGAAAATATTCAATCTTTGAATATATGGCAAGAATAAGCTAGGGACTGGGGAGACGCATCTGGAGCCCCAGCACCTCCACATAAAGTTGCATACAGCAGCTCACGTCTGTTAACCCAGGACTGGGGAGGCAGAGAGCCAGGTCCCGGGAGCCTGGTGACAAACTCATCAAACTGCACTGGTGAGTCCTAGCTTCAGTGAGAAACCCTGTCTGAGAAAAATAGGGTGGTTAAGGAAGAAGATACACATTACTGTCTCTGGCCACCACACACATGTGTACAAATCTGCAGACACATATGTAGCTGACGGGTAGCTCACCTTTGTGATTGGTCCTTTATTTTAAACAGCGTCAGGATAACCTCCTCTGTGTGGGACTGGACCAGCAATTGGAAGACCTTCTTTATGGTATTCTGGGCAGTTTTCTCGGTGGCTCTGTCTATGTGGTAGTAAATTAACTTGATGATTTCTGACACCTGAAAGAGTGGGATGGGGGCTTTTTCTGGACTGCAACACCGGCAGAACAGGAGTCACAGGCCACTGAAGTGTGTGGCTGCAAACAATATAGTATCTAGTGTCAGGACCAAGTCCACCTCTGTCTGCAGCACTTGGCTCTGGCCAGATGATCCCAATGGACCCATAGCTCCAGACTTTCAGAGGGGCAGACAGAATGCAGTCATGGAGGAAAACATGGCATAAAGAATAAAGGAAGAATGACTTGGGAAATGAGAGATGGCCATGTGACAAGAGGAGATGGCCGACAGAACCGTGTGCTGCTAAGCCAGCCTGTTTGGTAGGCTAGAAGTGTTCTCAGCTTCCAATATATTCAATGAGTTTATAAGCATACCCCATTGTCTTAGTCAGGCTAGAAGTGTTCTCAGCTTCCAATATATTCAATGAGTTTATAAGCATACCCCATTGTCTTAGTCAGGGTTTCTATTCCTGCACAAACATCATAACCAAGAAGCAGTTGGGGAGGAAAGGGTTTATTCAGCTTACACTTCCATACTGCTGTTCATCACCAAGGAAGTCAGGACTGGAACTCAAACAGGTCAGAAAGCAGGAGCTGATGCAGAGGCCATGGAGGGATGTTCTTTACTGGCTTGCTCAGCCTGCTCTCTTATAGAACCAAGACTACCAGCCCAGAGATGGTCCCACCCACAAGGGGCCTTTCCCCCTTGATCACTAATTGAGAAAATGCCTTACAGTTGGATCTCATGGAGGCATTTCCTCAACTGAAGCTCCTTTCTCTGTGAAAAATCCAGCTGTGTTAAATTGACACAAAACTAGCCAGTACACCCATCATCATCATGTCAAGATGTATCTGCATGTTTCCATGTTGTCAAGGTATGAGTCAGAAGTGGACCCATGTGTCCCCCATGGGTCCATGCCTTCAACACTTGTTCCTCGGCTCTTAGCATTATTTTGGGAGGCTATGGAACCCTCAGGGAGACCTAGCTAGTGACTCTAGGGCCAGGCCTCTGAAGGCGATAGCCTGGGCTCTGGTTCCTGTCTCCTCTTCCACACACTCCTGCTGCCATGCACTGAGAGTCTCCTTGCCATGTGTACCTTGTCAGGGTAGACAGAAAACCTCTGAAACTGGGAACCGAAACAAATCTTCCCTTCTGTTTTGTTTTGTTCTGTTTTGTTTGTTTGGAGACAGGATTTCTCTGTGTAGCCCTGGCTGTCCTGGAACTTGCTCTATAGACCAGACTGGCATAGAAATCACAGAGATCTGCCTGCCTTTATCCTAACAGTTAAGCCCGAATGCTGGGATTAAAGGTGTACAGCAGCCAGCTCCCCTTCGTTCTTAAAATTGTATCTGCCAGGCCTTTGGTTGGTCACGAATACCTACCTTTGTCCTCAACCAGGCATTCTCTCACCGATATGAAGGAGCAGCTACACACACAGAACACATGCATAGTGTGTGGAAGCAGGAGGAATGACCGAGGTCTCTCCTGGTCCTGTGAGGCCATAGCACTCCTCTACTCTACCTTCAACCTAATTCTTTCCATCCTAGTGGAGACAGAGGCCTGGACATCACTACTTCATTCTTCTCCACAGAAATAGCTTTTGCACTATTCTGAAAACAGCTCACCAAAGTCAGCTTTTCTCTTTGGAGTTAAGGGATTTGAGTTTCCTCAAGCTCACGTTGCTAAGACATAAATCCAGATTCCCCCAAGACAAAACAGAAAGACATCGAAGCAGGGAGCCCCCCTAAAAACCTACCTTGGCAACTTCTGTAGCAGAGTGCCTCAGGACCATCTTTAACATCTTGGAGGCTGCAGAGATATCGTTCGGGCTGCCGTTGATCATGGACTCCAGGGCCACCAAAATCACATTGGCTCTCTCCACAGGGGTCAGGTATTTCCTGAAGAACTGAGAGAAGAGAGGAGCTCTCCATTCCAGCTTCCCACGTGAGGACTGCCCCCCAAAGCATCTGGCATCTGCCCGCAGAGACCCAGCAGGCAGGGTTCAGCTAGCAGACAGCCAGGGAAGCATTTATGGCGTAAAGTCACCTCCAGAGTGCCACCTACTCTGATGTCCCCAAGAGGAGCGATAGTCCAGACAGCGGGACACAGAAGAGGCTGGCAAAGGCCTTTTCTTTCTAAACATGAAATGCAGTTAGGTGAGCCCCTTGGAAGCAGGCTCTATGCCTAGTGACTTTACAGTATTCCAAAGCAAGCAGAAAGGCAGACATGCCCAACACAGGACTCTGCGAATGTGAAGCTCACTGCAATCAACCAACATTGGTACCAATGTTGTGTGTGGCTTCACCGTTGGTATCTAGGGAGGAGTGTGAACAAGATGCTCGATGACTTTGCCCTCTGGGTACTCACCATCATCCCAAATAGTGTGGAGGGAAAAGCTAATAGTGGCCGTGGCAGGGCACTGAGATTAGCTAGAAAGACTGAGTCCAGTCCTGAGGAGACTGGGGAGCAAGGTACAGCAATGAGGTAGACTATGTGAAGGCAAGGGTGCACAGGACCTCAGTGTGACTAGAGCATCCTACGAGGAAGACTGGGGAAAGCAGGAAGAGGAGACTGAGGGAGGACAAGGCAGGACAGGTAAGGGAGGAACCAGACCACAATGGCCTCTCTGGACCCACAGAGGAGGTTCAGCCTGCAGAGTAAGGAGAACAGTTTGCACTCGGCCTGAAGGAAACTCGGAGAGGTTTGTATTTTAGAAACATTTTTCCTGATGACAGAGAAGTGGCTGGAAATGGAACACTTAGTAAGAGGCTGCTGTAGTAACCAGGCAAGAGGTGATGGGGACTCAATTACAGTAACTGATGTGGGGCTGCAGCAGGGTGGACAGATTGAAGAGCCAAACGGGAGGAAGAGACAGACGGGTGTGGTGTGGAGTTGGATGTGAAGAGGACGAGAAGAAGGAGCAGAGGGTGTTTTCTATGTATCTGGCTGGGGTGACCTGGGTTGACTGAACTTAGGGACATCAGCACTTCTTTCTAAAACCCTCTTGGTGACCTCAAAGTTCACAGGACTCAAGTGTCACTAGGAGAGGATATGCCTCACACTTTTAGCCACCTGTCTCTGAGAACTTGGACTTTGAAAGCGCTCCTATTTGTAGGGATCATTACTTCTATAATCTACTCTCCAGCCTCCTTTCTCCCCTGCTAGCTCCCACCACCACTACCTCTGGACATCCCATGCATGTGGGTATCTGGGTTACCAGTGTGAGACTCTGCATGTTGGCCGTCAAGTTTCCACGGAATTGCTTCTGCAAGTTCTTCAGGATGGCCTCCGTCTTCGGTCTGATACCTCCAATCCAAAAACAGCAAGTTAAGGGGCTGGGCCTTAACAGTGAAAAATGAACCCATGCTCCCATCTCTCCTCCAAGCTTCTGAGGGCCATGGAGACAAATAGATGAAAAGGCATTGGCCCAAAAGAACAGAGGGACTTCTCTAGCACTCTAGGGAGGTGAGGGGGAGGAT
The DNA here is from genome assembly GCF_978045245.1 of Mus caroli. NCBI lineage: Eukaryota > Metazoa > Chordata > Mammalia > Rodentia > Muridae > Mus > Mus caroli. The sequence continues at coordinate 132,801,851 of NW_028227256.1, forward strand.
GTGGATTAGGAGTCAAGCTGGCCCCTGTTCCAAATGTGTGAACCCCACCCCACACTGTCCCTCCACTGAATCATAAGAAGCCAGGGTCTCTGAAATTGCTTTTGGGGGAGTTTGCAAATGCCTTGGTACCTCTGTGAGCATGACTATTTGAAACAGAAGGGTTAGATTGGAGAGGTAAAGCCCCCACATTTGTTCTGCAAGAAAAACTGCTTACTCTCCTGGTACTGTTCATATGGTTGGGATGGGGCAGCTGGGAAATACTGAGAACCCAGGTGGATCCCACAAGTGACTGTAAACTTAGCTGCCCTCCTAAGGATGTCATTGAAACGGACACAGTATCAGATATGGGGCTGGCATTTATCCAAGGAAAGGTTGTTGGTTTCGTCAATTGATCTCCTGGTCTCTCTGCATCATGGTATATCATGCCTCTCTCAGATGCCCCTGCTAGAGGGAGCGGCCTTTTGCGGTAAGTCTGAAACAATGCCTCTATTCACCGATTCCGTGCATCCAGCTGCAAGTGGCCCCAGAGTGCAGTTCACTTACTTCTCTGAAGCACGAGGATGATGAACAGGTAGTTCAGTGCCTCTAATGCGCCTGTAGAGATGTCTTGGCTGGGATTCAGGCAGAGGATGCTGAAGGTGCCCACCAGTTTCCCAGTTATGGAGAACGATGCCATGTTCTGACAGGAAGCAGAAATAATCGCCTCTCCTCATCCTGAGGGAACCTCTCCCTGCTGTGGTCCCCACCCCAAACTTCTTCCTTCCACCACTGTATCTATGTATCCCATCTCTTCTACCCTACAATATCCTGGCCAAGAAAAGTTTCCCTAGCCAACCTGCAAGGGAAAGGACAGACAGAGAGCCCTGAAACACGTTACTCCAAGGGCACTGGGTCTCTATCTAGCTGTATAGGCCAAGGACTTCAAGTAGGCTCATCAAAGCTTATTAGGCCCAGGACAAACCCAAGAACAAATTGAGCTTCTTGATTGTCAGGGACAGAAATAAACCCTGATGCAGTAAAGTGGCACACACTCTGATTACACGCCCCCCAGTTGCCCCTGCAGAACCCTGGCTCAGGCAGTGTCTCTGTCCAGAGAAGCAAGGCATGCTGGGTCAGTCTTGCGACAATCAACAAATACTCACTGACAGTTCAGAGAAATTACAAATGAACCTCAGCAATCGGGAGATAGTGCCCAGGGCTCGGATCTGCTCGTACATTTTGTCTGACATCATTAACCAGGGTAAGATGATCTGCAGAAGGGACAGAGAGGCTCATCAACATGGCGGCGGAACAGCGCTCCCTTCCTAGCTGGACAATCAGAAGGAACAACAGGAGGAAGCTACAGCGAACTTGGAAGGGAAGTCCTAATTCATTCAATCTGTTCCCTTTTGAGTCTTTTCACACAGGAAATGCAGAGGGGTGGTGTGGGAGGGGAGAGAGAGAGAGAGAGAGAGAGAGAGAGAGAGAGAGAGAGAGAGAGAGAGAGAGAGAGAGAGAGAGAGACCACCCATACCTGGTATCAAATACAAACTCTAACAAGTCACAGATGTATACTTAAAATCTAGAATTAAGCTGGTCTGGTCTGGGCAGCTCACACCTATAACCCTAGCATTCAGTAGACAGAGAGAGGTAGGAGGACGGCTGTGAGTTCAAGACAAGCCTGAGTTTTATTTCTTCATGTGCAGTGACTCAAGTATGCAGTATCTTTAATATCTTTTCATCAAGTTCTGCTGGGTAACCTGTATTGTGAGAGGGGTCTATGACAGTCCCCTTGACCTACTGCTTGAAGGAAGGTAGCTCCCACCAGCTAGTGGGAGCTTGAAAGCCTATGGTGTCTAGTAGAGGTATTATCCCTCTATATAGTGGAACATCATTTAAACTCTTTATATATTGTTTTTATGTAGAGTTTACCCTAAATATCTTTACTATTATTCTACTGTTCAAAGTCAAATTAAAATAAATTATGTCACTATAGTTTTATAGGAAAAAAATTTTTTTAAACAAAGTAGCAAATATAATCCAAATTTTGTTGCATATAAAATAACCTGTTTTCTGGTCATCCTACCAAAAGCAACTGTCAACCCAATCCCCACCAAGATCATAACACAAATCTTTACAGACCTTGAAAGGACAATTCTTAACTTTGTATGGAAGAAAGAGAAAACAGGGTGGTTAAAACAATCCTGTACAATAAAAGAACTGCTGGAGGTATCACTGCTCCTGATTTCAATTGTACTACAGAGCTATAGTAATAAAAACAGCATGGTATTGACATAAAAACAGGTCTGTTGTTCAATTGCATCAAATTGAAGACACACACACCTATGGACTTTTTTTATGAAGACCCCTGAAACACACACTAGAAAAACAAGACAGCATTTTCAACAAATGGTACTGACTAAACTGGATGTCCACATATAGAAGAATGCAAATACATCATTTCTACCTCCCCGCAAAAACTCAAGTCCAAGTGGATCAAAGCTGGCAATATAAAACTACATACACCAAACCTAATAGGAGAGAGTGTGGGGAAAAGCCTTGAACACATGGGAGAGAAGACAGTCTCCTGAACAGAACACCAATAGCTCAGGCACTAAGATCAACAACTAAAAAATAGGACCTCATGAAACCAAAAAGCTTGTATAACACAAAGGACACTGTCAGTCAGACAAAGTGGCAGCTGACAGGATGGAAAAAGGTTTTTACCAACTCTACATCTGATAGAGGACTAATATCCAAAATATATAGCGAGCTCAAGAAACTAGATATCAAAAAACAAAAACAAAAAAACCCCACAAATAATCCAATTAAAAATACAGTTCAGGGCTGGAGAGATGGCTCAGCAGTTAAGAGCACTGACTGCTCTTTCAGAGGTCCTGAGCTCAATTCCCAGCAACCATATGATGGTTCACAACCATCTGTAATGGACCCTTTTCTGGTGTTTCTGAAGACAGCTGCAGTGTACTCATATACATAAAATAAACAAATATTTTTTTTAAAAAAGGAGAGTACAGATCTAGATGGAATTCTCAATGGTACAATCTCAAAGTGGATGAGAAACACTTAAAAGAAATATTTAACATCCTTAGCCATCAGGGAAATGCAAATCAAAATTACTTTGAGATCTTATACCTATCAAAATGGATAAGATTGATAACAGAAGTGACAGCTCATGCTGGTGAGGATGTGGAGCAAGGGGACTCTCCTCCATTGCTGATGGAAGTGCAAACTTGTACAGTCACTATGGAAATCATTGTGTCAGTTCCTCAGAAAATTGGAGTTATCTCCCTCAAGATCCAGCTATACTGCTCTTGGGCATATACCCAAAAGATGCTTCATCTTATTATGAGAACACTTGCTCAGCTATGTTCGATGCAGCTTTATTCATAATAGCCAGAAACTGGAAACAACCTAGATGTCCCTCAACCAGAGAATGGATATACAAAATGTGGTACATTTACACAATGGAGTATTGCTCAGCTGTCAACAAAAATGACATCATGAAATTCACAGGCAAATAGATGGAAGTAGAAAAAAAATCATCCTCAATGAGGTAAACCAAACTCAAAAAGACAAATATGGTATGAATTCACTTATAAGTAGGTATTATCTGTTAACTAAACGATAACCATGCCGCAATCCATAGACCCACAGAGGTAAGGTAAAGAGGAGGGATCTGTGGGATGGGACTAAAAGATTCCTAGGAAGGGGAAATAGAATAGACTTTTCTTCTAGACAGGATTTCTTTCTGTAGTCTTAGCTGTCCTGGAATTTGCTTGGTAGACAGGTCAGCATCAAACTCAGAGATCTGCCTGCCTCTGTCTCCCCAGTACTGGGGTTAAAGGTGTGAACTACCACCACACAGCTAGAATAGATTTTATGGGTGGACTAGGAGCAAGTGAGGACCGGAGAAGGAAGAATCAGGTGGGAAGATGGGATGGAGGGAGAGGGTGTGGAGAGAGACTGCTGGAATCTGTGGGGTGGGATGGAAATCTAGTACAGTAAAAAATTCCTGGAATCTCAAAGGCGATCCAGTGAGGACTCCTAGTAATGGGGATATAGTCTCAACCAGCCACCTTTTGTATCCAGGAAAGGTTTCCAGTGGTGGGTCTGAATTGCATTCAATTGAGTTGTTGGCCAACAGGGTCTCACTGAAATCTCAAAATAACTAAGCATCAGGCTGATGCTTAGACAAGAAGGGTAGCTCTCCACAAGCTGATGATAGGTTCCTGGTGCTGAGGACTGCATCCATATAACTCCTGGAACACGGAGAAGCTGAGCTTGTGCCTACATGGAGCCTTCTCCCTATGTTCTCCCTCTTTGGTGTGGGAAGGTACTCTGCAGGCAACTGAAAGAGAAACATGGACACCAACCTAGCCACAAAACCTTTGACCTACAATCTGTCTTGCCTGAAAATTAGGTTAGGGCCATGGTAACACAGAATGTGTTGTAGTAGCCGGTCAATGTTTGATTTGCCTTAAGGCCCACTCCATGAGAAAGAACCCATGCCAGAAACTGGAAACTGGGTAACCAAGGACCAAAGACCAGATATCTCAAAGACCTAGGATAAAACCACACACAATTGGTCTAAACACAACAGCAAAACAAAACAAATTAATAAAAAGATTCCTAATGATATCCTGCTATACTCATAGGTCAGTGCCTTATCCAATCATCATCAGAGAGGCTTCCTCTGTAACAGATAGGAACAGATTCGAAAACACAGCCAGGTATTATGCAGAGGGAGAGAAAGAGAGAGTCTAGATGGGATGTCTTCATCAAATCCTTCCCCTCATAGATCAGGAAATCCCACAGAAGAGGGGGCAGAAAGACTGTAAGAGCCAGAGGGGGTGGAGGACACCAGAAGAACAAGACCATTTAAATCAACTAAGCAAGGTACGTGTGAGCTCTGCTGATTATATAGTATAAGCTATTAGGGTAGTATTTTCAGGACTCCTGAATATGTGAACAAGTGGGTCTCTGACTCTCTGACCTATTCTTGGAACTCGAACGTTGGGTTGCCGTGCCCAACTTGGATATGAAAGCTTTTGCTTCATCTTATTATATTTTATTTTGTCAGGTTTGGGTGTTATCTCTTAGAAACCTGTTCTCATCTAAGGAGACACAGAAGGAGTGTGGATCTGGAGGGGAGAGGAGATGGGAAGGAACTGAGAGGAGGAGAGGGAGGGAAAACTATAATCAGGATATATCGTATGAGAAAAGAAACTGTTTCCAATTAAAAGGAGAGAAATAGGATGCAGACAACTGTTTTGAAATAAATAATAAAAAATAAAACCAACCCATTTTCTATGAAAGGTTGAAAACTTTTTTAAAAAAAAAGGTTCATTTATTTTATGTATGAATATCTTGCCTGCATGTACCAATGCCTGCCTGGTGCCATGGATCCCCTGGTACTGGAGTTACAGACAGTGGTGAGCTGCCATGTGGGAGCTAGGAACTGAACTGAGGTCCTCTGGAGAAGCAGCTGATGTTCTTAACCTCTGAGCCAGCTCCAAATCTGGTTGAAAACTTTTGTATGGTGCTATTTTATTTTCTGTTGTACATATATATTATATGTTGAGAGACTATATGTATGCGTGTGTGTATGTACATATTTTATATTTAAGTATATATGTTTAAGACAAAGTCTCCCTGCCGGGCAGTGGTGGCACATTCCTTTAATCCCAGAACTTGGAAGGCAGAGGCAGGTGGATTTCTGAGTTCAAGGCCAAGCCTGGTCTACAAAGTGAGTTCCAGGACAGCCAGGGCTACACAGAGAAACTCTGTCTTGAAAAACAAAACAAACAAACAAACAAACAAACAAAGTCTCCCAATCTAGTCCAGATTGGCCTCAAACTCGTTGCAGTCCTCCTGCTTCTGCATTTCAGTGTTGTGTTTATAGACACTACGCCTGGATTCATCCTTGGAGAACCAGAAGCCTAGTAATGAATCCTGAGGACTTCACCCTGACCAGGACTCTGAGCTCAGTGCCTCCCTTCCCCCACAAACTCAGAAGATAACAGGGGGGTTGTTGTTGCACTCACAATGAGGTGTCTATAAAGCATGGAAACGTCTCTCAACAAACACACCAGTACTTCCCCAAGCGCTGTGTCACTTTCTTGCAGAGGAATAAATGTCTCCTCTAGTTGCAAAATACCTGGACACTCTTATCTCTTTATTTGTAGTCATATGGAATCTTATGCAAAATATTGTACCTCAGGCAATAACCATTTTGCTCATGAATGCTATTTTCTCTCTTTTTGAATTTTTTAAAATTTTTATCAGATATTTTCTTCATTTACATTTCAAATGCTATCGCAAAAGTCCCCAATACCCTCCCCCAGCCCGCCCTGCTCCCCAACCCACCCACTCCCGCTTCCTGGCCCTGACATTCCCCTGTCCTGGGCATATGATCTTCACAAGACCAAGGGCCTCTCCTCTCATTGATGGCCGATTAGGCCATCCTCTGCTATATATGCAACTAGAGACACAGTTCTGGGGGATACTGGTTGGTTCATATTGTTGATCCTCCTATGAATGTTATTTTCAAGGGACTCTAAGCTATATTCCTAATTCAAACTTGTTCTCAGGAAGTAAAAATTAGTCAAAACTAAGAATATTTTAAAGAAAAAAAGTGCTTTGTAATGCACTTTTTGAGTCTCCTCTATTTAAGAAATAGAGGAGTGGCCTACGGAATGAACATTGATCTGATCTCAGAGCAGTGACACCATGCGACAGTACACTACAAAGGTTTGAGTGTAACCTGGGCATAAATATGATCACTGCTAACACTGCAGCATACCCAATTCTAGATGGCAAAGGGTCCTGATGACTGTGGTTCCCAAACATCCTAAGAACACGTTGGGGGAGACACGGGACTGCATCCTCACCAACTCTTGTCATGGACCTTTCCTGCCTACCTAGCATAGCGTACAGGAAACAGTGTGGGATTCTGGTTTCTGCAGCCACCTACCTCTACAAAGCTTTGCAGTATAACCATATTGGGGCTCATGTCTTCCATCACAAGAGCTTGGAGCATATCATCCAAGGCCTGAATCGTCTGGAAGGGAGGAGACATGGAGGGTGCCACATGCTTGCTTAGCTTCCTGACAACACTCTCTTCACCCCCTCCACAGGATTCTCAGCATTAGAGAGTTGTCCTACCAGTTTACAGAGACCTCCGTGTTTTATTTTTACAATTCTGGGAACCGATGGCTCTTGGGTGCTAAGCAAATGCTTTACCACCGAGCTATACACCCAGCCACAATTGTTTTTAAACTTTTACTTATTTTTAAAACATTTGTTTATTTATTTTATGTATGTGAGTCACTGTCTTCAGACACACCAGAAGAGGTCATCGGATCCCATTACAGGTGGTTGTAAGCCACCATGTGGTTGCTGGGAATTGAATTCAGGACCTCTGGAAGAACAGTCAGTGCTCTTAACTGCCGAGCCATCTCTCCAGCCCTTCTCAACCCCATTTTCAAAACCAAATATCCTTGGGAAAATTTGGCAGTCCTTTTGACAATTATTCCCTATAGTCTCTGGATTTTGTTGGTAGACTATCTAAGATTATAGATGGCATGTGAGTTTCAGAGAGAAAAGGTATGGGTGTAACCATTCCCTGGGAAACCCAGAATGACAGACAGTAAGCTGAATGGAGGACAGGGGGACTTGGGCTCCTGAAGGAGGAGCCAGAGCAGGAGGAAGGCCAGGAAGCCAAGCCAACAGGAGGTAGTCCCCAAGACAAACTCATTCCCATAGAGATCTGCAGCAAGACACATGGGGGTTACCTGGAGGTAGAGACTAGCGCTCTCCTTTCGGTCTAGACTGGGCATGATGAGAGGCAGGGAGAATGTGCTCTCGATGCTAACATTGACCAGATCCAGCTTCTGGCATAAGTGGAAAGGTGGCTTCACCTGACTTGGGGGAGAAGTGGTGATGAACAAGGGACTTAGGGCATCCTGTGTGAGGCGGAGGGATATTTTCAAACCCTCTGGGGGAAACTGCTCGGCTACTCTCTGAGGTACAGAAAGCTGTGGGCCATCTTCCTTTGATTCCTTGTCAGAGCAGGAGAACATTGATCAGGGAGGCGTCCTACACTAGATTTCCTAACAGATTTCCAAAAGCCACCCCCACCTCTCCCGGCATCTGGCTGATGAATTGGCCACCAAAGACTCTGCCACCTTGATCCTCTAGTCAAGTTCCCAGACTTAGCCTGTCCTCCCAACCCACACGTTCTCAGGGTCAGAGCCCCAGAGGCTAGGAGAGGGTCCATGGGGGAGGAACCTCAGGGCCACGATGCAGAGCATGGCTTGCTGGCGCACGCTACTATCCAAGATCTGAGGGGGTTCTTCCAGGATGAATGTCTAGAAAGACCAGGAAAAAATGAGAATTTACCTCAAAGAGGGATACCAGCCTCAGGTCTAGGATGAAGATATGTTCTTTCTCACCTCAATTTTCTTAGCCAGAAGGGTTTTTGGATAGTACTTATTCATGTTGCCATTGGCCTGGTCACGCACAACGCTGCTCAATGTTGCCACAGCATTCAGGAAACTGAGCTTGTCTAATTGGGACTGGGACAGAAGACAAAGCCAGTCTCAGGGCAGGACCTGAGACCTGCACCCCACACTTTGTCCACTCCCAACTCAACCAGACAGTGCTACACATCACTGGTATCTAGGGTCTTTGTAGCCTTCTGGGGACAGTAGGGCCAAGAGTCTACAAGGAAGATCCTTTAGGCAGGAGGGTTACTGTCACCCTGTCTAGTGGCCAGTGAGAAGGTGACATTCAGGAGGCTTCGGGGCTAGGGCTAAGGGAAGCATCGACCTTTGGATTTTCCTACTCTGCTCCTTAGTTCCCAAAGAGTCTCAAAGCGTTTCCTTACCATCTGTCCTGGTTCCATAAAATCCAGAATGAGCTGATAGGCTTCTTTCTCTGATTGGCACAATCCTGAAAGGGGATGTCGTTGGAGGTGATCAGCTGGCTTTATCAGGTGGGCTAGGGAGGGACAGCAGCTCTCCCCCACCCCCTTCACTGAGAAGTGTGGCATGGGAATTTGTAGCACTTCTTATATAAGCATGGAGGCCAACATGGAAAGCATCCAGGCATGGACTTAAGAGACACTCTGCATCAGACATGGCCACTGATACAAGAATGATTGAGAAGAGAAAGGACTTCAAGCCACTCTCAGTGTCCCACAGATTTCTGGGACTGTCCATCACTGACTTTGAGATTCTTGATTGTGAATGGACTTTGAGTCTCAAATCAGCCTTGGGAGCCTTTCTTGTCAACTAAGAGAAGATACATATAGCTTTAAGGGCCTGCTGCAATGAGAAATAAAGACAGAGGCTGGGAGGGAAGGCTAGTGAAAAAGCCTGATTATCCCAAGTTGAGTCCTGAAGGGATAAGACAAATGAATGAGAGCTATGGCAATAGGGTGGGTGTGGGGGATAATGGGCCTGAGTGCAGGCTTCTGTTGTCCCTACAGACAAAAGGTTCTAGGCAGGGTTTGAAGCCAAAGTGCAGCCTTTCCATTCACTAACCCCGTGGTCTGCTGCAAATGAAACTCTTGACTCAGCTTCATCAACTGTGCAATGGCAATGATGATGCTCAATGAACTAATAAAGGCAGATGGGTCCTTAGTAAATTACAATACACCCCATCCCCAGGCCCAGTTCACTAGTGCACATCTTTAATGCTAGCATTTGGAAGGCAGAGACAAGAGAACCAGGAGTTCAGGGTTACCCTCAGCTAAGTCCAAGGCCAGTCTGGATTCTATAAGAAGAGCCTGTCTTTTTAAAAAGGAGGGGATTAGTTAAGAGACTGAAACAATAACCAGGAGAGACAAATGATAGCTTTCCCGGAGGGAGGTGATAGCAGGAGGTAGTCATATCTGATATCTATGTTGATGATCAGTAGAAATAGATGATGGAGAAGATGTGAGCCTAAAAGCTATAAAGAAGTCAAGATTTTTTTTTTTTTAGGGTTAGGAGTGTAGCTCAGTGGTAGAGCACTTGCCTAACATGCTGAAGGCTCCAGGTTTGATAATCTGGTACAAGTACTAAACAAAAATTAATTAGACATAGTGGCACACACCTGTAATCCAAGCACTTGGGAGATAAAGGTAGAAGGAAGGGTCTTGGAGTCGAGGCCACCCTGAGCTATATAGTTGAGTTCTGAGCCTGCCTGAGCTACATACTGAAATCATGCATCAAAAAGTAAAATTAGATACAAAAGCAAAAAAAAATTAAAAATCAAATAGGTGTTGTAGCACACCCTCTCAATTCTAGTATTGTGAGGCTGCGGCAGAGAATAAGGGTATTTGTGAGGCCAGCTTGTTCTACAAAGTGAACTCTGAGCCAGCCAGTGTCATAGTGCTACATAGCAAGACTCTGCCTCAAGAAAAAAGAAATTAAATTTTTGGTCTGAGAGACTAGAGGTCTTGGGTTGTCGTTTGTTGACCTGAGGGTATCTGAAGAGGGTAACAAAGCCAGGGTTCATTTAGGCCATGGACCATGTTGATTCTGAGATGTCTACCTGGCATCAGAGTGCAGATATCAATAGGCTTTGGGATGGGATGTGGCGGCACATTCTTGTAATCCTAACCAGGAGGTTGAGGCAGGAGAGTCACAAACTTGAGTAATTTAGCCAGACTCTGTCTAGGAGAGGAGGAGGAAGAGGAAGAGGGAAGAGGAGGAAGAGAAGGAGGAAGAGGAAATGAAAGAGGAAGAAGAGGGAGAGGGAAGGGGGCAAAGGCCAACAGAATAACATAGCAGGTTATCCAGCTGGGCAAGAAGTCTGACAACCTAAGCTTAATGTTCTAGACCCATGTGGTGGAGAGACCCATCTCCTGGAAGTTGTTCTTTGACCTCTACACATATGCCATGGCATGCATGCACATTGTACATGTGTATGCACACACATGGTAAAGAAATAAAGTGAAATTAAATTTTAAAGGATTAGGGCTATAAGAACTTGGAATTTGGACACCTCTGGTCTAAAAATCAAGTGTTGGTTAAGAGGTTGTTGGCCTATAGATAGTATGGAAAGATGAGCTCTAAACATCTAGGGCTCCACTGAACGTCTAGTTGCCTCTAGGTGAGCTTTCAATATGAGATCAGCACCCAGCTAAGCTCCAGGCTTCTGAGGGAGATGAGCCTGCAAAAGGAGCAGGCCTGTAGAGACTAAAGTTATGAAAGGGATAGCCAGAAGTAAGTCGACGTGTGCCCTTCGAGTGACATCTCTAGCAAGGGCCAGGGAGCCATCATCACTTCCAAACTGCCACAGTAAGGTTAGTGATACCCAGGCCTAGAGAAAACTGCTTACCTGATAAACTTGGCTCTAACAAGACATCGTACATCGATGACCGAAATGCTACTCTGTTCAGATTTCTCTCCTCAGGGTGTAGATTCATTTGCACACCCAGGACAGGATCCAACAGCTTGTAATGAGACCAGCAGTCAGGCCTGATGAGAGTCTAGTCTTCTTAGTGATGCAGGTTTAGTATAGGGGAAGGCTGCAGGAGGCAGCCTGACCATTTACAAGGACAGGGTTGGGGATAGCAGAGCACTTGTTCAGCATCTCCTGAGGCTCTGCATTTATCCATGGCATGAGGGCAGAATAGAAAAGAAAAGAAAAGAAAAGAAAAGAAAAGAAAAGAAAAGAAAAGAAAAGAAAAGAAAAGAAAAGAAAAGAAAAGAAAAGAAAAGAAAAGAAAAACAAGACAAAACAAAAAACAAACAAAACAGAACCACAAGAACTGACTGGACAGTGCCCATGCTAGGTCCCGTTTGCTAGTTTCCCATTTTATCTCCTGTTCCTGGGGAAGGTGCACAACCCCCTTGAAGAACCCTGACTCCTTATGGGTCATGCAGGCACCAGCCAAGGATCTCCTGTGGCAATCTCAGACTCAAGCTGGCTCCCAGGGAAGTTTCTATCTGTGGTTCTGATGTCGTAAGGTCAGGTTCTGAAGCTGTTCTTAGCAGAGAGGGTTCTTCCCCATTCCCTGGGATGTCCCTTCTACCATCCAGGAGGGGAGGCTAAGGGCTCCAACGTGCCTGCAACTCCCAGACATGGATGCTCAGGTGTAGAGCTAGCCTATGGACTGAAACTGAAAGGAGCTATGCCCAACCAGTTCCTCACACTGGCACATTTCAAGGCTGGCTGCTTACAAGAACTTCGCTATCCCCCCTTTTTTCTTAACACCCCCATATCTGTATCTATATATAGATATATAGATATCTATACTTCAACCTCTTTGCCACCTAGAAAGATTATTACAACAGAACCCTCTGATCAAGCTTTACCTGAAACTGGGGGTGGGAACTGGAGAGATGGCTCAACGGTTAAAAGTGCTCATGGTAACTCCAGTTCCAGGGAATCTGATGCCGTCATCTAGCTAAAGTGGGCACTGCACACACATGGTATACTCATATACATTTAAAAAAAACCCTAAAATGTATTTTTCTGGGCCTAACAGATGACAAATGGCTAAAACACAAAACCAAATACCTGCCTGACAAGTGTGAAACCCTGGATTCCATTCCCAACACAGGAGAAATAAAGTCCAAACTCACCACAAAATAAGTTACATCCAAAATCAAGTCCTTACTGGCCACCGTTAATAGCTAAATTGATGTTCAGGTCTGAGATAAGGATGCCCACAGCTTCTCTAGAGGCCCTGGAACTCTCTTCCCTTCCCACCCAACCCCTAGCGTGGAACAACCCCCAGCCTAATAAAGCCAGGTCCTTGAAAGCTAGATTCCTACAGTCTCCAGGGCTGGCCACCAAGGGCAGCATTGGCGTCACCCCTGCATAGCCATCTGCCTGGCCCTTTGTGACCTACCTCTTCCTTGACTGTGGAGAGGGACAGGCAAAACAGAGACCCCTTTCTCTGCCTGACACAGAGCTACCTCAGACTCAGGCCACAAGCTCTCCAGAAACTGTAGCCATAGCAGGCGCTCTGCTCTCAGGCCCTGAGCACCCCCTACAGGGCAGCAGAAAAAATTGCAGCCTCCCTCCAACACCCCTCTCCTCCTCCTACCCCTCCCCCCGCCACCTTTTGCAAAAACACAGAAGGGGTCTCATGGAGAGCCCCTTCTTACCCAAGGAACGCCTGTTTTTCCAGCCACAAGAACAATTTCTCATAAGCCTCAAACCACTGAGCCTGGGCCATCTGAAGCCAGAGATGAAGGGATCACAAAGGGCTGAAGTGCCTTCCAAGGTTACTCCACGGAGCTGCCATGAGGGTGCTGGGAATGGAATCTGGGCTTTCCAGATTTTAACAGTTGAGCTAAAAGTTCAGGCTCTGGAGACCTCGAGGAGCTTTGCTGGATTCCCTGTGCTCAGAGAAGCAGCTTGAGTTTCCGTCTGTCACTCTGCTTGCTCCCTAGAGTCGTGGCCAAACCAGGCAGCCATCTAAGGAGCCCACTCTGTGCTTGGTCAAAACAAACAAAAAAGAAACAAAAACAAACAAACAAACAAAAAAACTCAGCACACACACAGAATCCTTCCTCAGCTGGGCCAATCAGATTTTATTGAAGTATTTGGCACAAGGTTGCACAGTCTTAGCCCTGCAACGGAGGGCACCGCCAGGGTGCAACCACACGAGATAGCTGTTAGGTAAGACCAATAAGTTAATTAATGTGAAGGATGCTTAGGTGTGGGGAGGCACTAGCGCTCAGAAGTCTCTCAGCTCTGTGGCTCAGGATCTAAGGCACTTAGGGATCCAGAGAATACACTGGGTTGGGGGGGGGCATCTATGCACTGGGGAAGGGGCTCAGAAGCCATACAATATGGCAAGTGGAGGTTGGGACTACTGTAGGGTGTGGGAAGAACACCATGACAGAAATGCCTGTGCCCTGAAGGGGAGAGGAGAGTTCTCCCCAGCATCTGGGAAATAAGGGAAGAGTCCCTGTTGAGGGAGTCCCACATCCTGCCTCCAGCCTTAAGAAGCAACAGGTATCTCAGAAAGAGGGCCCAGAGCATATGGGGCGTCTCAAGGGGCCCTCTATGCCACTTGTCCTACATAAGGAGACAAATGCTGTCGATTAGTCCAGCTCGACATTAGTCCAAAAGGCCAGACTCTGGGGGATAAAGCATAATCATGTTATTAAAGAATAAGACAAATCACAGATATAAATCCTCAGGTCAGGACTTCTGGGAAACACATGTAAAAAAACGAAAGGTCTCCGCTCTGCATCATCGGCCTGCGATGAGGGGAGGGGAGATGAAAGAAGCACTTAAGGGTGGGGGGGTCCTCGACCCCAGCTCCAATAGAAAAGTCTTTTCCCGCACGAGGCAAGGCGTTCAGAGGAGTTACACTTGGCTGATAATCTCTCCGTTCTCAGGCACAAAGACTTGCACTGGGGCCCCGTCTGTTGACCTCCGGAGTACGTACACGGGGGGCACCTGTCACAGGCAGGGAGAGAGGAGAGACAGATGAGCAAAAACTGGGTAGAAAGGTCAGCGCAGAAAGCTCAGTCACACCGTTCTCTTTGCTTAAAGGCACAGACCATCATCGATTGTGAAGCCCTGGTGCTCTGCTCCTGTCCTCCCCAGGAATGATGCCCCCCAGGTACCACCCCTGATCCAGGTCCTTTGGGGTATGATGGTCACCCTGACTTTCTTCTCCACCTTTCCCGGGCTCATGTCTCATCACCGTCCCTGTCTGACAGGTCGGGATGAGCCAAGCCTAGACCAAAGGCAGGTCTAAGCTCGCAGGAAGGGAAAGGCACGTCAGCTAGAGGGTGTATAGCCTGGGACTGGGCCAGGGCGCTGCCCAGCCAGAGATGGCAGCTGCAACAGCCCAAAGATCAGGGGTGGGGGTGGGGGATGATGCAGCTGGGCTGCTGGGAATCTGGGGTCTCAAAGAAGCAGCTTGTTGGTAACTTCTAGAGTGTGTCCCCTGCATAGCCTTCTGAATCCGGATGAGAGAATAAAGAAAGGATTCATGCCGGCTAGCCTCAGTTCCAGGATGAAGAAATGGGGCTCACAGAAACCAAGGCTGCACCCCTACCCGAAGTCAGAGTGCTCAGAATCCTTCTTACTTCCGATACAACCTAGCACACACACACACACACACACACACACACACACACCACCCTCTGGGAGCCCCCGTGATAGAGCTATTGCTGATTCTAGGACTCTCATATATTGCTTTAACCATTTCAGCCTCTGATCCACCCCATGAATGAGAGGGGTCATTTACTACGCCCATCTTTTAGAGGGGGAAACAGAAGCCTAGGCGTTAAGTAAGCCACAGGACCATAGAGTTAGAATCAGAACCTGGTAGTCTCTAGCTGTCAACTGTGAGACCATCTCCTTCCCAGCCTGGCGACAGTGAGTTATTTTCTATAAACCCATTTTCCAGATTCTCCCTTTGCCCCTGGGCTCTAGAGTCAGTAAATTCCAAGGGTTAATTTGGGTTGCACATTTGGTTCTGAGGAAGTTTATCTGTTTTGTGGATCATCCGTGAAGCCATTAGGGGGAAATCTCTGAGCTATCTGTGAGGACAATCTCTACCAGGGCACATTGGTATGCACTCTTGCGCTAGACACTAGACACAGTAGGCACAATTAAGAGGCACCCCCAGGGAAGGCAGAAGTGCCTTCCAAAGCCAAGAGGAAATATTCTCCTCTTTTGGCCTAATTTTCCTAACTGGTGATTAGTCGGCCAGTAGTTGCTGGTCTAATTTCTTCCCCCCACGGGAAGCTGTACCTGTGTCCTGGGTCCCGAGGCCCGCCCCAAGCTCTCCCTCCCAAGAGGCAGACTCCTAACACGGAACGCCCCTTGGCGGTCGAGCGAGTGGGGGCGGCTGCTCCGGAGACGTGCGCGTTCATGCCACCACTTGAGCTCCTCCGAGACTGCTGCCTTGCTGAGTCCCCGGCCTGCAGGACTGTCCTTTAGTGAGGGTGTGCGCACAATGCGGCTGTGGGAGGGTACCAGTCGTTGGTAACGCAGGGGTGCACCTTCCTCGTCATAGGCAGCACCCACGGCTGCACGACACAGCTCCCACTCGCCCGGCGGCAGGTGGCCCTCGGCCACCATCACATAGCGCCCCGTTGGGAAGTACCCAGCGGGCAGCAGAAGTTTAGAGTAATGAGGGGCCAGCTCTCTGCCACAGGCTGGGCCCCAGGCCCCACGGTGGCGAGGTGGCTCAGGGGGACAGAGGGGCCTCAGAAAGGAGATGTCAGGACTGCTGCTGCCAGGTGAGGTGGGATGGGAGATGCTGGAGACATCAGAGCCACTGTCTTCAGAGCAGGAATGGCAGGCAGGGTGTGGCAGTGGGGGCTTGCCGGGTGTGAAGCAGGAGTCTGGCACTGTCACTGTGTAATGAGTGGGGCGGCGGCGCGGAAAGGCACTGCGACCTCGGCCCTCCGCGCCTGCTCGGAAGGAGTCCACCCTGAAGAGGAAGATGGGAAAGCATTGAGTTGGGGAGGGGCCATATCGGAGTGATGAATTATGACCTTGGATGCCAGTGTTCTGTCCCTAGGCCAGGGCAATGAGCTTGTACTAGTTTTTGGCTTAGGTCAGACCTCCGCAGAGCACACAACCCAGTCTTGTTCTAATATGCAGAGGTAGGGCATTTTCTCCCTGGATGCCATATTGCTATACTGCTCTTGTTCCCTTCCAAACTTTTCCACATCAGGATAATGATTCCTGAGTCACAAAATCCAGGTCACACAAAATAGGGAAATATTAAATACAATACGCCCTGTAGACTGTAATCACTGGAGTACTTATAACTCCTAATACAGTGTAAATACCATGTAACTCCCTCACGTGTTGTACTACTTAGGAATGACAACAAGATTCTGAAGGGTGGAGAATGTGGCTCCAATGTAAGAATATTTGCTTAACATGAATGAAGTCTTAGGTTCAATCCCAGCCCTGCAAATAGAATTGGTACATGTTGGATGCATAAGTTGATTTTTTTTTACAATTTATTTTTATCTTATATGCGTTGGTATTTTGCCTGCATGAGCGTCTGTGTGAGGGTGTCAGATCCCCGGGGACTGGAGTCACAGACAGTTGTGAGGTGCCATGTGGGTGCTGAGAATTGAACCACGGTCCTCCAGAAAAGCAGACCGCACTCTTAACTGCTGAGCCATCACTCCAGCCCTGATATGTTGATTTTTTTTTTTTAAGTATTTTGGTTTCTCAGTCGATTTCAATCCACCGATAGGAAGAGCCAACATTCTGCTCCATCCATGTCATGTTTCCAGCCAGCTAGGGTCCAGTATGTTAGTAGCATTTACTCAGTCTCTTAGTGGTTAGACATCGTCAAGCACCTAACTTAAATGTGAAAAGCTTCCGTGTGTTCCAAAGGGCAGGTGCCTGCAGCACAGGATGAAGGAGGGCTGAAATTTAAAGCCTGCTTCACTTATATTCTGGGCATGGGGCTGGGTTGCCTTTTAAGATTTTTGCACCCGTTGTTTATAAAATGACCTTGGAAAGTAGGTAAAATATAAAATAGGTTGTTTTACTTCTGAGGTGTTCAATGCTACCGGATAAGGCTTTGGTGGTACCAGGTCACTATGGCTGATGCTGCCTCTCAGACCACACTGACTAAAACAATTACCAGGTGGCTTGAAAAGAAGCATACAGTGGCTTTCATTATTCCTAGGTTTAGTATGCCAGCCCACCCACATGCTAAAATCGACTTGCTAAGTCCAAAATTCACATACACTGTGTTTTTGCAATGGCTATACTCTTGTCAGCTTGATAGACTCTAGGACCACCTATAACACAGACCTCTGGATATGCCTGTGAGGGTGTTTCTATATGGGGTTATTGGAAGTGAGAAGACCCTCCCTAAATATGGGTGGCACCTTCCCATGGGCCAAGGTCCTGGACTGAATTAAAAGGGCTGAGAGTGAACTGGGAAGCAGCTTTCACTTCTCTCTGCCTCCTGACTGCAGATGAGCAGATGCGCTGCGACCAGCTGCCTCATCCGCCTGCCTCCAAGCCTTCCCTACATGATGGACCGCACCTCAAATGGTGAGCCGAAGCAAAATCTTCCTTAAGTTGTTATTGTCAGGTGTCTTTCCCACACTGAATGACAAGGATCATTTATGGTCACTTGATGCCGCCAAGAATTCGGATTGCTCTAAGCACATGTCTCCAGCAGAGACTGAACAAGGACCAAGTGCTGTGTTTGGTATGGTGGTACAAAGGTACCACACCAGGGAGGCTGGCGCAGGAGGATGGTAAAGGCCAGGCTAGACCATGAAGTCTAGGCCAGGCTAGACTACATCGGGAACCCTTACCTTCAAACAAACTAACAACAACAACTGTACAGTTGGGGGCCTACAGAGAGCTTCTCCATCATTCATAAGGCCCTGGGTTCCAGCCCAGCTGTGCTCCACAATGACAGCCCTAAATACAAACAAGTTCATGTGCCTTCGTCTTACTTCATGTGTCACACCTGACAAGGGTTACTGAAGGAAGGAAGGAAGGAAGGAAGGAAGGAAGGAAGGAAGGAAGGAAGGAAGGAAGGTTGGTTTTGCTTTGGCTCACAGTTTAAGTTACAGTCCATTATGTAGGGAAGGCTTGGAGGCAGGAGGATGAGGTAACTGGTCACAGCACATCTGTAGTCGGGTAGCAGACAGAAATGAATGCTGGTTACCAGTTCACTTCCAGCACAGGACCCTGGTCCATAGGAAGATGTCACCCACACTTCCTTTCCACTTCCAGTGGCATTGCTTAGTGTGCGGACACTATATTATTGTTTATGAATTTGCTTGTTTTGCAACAGGATCTCTCAATGTAGTTCTGAATATTTTGGACCTCGCTATGTAGACCAGGCTGGCCTGGAACTCCTCTGAGATCCACCTGAGTGCTGGGAGCACCATACCTGACTACTTTATATTTAAATGGTCCCACAAGTGAAGTACTCTCTGCAGTTTCTAAGCACAAAACCACTGTGAGGTGACTTGGAGAGAAAGTAAGACTGCTAGACCGACTTCACTCAGACTGAGTTACAGTGTCACTGGGCATGGGTTTGGCCATAATGAAGCCAATATATATATTAAAGTTAATAATCAACACTGTCCCCAAAACCTGTATTTCCTTATAGGTCAGTGGCTCTAAACCTTCCTAATGCTGCGACCCTTTAATACAGTTCCTCGTATTCTGGTGACCCCCTAACTGCAAGATCGTTTTTGTTGCTACTTCATAACCATAATTTTGCTACTGTTATTACTTGTAATATAAATATCTGTGGTTTTCGATGGTCTAATGCAACCCCTGTGAAATGGTCATTAGGCTCCCTCCCCCAAAAGGAATCGTGACCCACAGGTTGAGAACCACTGCTAGAGGAGACTGTATGTTTACAGCAATGTTATAGACCATAACTACCATGAATAATGAGAACCAACTGTACATCAACTGAAAAAGAGGACTATGCATTGTTAGAGACCAACTATAAACTATTATCTATCAGTGCAAGAAAACAGCACGGCTGGAAACCTCAAATGCTGCCTTCCTTCAAGCATGAGCTGCTCTGGGTTCTGCTAAAGAGCAGCCTCTTTGGAGAGGCACCCCAGAGAGGGATGCAAAAGAGTACCCAAGGCACTAGCCATGTGTCACCCGGGGTGTCTCAGCTGTACCTTGTACCTTGGAATGGGAATGGGATGTTCCCTGTACCTCTGGGATAGCCATCTTACCTCAGAGACTGTGACTGGCCCCTCCTGCCCTGCATCTCAGGGGTGGCTGGGGCACTGGTGCGGCCCTGACGCTGGCCGGGAACATTTCGGATGGGGACCATGTGGTAAGAGGCAGCATCCAGCACCCACAGGCTGGAAGGGTTGGGCTGGTCCTGAGGAGTGGTGGCCGGGCTGCTGCAAAGGGGTCGAAGGTAAGTCAGTGACAGCAATGTCTTTATTTAAAGACTCGAGACAGGGAGCCCCAAAGGGAACAGTGCAAAGCACCAGCACCCAACAAGCTGCCGCTTCTCACACCTCCAGCATCACAGAGCTAAGGAGTGTGATCGCCCACACATTGCCCCCATCCATGGCCCCAGTCTGGACCACTGTGTCACTTTCCCTCTGTTCTGGGCTCTACCCCACTCCCTTCCTGCCCAGTCTGACCTGGACTCGCTACTGAGCTCAGAAGACTTCCTTGGCTTCTCATAGGGGTGGTCCAGGCTGGTCTCCTTCCAGGGACTGTTTTGGATGGGAGCCCGTTCCTGGCCGCCAGATTCAGGTCCTGTTGGCTGTAGGCCCTCAAGGCTCTGGGGTGGGAGAGGCCGTGAAGGTGGTGCCGGTGACTCTGGGGGAGGTTTTGGCGCTTGGGAGTCTTCTGCAGGGGTAGAGGAGGCAGAGGCTGGGGAAACCTGCTCAGCAAGTCCCTCAGCCCTTGCCTTGCTCCCTCAAAGCCTTGACCTACTGCCCCAGGCCATAGTCCCAATCCCAGATAAGAAAAGCTGTTTTCTTCCTAAGGACTCCCTCCCCTCCCTCCCTCCCAGTCTTATTTTAATTTACACCTGCTTCCTCTCTGACTCTCTCTAGCCCACTTTCTAGCATTTGCTTATGGTGCCTTTCTGCAGCTAACTAGTTTTCTTGTTCCTGCCTCACCTAAATGCCCTATTTCCTTATTGGCCTGGGCACACCCTGGCCACGCCTGCATTGCCTTCTTAGTCCACTTTGACCTGACATTCTTAGTGTTTTAAAGCAAGGTCCTTAATTCACAGTCTTGTACTTCCCCAACTCTGCCTTCTTTACAGCCATGGCAAGGATCTTAAGTAGACCATTCCTTGGCTCTAACTGGCTCCACCCAAATATAGCCTCTGAGTGAAGGAGAGACACCCAGAGTAGGCTAGAGCTCACCTTTCCCTTCCTCATCAGAAGGATCCATTGAAAGAGGAGCTTAACTCATCCCCAACCCTCAATGGGGCATGTGCCTGGACAGATACTGACATCAGAGCTCAGAAAGACCCTTGGCTAGTACCCTAAACCTTCCAGTCCCGCTGAGAGTCCTCACTAGGAAACTCTACAAATCCCGCACCATCTTGACCAAGTCCCCAAACTGTCCGTCTCACCTTCCTCCAGGAGCAGCCCATCAGACAGGGAGCTGTCATCAGAGGCACTGAGCTCTGGAAGGAGCAGAGAGAGGAAAGAGAAGTGAGACAATTAACCCAGGGTTGGGCAGCAGTGAGCAAACCCTAGCCCAACTCCTCTCCAGGACAGCAGCTGAATCCCCCCAGGAAATACTGACTCCATGCTAAACAATGCTTCAGGAATTTAGTTCTTAGAGGCAGAAAAAAAAGGTTGACAGGTTAGGCTGGGAGACAAGAAATGTGACTGTAATCACATTCAAATGGGTCTATCCTTAAGCATTTATCATTGAATTAGCCATTTCAATACTCTGGAATACTGTCTCCCCATGAGCCAACACAAGCAGGGCACTTTGGTAACAAAGGAGAAAAGCCAAGAGCCAATTTCGAAAGCACATAGGATGCTGTCTGTCTATCATCTTCAAACATCACAAATGCAACCCAATTCCCCGGTCTTAAAAGCAAGAATTCCTGTGGTACCCACAAGAGAAGTCAGGGTAGAGAGCTGGGCTATGGGGACTCATGATACCAACTTAGGTTGGGGTCTGGCCAGTTGGCCCTGAGATGAGTCGTGTCCACAAGTGCTCTGCAAGTCGCCTGAGGAAGATGGAGCACAGGGCAGCTTCATGTGAAAGAGTTGCAGCTGTCACTCGGGAAACTGGGGGGCTTTGTTACTTTTGCCCTTCAACAGATACAGTGCTTTGGAGTCTGAGGCTGAGTCCGTGTAACCCACACAGAACCCAGAAATCATTTTCAACTGCTTGATGATAAGAAAACATTAATAACAGCTAATATTTCTACTGTGCCAGTGCTTTCCTAGATATGTTGCATACACTAATTCATGTAATCCCTTAACAGCTAAGGTAGATGCTATCATCTCCGTGTAACGGGAAACCCAGCCTTAGCCCATCCAGCAAGGAGATTTTTGTCAATCTACCAAAAGGGCTGCTGCTGCTGAAGAATTCACACCCGGACAGTCTGGCGAAAGCCTGTGCCCTAAGCAACCCATGCTCCTTGAATGGCTCTCCTATCAGCCAGCACGGATCACTACCAGAAAGTTCTAAGAGCAGACAGTCTTAACCATCCTGAAATCTGTCAGGAGAGAGGCTGGCATGGCTGGGCGGTGGAGGCACACGCCTTTAATCTCAGCACTCTATATGCAGAGGCAGACAGATCTCTGAGTTCAAGGCCAGCCTGGTCTACAGAGAAGGTTCCAAGACAGCTTGGGTTACATAGAGAAACCCTGTCTCGGGTGGAAAAAATTAAAAGGGATGAGGAGTGGGCAAACTTTGGCCCACAGACCAAGTCCAGTTCACCTAACCAGAGCTGACCAATAAAGTTGGATTGAGACACAAGTACAGATTCATGATGTCAGACTTCGTCAGCACTAACACGGTAGGTTGGTTGTGATATGAGACCGTACAGCCCACAAAGTCTAAAATTATTCTCTGTCCAGACCTTTACAGAGAAAATTGCCACGGCAGTTCTTCTCCTCTGTGCTGGGCTGCCCCAGTAGCCAGCCAAGGGTTGCATAGTTAACCTTTGTTGTAGGGTTCAGTGGAAGAGAAACGCTCTTCCTGAAATCTCGTTCTCTTGGTTTTTTGTCTTTTACAAAAGTTATTTTATCTTTGGCAAATGTCAGGTTGAAGGGGTTACCCACGTGTTACTCTCTCAGCCCCTTAGTGTATCATGGGTTCAGACTGTAGGCTTTGCTTACAATGTAACAGCCTGGGAAGGAAAACATCAGTCGTTCCCCATCACCTCTCAGGACCACATAAACAAGACATCAGCTCTGTGGACCCAAAGCTGCACCCTACGAGGGAAGTCTGGGGGCACAAAGCTCTGTAGGGACAAAAGCTGGGAGCACAAGCTGCCAACTGCAAATGGCTCCTGAGATGCTCACTGTCTCAGCCCTGTCTCAAGTCAGTCCTGGTTCACTCTGGTCCTTCTCCCCCGGCAGCCATGGCAGAGTACCCCAGGCAGAGATGAAACCACGAGACCAAAGCGACCCTGCCCAACAAATCAAACTGTACGATACAAAGCCACACTCATTCGAATTAAAAACTTAGCTCCTCGGTTACTGGGGGCACAGTTCAAACGTTCAGTAGCTACATGCAGCTAGCAGTCACCACGTTGAACACACAGCATTTCGATCATCACTGGGCTGCTATTAGACAGTGTTGCTCCAGACGGACGCAGTCAATCGACAAACACAAACAGGGCACCCACTCCGTCGGAGGAATACAGGGGGTGGTTCTTGGGCTCGCTTGTAATAAAAATTAGCTCAATACCTGTCTGCTCCTTGCCACCTGCAGAGAGCTGACTAATTAATTACCCTCATCTGGCTAATTACTTTCTCAAATTGAATAACCCTTGTGTGCAAAGAGAGGAGGGTGGAGTTTCGTTTTGACTATTTTTTTTTAATTTTTGGTTTGTTTGCTTATTTTTCCTTTTTAATTCAAAACACCCTCTAGCCTCAAACTAATTATTAATCTCTTTCTACTTCCTCCTTCCCAGGTGAGTACAGCAGACAGAGGAGCCGAGAAACAGGAACAACTTGTCTAGAACAGCCTCCTTTTGAGCTCCCAAGTCAGACACTAGAACCCAGAACCTCAGGCTCGTCTGGAGGGCGGGGTCCGTGTGGGAGCCACACAAATCACAGGCTATACCAGTTGGTTCCTCTGCCCTCTCTCTCCTCTCGGACTAAAGGCTCTGAGAATATCAGCCTTCTTCCCTCCTACACAGGGTTAAGCCAGAGCCCTAGGCATGTCCTGGCCTGCTTCTTCACTTCCAACAAGGAGTGTCATCAGTCACAATGGCAGTAGTAGTGACATTCCCCCCAAAGCCCCGCCCTGCGCAAAAGCTCCTGGCAGTGCCAGCACCTATGGGCAAAGGAGCTGAACAGTACATGTTAAGAGGGACCAGGGGTGTGGAGACAGGTCACATTTCTACACTAATGGCTCCTTCAAGTACAGAGGTGGCCCTCGGGGACCATTATACCTCCATCAGCATGTGCCTTACCAGGGCCTGTGGGAAATGAAGAGCTGAGAATGACTTTTTCCTTAGAGTCTTGGTGAGTGACAGTGATGTCCTATATTAGGGCCAGAGCCACTGAAAGCAGAATAGGGTCTGGCCACTAGGCCCAGTTTTCCTGGTCAGTCAAGACACGGAAGAACACGTTGTTCCTTGCCATCAACGCCAGGCTTCCAAGGGTGGCCTGGCTGGTGTCTGTTCAGACGCTTCGTCCTGGAGGTCACAGGTACTGAAAGCAATGCCTGCCTGACGCACACAGCATGGGGCGTGGAGAGGACCTTGAAGCTTCTACTGTGTCCAGCCAGGGAAGAGAAGAATTGCAGGGCAAGAACCAGCTGATATTCGAGTATGGACCGGGACATGGGGAAGCCTGCTGCTCCCCAGGCTGAGCCTGAGGCTCTGGGTAAAGAGCAGCTTGTTCCTCTTACCACTTCCTTCAGACACAGCCAAGCAAGAGACTCCAGGGCTGAGCTGGGACTGGAGGAATGGAGGCTACAAGTCCCAACCTGACAGGATTTGGGTCAGGACAAAGAAAACGGTCCCACCTCGGGGCTCAAAAGCACTAGAAGCTCACCAGACCGGACACACTGAAGTCATTTGGCTGGCTCTGGTTCTGAGGTGCCCCGCAGCCCCATCTCTGGGTCAGGGCTCAGTCACTAGGCTACAAGAACGGTTCAGCACTCTTGACCAGTTGCAGACACTGACGGGACTGTAGAGGTATGACTGGATTTCAGTCTAAACACCCATGCATATGTGGCCCTGAACCCATCAGTCATTGGCTACCCATAGCAACAGCAATTCCCTAAAGATGCTGAACGAGCATCGCTGCAGAGCCTTCTGTCTACTGCACTTTTCTCCCTGAAGATAGCATTTGAGTTTGAATAAACACTTGGATTACTATCAGAGAAATGCCTTCTGTCTATAAAGTCTTGTGGGAGCGGTACACTACGTGAGAGATGCAAACGGAATGAAGGTCTCCCAGAGTTGAGATGCCTTGTGGGGTACATAGGTAAGAAAGGACCTGTGTGGACCCAGAAAGGAGTACCCTGAAGGTGCTAACGAGAAACATTATTAGCGCAGGCGCTAGCCGAAAGCATAACACAGGGCCACTCTGGCCGTCCCACAAGAGCTGTGTGAGGCTTGCATGGCTCAGGACAATGGGCTCACCTCTGCCCAGGGAGGGCGCAGTGGTAGGAGGGGGCTCACTGTTCCTCCGCCGATCACCCAGGCAACGCTGAAGGTCCCGCAGCTTCTTCTCCTCCTGCAGCGCAGCATGCTTCCTCTGCCTGCGTGCCTGTCTGCTGAGGTTCTCCTCTGCACACAGCCTGCGAGCCGCCTCGGTGATCTGAAGCTGCAGAGCCAACTGGCGCTCCAGGCTGCTCAGGGGGTCCTGAAGGAGGGGTTGGGGGTGAGGGCTAAGAGGGTCCTCGGCGCTTAGGGGACAGAAGTCTCCAAGAGGCTCTGACCCAGTTGTGAGCAGACTACAGTGTCCAGAGATACACAGCAAAAGGTGGGGCACTGGGAGCAGCCCAGAGCCAACTTGTCACCCTTGAAAAGTTGCCACGATCGTCCCACCCCCTGCTACCTGCTATTCCGGGCTGGGAGAAGACTTAAGTAGGTCACTTTCCTTCCTGACCCCAAAGGACCAAGCATGTCAACCTACAGGAATCTCTCCAAGAGGAAGGTCATTTAGGGTTGGAGTGACCCTACTCCCTTCCACCTAGGCTGAGAAAGGACAGGCCTCGTGCCACACCAACCTCCCTGAATAGGCAACTGGCTCTTTGAGCTGGTTATTGGTCTTTTTAATCCTCTGCCACAGGGGCCGAGCTGCTGAGGTGGCATGCCTACTCAGAGCCATCTGGCCCACTCCTGAGAAGCCTGGGATTGGCCACCACCCACATGGATGACAGGGATTGCCAGTGCACTGCTGGTAGTCAGCCTTTGGGGATGAGGTACAGCGACCACCTCCTCTGACGTTCCTCACCTCTCTGTGGAGGGCCCACTCATCCAGCTTGTACGCTGCTCCGATCCTGCGCCGGACCTTGGGGGCCTTCTCACCAGGCTTAAGGGGATACTCTGCCGGCAAAGTCCCAGTCAGCTCCTAGAGGGGGGCAGAGTCAAGTCGGGCCCCTTCACCCCTCTCTGCTTGCCCAGCCCTTGACCGATCATTTAAAACTTCCCATCCAGCTCCACACTGCATGGACCTGACATCCCAAAGGCCCCTGAAATGGCAGGACACTTGTACCCCTGCTCACCTCATCCCATCTGCCACAGTTGTCTTCCTCCCCCACCCTTGAAGAACACTTTTTCTCCCTTTGCCTTCTCATTCTCTCTGGTCACTTCCTCCTGAGGGCCACCCTGACCCAAGGTACAGCTATCAAATGCACTTCCATCTCTTTGGCCCCTCTGCACATCCCCTCATCTCTTCCTTTCCTATACTTGAGACCCTACTCAGGTCTACCCAGTGTCCAGGTCAAACCCAAATGACAGAAACTCTAGGCCCACACCTCAGTCTAATTTCCAATCCCCTAGAAGGGGTTTCCCCTTGGCATAGTTTTGGGGTTCCTCAGATGAATGCTAAGTTTGTGGGGGGCAGGGACTTAGGAACCTCACCGCCTCCCTCAGGCAGAGTCTGCGAAGCTCCTCCAGGCAGGCCTCCAGCCTCGCTTCCAGAGCCCTCTGCTGCTTGCGCACTGCATTGGTCAGCTCTTTCATTGGAGAGACAGGGCTATCTGGGCCTGCAGGGAGATAAGAGACACTTGCTCAGGAACGCTGAAGCAAGGCATCCCTAGGACACTGTTGGCCACCTTTGGGGAAATGCACACCCATACCGTCTCATGCTTGCCCACAAATTACAGGCTAGCCGTTATGGCTTGTGTCACAGCCACATCATGTCTCCTGGCTGCTATAGTTCAAAGGGAGAGCTGTCCCACCAGGGTGACCTGGGTGTGGGAGGGGCCCATGTGTCTTCTCTTCCTCCTCCTCTCCCGTCCTCTATCAAAACCAGAACAGACTAGATCCACAGGCTCAAGCATAGTAGGGATGGGACATTAACACCAGCGAAATACAGTGTTCCCACTTCTTAGTAAGCACTGGAGCTGAAGATGGACAAAACTGATCTCTGCTCCAGATAGGACAGGAACTCCTGGCTGGTTGATGCCTTCCAGCAAGGAAAACAGCAGTTCCTTGAGGTGCCAGATCTTCCAGCCATTCCACTTCTCCAGCAGGAACCCCTCCATTCCCTCCTCTCCCCAGCCCTTTGGGAGGTCTAGCCCAGCTAGCCTAGGGCCTAGGGACTCACTCTGAAGTCAGGGAGCAGGGCAGGGGAATTTCCTGGATCCACTCACCAGACTGCAGGATGATGCCGCTGTCGGAGTCACTGACTTCATCCTTACTCTCCATGATGAGTTTCTGGGAAGAGGGGGCACAGAGGAAGGAGGGGCTGCGCTGGTCCCAGCCTGGGCCAGGATGTGTAGGTAGTCTGGAGTGTTCCCAGCTTTTAAGAGAAGATAACAACCAAAATGCTCTATGAAGTCTCAATGCTTGAGTGTCGGGAATGGAAGTGCAGATTGTGTCTCTGGAATGATCTGGGGTGAGGGGTTCTCAGTGCACTCTGGGGTGCGAAGACATTCCAAGGGAGGGTTCAGCCTAGTCCCCCACTTCCCCCGCAAAAAAATCCTCTGGGTCCAAAGGGGCCTACTGCACTGGTGGCTGTACAAAATTAAGAAAGAGAACAGAGAGAAGAAAAGGAGGAGATGGGAAGATTGGACAGGCTGGCAAAGCAAGGAGATGCCAAGGACTCTTCATAGGTATGACTGTTCTCAGCTTGAACACGGGAGACTTGAGGCATGGCCTACTGCCCCACTGTTTGAAAGCATGATGAGAAAATGCCTGGACAGTGGGCACAAAGCCAAGGCTGGCCAGGGGCCCAAGAACCGGTGCACCATGTTGTCTGGACCTGGTCATTCACCAGGCAGGGGAAGCAGAGTTGAATCCCAAGTCAGCAGTTTACCCTAGGAAACTTCTCAAGGGGGAGTTAACCTGCAGACCCTACACCCCACAGCTAGGGTGGAGGGGATCTATTGGATTGTTGGTAGAGACAATGGCAGATTAGAAGTTACCAACGACAGAAAGGAAAACACGAGTTCCTCTGACTGGTCGTCACTTTGATGGTGTAGGTGCAGCCCAGCACACCACTCACCACAACACCTGTGACCACCCCTATCTCTCTCCCAAACCCACACCCTCGGTGGGATCCCAGCTGGCCAGGGTTGGCAGCTGTTAGCTAGAGCAGGGGTGGGGAGGGGAGGGTGGAGTCCAAGCAGAGGTCTGGAAGGAGAGGCCAGCCACCTCCTCACTGAGTCAGCCCATTGAGCAAGAGTCCAAAAGTCCTTCAGAGTTTCTGTCTGGGGCTCATCCTGCTGCCTCCAGAGCACAACGGCTGCAGGGAGGGGGGAGGGGGGCTCCGTCGCTGCATGACAGACGACTGAGCAGAATGGTAGAGAAGAGGGGCCCACTACGGTCAGCTAGGCTCCCCGTGTCTGCCAACTGAGCCCCCAGAGAGGGTACAGAGCGAGCACAGCTTATCAGGGCTCTGTGGGCAGTGACACTGAATGAAAACCACGGCCCTGGAACTGACATGGACATTTTTTGCACTCTGGAATTTCAGTTTTTCAGGCAAAGTCTAGAGGATGAAAAGGAGAATAAAAGAAATACAAGTTGACGAGGTGGCTTTGCAAACGCACTGAAGACTGGTCGTCCGACCCCCAGAGCTTCCAGGAGCTTAGAGTGACTGGTAGTTTCCTTTAGCTCAAGTCCTTTCTAGCACAGAGAAGCAGGCAGCTGGGCCTTCCTGCCACCCTCCCCAGAAGGGGGCAAGATCATCTTAAACTAAGAAGCAGGACCAGGACTCTAGCAGGGCTGGCAGCTGGCACCTGAAGCCAGTTTGCTTTGGACAGAGGGAGGAGGTAAGTGGGAGGGAAGCTATCAATTAGTCACACTTGTTAATTAATTATTAACCACTAAGAAGTTGCCTTGAAAGGCTGAAATAACTCGGGCCCTCCCTTGGGATGGGGGGTGGGGTAAGGAGAGGGTCAGACTGCGGCAGACAAGGGTGTTTTAGCATGCCTCTCCTTCAGGCTTTGTTATTATTCACCATGGACCCAGCCTCATCATCTATCGCCAGGGTCCACTCTGGGCTCACTTGCTGCTCCAAGGAGGGCAAGGAGATCAGGCTCAGAGACCTGTATTCATTCCACCATCAGTTGTGCAGCTTCCTGGGACAGCTGAGGATGGACTCTGGCCTTCTAAGCCCCAGTTTTCCTCACAAGGACAAGGAAAATCAGAAAGGCCTACGGCCCTTCCCAGGCCCTATATCTGAATTAGGACCTCTCTGGGCAAGACCAGACAAAGAATAATACCAGTACTGACACAGAGCACAGCTCTCCAATATGAAACTTTCCCAGAGTCCACAAGGGCAGCCCAGACCCACCAAGAAGAGATCGGGCCTTGGTGTGAAAGTTCTTACTTTAGAGAAGGGCAGTTTCGATAATGTCCCCACACCTCTCCAACTCAGGAGCCTGTCTGCCCCACTGCTGTTCCCAGGCAGCTCAGACACTCAGAAGCTATCCCCAGCAGACACACACACACACACACACACACACACACACACACACACACACACGCTCAAAGCTATCCCCAGACAAAGCCCAAGGGAGAAAGAAGGCTTTGAAAGGGGGAAAACTCCAGCATCCTCAGGGATGCCATTGGGAGTCCTCCCCATCACAAATGTGCCTCCAAAGCCAGGTCCTCTCTCTCTGCCCCAGCTCATCTGTTGGAAATTTAGGCCTACTCATAGACACAGGTTCCCTGTTTCCAAACTCATTTAGCAGTCCCCCAATTACCCCTGAGCCCAGAAATGATTTTAGGAGTAAGGGAATGTTACCATGTCTGGTTGGGGATCCTTCCATTTCCTGGTCTGCCTGCTGCTCAACCCCAAACATTGTCCTTACCCTGCCCAACTCTCACCTGCTCCAAGCTCAGTCCAGATCAAGGAAGACTCCTGCTTCCAGATCAGGGCATTGAAACACCTCTCATGTCACCTCAAGGTCTCCCAGGCTGCCTGGTGCTCTTGCTCCCAGGAAGCTCACCACATGCTGCTAGCCGCCTCCTGGCTCTCTCTCCCTCTCATCAGGTCCCGCCTGCCTGTTGTCCCTCCCAGGCGGCCGGGCCAGGGGAACCAGGTTACCTGTTATGACTTGAGTCAGAGGGGAGGAGCAGGTGAGCAAGTCCTTCCCTGAACTAATCCGGCTGCTGGCAGTTGCCAGCAGGCAGCTCCTAGGCCTCTGCACTTCCGGGCGGAGGGGAGCAGGGAAAAGGGGCTCCCCATGAAAGAGAACCAGAAGGCAGCAGAGTCAAGTTTCCGTAGCCACAAGGAACCCTAATAGTGTGCTGAGCTACGAATTGCTTCAGTGCCCTCCAGTCCCCTCCTGTCTCCCTTGTCTCACTTTCTCTTTCTAGAAATTGAGGAATAAGTCCCCCCCACACAAACAAAACAAAACAAACAAAAACCAAAACAGAGTAAGAAACTCTTTGTCCCAGGGAGCAACTTGGAAAACCTAGGCTCACAGAGTCACAGCTCTCCTGACACACTGGACTAAAGATCACAGCCTCAGTCCTTCCCAGATTAGGATCTCAAAACCTCAGACTGAGCTGGGGGGTTGTGGCAGGCACCACTAGCAACTTGTAGTCCCAACTACTTGTGATCTGAGGCAGGAGGATCACATGAGCCCATCCATAGACTGAGGACCAGCCTGGGCAACAGAGGAAGATAGTAATCTGAACAAACAGACAAGCAAACAAAAACAACAAAAAACCAGAAGGAAACGGTAGCTGTGAGTCTATAGAACTCATTGGTAGACTACAAGCCAGAGGTCTTGGGTTTAAAATCTTAGACCTAGAAAAGAAACAAAACCAAAGGGACAACAGAAACAGGCCAGGGCTGCTTTTGCAGAGACTCTAGGATGCTAGGCAGATGGAGGACAGCGCTGCTTTCTTCGAATCCCAGCCACATCAAGAGCACCACATCCCATTTGCAATCTCTGTGCACCCCAAACAATGCTATACCTGGGGCACTGACCCACACTACCTTATCATCCCTTATTCCATACAAAAGCAACAGTAACCTCCAACCTTAGCGCCTTCTCCATACTCACTAAAACGGACCTTTGTCCCTGCAAAAAGCCAGCCCCCAGGCTCTCTGTCCCACCCCACGGACCCTCAGGCAAACAAAAAATTGCTTGGACTACGTTGCTTTGGAGTGGCGAGCAGAGCAGTTGTGGTCTGCTCCCAGAGGCTAGAAGGATACAGCAGACTGGCCTGTATCTCTCAGATCTTTGTCTCATCACCTCCCACCCTCCACCTTTGGGATCCAGGTCTCAGGTCTCAATGCACACCCAAGCTACTTCCTTCTCCCAGCGCCGCCAGGGGACCCAGTGCTCCCACTCCATGCCCTAGCTGGCTGTTACGCATCTCCTGTGCACAGCTATGTCACAGGCTGCCACCACCTTTCACCAACAACACCGTTCCTTCTCTGACACAACCCCCCTCCCATACCTTTACATTCCGGTACACACCCTCTTTCCAAACAATGCTAGCCCGAGTCTCACAGGCTGACCACCTCCTCCAAGCAGAGGCTGAGGGGCCCTCACCGGGGACACACCCTCCCCACTGTGGGGAACCAGCTTTCTGAACCTTCCAAAGAACCCACAGCCTTTCCCATCCCCCCCCCAACAAGTCTTCCACAATACTGCAGTCCCCTCCCATCCCCCAACAGGTTTCCGTGTTCTTCCAGTGTCTGAAAGGGCTTGAGCTGCCTTGGCCCATCCCCC
Source organism: Mus caroli (assembly GCF_978045245.1). Classification (NCBI taxonomy): domain Eukaryota; kingdom Metazoa; phylum Chordata; class Mammalia; order Rodentia; family Muridae; genus Mus; species Mus caroli. The sequence continues at coordinate 132,833,831 of NW_028227256.1, forward strand.
AGTTCCAACTGGGGGCTGTGGTGGAGTTTCTAGAATCAGCTCATAGTTCAGTTTTAAATGTATAAAACAAAGAGACCAATTACGAAGCCCAATCATGCTGAAATACAGTTCTGAAACCATAAGAACAGATCATGTATACTTCGTTATTAATATTAAACAGGACCCAGCAACCGGTCATTTCAAACAACCCATGAATGAAACTCTTTACATATAACCGACCTCATGTGAAAGTCACAGGTACTGCTGCTGCTGCAGCAGCCTGGAGTGTAAGTTTTAGAGTCAGCTGAGCACTCTGGCCTCAGGTAACCTCATCTGAATTCAGGGGCCAAAAGCAAACTCGGGTTAAGGCCTGTACACACCGGGACATACATTCTTTAAACTGTCTTCCAGGAAAAGCCTCCAGGCTCTCAATAATGATTCTCAGCGCTTGAAAACCAGCTTTTCAAGAACAGACTTGAGCAGAAGCCAGGTCACTGATATCACAAACCCAAACCCCCTCTAGCAGAACATACCCCACCCCACCCCCAACACACACACACACACACACACACACACACACACACACACACACCAAGAAATAGGCAACCTGCAAAGAGGAAAGCCCGGGAGCCAATCAGCAGCTTCCTCACTCTTCGATGCCCACCTACCAAGGAGGAAGGCTTACCCTCCGGGCCTCCTGCAGGAGGCTTTGCAATGGAGCTCTTTTTTTTTTTTTTTTTTTTTTCTCTCGTTTTGCAGAAACTCAGCACTGGCAGTGGCTTCCATTGAAGATGGGCATCAATCCGTTGCTCAGCAATAGACTTACAGACCAACCTGCTTGCACTGAACCAAGTCCAAACGCGGCATCCCCCCCAATCCACTAGAATCTAGGGTTTGGAATTAGGCTGACCTAACAGTCCTCCTGCCAAGATGGATGTTATCGGAAGACACCATCAAGGGATAGGTGGGCACTCTCCAGAGGAAGCTTAAAACTAACTTGGAACTCAGCACCCATTTTCCCTGATCCCAGGTTCCAGAGCCACTGGCTACGAGGACAGGCGAGAAAGTGAGGTTTTCTAGCACCGGAATCCCATCTAGGTGGAAGACAAGCCCTTTCCACGACAGCCACCTCTTCAAAACCTTTCGTGTCTAAACTCTTTCACAGACCTGTAACCAAATATTACTCCGCTCTCTCCGCTGCCCCCGAAGTTTCTGTGATACTTTAGGGGTCAAAGTTTTTAAAACTACGTCCTTCAACCTGACCACATCAGCCCAACAGCACCCAGCAAAGCACAGCCACCAGCATTCCCACGATTACTTAGTGCATTAACAAATCAATGACCAGCCGCGGAGCTCACAGCCGGGAAAAAAAGCACGGGAAATAGTCGGGGACTATCTGGGCAGGAGGGGTGGAAGAATATCTGTTTTCTGTCTCCACTCCTCTCTGGCCACTAGGAAAGGTGTTCACCTCAACTAAGCCAGGGTGGAGAACTAGGGGTAACAGAGGATGCACCCTGAAATCAAACCTCTAAGGCTCTCCGTAAAAAGCCCCTTTGTCCTGTCCCCCCCAGCCCCTCCCCCACCGCGCCCTCTCCTTCCAGGCCGGCCTGGGACTCGGGCTCCTTTTGTTTGCCTGCTTTCTGCCTTCTCGGAACCTGGCCAGGAGAGCCACCGGCCGGGGGAGAGAGTCGAAGGAGAAAGGTTGGCCGTTGGAAACAGCTTTGGGGTAGAAATTCAGGAATGCTCGACCCCTTGGTAAAATTACCCCCTTTCCCTGCAAGACTCCCTCTGCAGAGGATGAAGACCGAAGTTCAGGAGCTCGATTCCCCCCAGTTCTCCCGCGCTCCGTTCACTAAGTTTCCGCCTTACCTGTCCCACCGAGCTCTGGCACCTCGCGCCTGCCCCCGCGCCCCCCGCGCCGGTCGCGCAGCTTCAGGACCTGTTGGTCCCGCCCATCTTCCCTCTCCCCAAGGCTCCCCCGGGCCTCCCCTCCCCGGAGGTATTTCATTTAACTTCGGCATTTGCAGCATCCCAAATGTTAAAGATCCCAAGACATCTGTCCCCTGGGGCATACCAAAGACCCAGTGAAGAGAGGGGAAGATGCTAGAAGGGATTCGAGATTCTGAACCCAGAGACGGGGCGGGGCCTCACGTTGGGCTGGGACACTGCCAGCCCAAATGTGCATCCTGCGGGAGCAACAGCGCGAGGGGCGACGCTGCCCCCTATCTCCCCCATTCACGCAGCCTCGTGGTGTGACACCCCCTACTAGACCGGTTTCTGAAATCTGGGCGGGGCGAGGCTCGACTAGAGGTCCTAGGGGCCGCCTTTCATCCCCTCTCTCTGGCCCGGCTGGGGGCAGTTTTCATTCCGAAGACCCAAGCGTGGAAGAATGAAAGGAGACGGCACGCCCCTCCCCCTCCTCGCCTATCCTTTCTGGCGGCCGGGGACTGCGGCGCGATCGAACCGTGGTCGCCTCCCCTCCGTAGTTCCCAGCCTTGTCCCTTTTGGGGGCGGCGGGCAGAACTCCGGCTTTGGCGGCAAGGCACACACTCCTGGGCAGCGCCTCCTGCTGCTTGCGACAAGCCCACGAAACTATCCATTCATTCAAACGCGCTTTCCCCCTTTTCCGTTGGTTGTTTACATTGGTGCTGTCCTTGCCAGGGCCAAGCATGGCAGTTCAAAGTTCAGACTACTTCACTAGGAGGGTTCTTAAGTCCAGATCAAGCTTGTATACGTTTGAAGACCAAAAACCAACGGATAGTGGAGGTTGACCCAGGCTGAGGGTCCCCAAAGCCTAGCCAGAGGAGTGTGCTCTCTAAAGAGGGACCTTTAACAGGCAGGATGTACAAGACATCTTGGCAAGGGAACACAGCAGGACCTAAGAGCTGTAGGGGATTTAAGATAGAGGTGGGGAGGGAAAGGAAGATTTGCAGTTACAAGAGTAACTTGTGCACTGGCGGAAAGAACAATCAGACTTTTCTGAGTCTATTGTAGACTGGCTCTGAATTGACACTGATCCCAAGAAACACTGTGGCCCTCCAGTTAAAGTAGGGGCTTATGGAGGACAGGTGATTAATGGAGATTTAACTGATGTCCAGCTCACTGTAGGTCCCCAAACTCATCCTGTGGTTATTCCCCCAGTTCCAGAAATGTATAATTGGGATAGATACACTATACTTAGAAGTTGGCAAAATTCTCACATGGGTTCCCTGACCTGTGGAGTGAGGGCTGTTATGATTTGAAAGGCTGAAATGGAAGCCTTTAGAGTTGCCTCTGCCTAAGAAAATAGTGAATCAAAAACAGTATCATATCTCTGGAGGAACTGTAGAAATCAGGGCCACCATCAAGGACTTGAAAGAGGCAGAGGGTGGTGGCTCCCACCGCATCTCCCATTAATTCTCCCATCTGGCCAGTGCAGAAGACAGATGGACTGTGGAGAATGACAGTTGACTATTGGAAACTAAATCAGTTAGCAACTCCAACTGCAGCGGCTGTACCAGACAGTGTACTTGCTTGAGCAAATCCAGGTATTTCCTGGTACCTGGTATCCAGCTATTGATCTGGCAAATACCTTCTTCTCAGTACCTGTCCACATGGACCACTAGAAGCTGTTTGCTTTCAGATGGCAAGACCAGCAAGTTTTGCCTCAAGGATATATTAACTCTCTTGCCCTGTGTCATAACTTAGAAGGTATCTTGATCGTCTGTCTCTTCTACAAAATATCACACTAGTGCACTATATTGATGACTCTATACTGATTGGAGTAGGAGGTAGCAACCACTTTGGACTCATTGGCAACACATATGGATATCAGAAGATGGGAGATAAATCTGGCCAAAATTCTAGGATTGTTTACCTCGGTAAAATTCCTAGGAGTCCAGTGGTGTGGGGCATGCAGAGATATTCCTTCTAAAGTGAAGTTATTGAACCTGGGCCCTCCCACCACCAAAAAAGAAGCACATTTAGTGGGTCTATTTGGATTCTGGAGACAGCACTTTTCTCACTTGAATGCATCACACAGGCCCGTTTACCAAGTGACTTGCAAAGCTGCTAGCTTTGTGAGGGGCCTGGAACAGGAGAAGGCTCTTTAACAGATCCACGCTGTCCTATCACTTGGACTATATATATGATCCAGCAGATCCAATGATACTTGAGATGTCAGTGGGAGATAAAGATGCTATTTAGAGCCTTTGGCAGGCTCCTTTAAGTGAATCACTGAAGAGACCTTTGGGATTTTGAAGCAAGGCTCAACCAACATCTGCAGACAACTATTCTCCCTTTGAAAGATAGTTCCTGGCCTGCTATTGGGCCTTCGTGAAAACTGAATGTTTGACAATAGGCCACCAAGTTACCATGTGACCTGAACTGCCCATCATGAGCTGGGTGTTATCTGACACTCCAAGTCATGAAGTAAGACGTGCATTCCATTATCAAACAGAAGTGGTATATACATGATCGGAGCCTGAGCAGGTCCTGAAGGCACAAGCAAATTACATGAAGAAGTTGTCCAAATACCTATGGTTCCTATTCCTGTTACAGTGCCATGAGTGTATCGATAGCCTCATGGGGCGTTCCCTATGATCGGCTGACTGAGGAAGAGAAGACCAGGGCCTGGTTTACTTTACTGATGGCTCTGTGAGTTATGCAGGTACCACCCAGAAGTGGACAGCTGCAGAATTACAGCCCCTTTCTGGGACACCCCTGAAAGATACTGGTGAAAATAAATCTTCACAGTGGGCAGAACATAGGGCAGTACACATGGTATTACAGTTTGTTTGGGAGAAGAAATGACCAGATATACCATTGTTCAATGACTCATGGGCTGTAGCCAAATGGACTGATTGGATGGTCAGGAACTTGGAAAGAGATCACCATTGGAAAATTGGTAGGAAAGATATTTGGGGAAGACGTATGTGGATAAATCTCTCCAAATGAGCAAAGGATGTGAAGATATTTGTGTCCCATGTATTCTCATCAAAAGGTGGCTTCAGGCAAGGGAGAATTCAGTAATAAAGGGATAGGATGGCCCATCCTGTGGACAGACAGCCTCTTTCTCTAGCCATTCCTGCCATTGCCCAATGGGCACATGAACAAAGTGCCCATAGTGGGGTTATGCATGGGCTCAGCAACACGGACTTCCACTCATCAAGGCTGACCTGGCTACAGCTGCCACTGAATGCCAGATCTGCCAACAGCAGAGACCACCACTGAGCCCCAGATATGGCACTGTTCCCCAAGGTGACCAGCCAGCAACCTGGTGGCAGGCTGACTATATTGGACCACTTCTTCCTTGGAAAGGACAACATTTTGCTCTTTCAGGGATGTATATTTACTCAGATGATAGATTTGTCTTTCCTGCACATTAGGCTTCGGCCAAAACCACCATCCATGGTCTCACAGAAGGCCTTATCCACCATTGTGTTATTCCACACTGTATTATGTCTAGCCAAGGAACTCATTTCACAGCCAAAGAAGTGTGACAGTGGGCCCACGATCATGGAATCCACTGGACTTCCCATGTTCCCCACCATCCTGAAGCAGCTGGTCTGATAGAAAGATGGAATGGCCTTTTGAAACAAAGTTACAGTGCAAATTAGATGGCGGTGTCATGGAGGACTGGAACAGGATTCTTCAGAAGGCAGTCTATGCTTTGAATCAGTGCCTGATATATGGTACAGTTTCTCCCATAGCCAGGATCCACAGGTCCAGGAATCAAGGAATGGAAAAGGAAATAGTTCTACTCACTATCACTCCTAGTGACCCTCTAGGAAAATTTTTGTTTCCTGTCCCTACAACTCTAGGTTCTGTTGGCCTAGTTTTGGTTCCGGAGGGGAGAGTGCTCCTACCAGGAGCTACAACAAACATTCCATTGACCTGGAAGCTCAGACTTCCCCCTGGTCATTTTGGGCTTCTATTGCCCTTAAACCAACAGGCTAAGAGAGGAATAACAGTGTTAGGAGGGGTGATAGATCCAGATTACCATGGGGAAATTGGATTACCTTCCCACAATGGAGGTAAGAAGGATTATGTCTGGAGTGTAGGAGATCCTTTAGAAAGCCTGTTAGTACCATGTCCTGTGATTAAAGTCAATGAGGAACTACAGCAGCCTAATCCAAGCGGGATGACAAAGGGCACAGACCCATCAGGAATGAAGGTATGGGCCACTCCTCCAGGAAAAGAGCCAAGACCTGCTGAGGTGCTTGCCGAGGGTGGAGGAAACCCAGCATGGGTAGCAGAGGAAGGTAGTTATAAATTCCAGCTAAGACCACGTGACCAATTGCAGAAAGGAGGATTATAAGTGACATGAGTTCTTCTGTTTTATTTTGTTACTAAAAGTGTTTCCTAAGGGACATTGACCTATTCTAAATTTACAAAGAATTTGCATTTGCACGAGGGATAGTTATATTATGTTAGGCATCATTATGACCTGATAATTGCTTATGCATTTACAGTTACACAAGGGATAGGTATTATCATGGTAGGCTTATTATGATTTAGTTATTGTTTTCATTTGGACATGAGATATGATTTGTGTCAAGTTGACAAAGGGTGGATTGTGATAACTATTCTCAATTTTCAGTTTGTGTGGTTCGTATATATGCTCCGCCCAGGGAATAACACTATTAGAAGGTGTGGCCTTGTTGGAGTAGGCGTGTCACTGTGGGTGTGGGGTTAAGGCTCTCACTCTAACTTCCTGGAAGTCAGTCTTCCACTAGCAGCCTTCAGATAAAGATGTAGAACTCTTAGTTCTGCCTGCACCGTGCCTGTTGAGACCCTTATGGACTGAACCTCTGAACCTGTAAGACAGCCCCAATAAAATGTTGTTCTTTATATAACTTGCCTTTGTCATGGCGTCTGTTCACAGCAGGAGAACCCTGACTAAGACAACTTGACTGTATCTGGAATGAACTACAACCCAGAAATAAAGGGCATATTTGCGACCAGATCTTGAGGTTGGAAGACACAAGCTTTTGATTCAGATCTTGAGGTAGGAATGGCACACACCTTTAATCCGGATCTTAAGGCACACCTTTAATCTGGGCCATACTTTCCCTGGAGGCCTCCATAAGGACAGTGGAAGAGGGAAGGATTCGTTCTTCTTCAACTGCTTGCACTTACTTGACAGCACAGCTATTGGCGCCTACTTCTTTAGGATTCCGGCTTATACAGAAGACCAGCTAAACTACCCAGCCATGTGGAACTGAGCAACTACAAGATTCTTGAGCTTCTCATTCATAGCTGCTCATTGCTGGGTTAGTTGGACTGAAGCCTATAAGTCATTCCAATACATTCCATATATATGTTCATCCCATAAGTTCTGTAACTCTAGAGAATCTTGACTAGTATGAGACCCGAGAGGAGAAATGTTGGGCACTTTTAGAGCTGAGGCAAAGGATACCTTTGGAGTTGCCATTATTATTTGTGAGTGTTACTATTGATTAAGATCAATAGTAACTAAGTTGACTGTTGCGGCCCGCCCGCGGTCCACAACACGAACGGTTCACTGAGAATGGCAGTTCCCTGCAAAGAGAGGTAACTAGACGGGGCGGAAGAAACAATGGAGTCAAGACAAACAGATTCTGATCAAGACTCAATTTAATATTTCCAGACACTCAGTTTATAAAGGAGGGGGGAGGGAACCCAATTTCCCGCCGAGTAACTCAGGGTCCAGTAGCAGGACGAACACGTGTGTGCCTCCAGGCAGCAGAGTCAGGTTCCAGCAGTGGGCGTGGCAGGACGAATGAGCCGATAGCTCCACCCCAGAGCAGGCAGGCTCCAGGCTGGGGGAAGGGAGGCCACATTTCCCCCCATTAGATAACAAAAATAAAAATAAAAAAGGGGTGGCCTGTGGCAGAAAAATTATCTATGTTCAATAGTTCTGCCTAAGTTCCTAGGGCTAAAGAAAAAACCTATTTCCGTGGGATTTCTTAACTATTCTAATGGTAAACTGTATCTGGCTAAGGCTGTAGGCTCTGACTTTATAATGCTAATTAGTGCTGAATAGGTAGCTACCTGTTTGCCTTTTAAGTAGGGCGTTGGAACCCTGGCTGAGTTTAGCTAAACAATTTTAGAATAACACTGAACTGATAATTATCCACAATTTTGGGTGACAGGCAGGGGAAACAGTGAGAAGCGATTAAGACTGGCTGGCTCCTAGTACAAGGCCAATTGGCTTTTTTATTTTTTGGGTGGGAGGCAGTGAAGGGCCTGCTCTTACGACAGCAAGGTCTCCAATCTCTCTCCCCCCTGTTAATTAAGTTTAAATAGGCAATGCTTAACAGAGGTGATCAAAAGATTTTCTCATCCGTAGATGAGTGGGCCTTAACCTTGACTTGGGTGGACATTAACCTGATCCTCCCGTGAGTATTGTAACAACTCACATCTGTGGCTCTTGGTATCTTTTGGGGAGGGGAGGCAGAGCCGTAAGTATTTTGGTTTTTATCTGGAGTCAGATACCAACCTCTTTTTAAATCAGGTGTGTCGCACAGGGAACTCAGAAACGGTCAAATTGGACCTTCCCTCCGCAGTGATCTCCTGCGCCAAGCGGTACCCATACCGTATTCATATGATTATGAATCAGTATCGCAATTCTGAGTTATTGCGAGGCCTCTATGTGAGACTTGTCAACCTCAGATTTAGCAAGGCCTAGACAAGAATTATGTCACTATTAACACCATTAATTTTGGTTAAAATAGGAGCTAAAAGTCTTTTCTCTTCATCTCTGTTATTCCCAGTAGCCTGAGGAACTAAGGACACCTTGCAGTAACAGCAAGGGTGAAAAGCCAGAGGCCAGTTAAGGGACTAAGCCTATATCTATCAAAATAAGAACTAATCTTTGTAAATATACATGAAATTTCTACTTCCCTAGCTCTCCTGGTAAATCTAAATCCTATCTTAGACTGAAAGGCCACATGCTGAGATTAGCAGAACCACCTGTTTGCTCTTAGGGGCGGGGCGGAGAATGTAGATTGACCTGCTTGAGAGAAGGAAGAATACTAAACAGTTAGAGTGTAGTAATGTAAATTTTCTGTTTGGAGAAGTCAAGGTACTTTATTTGGATGCAAATTGTAAAGCTAAAGTTTATCTCCGGCCTTTTGTAGGGGAATTGGCTCAGAGGAAACAGTGTTTTTTGAGAGCTTCCACTCCCAGCTCAAGAGGAAATTTTAGTCCTCAAGGAGAGACAGAATCTGTGTTTACCTGACGAATTAATCTCTCTGGTAGCCACCGTGCTTCATCTTCATCTCGTGAAAAAACACAAACCGACCCTCTTCCCCAAATTAGGACTGGATCTGGACCCTTCCATTTATTAGTCAAGGGGTCCTTCCATTTTGCCAATGCATAAGAATTAGAAGTAACTGGGTGCCAGCGGCGTTCCGCTGCAGACTGACCTTTATTGTCAGTTTGCAAAAAGTTTAGGACAAATAAGGTAAAGGCAAGATGAGCCTTTGGTGACCTTGGGGAATATGCTCTGAATTAACTTTGCTAGGTAATTTAGAATATAGGAATTTCTAATAATTGAACTGAATATTAGACCAGTCTAAGATTGAGTTAGAATGGCTGGTCACACTGAAGAAGAGTGAAAAATCATTATGACTCTATTAAATGACTAATTTTACTAAGTCTGAATATACAGTCTCTGATGTACTATTGCCATAAAGTTAAAAGGCTAGAAGCTAGTCCAAACTGGAAAAATGACAAGCAAGGATGGATCTAAAACATGAATTTAATCCTTTAGTCCTTTTAATCAGGACACTGAGTTAACTTACCTGTCAGCTCAGCACACGAATTACCAATATGCTTCTGTAGAGTTCTGTGGAGAGAACTTGTTTTTCCCTTTCCTAATAAGGTAGCTGTTTTAGGATCAATTTATAAGCCAATAAGTAGATCCTTTTAAGATACTAAAAAGCATTTATTAAATTTGACATTTTAATCTCAAATTTTGAAAATAAAGGTATGTTTTAAATAGTGTGCATGGAAATGCACTAAATGGTATATATGGGGATACAATTTCTCTCTTTTGTCTTTTAAGAGGTTAAAGTTTAAAATTTTACAATATCTAACCTTTTGAATTAATAACTTTTTGGACAAAACATTTTAAATATTTGGCTGTAAAGGGGCAGTGACTAATTGTACTTTCAATTATTTTTCTTAAGGAAAGGTTGTAACTAGAAGGCTAGAAAAGTTATTAAGAGTCACACGTGCATAATTTATTTATTTATTAACTAGAAATATGTATAAGCAATTGTAAATTTGAGAATTAATAGTATCTGAGGGATGAACAATTTTAAGTAATTATGAGCTCAGAGATATAGCATTGACTATCAATATATAAATTAAGGTTTGATTGTTCAGCATTTTAAAACACCATCTACAGCACACAACCAGATTATTTGTGCTGGAATAGGGGCAACTGTGTGTTAAGACTCCGCTCCACAGCAGCTAGTTGGGCCCACGTGGGCCAAACGATCGGCTGGGAGGATGAGAAAAATGACTTTACAATAATGTTTCTTCTGGCCAAAGAATTGTCTTGGGCACAACTAATTTTTAATTACCAATTAACAACAATTATAAAAGCTTTCTTTATTTCCTGCAAAACCTTTTGCAGCAAACCAAAACACCAAATAACAAAAGGATACTGTCTCTGAATCTTTTGGGTGAGAGCAAGGATTTAAGGTAAACTTCCCTTGAGAAGCATTAGTTAATAAAATATTTTCCACGTAGGAAACAATATATACTGAAAGATTAAAACTTTTGGCTTCTCGTAAAGAAGCAGAAACAATAAACATTTTTCTTACATAATGTAAAGCTATATTAGCCATACATAGAGGCAAAATTTTCTAGTGATTACCAGTTTACTAGAAGCAAAAATCTTTGAATTTAAGCATTATTTTAAACATCTGAATAGATCTGTAACACTGTTAAAAAGAAATTTTCTTGAACACAGGGAAAAACTTTTTTAGGCATTGTTTGCAAGACAAAAGAAAAGGCCACAAGCCGCTCTGGGACTGCCCAGAGCCCTGTATTGACTCAAAGGTAAAATACTTTGTAATCTGAGCATTAATCTTAAATTTGCAATCAAACTGCAAGCTGCAGTCAATGGAACAATGGCAGTTTTAACCATAATTTTTAAGTTTTTGTGCAAGGTTAGGATAATACCTACAACTTTGGGAAAGCAAAACCTATGTTTAAAACAATTTATCACTGTTAAAATCAATATTAGAAGCATTACTGTCATATTACGAAGTTTGGATATCAATTAATACCTATGAATACCTATTAAAGCAAGCTTTAACGCTTTAATAAAGAGGCATTGCTTTATATCTTATCTTAAATTTTACTATTTAGGATAGGAACCACATTAATTATTATCTAAACTAGAAATATCTTAAGAGACTCAGCCTCTAGGGCTGCCTTAGGCCACGTGTCGGAAGGACTCTAAACTTGAGTTATCAAATTTAACATTAACCATCTGTAGCAATGTAACAATTATTAATTTTAACCAACAACTTATGAGCTGAATGCGAAAACATGCAGAGCACATTTTTAATAAAGAACCAAATGAAGCAGTTAATTTTAGACCAATCAGAGAATATTAATCTTTGTAGCTACAATCATAGAATAAAAAAGCACTTTACCATTGTCAAACACATTAATCATGAACCATTTATCAGATTCGAAACTAAGAGGCTGTGTACTTGCTGCTTTTTCTTAAAACGAACATTTTTTCCAATCAGGGGCCCTCCTGCCACGTGTCTGGTTTTTGGCTGAAACACGTGGCAGCTCTCGGCCTTGCAGATAAAGATTTTTATACCATTTTTATTATCCAACATAAAACATAGAACATTCATTCATACAGACTGGACACGAACATACATGAATTGAACACGAGAACAGATTGGTGCACCAGACATAAACAAGACACAAAATGGGGCAGAGTACTCCTGCTATTTGGGACAATTTCCTCCCTCATGATGCAGTTTTTATAACTGGGGCAATCCGCCTGTATTAATTTCCTTTATCCTTAAGCAACTCCTGAAAACTAAACACAACGGCCTAATCATGATTTTGAACCCTTCTTTCCTCCACCTAAGCAGTTTTTTCTAAAAAAAACTGCGGCACACCGCCTGTCTCCGTATCTAGTTCCGATTTACGAACTGCTGACCCAAGTCGAACCAGTGTTGGGTTAGCACTGCTTCAAACTTGCTTCGTATCCTACTGCATCCCCGCAACACTTTCAAAACTGAAATTTTTTTTTTTGGGCTAGCGCTAGCATGTGTACCTGTCCGTTGCTCCGATGCTCCTCCTCCGATACGAAGATTCTTTCCTTTCTTGTGGAGCTCCACACAGCAATCGTTTCTCTTAGCATCTCTCTGCCATTCTTCAGGTCCCAGTTCTGGCGCCAACTGTTGCGGCCCGCCCGCGGTCCACAACACGAACGGTTCACTGAGAATGGCAGTTCCCTGCAAAGAGAGGTAACTAGACGGGGCGGAAGAAACAATGGAGTCAAGACAAACAGATTCTGATCAAGACTCAATTTAATATTTCCAGACACTCAGTTTATAAAGGAGGGGGGAGGGAACCCAATTTCCCGCCGAGTAACTCAGGGTCCAGTAGCAGGACGAACACGTGTGTGCCTCCAGGCAGCAGAGTCAGGTTCCAGCAGTGGGCGTGGCAGGACGAATGAGCCGATAGCTCCACCCCAGAGCAGGCAGGCTCCAGGCTGGGGGAAGGGAGGCCACAGTTGACTAAGATCCAACTTGACAAGATCTAGACTCAAACACAAAAGTCTATGGGGGCCAAACCTATTCAAACCACAGCGTGGACCTTCTGATCTCCCACCAGAATGGCAGCAGAACTTGGCAGTTTCATTTGTAGAATACTGAATTGACACACATGGAAGATGCAAGAGTGAGGCTTGCACCAAGCCAGTCAGGGCAGGCAGTGTGTGGAAGGGTCAGAGTCCCTGCAAGGAGACCTCTAGACATCATTTTGAAGAACTGTGAAAGTGAGGTCTAAGTTGCTTGCAGTGGAGCCCCTGAGATGTTAGAGATGCTAAGACCGTGGGTGTAATGGCTATTCTTGGTTGTCAACTTGACTATACCTGGAATATCCAGAAGTGAAGGTTATACCTGTGAGCAATTTTCTGCTTGGTTTGAAGTGGGTGAACTCACATCTAATCCTGACCTTTGAGGTAGGAAGACAGACACCATTGATCTGGATCCATATGTCTTTGATCTGGATTTTATTTTTTAGAAATTATTTATTTTATGTACATGAGTACACTGTAGCTGTCTTCAGACATTCCAGAAGAGAGCATCAGATCCTATTACAGATGGTTGTGGGGCACCGTGTTGTTACTGGGAATTGAACTCAGGACCTCTGGAATTTCAGCCAGTGCTCTTAACCACTGAGCCAGGTCTCCAGCCCTTGATCCGAATCTTAAGGCTGGATGACACACCTTTAATCCAAATCTTGAACAGGAAGACATAGCTTTAATATGGGCCATATCTTCTGCTGGAAGTATCATTATGTAAGCACATAGAAGAAGGAAGCTTTTGCTCTCTACCTGCTTGCCCTCACTGCTAGCACATCCATTCCTTCACTGGCATTAGAGCCTATTTCTCTTTGGGACTCCAGCACATACTGTAGACCAGCTGAGACACTCAGCTTTGTGTGACTGATCAACTACTAGATTCTTGGACATTTCATCCACAGCTAGCCATTGTTGGATTAGCTTGTCTGCAGCCTCTCAGTCATTCCAATTAATCATATATATGTATATACATAAACATACATATATGGAGAGGGGGAATTCATTCCGTAAGGTCTATGACTCTAGACAACCCTGACTAATACAGTGGGACATCTGCCAGGAAGTAGTGCCCAGGGGAGAGATACTACATGCTTTACAGACAGAGGAAATGGAGAGGCAGGGCTACCCAAGCCCTATGGATCTAAAGATTGCACCAGGAGCCTCAGATGCCAGACCTTTTGCTACAGGGTTTGGAGTTTCCCTGCTGGGATTTGGTCTCTCTTTGACCCTATCATTTCTTCCTATGACTCCATTCTTCCTGGTTGAATATTTATTCCATGCACTTGTACATTGAAATTATATATATATCAATGGCACACAAAAGAGTGCCTTGAATCTCAGAGAAGTCTTGGCCTTAGAAATAGTATTGGAACTGCTAAAGGTTATGGGGACTTAAAGTTAGACTAAATGCACTTTTCATCATGAGATGGCCCTGATCCTATAGGGACAGGGAGTAGAAGGTTATAGCATCAAAATGATAATGTTTATGTCAAGGTGATGAGGGGTAGACTTATGATGGCTAATGTTGTCACCTTGACAGGCTCTAGAATGACCTGTGGAAAGACCATTTGGGTTAATTCTACGGGAATGTGATTGGATTAAGTGAGTTGGGAAGACCTACACTAAATGGGGGTGGCAGTATTCCATGAGCTGTGGTCTATGGCTGAATTTAAAAGGAGAAAAACTGGCCTGTGGTGCATGAAAAGGAGTTTGTGACATCCAAGTGTTCATGGAGAGCTGCTGAGGCCCCACATTCCAGCCCTGGGCTTCTGTCACCACTGTGTGGCCTGTGAGCAAGAGGAAACTGCAGCCCTCACGGGCGGCACTCACGCTGAACCCCTCTGCTGTGAACAAGATAAAACAACTTCTCAAAGACAAGCCTGAGCATGTGGGTCTGAAAGTTGGTGTGCGAACGAGGGGCTGTAACGACCTCTCTTACAGCCTGGAGTCTACAAAGACAAAAGAAGATTCTGATGAAGAAGTTAGTCAAGCTGGAGTCTGAGTGTTCATGGAGAAGAAAGCACAGCTAACCCTGTTAGGAACAGAGATGGACTATGTGGGAGGCAGACTGTCCAGTGAGTTTGTGTTCAATAGCCCCAACATCAAGGGACCCTGTGGCTTCGGTGAGGCCTCAGGCTGCGAGCTCCAGGAGAGCTGGGTCTACCTTGGAGCTTGCTAAAGGCATCATGTGAAGTCACATGCTCAGAAGTACTAGTGTGTGGCTGCTTCATGGGTAAAAGTAAAGTGACGCATTTGGAAATCAAGCCAATGTGTGAAGAGTTCCAAAAACATGGTATCTGTATGCTCAATAAGACGCAGAAACAAGGAAGCCGTTGGTTTCCTTGAGTCATTCTGTTCTGTACAGAAAATTCCTACCCTTCCCTTATGCTGTAGCCTGCTCTGTGCTAGAACCAGCCTCATGACTATTGCTTTGCTGGGAACTGAGGACTGGAATAACAGGCATGTACCTACATCACAGAACGGCTTGAGTGTCTCCTGGTCCGTTCTCAGTCTTTGCCAACCCCAATCTCAGGCAGGACAACTGTGGGCACCTCGTTTCCCTCACCTTTGGCATGGCCCATTACGTTTTTACCAAAAATGTGATTATTAGTCAGGTGCCTCATTTTGCCAACCCTTCAACAGTTCCTGAGTTCTGAGTTCTGGTATCAGAAGGTGGGAACCGCCAGTCCTGGTTTCAGGCGTTTCTCTCAGGGGTGCTTCATGATGGTTTGCTTAGACCTTTCAGTTAGAAGCGCTTATGATAAGCAGTGAGCTAGCTCACTCAGCCCTTACTACGGAGAGTAGGTCTCAGAGCTCCTGCCCAGTTCTCCCTTCGTCACAGGTCACAGCAGTGCTGTCAGAGGCATTGGGTGAGGATAAGTGGCCAGTGCTCTCACCAGAGTTTAATTTATAGAGACTGCGTTAGTTTTCTTTTGAATAGAAGTCTTGTGTAAATCCTTCTGTGTGAATTGCCATCTTGTTTGTTTAGAACCTTGAAACAATAGTTTCTTCTTACAGAGAAGATCTGCCGCAGGGGGATTACTCTCAGCACAGGACCTGTGGAACACAACATGCAGATTTTTACAGTTGCCAGTATACATACACTTTCTGGTTCCTAAATGAAATTGCTAAAAAAATGTTTAATGTTTTTATCACCTGTTTTCTGAGCCATGGTTTTGCTGTATGCCAGCCTTGAGCCCACAATCCTCTTGCTTCAATGTTCTGAGGCATGTGTTACCACACCTGAATCCCATATTTTTCTTTAAGTGATCTTGATTGACTTGGGTTGGACATCTTAAATAACCTATGACTTTCTCTGTGGAAGGCTGAGTCTCATGCAGCTGAGTTTAATATTTGTGCTATTTTCTAAAGTACCTACCACCAAAATGTACGAAGTCTTAGTTTTAAATGACTGTTGATGAGTTTGTGTCATAAATAGAATTGATGATACATCCTTAATTTGTGAAATATTGAATGAAGAGATAAAGTTATCAATTAAGAGCATGCCTCTTTATGATACTGAAAAAATAGAATAAAATAAAATGAGAAAACTGAGCACCCACAGTACAATGATTCTTTCCTGTGGATGTACTGTGGTCAGCGGCTTCACCTTCCTGCCACTGTCTCATACTCACTACGATGGACTGTACCCTCAAATTGTGAGCCAACAAACCGGTCCTTGAGTTGCTTTTGCCAAGCATTTTATCACAGCAACAAGATAAGTCACTAGTCTATAACTACTCACGGAAGATGGTACTTTGTGGCACACAGATCGGTGACCCAGCCCTGGCTCCAGCACATACTCACTGATACCTTGTCTATAGATGAGAAGTAGAATCTTCCTGAAGGTACCAACTCTGGGCTCACTTAGAAAATGCCAGCTGCCCACGTGGGCAAAGGCAGGGATGGGAGTCTTTGGGGAGGGGGGTCAAGAGAGTAATGAGATAGACTGAGAATGGGAGCAAAAGTACTGTCCTGGGCACCATATCACAGCATACCCTTGGAAAGTGATGGAACCGCAGCAGGGATGGGAGTGTGGGCCCCAGATCTGCTGATAGATTCTGATATCCAATGTGTCTAGGGGGCAGGTTTCTTCCATGTACAAGAGAACTCAGCAGCCTAGACCAGGGAAGATGTGTGTCCCTAACAGACCAGCCTTCCCTAAACCTTTAGATTCTTCAATTTATATGTGCTGTAGTTGTATTTTTTTTTAAGATTTATTTTATTTTATGTATATAAGTGCTCTATCTGCTTGTACACCTACATGCCAGAAGAGGGCATCAGATCCCATTATAGATGGTTGTGGGCCACCATGTGGTCCATAAGAATTGAATTCAGGACCTGTGGAAGAGCAGCCAGTGCCCTTAACCACTGAGCCATCTCTCCAGCCCCTTGTACTGTAGTTTCAATAATGTCCCCACCCCCAAAAGTTCATGTGTTGTGAAACTGATATCCCAATTCGTAAGTTTTGAAGGTGGAGCTTCCTGGGTAGTAATCAGGATTAGATGAGGCTATGAAGGCAGAGGCCTCTGTGTGGTAAGTACTGGCGTTGGAGGCTGAAGACCCCCGGATCTCTGGCCTGCTTCATCTCATAGTGCGATGGCAAAAACATAGGCTCCCTTGCCAGAGATCAGCACCATGGTCTTGAACTTCTCAGAGTCCAGAAATAACCCTAGGGTTGTTTTTTTTTTTCCGATGTTTTTAAAAAATTGTTTATTTTCTTTGTTTTATACATACATGGTCTTAGTATGTAGCCTGCACTGGCATAGAACTTGCTATGTAAATAAGTCTGGCTTCCAACGTACAGAGATCTGTTCTGTTGCATGTAGTTTTATGCTCTACCCTCCTTTACTCTGGGAGGTGTCCGTGCTACCAGCCCCCACCTGGCTTCCCTTGAATCCTTGGATAAAACACACACACACACACACACACACACACACACACACACACAGAGAGAGAGAGAGAGAGAGAGAGAGAGAGAGAGAGAGAGAGAGAGCTTGTTCCTTTTTCCACTAGCCTTCTTGGCACAATTGCTAAGCGATACTATTTCCCACCTAGAAAAGCATGCCCTTACCAATTTCTTATCGCAGTCTCTCCCACTTGCCCTAAACTTCAGTGGCTAGTCCCACTTAGCTCCTGCCAAACATCCCTGATCACCTGCCTGTAGTAGTGACCACAGGTCCCAGCTCCTCCCGAGACCTCACATGGCTGCTGCATTCTTCTGTTTCCAAAGCACGGCAATCTCTCATCTCCTCCCCTGCATCTCTATGGCTTCCTTCAGGGACCCAGAAGTCCTTCCTGTACCTTTCTCCCAGCAATTGGACTGAGCTCTCTTTACTGACAGATCAAGAACCAATTGGGGAGCAGGACCTTAGCATTAGAACCATCCCTACAGAGATCTGCCTGCCTCTGCCTCTGCCTCTGCCTGCCTCTGCCTCTGCCTCTGCCTCTGCCTCTGCCTCTGCCTCTGCCTCTGCCTCTGCCTCTGCCTCTGCCTCTGCCTCTGCCTCTGCCTCTGCCTCTGCCTCTGCCTCTGCCTCTGCCTCTGCCTCTGCCTCTGCCTCTGCCTCTGCCTCTGCCTCTGCCTCACGAGGAATTAAAATTTTATGTCACCACACCTAGAAGAACTCAGTTGGTTTTTTGTTTGTTTGCTTGTTTTTAACAATTACCTAGTCTGAGATACTTGAGTGTAGCAGCCAAAAATGGTCTAAAATGGTTATGCTTGTTTCTTTCTCAATACTGAGACACACATGCCTGGCAGATACAACTTATGGGAAGAAGGGTTTGTTTGGACTCACAATCCAAGGCAATTCGCTCTCCTGTGGTAAGGGAGGCATGGTGGTAGGAGCCTAAGTAAGCCATTCACACTCTATCCATAGTGATGAGCAGGTACTAGCTGGTACCCAGCTTGCCCTTTTCACTCTTATGTAGTCTGGGACTCCATGCCATGGGATGGTGCTACCCACATGTAGGGTGAGACTTCCCACTGTTTACCTAAGTCTATGAGGGCATAGAGTTGCCCAGAGGTTGGTTTGCCATGGTGATTCTCAGCCTCATCAACTTGACAACCGAGGTTACCCATCACAGAGGGTTATCTCGAAAGCCTGGGGTTGTAGGGTGACTGGGTTTGCTGTGCTACTGAGAGCATCCTGTGGCAGATGAGAAAGCTGAGGCCCAGAAGCACACAGCTACTAAGGTGACTTAGAATGTGAAGACAGAGATCCTGTTACCACAGCTCTGTACTTGCTGAAAAACATTAGATGTCAAAAAGACCGAATGGTTAAGGGATAAAATATGTCAGAATAAAACATGTAAGAATTCTGGTCCTCAAGCATCCTAGTATTTTGTTAATGGTCTAGTAACTCATTCTTTGCTTGGTTTGAGTTGGGGAAGGGAGGCAAGATGAGCCCAAAGGAGAATGGGGGATCAAGATCATGACAAATTATAAAATTCAAGTTGTCTGTACTGAGACTTCCTTTGTCAATACCTTAGCCTCAGGTAGACTCTTCAGACAAGGGCAAAAAGCAGCCACATTCTTCACCAAAATACCACAAAAAACAGTCTCTAGGCCACATATGAAAGTTTTTCCCTGAAACCTCTTGGGCCTGGGCTGCACAGGTCAAATCACTCACAGCAACAAAATCTTCCATATTCCTACTAGCATGGCTCAATAAACCCATGAAACATTCCATGGCTTTCCAAATCCAAAGTCCCAAAATCCACATTCTTCCAAACAAAAGCATGGCCAGGCGTATTACATAAATACCCTAGTCCCTAGTACTAACTTCTGTCTAAGTTAGGGTTTTACTGCTGTGAACAGACACCATGACCAAAGCAACTCTTATAAGGACAACATTTAATTGGGGCTGGCTTACAGGTTCAGCGGTTCAGTCCATTATCATCAAGGCGGGAACATGGCAGCATCCAGGCAGGCATGGCACAGGAGGAGCTGAGAGTTCTACATCTTCATCTGGAGGCTGCTAGCAGAATACTGGCTTCCAGGCAGTTAGGATGAGGGTCTTAAAGCCCATACTCACAGTGACATACCTACTCCATCAGGGTCATACCTCCTAATAGTGCCACTCCCTGGGCCAAGATTATACAAACCATCACATTGTCTTAAACAGTAGTCACCCCAAATGTTATCACCAAAAAAAAAAAAGCTTCTGTTTTAAAAATAAAAGCTAAAAAATACAAATTTTCATGAAAAAGATTGGCTAGATGGGTGGCAATGGCTCACAACCTTTAACCCCAGTGTTTGGGAGGCAGAGGCAGGCAGATCAAGTTCGGGCCAGCCAGGTCTACAGATCCAGTTTCAGGACAAGCAGGGGTACATAAAGATACCCTAATCTAAAAACAAAACCAACAAAACAAACAAACAAACAAAAACCCTCAAGCATTTGAATAAATGTCTATCCCTTAGGCTGTGCTGCTGTTCCATCTCACACTGGGGCATTGGGAGCCTAGCACCGGGGATTCTTGAGCATGGGCAAAGCAGGGGCTAGAGAAGCAGGAATTCTGGCAGCAGAAACCCAAGCCCTGACCAGTTGGAAGTTCATGGAAGGTGCAGAGTGGTGGAGTCAGCTAAGCTCCACTCATTTTTCTCTTCTTCCTGTGACAGCTGAAGAGGAAAAAGCCTTCTTCTAGCAGATGGGCTTCCTAGGACAAGACCAGAAACTGACTTCTTGCCCATCCAGGAGAAGCAGGTAGAGAGAGAGAGAGATCTCACAGCCCTGTGGAAGCTGGGCATGTTGTTCGTACCCCAGGGGCATCCTTCAGAGGGAGGGGCCCCCAGGCTCTTCCAATCTTGCCTTTCAGAAGCTGCAATGCCCAATCTTTCCATCCTGGGGCCTGGCAGAGAGGGAGCTCAGCTCACGTAGTCTCTTCCTGGACTCTAAGAACTAGGTAGGGGAAGAAAAGCCACAGTTAGCCACCCAGACACTGTCCTATCAATGTCTGGAAACCCTAGAATGACTGGGCCAAGGCTTACTTCCTCTCCTGACCGCATCCTGCAAGCTGGGGCAGGTGCCAGCAGGCACTGCCTGGTGGCCTCTGCAACTGTGACTGGAACTCTTGATGTCCTGGCTGGGCTCCAGGAGAGTAGACAGCTCCATGAACTGCATAGAACTGACGTGCAGGGCCAAACCAGAGCCTTCCCTTGACTGCCACAGGGAAGAGAAACAAAAGTGGGCCCAGACCCTGAGTTTGCAGAACTGCTTTAGACAAGACAGGCCAAGCCCTGGGGTCATCCCCAGACATGCACAAGTCAGGCCACTCCTCCAGCACCCCATGGTCATCAGTTCTGGTCTAGCTTCTAGATTTTTCTGAGTCCTCCCTGAGTTCCAGCGTCTTTCTTCTCGTTCATGTTTTCTTCGCTCTTTCTATTTCCATCTTTGCTTTCCTCTCCGGTCCTTCTGTTCTATCTTTCTGGGCTTCTGTGGGATGTGAGGGGTCACAGACTGGCATCCTTGGGACTCTGTGTAGATCACTGATCACTGACATACTTCTTTCTGTGTCTCCTTAATCTTAATGAGACCTTAATCTTAATGAGACCATTAGGGGGTGATAATCGCCACTAGTCCTGGTCACAATTAGTCTGAATCAGTGGTCTTCTGTAGGTCTAAAAGATCCCCCAGGAGGTGGGTAGAGGACAGGAAGAGGACTCAGGGTCTATCCCAACTTCCTTACTTCCTGGGTCCATGCAGGTAGAAACTTGGATCACTCCTCTCGGGAAGGCAAAACCTGACCCCTCTCTTGCTGTGAGCCCAAGCTTCCACCTAATCTCTGTCCCCTGAGGACCACCTGCTACCAAGCCCCATGGCTCCTACCATTCTCTCATTTCTGGAGGCCTAAAGAAGATTTGAAACTTAAGGTAAGAGTGAATTGTATTTTTGTTTTGTTTCTCCCTTAAGATAAGATTAAATTCAGCAGTGGAAAGATAGATGTTAATCTAAGACAGGACAACGGGACCCCAAGGATGCTCTGCTCTAAGCCTTTTTCAGGCCCCTTGGGGCCTTCCGGGTTCTTTGGGAAAACCTTGTTTGAAGTCAGCTACAATGCAGTCTAGAGACCCATTGATCTGGTCTTGCTGCTTCTGCCCTGGCCATGGAGTGAGACAAAGTTCATCTCTACGTCAGGCCCAGGAGCTGGTCTGCCAGAGCTGCAGATTGATGACCAGCCCTTGGCCAGCATGTTATGTTGGTGCCAGCCTGAGGGTGCTTATTCTCATGGGGTGGGGGGTGGGGTTAAGAGACAGAGGGCCACACATATAGTTAAGGCCCTGGAGGATTCTTAATTGTGGCTCATGAAGAGGGAAGATGTTTCTTCTAGAATGTAGGTAAGACCCTGGTAAGCTGAGAGTCTGTCAGCAGAGAGGGAAAAGAAAGCAGAAAGGGGCTGAGAGCAACTGGCTGTCAAGTTACTGTGGTCACTTTCCCTAAGGGACAACTCCATGGAGCTTACTTATCTTGCTAGTTAAAAGCATCCATTTTGAGGATTTAGCTCTTGTTAATTTTTTCCTGAGAAATTTTGTACCATGCTATTGAACGTTACCGAGTGACCCTACTAGTCTGGTCTGCTTGGCCCAATGTGGGAGCTCAGCCCAGACAGTAACTTCATATATATTTACACATACACATATTCAACATCACTAAGAGCAATTAAACTTTCAAAAGGTCTGAAATAGCAGATTCCTCCTAAGGGAGTGCCTGAATTACTTGGGGCTATGATGTTAAATGGGTAATTTAGGAGACACAGTAGAAGTACTTGGGGCTGGGAGTATAGCTCAGTGGTAGAGCTCCTGCCTACCCAGCAGAAAGCTACAGGAGATCCTCAATTTCTTCCTTTGTAGACCCTCACTTCCCACCTTCACGGCTGTGACAGTGCACCCATGCAGAGAAAACACTTCTTGGCACTATGCTTTGGCCATAGTAAACATCCAGTAAGTGGTAGTGGTTTTTAAAGCGACGTTTTCTTACACTTTGGTCTTAAAAAAAAAAGACCCCATTTTCTTCCTCCCCACTGCTTACTCTTATGAAAACAACACTTCAATTTCTGCATGCTTCTATTTTTGAAGATCCAGACCTGTTTGCCAGTGACCATCTTGCACTTCTGTGGCTTAGTGACTAACTGCTTCAAAAGGCCCAACTCCTCCTGTGCTGGGGCTGAGCCAGAGCTGAGGAGCTGCGGCTGGGGCCATCAGAGACAAATTAATACCTCCCGTCCTCTGGCTGCTCTGAAGACATCTTACGCTCGATGAGAAAAGAGGAAGGTGGGTTTTCACTGAGGTCAGATGCTAGCTGTCTACCTAGTGGAAATCGGCCATGTCTGACTTCCTTCTCCCTCTGTCGCCGAGCTCTGACCTCAACCTCTGTCCATCTCCAGTCCTCTGTTAATTCACTTAGGTCAGAGCATTGTGTCTATTTGCTCATAGCCACACGGACTGAAGAGTTCTAGTGAGAAGTAGCTGGTGGAGAGATGGGGCACTGGGGTGGGGGGCGGGGGGAGAGTTCAGTCTGTCTAATGAATTCTTCACCCATCATGTGGACTTAGGGAAAAGAACTTTTTTTGAGAGAGAGAGAGAGAGAGAGAGAGAGAGAGAGAGAGAGAGAGAGAGAGAGATGAGATCTTACATAGCTCACTCAGGCTGGCCTCAAACTTGCTGTGTAGCTGAGGACGACTTTGAATTCCCGTTCTTTCTGCCTATACCTCCACAGTGCTTGGATTATGGGCGTGAGCCAAGCATGCCTGGTTTGTATGGTACTGGGATTCAAATCCAGAGCTTTGTGCATGCTAGACAAGCACTGTGGTCGCTGAACTACATCCCCAACAGTAGATTTAGTGATTACTAAGACACCCCTATATTTCCTTGTTGATGCTTTTCTTTTAATAATAATAAAAGAGATTTTTAGAAGAGCAGTATGGTAAGTATGCATCTGGAGAAGGGTGATGGGTAGGGGGTGTTTGGAGTCTTTGAACTATGGAAGTTCAGGAAGTGCTTTGATGCAACCCTAAGAAGCCTTCTGATCTGCCCTGCTGCGGGGACAGAGGGAACAGGCTTGTCAGTGTGGGGTATGGCACTTCATAGGGGTGTCCGTGTGGAGGAAGTCCTCTCATCTCAGGGTTCCTTCTGAGCTCTGGAAGGTAAACTTTAAGCAGAGTATAGGGTACACCTTTAATCCTAGCCCTCAGAAGGCAGGGGTAAGTGCACCCCTGAGCTGGAGGCCAGCCTGGTCTACAGAGCAAGTTCCAGGACAGTCGGGGCTACACAGAGAAAGTTTTTCTCAAAATATGAATAACTAAGTAAGCAAGTGAGTAAATAAATAACAAATAAATCATAAAAATTTAATTTTACTTTATGTACATGGGTGCCTAATACCTGTGGAGGCCAGAAGAGGGTGGCCGATGTCCCAGCACTAGCATCACAGAGCCGCCATGAGCAGCCATGTGGGTTCTGGGATTGAACCTAGGTTTTCTGCAAGAGCAGTGAGCGCTCTTTTTTTTGTTGTTTTGTTTTGTTTTTTGTTTTTTTTTTGTTATTTGGGTTTTTTTTGTTTTGTTTTTTGTTCTTTGAGACAGGGTTTCTCTGTATAGCCCTTGCTGTCCTGGAACTCACTTTGTAGACCAGGCTGGCCTTGAACTCAGAAATCCGCCTCCCAAGTGCTGGGATTAAAGGTGTGTGCCATCACGCTCTTAACCTCTGAGCTGTCTCTCCAGCCCCAGGAAGGAAAGTCTGAGCAGGGAGACAAAGTGTCCATGCTCTAACCATGGGCTCCTATCCCTGGGACACATTGACCTGTCACCAGAAACTCAGTGAACACACAAGAGACCAATTCACAGCACAGAATTCAGCTTGTAAGTTTTAGCTTCAGTGGGATTTATTATTATTATTATTCCCCTCTTCAGTACCACTGATTCTGCATTTTCTGTCTTTTTGTGAATGGATGGAGACTCAGTTATCAACTGTTGTTTTGTAGAACGTGGAATCATGAAATAAGAGTTACATTCACTCCGTGAATTTGAGAGGCGCGATCCAGAACAAGGAAGCATTCAATGCCGCTCATTACTCTGTTGTTTATTTTTCTACTGTAATTATAGCACGTACAATGCTTACTATGTCCGGGATAATTCTAAATTCTCCACATACCAACACATTTAACTGTTTCATCTACCCTATACAATAGAAGCTATCCCTGATGTACAAATGAAGTTTGTGAGACAGAAGAGGACCCAGGCAGTGGCAGCAGAAGCTGTGGATGTTGCCCCCGCTTTCATTAGCATGTTATGCTGCTTTTCAGAGTGCTTTTGTGAGGTATTTTCACCAGTCCACAGTCACTGCTGTTGACAGTCTGTCTTCTGTGTGATATGGTCAGACAGACCAGCAAAGGGGAAGAGGGCAGGCCAGGGGCAGGCAACAGGTGTCTGGTCACTTTTGACACAAATGATCCAAGCCATTCCTCAACTGGAAGGGAAAGATACTCAAGCCAGCATGGTTATAAGAGCAACATCTCCGGAACAATTTCAATGTCCAGAAAAGGGGGGGGAAGGTTGGTCATACTATGGTCTATCCACAGAACAAAGCTTTCAAAGTGACAGTTCTGACTTGTGATATTGATACAGAAAAAAAATGTATAGAGTGCTGTGCAAAAGAATGAGCTGAACATTGGGGCTGGAAAGGTGGCTCAGAGATTAAGAGCACTGGCTGCTTTGCAGAGGACCTGGGTTCAATTCCCAGCACCCACACAGCAGGTCACGTCCATGTGTAACTCTAGTGCCAGGGGATCTGATGCCCAATTCTGAACTCCACAGGCACGAAGCCCACACATGGTAGATACACGTACATGTAGATAAAACCCCATACACATAAAATAATAAAATAAGCCTAAGGGAGAGAGAGAGAGAGAGAGAGAGAGAGAGAGAGAGAGAGAGAGAGAGAGAGAGAGAGAGAGAGAGAGAACATTACATTGATGTAACATGTAACCACACCGGAGAAGGTTTGTACAGATGTACAAATGGGGAAATTCTTGTTATTAGAGCAGAGAGGATCTTTAGTCATTTCACAAATACTACTTTATTTGTAGTAATAATAATTTTAGAGGTGGAGACTTGAGAGGATTGGGGACACTGAGTTATGTAAAGAACAAGGTTTTGTTTAAAGGAAAGAGGAGAGAGGGTTGACCTTGATGGTAAGCTAGTCACACTGTGCCGTGACTTCAAGATCCTAAACTCTAGAGTAGGGGGTCCCCAGCTAGACGGGCTGGAATATTTTAGATTTGTTGGGGTAGGCGTGGAGAATGGAGATGGGAAATGTCCGCATCATGGAGGAGAATCAGGAACGCTATTATGAATCATCCCTGTCTGTCACATCTCTCTGGGTCAAACCACAGCCCCCACACAAATCTCAGGCTGTTCAGGATCTCAAATGAGTACGTTTGTTTTAAGGGTCAGGTGTCGGGGTTCACCCCTAAAACCCAGGCTCATGGGAAGCCGAGGACCTTGAGCTCAACGTCGAATTATGTAAAAAGACTTAAAAATAAAGAAATTAAAAATTTTACTTTTAGCAATTTGTCCAGGATTGAATATAAACTGTCTCTCCCCAAACAGGGTCTTACTATTTAAGGCCACTCAGAGGGATCCTCTGGCCTCATCCTGCCTTCTGGGCATAAATAATTTTTGTGTAAGGATGCTTATCCTGAATTATTAGGTTAAATTCTATGAGTAAAATCCCAGGGAAGCTGAGGCAGAAGGATCATGACTTGAAGGACAGCCTGGGCTACATGATAAGTGGCTGGACAGCCTGGGCTACACAGAGAAACCCTGTCTTGAGGGGGAAATCAAAACAAAAACTGTCCTGAGAATAAATGCCTGAGTACTTGGCCTTAGATTTCAACCCTCTTCAGTAAGGACCACAGAACACTAAGGGTGGGGAACATAGGAGCCAGAGGACAGGGAGAGTGCTGGGACCCAAGGTCCTCTGGCCATGGCATAGCTGTGGCATACACAAATGGTGACAGCTGTGGTTACCCACCCACAATCTAGTAGTCAGTTAAAGATTCCAGCGTGGAGGGCTAGGGCCTCCAGTGGCTACGCCTCTAACCGAGGAGCTATTGGCAGTTGACAGCTGCTGGAGAAGAAGTGCCACTTCGGGGGATGGGGGAAGGGGAGGTAGTTGCTACTAAACTAGCTTTGCCCCAGGCTGCCACACCCATCCGTAGACACCAAGTAGGCTCCAGAGCAAGCCTCCCCAACCTTACTTAAGGTTTATTTTAACTTGTGTGTTTGTGTCTGTATCTGTGTGTACATCACATGTGTGTGGGTGCCCACAGAGGCCAGAGGAGGGAATTGGAAAAGCAGCTGTGAGCTGTCTGATGTGGGTACTGGGATCCAAACTCTGCAAGAGAAGCAAATGCTCTTAACTGCTGAGACATCGATCCAGCCCTGAGTATATTTACATATACATAAAAGTACACACATGCACATATGTAGCTCAAATATATAGTAATTTAACTATAGAAAAGAACTAACTTGTAATTCTTTTTCTACATAAGTTGGTACAAATTTATATAGACTGTTGTGAGTCTGTTTTCACAAGAATGTGTAGTTTCTGCCTCAAGCTTGGTATTCAGTACTTATTTGTTAATAGTACAATAATAATTTCTATAATTAAAAAAGTGTGTGTGTGTGTGTGTGTGTGTGTGTAAAACAACACTAGGCTTTGGACCAAGGCCTTCACCCTTGCTAGTTTCTCTACCATCAAGCTACAGTTTTGACCCTGTTACTATATGCAATGCACATTATTACCCAGGCTAGCCTTGAAATTATGATTTTTCTGCCTCGTCTGACTGCTGGGATTTTAGTTATGAGACCCATGTTTGCTCTGTAGTTTGCTTTTCTTATGTAACAGTATGCTTTGTTTCATTGTATCCTTAAATATTGTTTTAAAACATGCCTTTGAAGTTACATTGCATTACAATACACACACACACACACACACATACACATAAGGTGTAGCCAAGGCTTGCTCTATCTGGTGTTTTGATTTGTTTTCTCAGCACTTTGAAAAGTGATGACCCAGCATTAACTGCTCCCCACCGCAACAAGAAGTTTCCTGTCAAAGATGAAAGCATCACAAATTCATGAACATAAACCTAAATATTTAGGAGAGATTTTGACAACCTGACCTCTTAGCAGCGCATCAGTAGATATCAGTCGGTACATCTGTGACGTACCCAGCCTTGGGCTTTGACCATGTTCTCAGTACCAGGCATGAGTTCTGTGCCGGCTCTCCTTGGTTGTCACGTTGACTCCATCTGGAGTGAAGTATAATCCAGAAGTGGAGGGCACACCTGTGAGATTTTTGGGTTTGGTTTTAATGGAAAAAATGAGACGGCAGTGCTGCGATCGTGTGCCATTTTTGTAAGCACATGTCTCAAGTGGAGTGACACAAATGTGGACTCTTTCTGATCTTGAAGAAATAATTGAGAGAGAGCGTACTCTCCCCCTTCGCTCTCTCCCTCCCAGTCACCAGCAACCACTGCCTCGGTTGCCCAGTGTGAGAGTGAGGTGGGGAGGTTAGTGGTTTCCTGCAGGCTCCTTAGCCAAGGGAGAACAGATCCTTAGACCTGATAAAATCCCACAAGTGAGCAGACATCCTAGTGTCCAGGGTGCCCTCAGTGGAGAGAGGAGCTGAGTCATATCATACACCACCAGCATACACCCTGGTTCTGCCAGCCTTCTGAACTCCCCAGATCACTCATCAGTCTGGGCCCCAGTTCCCACACCATGCCCTGAGAACAGACCCGTGGGGTCGAGGGAGGGGAGGAGAAAGGTCAGAATTAGTCACAATAGGCAAAAGGCCATATGCCAGACTCTGCCTGGAGGTGGAGTTTCCCTCTCTTCTCTTCCCTTTCCCCTCCCTGCCCTGTCCTCACCCCATCCCATCCCACCCCCAAACCTAGCTTTCTTACCTGCTAGGTATAAGTGCTCTGTTGCTGAGTTAGAGCCTCAGGCCAGATGTTGACCTTTTCAATCCCAGGGCAGCCCCACAGGTCTCTCTACAGTAAAAAAGATGGGGAAGAAGATGAGGGCCTGGAACATGCTCACCCCGGGACGAGCTCTTGGGACACATCTGTCTGAAATACCACCACTCACAAAGTCCTTTCAAGAACATCATTTCCTTTGATCTGCGACACAACAAAGCAGATATGATCAGTCCCAGCTTCAGCTCAGAAGCCCGGATGAGGGGCCCAGGGACAGGCAACTGAACGTGATTGGGGGTGGGGGTGGGGGCAGGTCCCACTCTAAATTTAGCTTCCTTCTATTGGGCGCATCCATATATTGCTAACGGCCCTTGAAATGCTTATAAACATTTTCCAGAAGGAATGCAGGGGAAAGGCGCTGTAATTCTGTCATTCTAATATGACCGTTGTTCACAGTTATTGCATTTTCTTCTAGCCTCCCTCTGTGCCCTTTAATAAAGTGTAACTATTATTGTACATAGACTGCAGTGCCATTTCTTTCCCCCTTCACAGTGTCTTGCATGAGGACACAGACCTTGTAGTAGTTCATGTAGCAGAAGTTAACCCCGGCTGTGTGGAGACACTGCTCCAGACACTGGAGACACAGCCTAAAATCAAATAACAAAATTGCCTGTAAAGAGAGAGACAAATAAGCAAACAAGTAAAATGGCTGCTATTCTCTTAGTGAGCAGCATGAGAAAGGATATTACCTTTTGTGCCCAAACTGTGAGGGATAAGAAATAACAAAAAAATAGTGTTGATCCAAAGAAGATGGTGCTGGCTAATTTTATAGCAACTTGATATGAGCTACCGTCATTTAGGACAAAACTTTTCTTTAATATTTAAAAAAAAATTATTTAATATATGTGAGTACACTGTTGCTGTCTTCAGACACACAAGAGGACGGCATCAGATCCTGTTAGAGATGGTTGTTGAGTTACCATGTGATCGATGGGAATTGAACTCAGGACCTATGGAAGAGCAGTCAATGCTCTTAGAAACTGGGAGGGAGGTTCAGGCGGGGGGACATCTCTCCAGCCCTGGACAAAAGAATCTTAATTAAGAAAATACCTCCACTCAATTGACATGTCTGAAGCTTGTGGGGGTGATGTTTTTTCTTAATCAGTGGTGATGTTTCAGGCACAGCCCATCGAAGGTGGTGATACCTCTAGGCAGGTGGTCCTGAATCGTATAAGAAATTAGCCTGAGCAAGACACCAAACTAGGACCAAACTAGCAAGGAGCAAACCAGTGAGCAGCGCGGTTCATGCACAGGAGCTCAGGCCCTGACTCAGTGAGGGACTGCGATGTGGAACTGTAAGCTGACACAAACCCTTTCCTCCCCAGGCTGGTTATAGTGTTCAATCACAGCAGTAAAACCTTACCTAAGAGACACGTATGCTTCCCTTCGACAGAACCAAACGCACAAGTTTACATCCTTCGAATCACAGCGTGAGGAGGGTATTTTAACTTCTGAAATTTTACTTTCTCCCTCTTGGAAACTACCATCAACACTTCCTGACTTCTCCCTGAATGATATTAAATTCTGCATTTTAGTCTATCCTGGCCCTGAAACCACAGCATTGCACCTGGGCAGTTAGGGGTTTTCCTTCTGGGTGTAACTCTTTACAAACTCCTCTTTCTCAGCAACCCAACTCCCGTGGTTTAGGATGATTGAGTTAGGAGGGAGCTGTGGTAAAAGACGATAAGGTAAAGGAGTATGGTAGGCATTCGAGGGCAGGGGCCATGCACGACTCTGAAGTTCTTGATGAATATCAGCAACTGCTTGCTAAACCATTTCAGTTTGCTCTTCCTTCACAAACCATTCTTAGCTCCTGCATCCACACTTCGACTCCCGCCCTCATTTTCCTCAGAGTGATGGGCAATCACTCCAAGGAGTGCACCAGAGTCCAGTTGAGTGCCACACTCCAAGACAGGGAGATGTTCTTCACACTGTGCAGAGCTCTATGCTGGGGCGGAAATGTCAGCTTTCAGTAAGTGCTGCAGGAGGGGACATGAAAACTTCCCATGGGTTAGGGAAGCTGTCTGTCTGCCTGCCTATCTCTCTGTCTGTCTCTGTCTGTCTTCAGGGAGCTCACTCAGCTGAGATCGTGGAGATGAACTTGGAGGGGAGCTCTGTCCTAGCAGCCTAGAGCAATACCAGCTCTGTAAGCTTTGGTCTCACCACACATACCTTGATGGAGGTCAACACTCCTGTCCCTTCACCCCAGGCAGCACTGATAAGGAAAGGAAGGACTATGCTATAGATGGGCTCTTGGACTTGAAAGCACCTGAGGTACCTCTTGCTGGCTCAGGTGACCCTTGGGCTGCAAGCCTTGTTGCTCCCAGAGCATATATATATATATATATATATATATA
This sequence comes from Mus caroli, assembly GCF_978045245.1. Lineage (NCBI taxonomy): Eukaryota > Metazoa > Chordata > Mammalia > Rodentia > Muridae > Mus > Mus caroli. The sequence goes on from NW_028227256.1 coordinate 132,865,018, forward strand.
TATATATCATATATATATGCATATATATGTTTTTGTTTTTCGAGACAGGGTTTCTCTGTAAAGCTCTGGATGTCCTGGAACTCACTCTGCAGACCAGGCTCGCCTCGAACTCAGAAATCTGCCTGCCTCCCAAGTTCTGGGATTAAAGGCGTGCGCCACCACGCCTAGCAGAGATGTTCTTTTTTGAGCAGCTACAAGATGAGGTCAAGGTGGGCTGTGATGCTAAATACACTCCAACCAGTGGTCTCGGATGCTCTCGAGAATGCAGTGGAGCTAGATGAGGAGAGAGGAGGTGAGGAGGTTAAATAGCCCGAGAGAATGCCCTCCTTCAGACCCAACCTGGCACTGAACATCAGTCTGTGCTGCTAACTCCACGGTCTGGGTCTTGGTTCTCGGCCCAATCAGGGAATTTCTTTCCCTCACTGATCAAAATGTTTGTAGGCCAAATCCTCTCAAGTAAAAACATTTACTTTCTAAGCCTTCCGGAAGCCTCAAAGGATAAACCAGAGACTGAAACGGTTAATTTTAAACATTTGTACTGGAAAAGCTCCCAGAGTGTGGGGGTTCGGGGGGGGGGAGCCTGGACCACATTTAAAAATCAAAATTACACATCTCTTCTTTGAAATGACACCTGGCAGGCAGATGCTGTACATCTTCCTCATTTTTTCCTTTCATCTTGTCACTATCTCGATGTGCGATGTCCTTTAAAAGAATGAGACTAAGTCATCCTCTGCCCTCTGAGAGTACCACACTCACAGGTGCAGCTGGCACTCCCAGTACCAGGGTCACACAAACCATCACCCCGAAGGGCCTGAACTACTGAGCTGAGTTTTGTCTGACTGTGTAACACACCCTTCTGACACCCATCTCGCTCTCGATGTTCAAATCAAGACATGGTTGCCAACTAGGGTCAACAAAAGTTTTTATTGAGATGTGTGCTCACAGAAAAACCTGGGGTCCCCGGCTAAGTGAGGGAGAATCTGAACACCCACGGAAAAATTTCAGATGCCAGCATTCAGAAGGAAGGCCAGAACTACTTTCAGGGCGAGTCCCACAGGTGTCTCTAGATGGGAGAAGGGTTGCCACACCAGGGTGAGGCAATGGGTGGGAAGGACCAAACTGAGCAGTTCACACTAGGGTTGGTTTCCATGTCTTTCGTGAGCCTTTGAAAACGAAAATCCGAATTGGGGATGAGAAACAATGTAGATAACATAGTGATGATGGGAGAGAAGGGGGGGGATAGAAGGGGAGGGAAAAGGGAAGAGGGAGGGGATAGGGGAATGGAAAGGGAGAGGGGATAGAGGGGGAGGAGGAAAGGGGAGGAGGAGGGGGAGGGGAGGTGAAAAGGGAGAGAGGGGGGGAGGGGAAGGGGAAGGGGGGAAGAGGTAGGGGAGGGGAAGGGAGAGGTGTTTGAGATCGTGTTGCTAGAGGGCTGACCAGGAGAAGAAATTCCTCAAAAGACAATGGCTTTTGTAGGGGCAAGAACAGTCAGGAGCAAGAAGGACTTTTGAGAGTCTGGTTTGGATATTTGGGCTGAATTACACAGAATGAAGCAGAGAACAGAACCCACTTTCCTCCCATCTACTAGGTGAACCTGCTTCTCCAGGTGAGTGTCTACAGCTTTTCTTGCCCTGGAGAAAACTAAGATAATAGCCCATCCTTCCCCGTCGGTTTGTGAGAACAGCCAGTCCCAACAGCCAGCTCTGAGAAAACCGATGGGCAGTCCCCTGGCGCATCTGCAAGCACATGGTTCCTCTCTTTGAAGCGCCGTTCCACCTGCGCCATCCCGGGGAGGCTACCAAGTGGCCGAGGCAGAGTTCACCTTCGGGGACCGGCCCCAGAACACCGAACTGTCGTCCCTGGAGAGCGAGGAGGCCGAGCTGATCCTGCGCACCTGGCGCCCGGCGCGCGTGCACAGCCCGAACCGGGCCCGGGCGCGGAACGAGCGATCCAACAGGAGGTAGATAACAGGGTTCGCACTGCTATTGACGAAAGCCAGGCAGGTGGTGACAGTCAGACCCCAGCGCAGCGCCAGCAGCAGAGAGCAGGGCAGCGGCAGCGCCTGGAGCCGCGCCAGGTGGAAGAGGGAGCGCAGGACGCCGAAGGGCAGCCAGCAGCCCACGAAGACGCTCTCCACGGTGAAGATGATGCGCAGCGAGTTGCTCCGGGCCCTACCGACGCGCGGCAGGCGGCGCGACACGCGCCAGTAGCAGATCAGGGTGACAGCCAGCGGCAGCGCGAAGGTCAGTAGCAGCAGCAGCAGCCCGACACCCTGGAGCGCATCCCAGGGCTCCTCGGCGCACTGGCTGCCCGCGCCGTCCAGGCTCGGCTGCAGTCCCCGGTAGAGCAAGGCGGGCAAACCCGCCAGGAACGCCGCAGCCCAGGCGGCGCCGCACGCGGCTCGCACACAGTGCGCGCTCCGCAGCGGGCGCGCGCTCAGCGGTCGGCCCACCGCCAGGTAGCGGTCCACGCTCATGCCCGCCAGCAGCAGCGCGCCCGCGCAGCGCGTGACCGCCAGCGCGAAGCTGCTGACTTTGCACAGGCCGTCGCCGAAGGGCCAGAGGCCGCCGCGCGCCTCCGCCGTGGCCCACAGCGGCAGCGTGAGCACGAAGCCCAGGTCGGCGGCCGCCAAGTGCAGCACGAAGGTGTCCACCAGCCGCCGCGGCCCGCGCTGCCGGCTCAGCAGCCACACCACGAAGGCGTTGCCCGGCAGGCCCACGGCGAAGGCCGCCAGGTAGAGCGCTGGGATGATGGCGTGGCCGTAAGGCAGGTTCCAGGCAGGGCACAGCTCCACTTGGTCCAGGGAGCCCGAACCCGAATAGTCCCAGGACATCGTGCCCCAGCTAGGACTCCAGGGCTCGGTGGACTGCATGGCTGGGGTCACCGGGCCGGCGTGCACCCTGGCTCAGGGCGGCTCTCTCTGAGCAGGAGGGGTTTGCTTTTCACAGCCGGTGCCCAGCACCTCCCTCCCTTCCTGCCACCCTAGGCCGACTTTGGGGTGAGAAGAGTGTGGGGCTGGGAGGGGCAGGCCTCTGTGGTGGTGATGTTACCTTCCAAGTTGGGGCTGACCCAAAGGGAAGGGCACAACTGGGTATTGTGAGATGTCCTTAGGGCTGAGAGACCTGCGGCCACTCAGAGTTGGTGGCTCATCATTTCTGGGTGCTTGACCTAGTATCTAGGGGGAGGGAGTGGGACTCTGAGATGGGGTGCAAGGGGCAGTGGGTGCCGTAGAGCCCTAACCTGTTCTCGATTCTCACCAGGCGTTTTCTTTTCTAGTTTTTAGAGGGGGGTGGAGGGTGGGGAGACAGACCAGGCATGAGGGTTTCTGAGGGAGGGCAACGCCTCGGCTTCCTTCTCTAATCTGCTCTGCTGTGTAGCACTCGAGGGGGTCTGAAGGTTGAGGAAGCTTCCCCTGGTGCCCGATCAAGAATTGGCACCACAGTTCTTGGACTAATTAGCCTCCTAGGATAAAGGACTAGACGTGTCACCTGGAGTGACACTTCTGTCCTGGTCCAGGCCTCATGGAGCCGTGTGGAAAGGGTCTAAGCTAGAGAGGGAAGGTGCCATCAGGTGGCCCTGCTGGAAGGGGGCCAGACCCCTGGGTTAACCCTCCTCCTCCTCCCCCATACTTCAAAATCTAGCTGATAAGTCAAACAGGGTTATCACCTCTAGACAAAAGATGACACAAAATGGCCCCTAACAATCTAACAGATTTGCTATTCTAAATCATGAGTAACTCTGAGAGTTCTTGTGAACGGATGGGAAAGGGTTGGTGGCTAAAGGGGTGCAGGATGTCTAAGCTTTGTTCCTTCCCATTCCACTCTCGGGGGGACCTCTCTGTGCAACAGGCACTGGCTTACTCTGCATTGCAAGATATGCATTCTTGACCTCAGATCCTTTCCCGAGGAGGGGAGAGACACAGGCCATGTGTGCAATGGCCAGCCTGCCATCAGTCAAACCGTGGTACAGGTTTAAAACCACGTCCACTTAGCGCTTAGAAGGAGGAGCTGTTCATGCGGTGGGAAAAGGCCTGCAGAGGGAGCGACAGTTCAGGTCGGGTCTAGGAAGGGGTTAAAGGTCAAAAGGAATGGCAGAGCAGAGAGGATGAGCCAGCCCAGAAGAGGATAAAAAAGCAAGTATACTGAGACATGCAGGAAGACACTGGCAGGCTGTGGCCTGATCCTAAAGGCTTTGGGCATCAGTCTGATTTGGCAGGACTGTATGAGTCACAGAGGGGGAAGGCTTATCAAGCCACAGGGACTCCACAGGGGGCTGTTGTATTCATGAAGGAGCTAGATGGCGATTGTTTTATTTTAAGGGGGGTGTAAGATCTCTCACCCTCATTAGGCAAGAGTCCTGCCACTGAGTGACATAGTTATTGGCACTAGGGACAGAAAAGGGAGGATGTGTCAGGAGATACAGTACAGGTCTCCACGTGGAGAGACTGGAGGGAGATCTGGGATGTCTCTTCTTTGGAACAGTGTGGTAGCTGTCTCTGTCATTACAGGGCCAGAGCACAGAACGGCAGCTGTGTGTGCATCCAGATTGACATTGATTGGAAGTAGGATGCTAACATCATTTATGATCCAAACCTAGACACATCTGAGAGCGAAAGAGGCATCGTCAGTAATGGATCCCATGGCTCTATTCTGGGAGCCACAGGACCCCACCTGGGTCATTTCCTTTCATATACAGAGCCACCCGGCAGGGAATAGGAAGTGGGATGGAGGGCTAGATGGTTTCCACTTTCCATCCCAATCCAGGTCTCACAGAGTAGGGGTTTACGCTAGAGAGGGAGGGTGTAGCCAGATTACATTTTTGTGAGGGGAAAGGGCCTAGAGTTAATCTTCCTCACCTGACTTCGTCCTGCAAAACCCTATCCATTAAATCAAACGTGCGGGGACTGGGATTCATGTCTAGTCTGTTCCCGCCAAGAAGTTTTTTCCTTGGGCTGCTGAGATGACTCAGTAGGTAAAAGTGCTTGTTATTAAGCCTGTGGATCTGAGTTCAAGCCCCAATCTACACAGTAGAAAGAACGAACCTACCTCCCCAAGCTGTCTTCTGATCACACTCGTGCTGTAACACACAGGCTCCCCCCCCCCATGTATACACTCATGCATACAGACACACACACACACACACACACACACACACACACACACACACACTAAAAAGGCACAACAGTTTTTTAGAGACTATCTCTCATGCCAGCAACAAGCTGGGAAAAGAGGCTGCAGAGTAAAGCTGTCTAACCTCTTTGTGGGCACCTCAGTTTCTAGACTTGGGCTTTCTCCTAAAGTTCCTCCACGCACATGGTGTTGGTGAGCTGCGCCTACCTCCTGGTTAGCCAAAGGCGCTGCCGCCTCCTTCCCTGGAAGACCAGCAGGACCAAGCCCAGATGGTTGAGGCCAGGCCCAGTGGGTACATCTCAGGGTTCAGAGAGCGTGAGTAATCATGAAAACCAGTGATGAATATGAGAGCTGCCCTGGGGAGAAGGCAGACTGGGGGCAGCTGCCCAGAGGGGAGGGCAGCAGGGGGTAGAGGGGAAGTAGAAGTAGAAGTAGAAGTTGTTTACTGAAAAACACAGATTCGTGTTTCCTGGCTATGGTCTCATGCCCAAGGCAAGCCTGGTTGGGCACATGTGGTGGATTTTCTCTGCCCTGGAGAAGAAAGCAGCAAAGGCCTGAGCCAAGGATAGTGCTGAGTATGGACCCCTGTAGCACCTGACCCAGGGGCTCTGTGAGGAGTGACTAACAACAGTCTCTTTACCCCGTGAGGAGCACTCGCCACAGGGTTACAAATAAGTTAGCCAATTGATGTGTCCATCTTTCTCAGCCAAGGTGAAGCCCACTCTGACCAGTGTGCTGCGGCTAAGCAGAAGTGGCCAGCTCTTTTCCAGTCCCCCTCCCAAGCCTTCTCTGACACCGGTCCTCACAGACCTCCTCCTTCTGTACTGGGGGAACCACTGGTTGACTGATCTGTGGTCCACCCGGCCCTTTCCAGGCACTGTATTGTTTTGGAGGGAGAGAGAATAACATGTACAACCTTTAATCTCAGTTGTTTGGGGAAGTTGCTCTTTCTTTCTGCCCCTATGTAGGCTTTATGTAAGGCATCACACTACAATTCATTTTTTCTGTACAAAGAATAAACTTCAAGGAAATTTTGTCCTGGCCTTGTTCATTACCACGTCACATGAAAATCTCCGCAGATGTGACTCTTCGACACAATCATACTTAATAGATTGGTGATTTTTTTTTCCACCCAGGGAAGGATGTTTCTGAAAAAAAAAAAATCCATGCACTCCCGTAATTTTTAGATTTTTAGAAAAATGTATTCAATTTACAACCCAATATCAGCCCCTTCCTCTACTCCCAGTACTCCCTTATGAAAGTCCCCCTCCCATTCCACCTTCCCCTTCTTTTAAGGAGAAGCCCCCCTCTGGGAGTTAACTCCCCTCACACTAATACCCCCCCCACACACACACAATCAAGTTGTTGCAGGACTAGACACACTCTAAGGCCAGACAAGGCTGTTCATTTAGGGGTGCAGGATCCACAGGCAGGTAGACAACTGGCTCAGGGACAGCCCGTTCCCATTGTTGAGGGACCCACGTGAAGACCAGGCTGCTCATCTGCTACATAGGTGCAAGGGCCTAGGTCCAGCCCATGCTTGCTCTATGGTTGGTGATTCAGGCTCTGGGAGCCCCCAAGGGTCCAGGTTAGTTGACTCTGCTGGTCTTCCTGTGGAGTCCCTGTCCTCTTTCCTTCTCCCAACTCTTCCGTAAGGTTTCCTGAGCTCCATCTAATGTTTGGATTTAAAAAAATATTGTATCTCCAGGTATGTAGATTTTACACCGTTTCAGCCATATTTGACATCAGAATGTACCTGGCTTATTGTCTGCTGTCCTCAAAAGTCCTGTTTTCTCTTTGTTTTGGTTTTTGGTTTTTGGAGACAGGATTTCTGTGCAACCTTGACTGTCCTGGAACTTACTCTGTAGACCAGACTGGCCTTGAGCTCACAGAGATCTGCTTGCCTCTGCCTTCTGAGTGCTGTATTAAAGGTGGGACCAATCAAGCCTGGCTAAGTCAAATTTTTTTTTTTTTTAAAGATTTATTCATTTATTATATGTAAGTACACTGTAGCTGTCTTCAGACACTCCAGAAGAGGGCGCCAGATCTCGTTACGGATGGTTGTGAGCCACCATGTGGTTGCTGGGATTTGAACTCTGGACCTTCGGAAGAGCAGTCGGGTGCTCTTACCCACTGAGCCATCTCACCAGCCCCAAATTTTTTTTTTATCTTGCTTAAATTTTTAAATACTTAAATTCAGATATTTCAGTGGTTTATTGCTTTTAATTGGTATAGTTTAGTTTGAGATATTGAGATAGTCATGTCTTTATGTATTATTATGGTCATATATTTATTATTAATTTTCATAAACTACTTAGAATGAATCATGATCACATTCAGTTCTGATATTTTTCCAGACTTTTTCTCAGCTATCTTAAAGTTTTTAATCTTACAGCTTCTTGCTGTTGTCATCTTCAGTTTAAAATGTTACTCTCTGTGTGCATGTGCTATGGTTTGGAATGTAAAGTGTCCCTCACAGGCACATGTACATACTTGGGTCTCCAGCTAGTGGTCTTGTCTTGGAATGCTGTGGAACCTTCTGGACACAGGATGTAGTTAGTAGATGCAGAGCTGTAAGAGGGGAAGACCTTGTATAGGCCAACCCCACCCCAACCTGTGTGAATTCCATCACAGTCTCTTGGGCTGCACTGGACTGAACCCTCTCAAATTGAGAGCCCAAAATAAATCTTTTCTCCTTTAAGTTGCCGTCAGATACTTTGTCACAGCAACCGTAACAGTTAACACATGATGTGTGAACATTGAGTTCTATGGCTATTGTTCTTAAAGACTTACAGGTATAAGAATGCCTTTATGTGTCCTGTGTGCCTGGTGCCCATGGAGGCCAGGTGTTGGACCCCCTGGACCTAGAGCTACAGGTGGTCGTGAGCCTGCTATATGGCTTGGTGGTGTCTTCTCCAGGTGCCCTTTCCACAGCTGTTCTGCTGAGTGCTACTTCTTTCCAGGAGAGAATTTGCCTTGCACACAGCAGCTGGGTTATGTATGGAATCTACAGAGACACCTCATCCAGAAATCAAGACTCGACCACCACAAATCCTAGGACCTGGTGTCACTCTGATGACGAATCCCTCGGGGCCAATGTTAGATGATAAACTGGTAGAATCATTAAAACCACAGCTCTTCCCCACTCTGCCAGGCAGTTGACTGGGGAAGTTAGAATTTGAATCTTAAGATCGAGTTAAAACAAGTAAAACCCTATCATGTGTTTTTATGCCAATGATGCAGCTTGAACTGGGAATGAGGAATCCTCTTCCTCTATTGGGGTTGGTCCTTTGTAGGTGTGAGCATGTACTGAGGGGCACAGGGAATCAATAGTAGCCACCCTGGTCCTGCACTGAGAGATGGCTGGCATACATGTGCATGAACACACACACACACACACACACACACACACATACACACACAACCACCCTCATACTAAGCATCTTAGATATTCAATTATTTTAGATACTTTCAGGTACTAAATGTGGGGTAGCTGGGAATGGACACTATCTTGAGTCAAACAGGAGCACTGGGCTCTAGCTTAGGGGATGAATCAATGTGAAAGCCTTGTGGCCTGAAGCTGTATAATTGTCCCAGGGCTAGATATACCTGTATTTCTTTGGTGGCCCTTGGAGGGCATGGGGGAGGAGAGTAGGAACAGAACTGGAGATCTAGGGAGGAATGTAGCTTTCAAAAAAGTGGTTTCTGGTAAGGTTAAAACTTAAAAAAAAAAAAAAAAAAAAGGTTTAAACAAACTCACCAGAAAATTTAAAGACAAGCAACAGGGAAGTCCCTCCATGTAAAAATGCCCCCAGAATTTGTTTGGAAAGGAAATAACATTTAATGGTAAGTATTCTGCCCTCCCATCTACCTGCCTGCCATCACTTCTCAGTGATTTCACATTTTAGTGCAGATTTCTAGCTATTCACAGCAAGAGTGACCTAAAAGGGCTGACCCTCCCCAGTGCTGTGATTCTGCCATGCAATGAAACCAATTCTAAAGTCACTTTCCGTTCAGACTGACTTTGTAAACAGCCCCTGCCTGCTTCTGGGCAAGGATTGTGGTATCAGGGAACTTAACACAGAGAATGGGACTTAGGGGGCTTCCTCTCAAGCAGGGCGCATGCATTAGAGAGAAGTCATCCTGTACTAGTAACCGTGATAAAATGCAGATTGTGACATCCTGCCATGTGTCAAGGCCAAAGCAAGTTTAAGGGTTTCTGAAGATGTGTGTGAGCTAACGAAAATTCTGTGGCTCCAAGCAGTGAGATAAGATGACCACCTCCACTGCAGTTCTCCATGTAGTTTAAAATACAATGCTGAACAGGAAACTACAGAGAAGTCCATATAGTTAGACCCCCCCCCCCAACCCCAGCCAGTTTTGATAGCTTGCAATGTCTTAGTTTTCTGTTTTGGTGTGTCTACAAATCAATCTGCTTCAGCCATGCTAAAAAGTGAGCTCGGTGAGCCTGTGGGGCCCACTGTGGGAAGTGATGTTTACCAAGTCCAGCAAGGTTTTGACCAGTGGGATGACACGATGAAACTGGTGCTTAGGTGAGTAGAGTGTGGAGGGAGACCCATGCCTGGCATGAGCCAGTGGCACTGAGGACAAGGAACACACCAGGTAGGTTCTGGTTACTGCCTGGGATCAAGGTTCTTCCATTAGTAGGAAAGGAAGAAAGAGACTCTGGAGGTTCTAGCCTAGCATTTGTAATGTGCCTTTCAATGACAGCCACTGTGAATTCACGAGAGGGGATCTTAGTCTTCATTTGCAGTTCCCTGGATAAGGATTGTAAATACTTGTACTGGCCACTCTATTTTTGACAACTGTCTCTTTAGTTGACTCATTTACCAACTGGCAGGTACTTTTGGTGTCTAGAGGCCAGAATACATCAGCTCCCCTGTAACCAGAGTACATACAGACCACTGAGCCATCTCTTCAGTAACTTCCTATCCTTCTGTAACACAAATAGAAAACACTGGTCAATACTCATGTGCAACAGTGACACTAAGTTTTGGTGTCTAAGCACCGCACTGCACTGCTGAGGTGCTTTTGAGAAGCCTAGATGCCCAAAGGTGCAAACATGAGATGATTCAAACTCCATCGATTTATACAAACCCCACAAAAAACTGATTTCTTTTTAAAAAGAAACCCTTGTTCTGAAAGCACAGCCCTGGTTTTAGGTAGCACTATTTCTATGGGATGATGGGATTTCACTCATTTCAGAATGTTTTTTCTAATTCCTGGTCATAGGATTGAGGCTCTTTGATTTATCAGCTTTCCTTCATTATCTCTGTATAGGGGTTAGTAGTAAAGATGCTCCTGTCTGCTGTGGGGCATTTTCCTCGACCCCAGCAGCGTTCACCCAGTGTTTATTAGCCAGGGGAAGGGAAAGCATCATAGTTTATGGATATTCCTCCCTCTGCTGATACACTCAGTTTTTAGGATCAAATGTTTTTATTTTGGAAAATTAAAATACTGGAGACTTATGGAAGTATAGTTGTACTCTGAGGACTGAGTGTCTTTTTTTTGTTTATCTTTTGGTTTTTCGAGAGATCTGCCTGCTTTCTACCGCCTAAGTGCTGGGAGTAAGATGTGCACCACAACCACTTGGCTGAGGACTGAGCATCTTACAAAAGAGTGCGGCTCAGGCAGTGTCTGAGCACACAGTTATGTATGAGGGTTGTTTTGGCTATCAGGATTTATTTCATGCCTTCATCCAAATAAACTGAGCACAAGTGACAGCTAGAGAATGGTACAGAACTGGCCACTGTGTAGAGGGGCTCAGAGCCACACTGAAGATGCAGTGGTACTCACACCTCACAATTCTCAACTCACTAGAGACAGTGTAATTGTGTATAAGGAACATAAACATGTGAGAGTCGGAGCAAAGCACAGAAACTTAGCAACATCGTAAGGCCACCTCAAAAGGCACTCAACCATAATTTAATATTAAAAATAACTTAGGTAAATATTCAATTACTAAATTTAAACCTAGGCTGACAGGAAAATTTCATGATGTATTTATTCTCCTGAGTCCAAATAACGTTATCAAACACAAGACAAGACAACACACACTTTATTGAAGAATCAGCGTCAGTTGGTGCCATGCTTTTATTCAAATGAAAGGGGAACTACACTGTAACTCCCAGGAACGAGCAAGCCTGACGGATCATCTGCAGCGCTCAGGAGTGGACAGGAAGCACACTACACACTGCACATCGCCCAACAGTGTCCATGAGTCCCATCAAAGAAGGAGACTCTGGCTGTGAGCAGCCAGATACAAACAATAGTCCTCCTAAACAAAGCTGAGAAACTGAGAGGAAAACTTTACAAGTTGTGGTAAGTAGCAGGAGTTGACAGGTCACACTGGTTACCATGACAAGGATTTGGCAAATTTAACTGAGTAGTTACCATGGTAATTTGACCTCCAACGATGACAACGCTTGTGTTTCAGTAAGGTTGATGGAAATCTCCAAACTTTATGGAATGGCATCTTTTCATTTGTATAATTTTAAAACATAATTTAAAAAGCTGCACCATAATAAAAAAAATCTGCAGACTAAAGAAATATATCTGTATTCCTCTTGCATTAATAAAGTAAAATCTTATACTGAGAGCAATGAACTTTGTGGCAATATTCACATCACACCTTTAGACACTAGACATTCTGCTCAGTTGCTGGATATACAGATGTAAGAACGAAGACAGGCGAGGTCAGTGTTCATTAGTTCTCTCAATGTCCTGCACCTGACTTTTCTTTATTCAATACTCAGGTGACAGCAAGGAGGCTGCTTTGATAGGGAAAAGACCTTGGTTAGTAGTAGAAAATGCTTATTAAATTCCTTTGTCTATAATTCACTTTGTTTTGATTAAGTTTGTTTATAACTCTTAAACTAGTCTTATCATAAGGATGTCTTTGCCCATTTCCTTTTAATTGTGATAAAAATTGGTGTCTGAAAGGTAAAATGTGAAATTTCCCATTTTTAATATTTATATATACACAGTATGTATACATTTAAAATATAAGAGTTACATACCCTGCTCTCTCACATGCAAGCAGTAGATCACAATAGTCTTGAGCTACACATACATTTTGCACAGGTATTGGAAAAAAATCTGTGAAAATTTTTTTTACAGTTTTAACAAATATACATAAATATAAGAACATAAATTACAGTAAAATATTGACAGCATTTGAGAAAATGTTGAAAACCCAGATGCACTGATCCCTAAAGGCTTTATAATAGAAAAGTACAGCTGAGGGACTTCCCATTCCATTCTTCTTTTTAAATAAGTAAATACATGAGACACGAGTTCCCTCTCTAAACAACTTAATTAGAGAAATGTACATATTTCATCTCTATATCCCATGAAAGAAAACAAACTACTCTCTCACTTATAAACAATGTCTTCCCCACTAGTGTACACCGTTGTCACAACACTGAAACATAAAAGGGCCACACAATCAATCATTCAAGTCTTTTCCTGAGAATGAAATTTTCCCCCAACTAACCCTCTGGTATGCTTGCTGAAGAAGAAAGATCATGGAGAGGAGATGTCAAGTGTGCCCTGATCTAAGCTGCTCCACTGGAAAAGGATTCAAAGGAAAGAAAACCCAGTATAAGTAAAATAACAGGAAGCTACTTTCAAATCAAAATGTAGCCCTTTGTGCATGTTTAAAAACCTAAATATAATTTCCCTATCGGTTATAAATATAAAGGCCTCCTGAGCTGCCAGGAAGCTGTATGCTTTCATATAGAAAGGCAGCACTCACGTGTCACTCACTCACTTCTGCCAGCTTATACAGTGACGCACTTTAAACGCAATACAAAGTGCTTTGTTGTTGTTAAAAGTACAATCTGATTTATTCTGAGTTGGCAGAAGTGGTGTAGAGACGGCCAGCACTGATTTCATCAGCAGCCTCTTTCAGCATGTGCTGGGTTAGCTTGTGTGGTTTGCAGGGGGCCCAGCAGCAGCTTTTAAACACCTCCTTACTAATAGAGAAAAGTTAATACTTGTGTGAGTAATAAATACAGAATGTAAATACTTAGAAGGATTCTTGCAAACACTGTAACACCGTCAGAACACGAGGGCTACTGTAAAACTAACACTAGTGTTTCTCTTAACATCATATGAAAGGTGCAAGTTACTTTTCAACGGGAACTTTCTACTTTCATGATCTCCACATAAAACAAACACAAAGGCAGCTTAGAATAATTGCAGGAGAGGGAACAGGAACGACAACAACAACAAAACCATTTGAAGATGTGCACACACAGTACAGGGGCAAAAAGAATACATCACATAATTGCCATCTAGCCACACCTCAAGCCTATGGCCCGCTGTGTCCATGAGAATTCAGTGCTGCACGGCCTCTAACACAGGCAGGTGAGCCTGCTAACATACAAATCTCCGCCTGTGAATCAAAGCATTTCCTTCATCGCGTGGACTTATCACCTAGTAAGAACCGTCGGCATTCCAAACACTGTGATTACATTCCAGTTGTTCACAACAACAGAGTTAAGGTCCAGTTTTAATTGATAAAAATCTTGTTGGCAATTAGAAAGGTTTTCTATAGGCAGGAAAGATGAAGTACAAATTTACCACAAAGGTTCTGAAGCGAGCATCTCCTGCTGCCTATGCTTTAGTGGGTAAGAGTTTTTTTGGGGTTACTGGTCTCTTGGTCTGCCATAAATGGCTATGAATGGTAATAGCATCCACGCTAGCAGATAAAGTTTTAGCAGGTATGTGGCTAAACTGTTTTCTGTCAGAATTGTACTTGTAAAGTCCCTCAATCATCTTTTTAGTGATAGATTTAGGACCTATCCCAGTCAGTTTATTGATTTCTTCAGTTTCTGGGCAGTAAGTATACAGAGACCTGAACTGGCAGCCTGAATCCCGGAACAAGATTAAGAAGTTGTTGGCATCTGACTTCTCCATTTCCTTTAGAACAGAAAACAAAAACAAGATAACAATGAAGCTCTAACATTTTACTAAATGTTTATATATACTTGTTAATATTTCTTGGTTAAAACTTATGACAAAGTCTAAAACCAAACTTTCTATTAGTATTTTGGCATTATCAGGATCGCCTACACATGCTAAGTAGGTGCTCAGCCACCGTACACTACTGACACATTTTAAAGTCTCTCCATGGCTTTTAATTAAACTGTAAGTCTTCCAGAACTCTTGAGAGTAGAGTAACTCCATCTAACACTAACACACATCACTGCAGACCCTTCTCATGGTGCCAAACTCTAGCGGCTTGTCACAGCACTTCCCCTTCCCCCATCCATGCAGGAGACTCCTGAGGCTTCTCAGGAAATGCTCCTAGATGTAACTTCCGTGAGAGCACGCTTACCTCTAGTATTTTTTTCTTCTGACCTTCATTTACTTTTCCAGCCAAACAGCAATGAGCTAAAGCATTCTGTATTATGTGTTTATTGGATTTTGCACTAGGTTCCTTGTAAAGCTTTGGTCCTGCAGGAAACATTTACAACAGTTATAGAAATAACATTTCTAAGACAGAAACACTGTTAGTTTTCCATGCTGGAGCTGCCACACTGCTGACACTCCAAGTGAGAACTGAGCTCTGATTGGAAGGAGGATCAATAGCCTTGACTGTCCTGGAACTCCCCAGCTAGACCAGGCTGGTCTCAAACTCACAGAGATTTGCCTGCCTCTGCCTCCCAAGTGTTGGGATTAAAGATGCGCACCACCATGTCCAGCCCTTAGGTGTGGCTACACTCTAGCCACAACATGGTTTTATTCACACAGGACACATTTGGAGGATATTCTTGTGGCCTTTTGCTGCTGTCCCATGAAGGCAGTGTTAGAAATAAGATATTGCTTGTACCTGTTACACTGTCTCCTTAATCGTCCCCGTCTGGCTGGATTACTTACTCGTCAGATTAAAGCATAACGGGCCCAAGAGTAACCCTTAGTTTACTTTAGCTTTCTTGAGACTGACTCACATTACTTTAAGTCCAGGCTGGCCTCAAACTCATGGTCACCCTCTTCAGGTGACCATTGGAAGCCACCATACTTGGCTTTAGCTTGTAAAAGGCCAGAAGGTAGTCTTGGAAGATAGCTCAGTCAGTCAGCATTTTTCTTGCAAGCACAAGGATGTCAGTTCAACCCCCTAGGACCCACACTCTATTTAAAAAAAAAAAAAAAAGTATTAGTGAGGTGGAGACAGGCAAATGAAACCCTGTTTCAAAAACCCACAGCTGGATGTGATGGCATATGCCTTTAACACCAGTATTCAGAAAGCAGGTAGTTCAAGGCTAGCCCCGGATATCTAACAAGACCCTGTTTAAAACTCCAAAGGCAGCGCCACCTGCATATACTGGTTCTCTTCTGGTTCTGCATGTGCACACAAAAATGAAGAAGAACAGTTTTTCTTTCCAGGTTGTTCAACTTTACAAAGGCAGAGGGAGCAACATGGAAATATTGTCCAGTCTCACACTAAAAGCTGTCAGACTGGGGCTGGAGAGGTGGCACTGGCTGCTGGCTCTTCCACAGCACCTGGGTTTGATTCCCAGCACCCACAGAGTGGGTCCTAACCATCTCTAACTCTAGCCCCAGCGGATCTGATCTCTTCCTGATGCAGATACCAGGTATGCAAGTGGAAAGCAGACATGCACATGGGCAAAAGACTCATACACATGGAATAAATGAGAGAGAGAGAGGGGGAGGGAGGGAGGGAGGGAGGGAGGGAGGGAGAGAGAGAGAGAGAGAGAGAGAGAGAGAGAGAGAGAGAGAGAGAGAGAGAGAGAGAGAGAGGCTGTCAGATAGACCGTAGGAAGTTGTACTAAGCAGCTAAAGAATAGAGAGGGGAAGGGGGAAGCCAGAAAGTAAATACAATTTCGAACTGGTTCTTGGCTACTGAGGGTATGGTAAGGAGTCTCAGGTGCATGGGACCATCTCCTCCTCCTGCTGTCCCCACCCCGTATCCTTCCTGTCCTTCAACGCACACAGGTGCCCATCTCCTCACTCTGGCCTCTGCTCTGGGTCTTTAGCTGTACTCTCACTTTCTAGACTCTAGTCTGGCTTTGGTCAGTGCTGCCCACCCACAGAGGCTGGAAGAGGAGCTGGAGGGAGCAGGGACAGTGAGGATGACACCTCCTAGATTTGATGCCCTTACCTTTAGGCTCCCTTGATATCATTGTCATCATTATGTTGGTGCTCAGCCTTCATGCAAATTAGGCAAACACTCCCCCAATAAGCTTTATTGTTTTTATTTTGAGACAGAGTCTCATTAAGTTACTAGGCTGACTATAACCGAAGTCTTGATGTTAGGGAGAGTTATGAAGTCCTTATGGACTTCCTTCACATAGTCATGAGGAACATATTTTGTTGATGAGACTTCTCTAAGGTTTCTTTGAAGTGGCCAGGAGTATAGGCAGCTGGCATCTAAGTTCTATCTTTAGTTCTATTTAGAGACCTACCTTACTCACCAGGGGCGAGTCACTGCCTCCTTCAGTGGGGCTGCATCACTGAAAGGCTCGCACCTCACAGTGACCCCTCTCCTTACTGTACCACACGCTTGTGTTTGTGATGCAAACCTGCACCACCTGCCCCATGCCTGTTCTCGTTAGCGAGGTAACTCAGAATCTCCCCTGGATGCTCACACTGACCTGTGTACTCTGTGCCGGAAGCCACCGAAGAAGTTGTGGATGCGTTTTCCCAGTCCTTCTCGCCATTCCGACTGCCACAACGACTTGGAGACAAGAAGCCTTCTACAGACTCTGACCTAAACAATGAATATCCTTACATTTTATGTCTCAGAAAAAAGCATCTTTGAGCTCCTGCGGATGCATGTGACTGTATCAACCAAACCAACCTAGAGCTTTAGAAATGAGGTAGTGCTAATACCGCCTCTTCTTTATGGCCATGGTAGGCACACTGTAAATATCTGTTGGGATGAACTCTTTCTATATGAAAACTGAAGACTAGTACAAGGGACTGGTGAGACAGTGTGCACACTGAGCTCCTGGGTACCAGAAGCACTCTTTTTTGATGTGTGTCTTCTAATTCAAGGTGACACTGATCTTTCAAATCTATATGCTAGAGAAAAAAGACATGGGTCCTTATATCTGTGACTTAGATACAAATGCTCCAAAATGTTACATTCAAATAAGCAAGTGACTTTGGGATTATTCTAATGTCATTGTCTTCAATGGGAAGGAAGATTTTATTTTTCTCTATTATTTAATCATAGTCATATTAGCAACTATTGTATAAAACACTATTAGTGTTTATAGCTTATAAAAGTATTAACATTAATTCAAATTCTAAAAGAGCACTGATAAGTAAGTCATTATAATTATATCATAATTAATAACTATACAATGTGTGTGCGCGCGCGTGCGCATGTGCATACAATGTCATGCAGAAGATTTGAGGGTGACTTGCTGAAGTCATTTCTCTCCTTTCACCATGTGGGTCCCCGAGACTAAACTCAGGTTATCAGGCATGGCGGCAGATGCCGGGACCTACTGAGCCATCTTAGTGGCCCCACCTCATATCATTTTAACAGAAACTCTTAGATCAGCAAAGCTAAAAATTTGTGATGTTTCACTTATTATAAAATAAATAATTTTTATTTACATTTTTATATAATTGCAAGTACCACATTCTTTCCTGTGAAAAACATCCAAAAGCTCTGGGCTTACCTTGGCGTCCTCTTGCCTGAATGAACACTCTCGCTATCACCTGTGTTCAGCGATGCCAAAGAGAGGCTAGAGACTGAAAAAACACGAGAAATTCGTGATCCTGAACAAAAACAAAATTGGAACTGTAAAAGAAGAAACTAGGAAAGAGTCTGTTCATTAGATAACACCAGCAATGATAATTGGGCTTTTGTCATTTCCTCCTTTCTTTACTCTGAATCAAAGCACACAGTAGGTTGCATGCATATATCCACAACTTTAACTAAGAATCAAGTTTTAGGCAACAATAAAACTAACGTGCTGTTTCCAAAGTAAAGTGGTCAGGAGACCTGATACCCTAACCAGGTTTTTAAAAAAACAAACAAACAAACACCCCAATATACTTTGCAATATTTAATTCCTCCGTGCAAAATTAGCTTACAAATTTCTTCCAACAATTTTTAGTTTTGATTTTTCTTTTCTTAAATTTTGCCTGCATGTATGTATATGCACTGCCTGTATACCTGGTGTCCATGGAGACTAGAAGACCGTGCCGGATCCCCTGGAATTATGAACCACTGGTTGTGAACTATTATGTGGGTGCTGGGAACCAAACCCTAGTCCTTGGCAAGAGCAGCAAGTGCTCCTAGCCACTGAGTTATCCCCCTAGTCCTAGCCATCTCCTCGCACATCAGCCAATGTTATAAATCAAAGAGTCTCACCAAACAAACCAGGCTCATCCCTATAGCCTCAGCATTTGGAATACTGACGCTGAGTTGCTAGCTGGAGGCCAGCTTGTGCTGAAGAGCAAGCACAGAAGCCAAGCTTCACTGCTTGGTCAATTTTAGGTTACCCCCTCCACCCACAATCCAGAGTAACTTTAGAAATTCTTAGTTTTTGGAGTGATAGGGATAAAATCTAGAGTCTCAAGAATATTAGGCAAGGCCTCTACTTTTTTAATCTTCAGCTCTAACTGTAGAAATTCTCGGAAATTTTCCATGGCACTATATTAAATAAAATGGCTAAAAATTATGTATTTTGAATTTTTCAACTCCAAGAAATTATAATTTTGGATTTTTGGCTATTTGTACCTTAAAGGAGGACCTTTGCAGTCTTGACCTGATGTTCTTTACTGTCTGGATATCAATGTCTCAAGAAATGGTCAATGGCAGAGCCCTTAAACCTCACAGGAAGGGCCTAGACAGAAGTACAGGGATGCTTCTTACACCGAGCATGCACATCACCTGTCTCCTCATTTATGTTTGTAAACAGTAGTGAAAGCCTTGGGGACATAGTGTGGTTGTTGAATACTACTTGCCCATCAAGCACAAAGCCCTGGAGCCAATCCCCAACACTGCATTAGAAGGAAGAGGTAGTTCATGCCTGTAATTCCAGCACTTACGGGGCAGAGGTAGGAGGATGAGAAGTTCAAGGTTATCCTCGGTTATAACGTTTGTGGTGCGTTTGTGGTTAGCCTCCGCTGTATGAGCCCTTGTCTTAGGGGGAAGGAAGGTTGCTACATCTGCAGATTCACATTTAGCATTCACACTGGATTTACTGGATATATGCATGCACACACAATGCACCTCGATTAAATACAAATTTCCTTAGCTTATTTTGGTTTCCAATAAGACCATGCATCATCTCAAACCGTTGTCCACGTCAGTATTACCAAAGCACTGTCAAGTGAGCACACCAAGCCAAGCTGGTGTTTATGAACAGACTCCTCAGAAATAACTGGGGTTACCTGGAGGGCCTTTGATCGGTGTTTTGGGAGATTCAATATGATCTCTGTGAATGGATTTCGGCCGCTGTTTTTTCTGTTTAGCCGCCTGAGGTCGAGGCTTGATTACTGTATCCATGTCTTCCATCAGCTTCAGCTGTTTCCTCCTCATGTATTCCTGCCTGATAAACTCTCTCCGTGCTCGCTCATCTTCTTTCTTCTGACGTTCTTCTTCAGTTTTTCGTCTAAGAAACCAAATGGCCAAATTGGTTATTTTGTATACCAAATACAAACGACACTGGAAAGAGTTACATGGTTGAAGGGAGGAAAATATTTCAGAACCTTGGGGGAAAACATAGTTGGATTAAAATGTCCTTGAGAAAATTTAAAATTTTGGTCATTTTCCTCTCTCTGTATGTGTTTCTCAGTTATTTAAATTAATGGTATTTAAACATTAGTATTAACTTTTAAAGTTAACACTCCTTTACTCTGACAAGCAAAAAGAATAGTTTGAACTTCTAAAACCGCCCCTAGTCAACAATGGTCTCGCTCCTTTTTGTCCCCCACAATGTTCCTGAAGACTCCTGTCGCTCCAGAGCTGACAGAACACTGCCTGCCCTGAAGGCACACTTGCAGTTCTCTCTAAAGAGCCTGAGTCTCAGTGCAGATCAGTGCAGCATCCTCCTCACCTCGTCTCCTCTTTCTTATGCTCCATCTCTGCTTCCAGCTGCTGCTTCCGAAGCTGGGTCTCTTTCTCTCTTCTTAGCCGTTTCTCCAGCAAAGCTGCTCGCTTCATTGCCATATCATTCTCTGCCTTTTGATCATCCTAAGAACAAAAAGAGTAAACATTTAGATTCTAGTTTATCATAGCCACATCCTATCGTTACTCTTTTATCTGAAAGCTGAACTAATTACAACCCTGCCAAATGTGGACATGATTCACAAAATGTTAAGAAATCCTAACCTTAACAGCCATGAAAAGAAAAAAGAAGAGACAAGTGCTTTCTTACTGTTTTAGTTTGTGTACCTGTGCACACACCTGCTACGGTGCATGTGTGGAGGTTGGCAGGTAACTTGCAGGAGTCTGTTCTCCCCTTCACCAAGTGGATCTCAGGCCTGAACTCAGTCAGGCCTTCAGGCCTGGTGTTAACAGCCTTTACCTGGTGGCCACCTCATGGCCTGAAAACAACTGTGTACATCAGTTACAATCTGTGACCTGTGTGCCCATGCATTCATACATGGTACCCACACGGCAGTCGGAATACAACCTGCAAAAGCTGGTTCTCTTCCTCTACAATGCTGGTCCCAGGGATCAAACTCAGACTGTCAGGCTTCCCAGCAAGTGTCTTCCCCACTGAGTCACTGCACTGGCCCCCACATAACTTGGTTCCATCCTAACAAACAACCTACAATAGCAGAGTTTGGCTCCCATTATAAAAAATCACATTGAAATTATAATGAAAAATCAGATAAAAAGCATTCCAAAACTCTCCAGCAAATGTCACGTCACATAAATGTTGCGTTTGCTTGTCTCCAGCTTAGTTTTTGTTTTTTAAGCTGAGGTACTTACAGTTTGACTGACAGGTCACTTGGAAGAAGACCTAGGCATAATTCCCTTTTCTGAAATTCTGTCATTCTCAGAGTTTGTCACCATCTGTAAACCTCCTGGACTGACTGAAGGCAGGCAGTTCCCAGAATGCCTGCCTCTACGGTGCAGTGCTTACAATCCAAGCACGTAGTAACTAGCACGTCCTAGTGCTGGTTCACTGTCTTAATGACTGCTTGAGGACGCTTATGTTCTAGTGACTGATGCATTGGCATCAAGTGCTGCACATTACAGGTTTCCAAGCACACAGGGAAAAAAGACTTTTGTCTCTTTTTGCCTGGGAGCCCAGAGACAGATTCTATGGTGAACAGAAAAAGTCTGAAGGTACATCAAATCCATCAGCTTAAACATGCATTTCTGCATCTAGCTAACCAACCACACATACTATGCTATGCTTTCGGTAAAAAGAACAGTGTCCCTGCATGTTCACAGTCTAAGTGAGAAAAAAAAGAAAAAGAGGGAAACTTAAACTATGGATGTCAGTATACTCAGGACCCCACAGGGACACTGTGGGGATATTAATCAAGGAAGCATGGACAGTCTTAGAGGAAACAGTTAAGGAACAATCTAGAAGATACAACAAGAGTCTAAACAAGTAGGTCTGGGTTATTCTGCCCAAGTCCCTGAGTTGGGCTAAGGTTTGGACTTTATAAACACTTGCCCAGAACGCTGGAGGACATAGGTTTACTATTCAGAACCATACTTAATATAAATAAGGTGTCTCCAGTGGAGCCAGGCTCATGGAGACAGTAGTGTAAAGAACAGGATGGTGTGAGTAGAGGCTAGGGACCCATGTCCAGGAGATAGAATCAACAGGATGGAAGGGAGTGCAGATGCATGGAGGCCCAGATTACACTGGGGATGCTCCTGCCCCATGTTTCCTTTCTGAGCAAGGAAAAATGGTAGCAAAGGTCTCTAAACCTACACATATAACTTTGCTATGTGTTAGTAGTCGTCTATTTAAAAACAATACTTCTACATGATTAGCAGACACAACACGACTTACATCCAAATTTCTAAATGCTGACAGAGGCCTAAGGGACAGGCATCCTGAGCTAAAATTTAAAACAAATCACAATAGAACAAGCAACCCCACTGTCTCAGCAGTCGGTATGCTTGTTTCTCCCCACCACTGCTGCACATGTCACCTATGTTAAGGTCTCAAGCTGTGGCTGCTCGGGGCACTTTTCCTAAATCTACCCTGAGCATCACAGGCCAGAGGCAAGAGCCGCTGAGTCAGAGGGAAGGAGTGTGAACCTGAAAACCATCCTCTTGCATGTGGCGGTCGGCTAACGAGCTGGAGAAAAGCTTTACTATACTGTGTTCAAAGCCTAAGCTCTTCACTATCGGGAAGTAATACTGTCCCGGCTCTGCCACTTGTTTGGCTGAAGTACTGTTTAACTGCTGTAATCTAACAGTGATAGCAAGATTAAAACTGATATTCCTAATCTGTTCAGACACAGGATTAGCGATCACCTGGCTTTAGTGCCTTACCAACAACAAACTGAAACATACATTTCTAGTTACAGAAAGGCAAACTGCAGTCCACCCTGCAGAGCATAAGTAGGTAACACCACAGCCCATGGATCGTGTATACGTCTTTTTAAAAACTGTTTCTAGAGTTTTTTCAGGGGTGGACAGTATAGCTATTGGCAGAGCTCTGTTCAGTATGCAAAGCATTGGCTTTGGTTCCCAGAACTGCAGCAAAAGAGAAGCTGTGTCTCAATGATAACATCAAACTACTACATCCTTTTAAAACATTTCACTTTATAAGATCCTATCTGATAAGTCTGTAAAACTCAAGTTGATAAAAAGTCTGTAAAATTTAAGTTGATAGAAAATGTTAAAACCTTAACATACTTAAATACAATGCAATTTGAGCATTTTTTACCTATTGGAAATGGACGAATTCCTAAAAGAGCATCAATAAAAGTGAGAACGGGAGAAAGGAAACCATCTAATATGATTTAACTACAGGCATGATGGCATGACTGTGGTGGAAGAGTGCAGCTCTGAGTCCACACTGGAATATGGTTTCAGGAGCCAGTACTTAGTACTTCTGTAGTCCAAGGCCTGGTTTGCCTAGACACATTTCAGGAATAATGGCTGTCTTGTAATCAATGATATTGTTACTGAAGAAATAAATGTATCAACTTAGAAAATTTCCTAGGACCCATCCTAGGAAGAGGCTCAAAACGATGTCATTAGTATTACCTTAAAGAAGAAGCCACAGCATACTTTCTGCTCATCGTCAAACTGTTCCTTATCACTCTCTCCATCCAACTTCTCAGCAGACACATCAGCCTTTTCAGGGGGTTTTAAATCAGACAGAGAAACTTCAATCAGATTGACATTTTTAGGAGCAGTAGGTGGGAAAACAGGCTTAGGAGGTGGCTCTGTGGGCTGGCTCAGTTGGTCCTCATTTGGTGTCACACACACAGTCTCTGTGATAGGCTGTGACAACACCTCAGACACTGTTGATTCAACAGGTTTAATCTCCTTCTCCCCAGGATTACGGTCACAAGGTCCCAAAGTCCCTTTGCACTCTGAGGGCTCCTTTTTAATCTCCTCTTTCTGTTTGGGCTCTTTTTGGGGCTCTCCATCATCACCAAAGCATACGAATGACCGTGTCTGAATGGGCACCTGACTTGGGGAAAACCTCCTTAGCCGAGGAAGACTATCCACAGACCGAGGCGGTGTCAAGGTTCGGTTCAAAGGAGTTATTTTTAATTCATTTGGCCTTGGAGTCCTTTGATTTTTAACAGAAAAAGATGCACTCTTCCTGGTGGAAGACTGTGGGGATGGATGAGTTGGGCGTGGGGAGTCTGAAGAGAATGGTGCAGCAGCTGATGACAGGCCTGCCTGTCTAGGTTTAAAATCACGGATCTGCTTCTGTGGAGAGGGTTGTGGAGGTGAAATCACCCAGGACTGCTGCTCTCTCATCTGCATTAACATCTCCTGCTGAAGGGACAAGCGCTGCATTTCTTGTTGTAGAAAGTGCAGGGATGAGTTCAGCTTCTCAATGGACTTTGTATACTCTAAGATTTCTCCTTCATTTAAAGTCTCTTCTGAAGGGCTCGTCAGGTTCCACTGCTTCTCAGGATCAACGGGCGTGGTTGGCGACTTCAGCCATCTGCCTGGAGGGGTCTCCATGCTCTCTTTTATGTCTGCCAAGGACTTGCTCCTCTGTCCATCCATTTTCTGTGACTCCCTTTCCTTTGCTCGGTCCGTGTATACTTTCTCGTCTTCTGCACCTGCTGCTTCCTCTCGAAGAGGGGAAATCCCTTCCCCTTTCTTCTTCACTACAGTCAGGAACGCTGTCCTTCCCATTTTCTGCCTCTGTTTGGTAAAAGCGGCTTCCATCTTCTTCTTCTGGGCTTCTATAGCACGTCTCTTTTCCTCCAGCCTCATCCTAAGGTGAACCATCTCAGAAGCCAACAGCTGTGTTGTGTCCCGACCTGGGGCAACACCGGCTTCCTCTGGAATTTGAGCCCAAGACACTACGTGAGGAATATTCAGTTCGGAGCCTTCTGGTGTCGTTTTCTGTGAGCTGCTCCCACTACTTTTCCCATCAGTGTGATTCAGCTTCCTGAACTTCTGCTCAGCAAAGCTGGTCATCTTCACCCCAGAGCTAGAGGAGGCACTGCTCCCGGGCTGAGACTTGGTGCTGATGGTGCTTGGGCAAGGACTCAGGGCTTCCCTGGGGTTGCTGGCTCTTAGATCATAGTCCTGAAGAAGCTTAGATGCATCATCCATGTCGGAGTCTAAGCTAACAGTATAATCTCTCAAGGAGGAGTCTTCGTCCATGGTCTCCGGAATGTCTTCTGAAGGGACGTGAATTCCAGTGTCGACTTCTGTAGTGTCTGTTATGGGACTCAAGGCACCTTTCGTGTCAGTTATGTTATCAGGACTGGACTGGTTTAGCTTGATATTTGAATTCAGGATACTCAGATCTTGACCATGAAGAAAGAAGCCATTAGCGATCTGATCTGGCTGTGGCGTATGAGGAGGTCTTTCAGTATCGTGGATTATCTGTAACGCTTCTTCAATGCTTGGCGTTTCTATCTGATTCCCGAACTCGTCTAGAAGCACTCTGTTTTGTAAAGCCCCATTTGGAAGCTTGTAGTGAGTATTCTCATTAGAGTTCAGTTCATTCGTGTTGAGAGGCATGGATGATTGGAGGTCACCATGACGGTCGACATGAAGCTCTTCCTCAATGCTCTCCTCCTCTTCTCCGTTCACTGGCTTGAAGGACAGATTTTTCCTAATGTGCTTGGATGCACGGCTGTTGTTGAGAGTGAGCCCTTCATTGCTAACAGAGCGGATGATTCCCCGGTTTGGAGTGGAGCTCTGCGCACTGTCTTCCTTATCAAAAGAAATGTCAAATGAAACACCATGCACTGATGTTCTGAAAAAGACGAGAAGACAAAACGTTTAAGAATCTGCAGGAAAGAAACGACTGTAAACATAGCATGGAGCAGTTTGGAAGTCTGTCCTTCCTTCACTGTTCACGGCCTGCCGACCCCACGGTGAGCTGGGCTGCTTCATCTCCTTTCAGTTCATCCCTCTCACCTCTGTGACCCCCATGCTGCCCTTTTCAAATTTAGGTCCTAGCTGAAATCATGCTTGGGCAAGCTGACTAACTACAGCATCAAAGCAGAGGGAGATGAAGCTGGCATTTTTGGTAACGTGCTTACCAAACTTCGTGCTTACCTTTTCTCTTTAGGCCATGTTCCTATGAAGCCATCAACGTAAGACATAGATGAAGACCTTCTAATTCCTCCTTCAAATGCAAAAAAAGGGAAACTCATATATTAGACATATTTGAGAAGTCATTCATGGCACTAAAAGGTGGAACCACAGTTGCAATAACACAAACAAAAGTAAATAATTCCTTTTTTTTTTTTAAGTTTATGGGAGTTTTCGTATAAACTTTTTTTTAAGTTTATACGAAATCTATAGCTAATACAACTAGCAAGAGAGGCTCTATGTTTAATCCTCAGTAAACTACCTCCCTGCCAAAATAAGTATATACATATAAAGAATTTTAATTTTTATTTATTATGTATATAGTGTTTTACCTGTATAAATGTTTGCAGGCCAAAAGAGGGTATCAGAACTCATTATAGATGGTTGTGAGCCACCATATGGTTGCCGGGGATTGACCTCTCGAAGAGCAGACAGTGCTCTTTTTTTTTTTTTTAATACTTTTTATTAGGTATTTTCTTCATTTACATTTCCAATGCTATCCCAAAAGTCCCCCATACTCTCCCACCCACAGACAGTGCTCTTAACCTCTGAGCCATATCTGCAGCCCCAAGAATTTTTTTTATTAACAAAGAAACCCATACATTAAGTGTAGTGGCACATAGTAATAATACTAGTACTTGGGAGATTGGGGCAGGAGGGTTAGTAGTTTAAGACTAGCTTGGATACCACAAAGCTAGAAAAATACAAGAAAAATACAAACAGGGCATGGTGGCACACTTCTGTTAGCTGGACATGGTGGCACACCTCTGTTAGCTGGACACGGTGGCACATGCCTGCATTCCCAGCACTTACAAAGCAAGACAGGAACATCAGAAGTTCACAGTCAACTCTGGCTATATAAAGAGTTTGAGGCCAGTCTGGGCTATGTGAGACCTTGTCTCTAAAAAACAAAACAAAAGCAAGCACAAGGAATAGAGACACAGCCCACTGGTACTGCAGTTGCCTAGCATGTGATACACAAAGCTCTTGGTTTAGTTCATAATACCGCAAAAAAAGGGAAAGAAAGCAGGCATGGAGCTACAGATCACCTATCACATATGTAACAGATAGTTTTCAGAAAAAAAAGCTAGATATTTTTCATATTTATTCTAATTTATTTCCAAATTAGCCTACTTAACATAGCATTTTCCTCAATAGGCTTTCTGAAATACATTACCTGAGGCTGAAGAATGAGTCTGCGGTCGTGTATATCTAAAAGGCAATGAGGAGACAGTAAACAGAGCTCCTTCCCAGTGTCCCACGTAATATCTAATACATTCTCTTTCTCTCTTTTACACCCCCCACACAACACATACCTTTTAATAAACAATGAAATTTAAAAAAAAAAACATTAATTTGCAGTATTTGGGGGAAATTTGAATCTCCAAAAACTTCTGTACAATAAAATCCCAGATAATCCTGACAAGCCTTTCAGCACAGCATCTGTCTGTAGACCTTTCCTGTTCTGACCTCACTCTGCCCTACTGTACTCAGTCCAAGGAAACTGACAAGTCTGCTTCTCACGTAATAGTGATAACTGGCCAGATCAAGGTATACTTTAAGTCCTCCTTTGAAGCTCTAAGGCACCATGTTCCGCTGGTGTCAAGTGGGGTACATATCCTCATCGCCCAGTGATGGGAATGGGGATAAGAGGCAGAAGCTTCAGCAGCTCAGGTCACACTGTCCCTCAGCTCAGACAAACTGAGACTTGGAGGGCGCTCTCAAGGCTGTGCCTTTACCGCTTATGAAAGCTCAATCTGAAGAACTGCCTCTGTCCACACCAAATGCTACCTGGGGTCTCTGATTCTTCCTCCTAATTATGTGCAGCTTGTCTTCTCGGTTTACCTGTACTCACTGTTAGGCCTATCAATGAACACACAGTTCCCGAGCATGCCTGTGATAGTCCGATTTCTGAGATACACTCCATAGTTTATACTCTTCCTTACTCTATGACCAGAGAGGGTGATCCTGAATACCAGTAAGCTGGTTATTAAACTGTGTTTGTGCTTTTCTTCTTCCCCAGTTAACGGCTAACCATGCAGTACGAGCTGGGTAACCATCTCAGTTTCAGACTTGCACCGAGGATTTTGACGTTGTGATACTCTAGAATCAAGTAGGAGCCGGGCAGGTGGGAGAGCTGCTGGCTGTCTTCTGCTGCGACTGCCTCCTTTTTACTCATAAGACCTTTCATTTAGAAACAGTAACATCTATAGATGTGACCAAATTATTCCCAGGGAGTGGAAAAATTAATCAACTCCTTCCTCAAAAGTTCTACAAAGGATCACATGGAGACTTACAGACATTAGAGGGCCTAGGAGCCTAGGATGACAGTAGACAGGAACTCCTCAAGGGAGAGGATTTGGAATCTACCTGGTTATTGGGGTTCTCCTAGAAGAGAGAGAGAAAATAGCCACTAGGGTATCTAAGTAAAAGGGATGAGTCTCCATAGGACCTAAGCTGTATTTTTTCATGGCCAGGGATGGGGAGACTGTTCATTCAGGGTCCTCGTCCCAATCATGACTGAATGACACATTCTTAAAGCTCACTGGTCACTTCTGAGTAGAAGGTGGACAGCACAGAGATGGTGTTTTATTACAGCAACAAATAGAAGTGGAGAACACCTGTTTCAAAGAGTTTTGAATAATAGGAAATCTACAAATCCAGGGCCAGCAAGACAGCTCAGCAGATAAAGGGACTCGTCAAGCCTGATGACCTGAGCTTACTCCCGGGATACAGCATAGGAGAGAGCCGACTCCTACAAACTGTCATCTGACCTCCACACATGTCACAGACATAAGAAAATGTGCTTAAAAATGTAACAATCCAGATATAATTCTAAAAGTTCCATGAGGCCTAAGAGTCACCTACTAGATATATCTCTCACTATTAATAACTGGATATTAAATATTCTCACTTACAGGAGTAAGGCAGCAGCAAGGCTTAACTTGAGTTTCCTAATTTGGAACTTAGATTATTATCCTCCACTTTTCAGTGTTGGTTCATTAAAAACCTATTCATGTAAACACTCATTTCAGTAGAAATTCCAATTATATTTAAATTAAACTAGGCCTTAGTAGCATAAGTTACTTGTAAGTTAATTTACAAATCTAACTATAAAACTTAAAAACTTTTTTATGACAAGGTATTATTTGATTTCATTAGTAAATAACAGGAATAGTGAAGTCACTGTGGACTACCTGGAGGAGAAGTCAGAACTAGATGAACTATCCGGGATGTTTCTTTTGGCAGCATTTAAGACAGGAACCGATGGCACGTCTTTTGCAGGCTCAGCTAAAATAAAAGATGAAACTTCAAAACTGTATCGTCAATGGATTCCTAACAGCACTGCAGGCATCTGAGCCACTGTATCGTCAATGGATTCCTAACACCACGGCAGGCATCTGAGCCACAAGCAAACATTTAACCTTCCCTTCTATTCCCCATAACTCTTTCTAATATAAATGTATCCTTAAATCATCTCCAAAAGGTCAAAGAATTTCTTGATATAATCAGACTCTTAAAAAATCCACTTTAAGGTTAGTGGGATAGGTATCATAAAATAAATACAGGTATTCAAGACAAGGATAAGCCCGACAAGGAAAGTTTTCACAGAATTTTAGAGACATGAGGTAGGTTTCAATTTTGCTTTTTATGAATCGCTGGTGTGTTTGTAGTTAACTAAAGACGGTCAGAATTTCACTGAGAAACCTTCACTCTATCTGGCTTACATACACTTGTAAGTAATCTGAGGGGAACAACTTAGTTTTGAGTGATGTTTGATGCAAAAGCTGCTATTACTGCTGAGTGCTGGGCTCCACAGACACGGGCACAAAAGGCAATGCACGTGAAAGTCACACTAACTGCAAAATATTGTATAGACACTGGTTATGATAATCATTAAGGTAAGTGACAGTAGCCTTAAGGCTCTAAACTTCTTTCAGGGAGGTATTCTTATCTAACAAGCTCACTATTTAGAACCTCCTTTCAATGGCTTTGAGCTCCCAAGTCAGATCACATACATGCTATCTCGTGCTGCCCATCATGGGGCCTGCGGGCAGCAGAGTTTATAAAGTAAGGTCTACCTACCACCACCACAATACGTTTCTTTTGCTACTTTACAACCCCCTTTGTAGCAGAAAGAACTAGCCCCATAATTTTAGCTGGAAGAAAGTTCTAAGTTTAGAAGAAACGCTAAACGTAGAGTCGTTTTTGCTGAAATCAGACATACAGAAATGTATGTCTGATTTCAAAAATGAAAGCCAGCTTTACTGTGCCATACACAGCATTTGCTCTACAAAAAACCCAGAAGGAATTCCTTTTACTTTATTTATTTATTTATTTTTGCTTTCTGGCAGAGCTGAAGTTTGAACCCAGGGCTGTATGGAAGCTAGGCAAGTACTCCACCATTGAGCTGTGCTCCCAGCCTTTGCCAGCAATTCAGTCTTTATCATAATTATATTGTAATAACAAAGGCTACTAGTTTAAAAAATATAACCACAAAGTATTTCATTGTTTAAAAGAAAATTCAAGTCTTAATGGAGTGGAGTTTGGGTAACAGGATGTTAAAAACAAAGAATCAAGTAAGAAATAAAAACTGCAGATCGGAATAAAGGGATTAAAGGTATGGATGGCAAGATGGTGCCCACTTGGCCCTGAGAGCTCTGTGCTGTAAGATACCAAATACAGGGCTATTTTATTCTGATTCCTGCAGATAATAATATTCTGATTCCTGCCTTGACTACTAAAACATTAGATTTTTTTTAAATCAAGGATAATAGCTGGAATCTAAAATAATAACAAGTTTCTATCTAAAAAAAAAATAACCAGAGGAGCTGGGCGATAATGGCTCACACCTTTAATCTCAGTACTCAGGAGGCAGAGGCAGGAGGATCTCCGTGAGTTTGAGCCCAGCCCAGTCTACAGAGCTTCTTCCAGGACAACCAGTGCTACTAAAGAAACCCTGTCTCAGAACACATAAACACACAAACACACAAACAAACAGAAACCCTGTCTTAAAACAAACAAACAAACAACAAAAACTCAAAACCAAATGAAATATATAAACCTTCCATTTTTCTACATTAAAAATGACCAAGATAGATTACCTCCTTGTGGACGGACAACACGAGGCTGCACAAATGAAGGCTTCACAACTTCAAACCACCAGAAGAGTTCTGCCATGAACACCAAATAATTACTCTATATAAGAGAGTTGAGAAAATTAAAAGAAGCCCTGCATTAGGTAAAACCAATCATGTAATAGTGAAAAAGTTATGCTTTACCTTCTCAAATATACGTTTGAATTCTACGCACTTGTTATTTAAAAATGTTCACTATGTTGTATTAAAGCTGGAGCAAGTAGAACTTGTAACCACACATGTCCAGGCCTCTGATACAAAGCTTCCAGACATTGCAGTCTCTCCCTATATACATCTCTGTGATAACAAACGTCCCTTCTTCCAGGATGAACATAAACACATAGCACAAAGCATTTGCCATTTAAAAACGTGATTTTTCTAGAAAAAGTATGTAACTTAAATATTGGATCCAAATGTTTGATAATGTTAAATCCAACAGTTATCCACATGCTAAGTAATAATAAACTCTATATATTATTATGACTAAAATAATCTTGAAATATATAAAAACACTGCTTTTATCATTTAATGCTTCTAATTTTGAAAACATTAAGGATAACAATCTTTTATTACTTACTTGAAAATGCAAATAATTCTTTAAATGGCTTAAAGGAGTTCTCAAAAGCATGCTTCTATAGAATTATACATATAACTATGTACATATATTTATATGATTTAGGGGTTTTTGTTTTTTTTGAAACAGTCTTAAACCTGAGCAGTGGTGTTAAAGATGTGTCCTACTGTACTAGAATTAGGCTTATATGTTAAAATATATATAAAGAATAACTTCAATTTTAGGTATTTAACGTATTTCTAAAAATAGCACTATACGAAACCCGTTTTCCTCATTATGGTTATTATCACTGGAAATGTGGGTGTTTTCTGATGTCTTGCCTTCCACATATTTGCTAATTTTGAACAATCCTCAAGGCGCTAACATGAACAGGATTCCTTAGATTTTATTGCCTGGGTTTTTTCATATTTAAGCTGGTAACATTCATATTCATCTGCCATCTTATGGCTCCAGAGACCAAAGGAACCAAGGACATCTCCAAGTCTCTGATTTGAGCAACTGTGACTGCCAGGAATAAAACAAAGACTGGAAAAACAGGGGACCAAAAAGGTCTCTGACACTTTCCCAGACATCACAGTGGCTATGGACGTGTGCGGTGGGGCACTGTGGGGACATGGAGCACAAGACAGGACCCCACTGAGCTTTTACTTTACTTTCAGTGTTTGTTTTCACTGTGGATTCCCAGAACAGCCAAATGCTTACACATAAACAGCTATTATTTGAAGCTATTGACGTTTGTCCTTTCTTTTAAAAAGAGAATGTTTCAGTCCCTTACACTGTGGACTCACCCCTGCCTGCCTTCTCATAGGCTCTGCAAGCCTAATTATACTCACGACTTACCCTTCCTTTTAACTTTCTTCCACTGAAAAATAAGACCTTCTCTCAGTTAATCACCCTCTTATTTCTCCTCACCCCTACACTTGGACCTTCTGATGAAATTCCTTAAGATCAGACTCATACTAACCCACACTTCTCCTCGTCCTTTTGCTGAACCAGTCCAGTCTCACACTGAGCTGGGCCACTCCTCCAGAACCAGCTAGCTTAGGTGCACTCTGCTTTTTGTTCATCACAAGAAACAGCTTTGATCCACCATGTCTTCTTCACCATGATGGCCCACCTCAACCAAAGGCTGAGAAAAAACAGAGCTAGCTGTGCATGGATCAAAACTTCCGAAACTAAGCAGAAACAAATCCTTCCTTAGTCCTTTACCCAGATGCCTGTTACAGCTACAGAAGGTCAACTGCCACATTAAGCTTGTAACGACCATACGCTGCTTTATAATCTTTACAGTCCACCCTTTACAGCCAAAGGGTAAACTTTGTAAGTACTGGTAGTAGGCTCTACTCTACTACTACTGTTAACTAGAAGCTGACTTTATCTTTTGAAAAAACACCCCTTAAATGTGCAGTAATTATAGAAAAGGAGTTGATAGAAAATGAGTATTTGACCTGGAGGGCATCATCTTGAGTGAAATAACACAATCACAAAAGAACTCACACAATATGTATTCACTGATAAGTGGATATTAGCCCAAAACTTAGGATACCCAAGATATAAGATACAATTTGATAAACGCATGAAACTCAAGAAGAATGAAGACCAAAGTGTGGACACTGTGCACCTTCTTAGAATTGGGAACAAAACACCCATGGAAGGAGTTACAGAGACAAAGTTCGGAGCTGTGATGAAAGGATGGACCATTTAGAGACTGCCGTATCCAGGGATCCATCCCATAAGCAGCTTCTAAACGCTGACACCATTGCATACACTAGCAAGATTTTGCTGAAAGGACCCAAATATAGCTGTCTCTTGTGAGACGATGCCGGGGCCTAGCAAACACAGGAGTGGATGTTCACAGTCAGCTATTGGATGTATCACAGGGCTCCCAATGGAGAAGCTAGAGAAAGTACCCA
The DNA here is from genome assembly GCF_978045245.1 of Mus caroli. Taxonomy (NCBI): domain Eukaryota; kingdom Metazoa; phylum Chordata; class Mammalia; order Rodentia; family Muridae; genus Mus; species Mus caroli. The sequence goes on from NW_028227256.1 coordinate 132,898,506, forward strand.
AGGAGCTAAAGGGATCTGCAACCCTATTGTCGGAACAACATGATGTACTAACCAGAACCCCGGAGCTCTTGTCTCTAGCTGCATATGTATCGAAAGATGGCCTAGTCGGCCATCAATGGAAAGAGAGGCCCATTGGACTTGCAAACTTTATATGCCCCAATATAGGGGAATGCCAGGGCCAAAAGAATGGGAATGGGTGGGTAGGGAAGTGGGGGGCGCTATGGGGGACTTTTGGGATAGCATTGGAAATGTAATTGAGGAAAATATGTAATAAAAATATTAAAAATCAAAAAAAAAAAAAAGAAAATGAGTATTTATTTTAAGGACCTTGGTAAGAATTGTCCTAATAACATAATGGCAATAATTGGCCACAAGATGGCAGAATTGTAGAAATATTTTTTCTAGTAATTAAACTGGAGATTATTTCATTATAAAATTATAATTAAATGACAATAAACTGGTCATATTCCAGAAATGGCACAATAATTTAAAATCGTCTTTCCATTTATTTTTTAGTCAGATTCTCCCTATGTAGCCCTGGCTGATGTATAACTGGCAGTGTAGATCAGACTGGCCTGTAACTCCCAGAGATCATCCTGTCTTTATTTTCCTGAGTGCTGGGGTTAGAGGTGTGCGCCACCAACCCTGGCCTACTTTTTAAATATATGAAGCATGTGCCTGCACGAGGGTTTGTGCATGTGAGTGCAGATGCCAATGGAAGCCAGGAGGGTGCCAGAGAAGTTACCAAGACTGGAGAAGTCTCGCAAATCTTCACACCTTCACCAATATCCAACACCACATTCAGAAAAATTACGTTTGTTTTATAGTTACCCTAATCATCCTTTTCCTGACTCTATAATGTGCCCCTCAGCATCTGTGTGCAGTTGGTTCCAGGGCCCATACAGACACCACAGATTGATGGATGCCTAAGTCCCTATGTAAGCTTTGCAGTACATGCATAGAACCCATCCGAACCCTTCCATGGGGTGCTGGTTCTCTCCCCCAACAGTGTGAGTCCTGGGACAAAATTCAGGGTGTTGGGTTTAGTAGTATGAGCCATTACCAGCTGAGCCATCTCTCCAGTGCCGACAAGACAGTTAAAATCACCTCTACACTACTTACAAATAGTTAATAAAACATGTAAATAATTATTACAATGAATCATTTAGGGAATGGCTGGGAATATGGGTCAGTGGTCCTGAGTTTAATCCCTAGCCCTGAAGAAAAAAAAAAAGCCCTGAAAAAAAAAAACCTGAGAAAACCTTTCTCAGGTTTAAAATACACACAGAGAGAGAGAGAGAGAGAGAGAGAGAGAGAGAGAGAGAGAGAGAGAGAGAGAGAGAGAGAGACAGAGACAGACAGAGAGAAAAGGAGAAGTAAAATACTTTTTGTAACTTTACCCTGAGTTAACAATTTCTTAGGAACTTTGTTTCAGTAAAAACAACAAACTCTCAACTACCTCCCTTTCAATGGCTCACTTATATTACCAAACACTTAAATGTATGCCCCCACTACAATGGATAATTTCTAACTTTTCACCATCATAAGCAATCCTTTACATGCCTTTCGATGGCCTCCCCTGCCCTCTAAATAACAGTTTGCCAAGTGCACTGCAAGGGAGTGCTAGGCTCTATCTAGGACACAGCCAGACCTTCTGATGCTCTTTTGGGTGGTACTTAGGATCCAGTACAGGCACTTGCTCAGGCAATGTCCAACAGCCCTATAAGCAGTCTGATCCCGACCTGTATTTCTATAAGAGGAAAGGGCAGTGCTCATTGTCCACTATTAAAAGTTAAAGTGAGAATGAGGTGCCGAGCAACATGCACCAAGCAACCTCTCTCGCGCTTAGAGCCTTAAGATAGAGCTCTGCATTCAACCTCGTGGCTATGCTTATAAGGTTCTAAATGTCAGGATTAATGGTTTACTGAAAGTCTATATTCTGTTCTGTTCTCCAAAATGGACAGGAAGGAACACTACCAAACTTAGTCTACACCAAACTAATGTATAAAACAAATACATCTTAGGTGTCTGACCACTTTTCACATTATAGAAGTTGTACTTATACTTGGTGACATATGCTAGAAAAGTCATTAGTAAGATATAGTTAGTAACGGTGTAGGTAAACCTTCAGAATTGATTAATCAAGGTTTTCCATTTGATGTGTCAGAGTAGGGAGTGACCATGAGTCACTGCGACTACTGCCCCATTTGGAAATGCTTTTATCATTGGCTCTACTTTCTGCCTTTGGAGATCCTGAAATGGACAAAGGAAAAAGAGGAGATACTAGAGACTACGAATTCAAGTGTAAGAGACAGGAGCATCATCATGAGAGGAGCTCTTGAGCACTTCCAAGTACGACTAGCACTGGAACTCTGACTAGCTCAGCAGAAAACTTACCTCTAAGTCAAACCTCTAAGTCAAACTAAATATATAAGACCATTTATTCCTAAAGCTTTGAAACAGAAGCAGCACATGGACTGACAAAATTAATATTGTTACAATGACCAAATTACTGCCGTGATCTGCAGATTCAATGTAATTCCCATCAAAATTACAGAACTAGAAAACACAATCCTGAAATTCACCTGGAAGCCCCAAGCCCTGAAGAGGCAAAGCAACCCTGAGCAAAAAGCACATTGACATCTGATTAAAATACACCAGAGAGGCTAGAGACGGCTTGGCTGCGGGAGAATAGACCCAAGCCTGACACCCCCAGCATCTCCAGAAAAGCAAGGAGTAGTGGTCCTATCTGTAATTCTACACACACGCGCACGCACACACACACACACACACACACACACACACACACACACAAATACACATGCACACCAAAGCTTTTCATTTGATTCTCTAATTAAAACTCCTTCAAGAAAAAGCAAGGCTCATTACTGTGCTTTGTTAGAAGGGTGTTTCATTACAGCCTCAGGCATCAACCTAACTCAAGCCTCACCATCATTTTTCAGAACGCTGGAATTACTGGCATACACCCCCGCACAGCTTGCTTTTAAAGGAAGAGTCTCATCTTTTGTTACATTTACCTATGATCAAAAACCATTTAATGGGTCATACTCTACTCTGCCCACACTAAAACAACAGATCAATTTTATAGACAACTTTTTGTTTGCCTTTACAATGTACAAGACTTGTAGCTAACAACGGATTAAATTTAAAGAAGAAAAAGCATCCCCCTCCCCCAATTCCTCACTGATAAAGTTATTTTGTAACTTTTGTTTTATATTCAATTCTTTTTGGAGCTAGACTCTGCTGGATTTCCTGGCTGGCCTCAGACTCAGTACAACCTCAGGCTGGCCTTGAACTCCAGCTCTTCCCACCCCACTTCCCTTCCCCCCTTCTATTGCTAGTCCTTCAGGAGACCCAATCTGGCTCCTGTGGTACCACTGAGACCCCAGTTTGTTGCAACAGCTTTCAAACTTTAACAAAAGGCAAGCGAGAATGATTGAACTTACCTTTATGGATGAAGCAGCATAAAGCATATCTTCCAAGCTGAAATGGCAGCAATGGTTTAAGTATTCTTGGCAAAATTCCTGAATCAGCTGTAGATTGTACAGACTGTCAGCCAAAGACATAGTTTCTTTCAAACAAATATCTTCAAATAGAAAAGGGGATGGCTTTGGGTTAGCCATGAATGCTTCATAACTATTGACAGTACAAATACATAAGTATGTAAAATGTGTTTAACAAACATGTATTTATAACTAATAGCCATTAGACAGAAAGTTCTCAACGTTTTCTCAGAATTATACTTAAATGTTCCCTTTAAAACACCTTCATTAGTTATTAAATATTACGGTTTAAATATTTTTTGCCATCTGCCCACACTTTAGAATCCCTCCCTGAAACACCTACCCTCTAGCCGGACAACAGCAGGGCAGTAGAAGTGAATGAGGGCAGCTAGCGCACAGCCGTCGGTCCCGTCCTTCAACAAGTTTTCCACCAATGGAATGCAAGGCAGTTGCTTAAGCAGTGTTTGTTCCTTCCTGTAACGAGCCTACGACAGAAAGAGTTCTAAATAAATACTACACAATTCAAGGAAAACAAGCAGACAAAACCAGAACTGTAGATTCTAGTTCTTAGTCACATTAGAAGATATAAACAGGAGAAAGAAGAATTCCCAACTACACAGCTTTTTTGTGGGGAGAGGGCAACAATACTATATATTACCAAGGTTAAATTTATAGCAATAACACTAATTTCTTTCTCTGTTTTTGGTTTTATGAGACAGGGTTTCTCTGTATAGTCCTGGCTGTCCTGGAACTCACTCTGTAGACCAGGCTGGCCTCAAACTCAGAAATCCACCTACCCCTGCCTCCTGAGTTCTGGGATTAAAGTCTAGTAATTTCAAATCTATAAACTTAAGATAACATTTTAGCAATAATATCACATGGCATTTACTTTACAATAGTTACACTACCACAAAACAGATCTGAACACTTTGCATTTAAATCAGTTTTGTTCATTTACTGATTAAATTTTCATTTACTTAATATTAGAGGAAAACCTAAAAGTTCTCACACAAAGACTTTTTAGCTTTTGAAGAACAAAGGTATCATTTGAGAAAAAAATAATTACTATAAGAGCTATCAAAATTGGTGAGTGGCAAAAAATACTATTTACAAAGGAGCCCCAAAGCAGTCTGTTCTGACTCCCATCTGAATGTCCAGGGCACCAGACCTCAGAACCAGTGACAGAGCCAAGTGGTAGGGTTGGGCTCCCTTAGAAAAATAAATCTTTGCTTTCTAAAAATAACTTTATGTGGCTCAATAAAGATGTTAAGGCAGGGCAGGCAGATGTCTACAGAATGAGTTGCAGGACAGCCAGGGCTATGCAGGGAAACCTTGTATATAAAAAAAAAAAAAACCAAAATAATAAAATAAAAATGTTAACACAGATCTCTAAAAATGAGTTCTATAAAATGCTATAAAAAGTTAAGAGAAAATCTCTTGAGCCATATTACTTGCATTTGCATCCTGGTTCTGCCACTTACTAGCTCTGACTTTGGACAAGTTACCTAAACACTCACTTGTCATTTTCCTCATCTGTAAAATGGGGACAGTAAAACCTACTTTGCAGTACTGCTGGGGGACTTAAAAAGACAGACACACAGTGCTATGTACACTCCTGGGCACACAGAAGCAATCAGTACAGGCTGGCCGTTATTAACTAGAAGCTTTCCTAAAGCCAAAAAGAATAATGCTTACAATTTACTAATGCTACATAAAACTTTACATTAACAATAAGTATGAACTTTTTTACATAGGCTACTGATATTTAGTAGTCATTTACAAAAAGGTTTATTTTATGTATAGCGCCATGTAAATATATACACCATATGTGTGCCTTGTATCCATGAAAGCTAGAGTGGGTCAGATGCTCTGAACCTGAGTCACAGAGGGTTCTGAGCCACCATGTGGGTTCAGGGAACAGAACGTGGGTCCTCTGCAAGAGTAGCAAGTGCTCTGAACTGCTGAGCCACCCTCCAGCTGTAGGTGTCTTTTAAAGAAAAGAACAAATTAATTTTTTCTTCAATTTTATCTAAACTGTCACCTCAGCAATTTATAATTAAAATACAATTGTGAAAAATGCTTGTGGGAACAAAAACAGAAAATTTCAAATTTATTGAACAAAACACTTAACACATGAAGGTGCAACTCGATTCTTTTAAATGGCATACTCCAGAAAACGTATCATCAATGAAGAAAAGGCGCATATTTCTGCTTCTTGGAAAAAAAAAAAAAAGCTGGAGGAGTGCAAGGCAGACATTATATCCCTAACTCATACATCATCTATATTTCAGAAAACAATTATTTCCATGTGCAAATCTCTCACATAGATCCACTTCTCCATTCTCTTCATTCTGGGGGCCATGGTACTATGTCTATGCAGCCTAAACTGCCCCTCAATCTCAATCTCCTGGCCTTGGCTTCGAAACGCTGATGTCACAGCTGTGAGACACCTTGCATAGCCTAACCTAGACTCTTTGACTACTGACTTTTTTATCATCCCTAAAATCCTTCATTGTTGCTGTGAGATCATTCAAAAAAGAGAGGAGAGAAGAAAAAGAAGAAAGAAAATCAGCCAGTGGTAAGCTCTGCTCCAGCCCTGCCTTCTTTTTCTCTAGTTATCTAGCACGACAGCCATAGTGAACCAACTTAGCACCGCAAGCAAAACTGGTTTGATGTATTCTACTCCCTCTGGCAATTAGCAGCATGTATGGATGAGAAGTGTGTGTGTGCATGTGCTGACAATAAAGCCCTATTGGAGTGGCAATTATATATGGCAGGCCAAAGCATTTCCTACAGATTATACCCAATAAAAATCCACACTGAGCAAACAAACTTTAATGTGAGGTTTGTACAATTCCAAGGTAAGTTTATTTGTATTCCACGAGTTACATGGAACCTTTAAATACTGAATATGCCTTGTGTTTTGTATTGCATCCCAGGCTGGCCTTGAACTCACTACATAGTCAAGGATGATTGTGAACTTTTTTGGGGGGTGTTTTTGAGACAGGGTTTCTCTGTGTAGCCCTGGCTGTCCTGGAACTCACTCTGTAGACCAGGCTGGCCTTGAACTCAGAAATCCGCCTGCCTCTGCCTCCCGAGTGCTGGGATTAAAGGCGTGTGCCACCACCGCTGCCGGGCGATTGTGAACTTCTGATTCTCCTGCTTCTGCCTCCCAAGTGCGGACACTACAGGTATATTACCACTGTACCTGACTTATGCAAACTCAGGAAGCCCATTTTTATAAATTCACTGCACAAAAATATTTCATAGTCTTTTTACAAACTTAAAAATCTGGCATTCAAAGGGATTTAACCATATTTTAAATCAATGATTAAAAATGGTGATTTTTAACATTATATACGTATATATAATTTTAATTACATATAACATAATTAAATATAACATATAATATACACATGTGTATATTCATATATATGCATGTTATATATATGCAAGTGGCGAACCACTTGCATGCCTAGTGCCTGCAGATGTCAGTAGAGGCCACTGGATCCCCTGGGACAAGAGCTATGGATTAATTGTTAGCTGCTCTGTAAGTGCTGGGAATTGAACCCACATCCCTATAAAGAGTAGCCAGTACTCTTAACTGCTGAGCTAACTCTCTAGCTCACTAGGCTGTATGTTTTTATCAGGACGGTGCCTAAGAGGTCTTAGAATACTTTAACTGCTCACACTTAACCTTGAAATATCAATCATAGGTCAACTCAAGAGTTTATACAGTGTAAGTGCAATACTGGTGGGGACACAGATAAGCTTTTAATTTTTATCAAACAGTAAAGTGTTGTTTTTATATAGGATAATAAGAAAATTGTTTTGCCAAAAATAATTTAAACATTCAGGCAACTGACAAGATTATTCAAATTCACTTTTATGAAAGTCTTTACTAGTAGCAAGATTTTGTCTCCATACTTGCATTAGTAATAATGGTCTGTGAATGTTGTGGTGAGCAAATGTGCTTATTCTTTAAAGTGTCCTTAAAACTGACTCGACCCATTATTTTTTATTTTATATTATGAACATATCTTAAAAACTGATCACTTGCTGGGCATGGTGCCGCACGCCTTTAATCCCAGCACTTGGGAGGCAGAGGCAGGGGAATTTCTGAGTTTGAGGCCAGCCTGGTCTATAGAGTGAGTTCCAGGACAGCCAGGGCTACACAGAGAAACCCTGTTGCAAACAAACAAAACAAACAAACAAACAAAAAAATCCTGATCCCTCTACTTAGTGACAAACAGATCTATATGAAATGACGATAGCAGCAAGCTATGAATAATACCACCAATACCATTACAATCTGGAGAGAAAAATCGAAGTAGTGAGGAAAACTTACTGGAACCAGTTTCCAAAACCATTTGGAAGGAGACTTCAGAGGAAGCATGGAGGAAGACAGAGAGGCAGGAGGTAAGGAAAGGCCACTCAGAATCACTTAAAGATAAACCCGTATTGTTAAAGTAAAAGGATTCTAAGGTTAGAGTCTCAGACAGTCGTGCACCGACTCTAAGAAGGCAATAGGCTTTCTGAAGGGAAAACATTCACTCCAATAACAGCAACATAAAGCCAACAGCAATGTAGCTGACATGACTGGGAATCTAAATGTTAATAATTCTGCTATCTCACGGTATCCTACAGAATTTATGTTTTACTCTTTAAACACTAAATTCATAAGTTTCTAGTCTCAGTACAATTTAATCATTAGTGATTGTTTATTTTGTATCTCCTAGGATAATTTCTAGCATCTATAAAATATATGATATATCATCATAATACATGTCATATTGCAGTGCATACCTTTTGGCCTCCTGGAGCTTCAGCTGGATGGTGCTCTTTAGATTTTTGTTCTTGTTCCATTATGTCTTTCAAGTGTTCATTTACCTTAAAATGTAAAAATCATCTTGAATTTCATTAAAATATAGCAATAAAATCACAGTTAGATTCCCAATACCAAGTACTGTGGGGCAGTGGACTGTGCAGTCTAATCTCCAGTCGAGTACAGGTCTTGAACCCCCGGGGGGCCTGGGGTGGGGGGATTGGACCCAATGGGTGGTGATTTCCACCTACGCAGGACGGAAGGTGTTCAATCATGTCTCCTGGAGACCTGGCTCCTGTTGAAGTTACTGCCCTGACAGCCCCCACAGGAGAGGTGTGTGACTATCAGTCATGCAGATAATGTCCCAAGCTTCTGGCATTCTGGCTAGACTACACCCCCACACTTACCTGACTATAGCCAGATATGCTCCACCCCACAGTTACCTGGCAACAGTAAGATAGCCCAGCCCACTATAAGAGGGGCTACCCTCCTCGCTCTCTTTAAGCTCTAACCTTTAAGCTCTAACCCAGTGCTCCCCTCTCCCCCTGCCCTCTCTTCCCTTTAGCCCCAGTACTAATGAACCACCCTGAGGCCCTATTCTGTTCTCAGCTCTTCCACGGTGTCCAGTGGTGTCTGGGATGCCTGAGGCTAAGAACCTGGTACCTAGGACTGCCCCTGTCCACCAGCCACTGAGCTAGGATCCATGGCTTCCTACAGCCAGACACCCACCTGGGGCGGCATGGAAAGCATGCTGCAGTCCTTCCACATCCACCCACTCGCTCAGAGCACCAAAACTCTGGTGGGTCGCAGGTTTTCTCCCATTCCTCCTTCCCCCCACACTCACTGTCCCGCAAAGTACAAGTAACACTCAAATAAAATACCATTTCTACAACTAGAAAACAGTACCCTACATGGAACTTATCTAAAACTCTAAACTCAGTTCCATAAATTACACAGTAGATTGAGCACCTACAGTCCATCAGAAACTGTTCCAGTTTTTGTTACAGCTCCGGATATACAGCGTAAGTAAGAGCTTATTATACTTTAACATGTACTGTACTACTAGGCATTCAACACACAAAGCCCATCTGCAATGACAACTGTAAATTCTGTACAGAACACAAGCAGCAATGTCCATGTAGAGCTCAATGGTCGCGCATGAGGCATCACGTGTGAGACCCTGCGCTCCATCCATAGCACCAAATATGTAATTTATGCATGCAGGTGTGTAAGAACCCTGTAAAGGTAAACAAAAACAAGCGGGAGGAGGAAAGGACTCAGCCTTAGGAAGAAATGAACACGGTGGACTGTATTTATGTTCCTATGGGTGACTCAGCCTATAGTCATCTGGGAAGAATCTCAGAGAGTAACTATCTCCACTGAGTGGACATGTCTACAGGAGACTGTCGTAACTGATGTGGGAAGATATAGCCCACTTGAGGGTGCACCACTGACAGGAGGTTGGTGGTGTGATGGTGGGAAAGTGCTGTGTATGGGGGTGTGTGGGTGTGGGTGAACTGTAAGAGTGGAGACACTGAGTACAGCACAAACAAGCATGCAGTATGCACTCATTTCTCTGTGCTCCTGACTATGGGTATGATGTGACTGACTATCCCTTCCTTGATTTCCCCACAATGAGGAACTATAACATAGCTGAAATAAGCCCCTTGCTCTCTAAGTTACCTTTTGTCAGGGTCTTTTATCACAGCAACAGAAATGAAACAGGACACGGGGCCTCCTTACAATTGATACAGGAAAGAGTGACTAGAACTTAAGCAGAGAAGCTCGCTCACGGGCTTGAAGAGCAGTCTGACACTATTAGAGTGGTACATGTGTGGGAGAGCATCCTGGGAAGAACAGGGTCATGGTTAAGGAAGACCAAAGTCTACACTGGTGGTTCTCAACCTTCCTAATGCTCGGACCCTTTAACAAAGTTCGTCAGGTTATGGTGGCCCCAAACCGTAAAATTATTTTGTTGCTACTTCCTAACTGTAATTTTACTAGTTATGAATTGTAATATAAACATCTGGTATGCAGGATATCTGATACGTGACTCAAAGGGGTTGAAACCCATAGCTTGAGAACCACCAGTCTACTGATAATTCAGCCTCAAATTTTTGGCTACACCTTGAATTATGTATACTTTAAAAAGAACCCACAGACCCAATGGAGGGAACACCTGCTGGAAGGTCAAAGAAGCTGCTACCACAGGACAGGCAAGTTGGTGTTCAAATTCCATCAAATAGTGGAGTGTTCGGTATAAATACCGCGGGTTTCCATGGAAATTTTAGAATGATAGTGTGTGCTTCTAGAGAGGGCTGAGTTTAATTTGGGGGGGGGGGAAGTACTGGATTTGTCAGCATGGAGATTTTAACTAACCATGGAGATTTTAACTGACCAAAAGAAACAATTTCAGGAGGGTATGAATGGAGATGAGAGAGTGACAAGAGACAGTTAACCAATTAGTAATGTCTACAGGAAGTTCAGTGGGGTTTGGAGTGATGTATTTCAAGTTCTGAAGGAGAACTACTATAGCCAGTCCAGAGCACTGTGCCAGCAAAGCTACTTGTCACAACTGAAGCGAAGATAAAAAATTTCCATAATAAAAAGACTAATGGCAGGAATCAATATACAATTTTACAATAATAACTCTGACTATTAAGTCTCACCTTCACACTTGAAAGACAAATACATACACAGCACAGTGTATCAAACAGCAGAAATCATGTACTTGTCACCTCCAAGAAACACGCCTCACAGGGCAGTGCTGGCATGTGCCTCTGATCCCAGCACTCAGGAGCCTAAGGCAGTAGATCTGTGTGCTCAAGAACAGTCTGATTTACAGAGGGAGTTCTAGGACAGCCAGGGAGACACAGAGAAATCCTGTGTCGAAAAAAAACCCAAAGCAAAGCAAAGCAAAGCAAGACCACTACTCATGATAAAGTAGGCACTACTTTAGAACATCAGTTCTCAGCCTTCCTAACGACACTTAAAACAGTTCCTCACGTTGTGGTGACCCCCCCCACCCATAAAATTATGTTGTTGCTACCTTATAACTGTAATTTTGCTTCTGCTATGAATAGTAATGTAAATACCTATTAGATACATGCCCACCAAAGGGGTCTCAACCCTTTGAGGATCACTGCCTTTGGAGTGATAGGATGGAAAAAGACATTCCAAGCCAACAGACCCAAGGAACAAGCAGGTGCTGCTGTTTTTGACAAAACAGAATTCAAACCAAAACTTTTTTTTTTTTTTGGGGGGGGTCACTTCAAACTGGTTAAAGAAACAAGAGGAAGTTACGTAGGTACATGCAATTTTCATAAAGCAAACATTAGTAGATGAGTGAAAAGTCACAAATTAACCCAGCACAGCAGTGGTTGACTTCAGCACCTACTTTCACCAACAGACAGGTTATCTTGGCAAAAAGAATCAACAGAAAAACATCTGAATGATGTTCCACAGATCAAATGGATTTGAGATGTATATTCAGAATATTCCATGCATACATGGCAAAGTATATATATATTTTTCCAGCAGTCCATGGGATTTTCTTTTAGAATGTATCATACATCAGGACACAGAACAAATCAACAAATATCTGAAAACTGAAATAATTCCTTGTATTCTACCTTATCACAATGTACTAAGGCTATGAGCCCTACAGCCTCTAGAGCTCATGGAGAGATTAAGCCAAACAGAACTGACTGAGGAAGGAGACCTAAAAGAAACCAAGGGGGAAAAAAGCCTAGAACCAAATGACAATGAATTAAACATACCCAAATCTACAGAAAGCAGTGACCGCAGTCCTGGGGGGTGGAGTGAGGGGGTGGTGGGAATGACTTATGTCTCCAAGTCAGAGAGATCACAAATAAATGTCTTAATGATATTCCTTAAATCTCTGGAAAAAGAAAGACAAGCCACATCCTAACTCAGTATTTGGGCAGATAGCAGTAATGTCAGGGCAGGAGGAAAGAAATGAAAACACCAAACAAAAAGAGCAAAGATGAAGGAAGTGCAGAGTTGGTCCTTTGGAAGGACAAACAAGACAAACTCAGCCAGACTAGCCACGAGGAAGAGAAGACACAAATTAATAAAACTAGAGATGAAAAGGGAGACATTGTAACAGATGCCAATGGAATTCAGAAAATCCTTAGGTCTTATCTAAAACCATGTTCTCATTAAACTGAAATCTAAAATAAATGGATGAATTTCTAGGTGCACATGACCTACCAAAATCAAATCAGAATGAGATAAACAATTATAAAAGAGCTAACAGTGGTGAGGCTGAAGCAGCAGTGAAAAATATCTCAGATTTAAAAAAAAAAATATATATATATATATATATATATATATATATATATAGTCCAGGACCAGATGGATTCACTGTTGATACTTATCAGAGTCTCAGAGAAGAAGCGAACTTAATACTTCTCAAACTACTCCATAAAACAGAAAAGGAAGAAACATGGCTAAACTCTTTTTACAAAGCTAATACTACTCTGACATTCAAAACAGACAACAGATGCAACAACAGAAAAGAAAATTACAAACCAAACTCCTGATGAATATAGTTACAAAAGTTCTCAACAAAATATTTGCAAACTCAGCTCAAGAACATTAAAAAAGATCATAACTATGATCAAGATGGCTTTATTCCAGAGATACATAGATGGATCAATATAGGTAAATTAATAAATGTTATAAATTACATAAATGGACTCAAGGACTGAATTACATGGTCATCTCCACAGGTACCGAAAAAGCTTTTGAGGAAATCCAACAGCTGTCCACATTAACAGAGGGGCTTGAGAGAGAGGGCTATGGAACTACAGAGTTCTCAGAAGAAGACGTACAAATGGTTATAGACATTTTTAAAGGTGTTCAATATCATTGGCCATGTGCACACCCTGGGCTGGCTCCCTGTGGTGCTAAGTGGACGCCTTGCTGGAGTTAATTTTCTCCTCCGCCACGAGCACTTACTGAAGCAACAGTGCTTCCACTTAGGCATACGGCCACCCCAGCCACAGGCTTCTGGCCCAAGTTTACATTACCAGGCATGAATTCCCTCCTCCTATGAGTAGCCATCAAATCCCATCCATGACTGCCATGCCACTATTGCATCCGTGGGCATACCTGCCCAGCAGGTCACCTGTCAAACTGCCTTTTAAACACTTAGGTTTATTCTCACAGGTCTATGCTGCTTTCCACCTTGGTCAGAGATGCTCCTTTCTGTGTGGGCAGCATTGAAGCAGAGACTGGAGTTAATAAGTGATTGTTGTGTGTTCATCCCTAAATGGGACATCTCTTTAACTCCCTGCCCCGAAAGGTTCAGGGAACATCTCAGAAAATGGGATAGAAGCAAGAGCTGGAGGAGGGGAAGACCGCTGTGAAATGCTGCCATCTGGGTGTGATACGGCCACAGTACTCAGGACCTCACAGGACCCGTCACTGCTTCCAAGCACTGAGACTACAGCTAGGCTGCCAGTTCTTTGCAGCTTCAGAAGATCTGAACTGTGGATTGATGCTTATGCAGCAAGTGTTGTACGTCCTAAGCCATCTATCTCTCCAGCCCAGTTTAGCCCATGACAAGCTCATGCAAGCAAAGGGAGCCCAGACACCTCAAGATGTAAGTTCACATTTGTTCGGTGCCTGTCCACAGATCTAGTTTAATTTTCTCTGCAATGACAACTGAATGAAAGTAGAGCCACCTGCATCTGGTGGCACAAGCCTGTAATCCCAGCACCTGGGAGACAGAGGCAAGAGGATCTCTACAAGCTTCAGGTCAGTTAGGTGCACACAGTGAGACCTTACCTCAAAACAGAATGCATGGATGTAGGTCAGGAAGAATTACGTACTCAAAAGACAAGGAGAGCAATAAATTAAGAACGTAACCAGTTCAAAGCACAGACCATAAAAATCTCCAAGAAAATGAATCCATGATCAATATGATTTTTGTCTAATTTGGTTAAACAAATCTAAGACTCTCCCAATCCAAAATGTGTGAGAATTATGCCAGCCAAGAGTAGTTCCTGCTCACTCTGTGGCCTATAGTGAGTGCAGTGCCCTGAGTTTTGTACTAATCTGGTACAAGCTTGATTAGCCCTGAGTAGCCATTATTAAGAATAAGTAAAACTACAGATACTCTTAGGTATATAGAACTGCTTTATCACTGCAACACTTTCATTTAAGACCAGGTCTCCGTACGGCCCAATCTGGCCTTGAACTCAATGACTCTCCCACTTCAGCCTCACAGGTGATGAGGTTACAGATCTGAGCCACCACTGTGTTCAGCTTTTATATTTTTAAAAGTAAATTATTTCAAGTAAATCGTACAACTTTAGCTTATACTTTGATTTAAGACAAAGAGCCAGGCAAGAACAATGTGCAAGCAAGGATTTCAGTTTTCTGTTCTTAGAACCATAATCCAATCAAGTACAAGCCTACCTTATTTATCCAGTACATGACAGCATCCTCAATATCATAGGGCAGATCTGTGGCTTGAAAAAAAGCTGAATACTGCTGAGCACATGCAATTACTTTTTCTATGCTGATCATCTCTACAGTGTAAGCCATCATTAGAGTATCAATCATAGCCAAATGTGCACTCTGAAAATAGAAAAACACAAACAATTTCAAGATTACACTTAGAAAATTGCTTCATTGTAACATATTAGCATTTTCTTAAAAACAACAGTAAAGCCAGACTACAGACAGGTGTTAAGATAGCACAAAGCATGCTGAGATAACCAACAGGACCAGACTCATTTGATTACTCACTGAAGATCTATGCTAAGATGCTCAGTATCTATTCAAAGCCTCTTCTCCTCTTTTCTCTTTTTAACATTATAATCAATCACTTGTGTATCACCTGCAATGAAGTTTACAAACCCCAGCATCATCTCTGAAAAACCTCATTTTCAAACCCATGTAGTATAATTTTAAAGTTCGAACTTTAAAAGGTACACCTTCAATTCAGACTACAAAGTTCCACTTCTGAATAAGCAACAACAAAAAACGTGTAACTGATTCTCTTGCTTCCAAATTCTTTCTCATCTAACTCCCTATGGCACAGGACTTCCAGTAATTCCATAGGCCTTTTTATCCTTCTTTTTTTAAATATATGAATCTGTTATATGATGGTTTTTAAAACTACAAATACTACAAAAGCATATAAATGAGGACTCTTCTGCTTCCCAGTGGTGCCTTCGGTTTGGTTTGTATTCTTAAAAAATTAAGGTTAATATATACTAGCTGAGTATAATGTTCACAATGTCTCTTATCTTTGGCTTTACAAACAGTGCTGCAGCACTGTCCTCTATGGGATAATTACTTCCAGTGGGGCTACTGGGTCCAATCCATTTAAGTTCTGGTAGGTAAGTTACACCAGTCTTACATCCCACTAAGAATGTTATCATCATATTTCTACATTTTTAATATTTACTTTCTCCATCTACATGAAACGCTAAGAAACTCTCCCACTTGTCTGACTCTATAATTATCTGATTGTTGCTGGGCATGCTTTTATGTGGTTAGCAACTATCTGCATTTCGTCTTCAAGAACGCCCATTATATCTTTTGCGTGTTTCTTCCTTTGGGACATTATCTTTTTCATTTATTTGTAAAGAGTTCATCATATACTGGGTACGACGTTGTTAACTCCAAAAAGAAATCACTTTAGTATTTTATATCAAAAGTGAAATATAAATGTCCCACAATGAGTAATTGTGGTTAGATTTGGCTACTTTACAGTATATGAAACGTATATAATAAAATTAGTAAAAAATAAAACATGCAATAATGTTCTCTATATTAATACGTCATATATATGAAATGGGAAATAAAAACCAATGAATAAAAGTACCTTATACAGCATGCAAAAACACACATTAAATCTACAGTTTATGCCAAGAGTTGGGATACTAAACACAAAGTATAATTACTTAAGTAGTTTTAAAACAGTCCAATTCCCTGATAGAAGAAACTAAGAAGAAACAGCATTTTTCATACTTTCACTTTATGAGATGGGGTAAGTTATGAATAATGTAACACAAAGTATATATATATACATATATATGTGTGTGTATATATACATACACATATATATGTATATGACAAAGAAAAGATCACATTAAAAAAAACCCTCAAGGCCAAAGGTAGAGCTTTTATGGTCTCAAGTAAAGGACACTTAGTTTGTTATCTAAACACATTAGTCAGATTGATATCAACAGTTAGCGCTGTTCCAAACCGTGCTCTGTTCAGCTCGTACTGTTTACTGCTTTCAGGAGTTTTAGTAAACTCATTTAATATAACAGCCTTTGAGTTAAGCACTACTGTAAGTATTTTACAGGGGGAAAAAACCCTATGTAATGGATCTGCAGTTACACAGCAGGCAGGCAAAGCAGGCAGAAGACAACCACACACCATTCTTGCAGACTTAATGCCAACCTATACTCCCAGTACTACAGTAGAAGCAAAGTTCCCTCCTGAGGACACTAGGTGGCAGAGTGAAATTCGGTATTTAGGAGTAAGAGCAAAAAATACTGGTTATGAAAAACAAAAACAAACTCAGGCGCCAGGCAGTGGTGGTGCACGCCTTTAATCCCAGCACTTGGGAGGCAGAGGCAGAGGCAGGCGGATTTCTGAGTTTGAGGCCAGCCTGGTCTACAGAGTGAGTTCCAGGAGAGCAAGGGCTGTCTCGAAAAACCAAAAAACCAAAAACCAAAAAACCAAAACCCAAAACCCAACAAACTCAGGCAAGCTCCACGTGCAGCTTACTAAAAGGGAAAAGGATGCTGGGCTCCACGGTCCTTGATTTTGGTGAAAGCTGAAGTATCACCCAAAGGCCAACAGCAGGCTCTGTATCTGCATTACAAGGAGTGGATTTTTATTACCTTCAACTAGTAAGAGTCTAGGCAAAAATAAGTTACACATTATGTGTGAGAAATGAAGAGCTTTGGGGCTGGAGAGACAGTCCAGTGAGTAAGAGCTGTTGGTGTGTGTGCACAAGGATCTGAATTTGAATCCACATCACCCACATAAGAAGCTAGACATGACCACACACCCAAAACCCCAGCACTGGGAGAATGGAGACAGGCGGGTCCTGTCTGGAACAGCTAGCTTGCTTCCAGTTCAGTAAAAGACCCTGTATCTAGGGAATAAGGCAGAGTGTGTCCTCTGGTTTCCAGACTTGCACTCATGAGTACAAGCACCCACATACTTATTTGTGCCACACACACGCATAACACAAATCCTTGAAAACTCAGACATGAAGAGTTCCTAAGTGTTGTAAGAAGGTCACAAACAAAGTGTCAAGGCTACATAACTAAGAGAGAAATTCCTAACATCAACACTGATCTCAATCCCATACAGTGCCTATACCTACTAAGCCCAAGCCCTTTAAAGGGGCAGAGGAGGGAACTAAGACTTCGATTATAAACAGGAAGTACTTGAGTCATTCTACTGAAATGGCACATACAGACTTTCTTTTAAAGAGTTAATCCCAATTTGTAATTAATACTTCACATATATTAAAGGTTTGCTATCATGGTTCATACTTAACCTTAAATGGTAAATGAAAAATGTTTAATGTGGCTATTCTAGATAGACATATAAAGAAACTGTGTACCAGCAGTCAAATTAATACAGCATGTAGTTTAAAAGGCAATAAGTTTAAAAAGCATCTTTTCTAAATATGACCAACGTCATCAAAAGATGATAAAATTTCTGGTCTTAAATCCTAGGTTAATTAAATGAGCTCCAACAAATCCCTAGTGCTATTGTGCTCCAATGCCCTAAGCTGCCAAATCAGGTAGTGGGAGCAGTGTAGCATAGTTTGTACATCAAAGACTAAAGGACTTGCTGAGCAAGGTGAGATGCACCGCACATCCCAGAGCACAGATGAAGAGCAGTGCAGGTTCAAAGCTAGACTGAGCTACACAGAGCCCTGTCTCAAAAAGCCCAGGGATGTCGTTCAGCGTACACTTGCTTAGTATGACCGAGGCCCTGGAGTCAATCCCAGAACTGAAAAACAAGTAATGTAGTGCATATCAAGAATAGTGCTTGTGGAGATCTGAATGAAAACGGCCCCCACTACAGGAATGGCACTATCAGGAGGTGTGATCTTGTTAGAAATGTGTCACTGGGGTAGGGCTTTGAGGCTTCAGATGCTCAAGCCAGGCTCAGAGACACTCTCTTCCTGCTGTCTGCCAACCCAGATGTAGAACTCTCAGCTCCCTCTCCAGCACCATGTCTGCCTGTGCACCACCATGCTTTTCACCATAACAATAATGGACTCTCAGAACTGTCAGGCAGCCCCAATTAAATGTTTTCCTTTATATGGGTTTCCATGGTCATGGTGTCTCTTCACAGTAATGAAACCCTAACTAAGACATTGTTAGGACATATTTTTAAAAGACATTATGCCATGACCAGCTGATTTTTTAAAAATGAGAAATACAATGGTTCAATATGTGCAGCCAATAAACAGCACACAGACAGACAGGAGCAGAAACCGCATAATCATCTCAATAGATGCAAAAGGAAGTCTTTTAACAAAATTCAACATCCCTTTAATGACAACAATAAAGCTAAGCTAGAAGGGTCACACTTCCACATAATACAGGTACGGAGGACAGAGTGACAGCCAGATCAGAACCAATGAGGAAAACCTGAAAGCTTATTATTCCCTGAAATAAGGATTGAGCAAAGAACATCCACTCCAAATCTTCTGCAGCAGGTACTGAAAGCTTAGCCAAAGCAGTGTTGTCAGTCAAAAAACAAATAAGAGGGATGGAACCAGGAGAGGAAGAGATCAAACATCCCTGTAGGAATGGTGCCTGATCCTATAGTTAAGACTTCAGAGAGTCCACCTGAGGATTCTCAGCTCTGAATAAACTCCATCGGCAATAACGAAGTCAGTGAAACAGAAGTGAGGGGAAACAATAACCTCACAAAACAACTCCCACAACCAAGATATTAAATACGTGTGGAAGACACTAGAAGGCAGAAGACCATGTGCTCAGAGGCTGGCAGAATTAACACTGTGACTAGCTTATTAGCAAAAGCTATCTTCATATGCAATGCAATCCTCTTCAAAACCTTCACAGCACTCTCCACAAGAAGAGAAAATTCTACATCTCACAGCAAAATACAAAAGACCCAGAATAATCAATGCAACCATGAGCAACGAAGAGGAACGCTGCAGGTACTCACTACCTGACTTCAAATGGCACTACAGAGGCTCAGCAGTAACACAAACCAGGCATCGGCCGGCAGAACAGCTCAGAAAGCCTAGAAGCAGACCTGCACCTGTGCAGCCACCTGATTCCTAGTAATGAGGCCGAAAGGTGAGGGACAAGCCAGCCTTGTAAACAGTGCTGCTGGTAGAGCAGATGTGCACATGTGGGAGAGGAAACTAGAGTAGCTGAAAAGACCAAGCCCCAGTGCTGACCTGAAACTAGGGGAGACACTTCAACATCTAAACCTGAGAGACACCTTTCAGAATGACTCCAAAAGCTCTGGAAATAAAAGCAGGAGTTCAAAGACATGAATGCGTCGAATTAAAAAGCTTCTGTACTTCCGTAGAGCAAAGACATAAACTGCCAGAGTGAAGAGAGGAGAGCACACAGAGCAGGAGGTCTTTGCTAGACACTCGCCTGACAGACAATTAATAGCCAGAATATAATAAGCATCTCAAAAAAGTCACACATCAAAGGAGCAAATAATTCACTCAACAAATGGGCTAATGAATCAGACACTTTTAAAACTAATAAGTATGAATAGCACATACACACATGAAAATGTGTCCAACATCTTTAGTCATTAGGAAAATGAAAATCAAGGTACAGCTATAGTTCATTTCATCCCAGGCAGGATACATAACATCAAAAATCAAGTGTAGCAAGGCCATGGAGGGGTGTGTGGAAGGAGGGAACTCATAGCACAGTGGTAAGAATGTGAACTAGTTCTAGGTACTATAAAAATTCAGTTTGGAGATATCTCAGTTACTATTCTATTGCTGTGAAGAGACACTATTACCAAGGCAACTCATAGCAGAAAGCATTAGCCCACCCTCAGTGACACCTCCTTCAACAACGTCACACCTCCAAAGTTTCCCCATAGAGTTCCACTAAATGTGGACCAAGCATTCAAGCATAAGCCTACAGGCACCATTCTCACTCAAACCGCCACAGGAGGTTCCTCAACAAATGAAAACTAAACCCCACACCACTTTGGGGTACACCAAAGAGAGTCAAGAGTCACTTTCCTCTGGAGGTGCTGTCATACCTACTCACAACAGTCACATTACACAACTGGCCTGGGGAGAACCAATGGATCAAGAAAAATGTACACACACACACACACACACATATATTTTATTCAGGCATAAAGAATGAATTGTCATTTGCAAGAAAACTGGAAACATAAAAAGTAAAAAGGGAACCATTAGGATGTAGACAGGGGAGGGTGGGGTGAGGGGATGGCTTGGGGAAGCTGATCTAAGTACATTATATGTATGTAAGAGTAGAGAATGTCATAATGAAAACCCACTGCTTTGTACAATTAATCTAAGCTAATTTTAAAAGAAAAGTGTTAGAGGTTACAGAAGGTGTCAGAATAAAAATGAACTGCAAACTCTCAGGGGGAAAAAGCCACACACTCCTGTAGAAAATTCCACAAGGACGACTGACAAATCTGTAATTGTGAGAAGTTATAATGTTACAGATCTGGAGCCAAATTATTTTGGACTGTCATTAGTTCCTTTTCTAACCAACCCGCTTCCTTTCTCTTTGTTGGAGAAAACAACCTTGTAGTTAGTTATACATGAAACTAACTCACAAGCTAACAATGTGTTTAGATAATAACTAAAACTTGCCCCCATTTTGCTATTACCTGTCTACCTACTATACATGGTAAATGCTGCGATTTATGACTTCTCTTTTGTTTTATAGCAATAAATTTCATGAAACTGTTTCCACAATAGAACATGTTAGTTATGGCAACCCGAGTCTATGTTCTTAGGCCTTAGTCACTCAGACCTTGCTTAGGATAAACACGTGTTCCTTATGTGAGATGACACTAGTTTCCTCTGACAGGATAGATGGACAGATGGATGCCAGCAGACTGTGTGAGCAGAGAGGATCTCATGCCTAACTATATGAGCGGTCACTCTCAAATAAACGTATCCTTTGAACATTAAGCTGTTTTCATTGTATGTTATGTAGGTGATTCATAAGATATTTGAATCATTTCTAAATAAGCTAAAACACTGAAACGTCAGTGGAAAAATATACTTAGGAGTGCATTTGCCAAGTATGCCTGGCTTCTTAAACTCTGCAAAGAAGACAAGCTTGGGAGCTACAAATAAAATACTATACTTCTATAGTATGTTATGTGTTCATAACCTTGGACATACAGTCCAGTGTTTAATTAAACCCAAGTGCCTCTCTATCCGGTAGGAAACCCAGGTTGTTTACATGGCCACATGGTTCCCCATAGAGAAGCTATCACTCTGAAGAGGACTGCCTTTACCTTTGGCAATGAGCCTAGGAAAACAAGCATTTATGATTTGCTGAAGTAAGTTCTTATGATTTGTGATATCTTTTTACTAGGCTTTAACTTTCAATCTTGAAGAACTTAAATGTTTTTCTTGAATTTATTTGTTTTTCAAGTCTATTTGTGTTTCATTTTGTGAGACAGGTCCTGTTAAGTATCCAAGGCTGGCCAAGTACTGAGGATGCCTCCAGAATGCCAGGATTGCAGGCTCGGGTCACCACCAAAGTCTTTTCATTATTCCTCTGATTACATGGCTGACTGCCCTGACAATTTATTACTTTAATGAGCACCCAAGACAGTTGCTGTACGAGAAGAAAGGGTTTTCTTTGGCTCACAGTTCTGAAGGCTTTGGTCTGCCACTGGCCTATGGCACTGGCAGCAAGTCATGGCAGGAGCTGTGACAGAACACCCTCACCCTCATGGCAGGAGAGTCGAGGAGGTTACTGGAGTTTTACTGTTCCCTCCCAATGACCTGAAAACTCCTCTCAACACTGTCACCTTAGGGATCACTTTTAACACACAGACCTCTTGGGGTCATTCAATGCCCAAACCATTCACAACTGTTTTTCCCAAAAATCTATAAAGCTGCTTTGATGAAAGTGCTTTAAAACTGCTAGACAATTTTCACTAACTTCCTCAGGGTTAGAGCTCTGAAATGACTTCTTTAAAGCACACATTTGTATTAACGCTCAGAACCTCATACAATGTATTTTGATCCTATTTCTCCCCACCTCCTCCCTGATGCAGCCTCACCTCCCCCAATTCCTTTGTGTCGTCCTCTTAACAATTTTCCCTTTTAATTTAATAGCATAACTCCAATGTGTGACGCGTACACTTCTAGGTGTGAATTAGGCCTTTCTGACCTAGAAGTAACTTAGATGTTTACAGGTGACCACCCATCTTATCTACAGAGACGTATGAGGTAGCATGCTCTCAAGGCACACTGCAGACCTTTCATTAGTGTGAATGTGTGAAAGATTACCTGACAATTCCTAAAGTTTGAAGGCATGGGGCTGTCAATCACAAGTGGGTGTATACTATGAAAATAACTGACTAGTCTTGTCAATTACTAGGCTTTAATCAGAATTTATTCAAACTACTCCTTTTGTTATCCACTATCTTCCCTGCTGAATGTATTTTCACAATCGAATTCAGGAAGAACTATACAAAGTACTCACCAACACTTGCTTCGCAACCAATAGCTAGAGTGAGCAACTATCCAACTCAGCCCAAGGCATCCTTTAGTCCACTACGCAACTTTAGTAACAATCTTAATGGAACAGTTTGTTCACTCTGTAGAGGTGACCTCTCACCCTCTACTTTAACTCTGGTTCCATATAGGCATGGGTACTAGAAGACAAGCTGATCCAGACTACATAGTGGCTAAATAGAAAATATCTGTGTCCCAATACTACATACTGCATCTGAATAAACTTCAGTAAGGAAGTGGGCTAAACAGATGCAACCGGGCTCACCTAGTTGCCCATACACACCGAGACTCATGACCCAAAGCTAGTAAGAAAGTTGCTTTGTTATGCTCTGTACCGGCTAGTTTTGTGTCAACTTGACACAGCTGGAGTTATCACAGAGAAAGGACCTTCAGTTGAGGAAATGCCTCCATGAGATCCAACTGTAAGGCGTTTTCTCAATTAGTGATCAAGGTGGGAGGGCCCCTTGTGGGTGGGACCATCTCTGGGCTGGTAGTCTTGGTTCTATAAGAGAGCAGGCTGAGCAAGCCAGGGGAAGCAAGCCAAGAAAGAACATCCCTCCATGGGCTCTGCATCAGCTCCTGCTTCCTGACCTGCTTGAGTTCCAGTCCTGACTTCCTTTAGTGATGAACAGCAATGTGGAAATGTAAACTGAATAAACCCTTTCCTCCCCAACTTTGCTTCTTGGTCATGATGTTTGTGCAGGAATAGAGACCCTGACTAAGACATGCTCTTACTAGTCTTTCTTTTTGTTAACATAATGTCTTAGTCAGGATTTCTATTCCTGCACAAACATCATGACCAAGAAGCAAGTTGGGGAGGAAAGGGTTTATTCGGCTTACACTTCCATGCTGCTGTTCATCACCAAAGGAAGTCAGGACTGGAACTCAGATAGGTCAGGGAGCAGGAGCTGATGCACAGGCCATGGAGGGATGTTCTTTACTGGCTTGCCCAGCCTGCTCTCTTATAGAATCCAAGACTACCAGCCCAGAGATGGTCCCACCCACAAGGGGCCCTCCCACCTTGATCACTAATTGAGAAAACGCCTTACAGTTGGATCTCATGGAGGCATTTCCTCAACTGAAGCTCCTTTCTCTGTGATAACTCCAGCTGTGTCAAGTTGACACAAAACTAGCCAGTACAATTGACCCCTTGTCAACTTGACACACAAACACATCACTAGTAAGCCTCAACTCTTACATTCTTATTCATCCCCAAGGTCTAAATAACTTTAAACGTCCCACAGTCTTTACATATTCTTAAAATTTCAATCTCTTTAAAATATCCATCTCTTTTAAAATCCAAAGTCTTTTTTCAATTAAAAGTCTCTTAACTGTGGGCTCCACTAAAATATTTTCTTCCTTCAAGAGGGAAAATATCAGGGCACAGTCACAATCAAAAGCAAAAATCAATCTCCAACCGTCCAATGTCTGGGATCCAACTCACGATCTTCTGGGCTCCTCCAAGGGCTTGGGTCACTTCTCCAGCCATGCCCTTTGTAGCACACATGTCATCCTCTAGGCTCCAGATGCCTGTACTCCACTGCTGCTGCTCTTGGTGGTCATCTCATGGTACTGGCATCTCCAAAACACTGCATGACCCCTTCAGTCCTGGGCCGTCAATTGCAACTGAGGCTGCACCTTCACCAATGGCCTTCCATGGCCTCTCACAGTGCCGAGCCTGAGCTGCTGTGTGACCCCTTCATGCCTTCAAAACCAGTACCACCTGGGTGACCCTTACACATTACCAAGTTCCACTGCAGAAGGAGTACAACCTTGCCTATCTCTGGAACACAGCCTCTTTGTGCTTTCAGAAAACACTTCCCAGAAGATGTCACCTCAACGATGCTGGTCTCTTCTTAATCACCGCTAATTTCTTAGCACCAGCTAACCAGCATCAATAGTCCCAGTAATGCAAAGTTTTTGCTTTAGTAGTTCTGGTATCTTGTTAATCACAGCTGATTCTTCAGCCCCAACTAACCAGAACTACAAAAACTTCACAATAAAAACAGCAATGGCCCTGAAGAGAGTCTTTAATTTTCCCTCTGAAATTTCACAAACCAGGCCTCCATCTTTTGCACTGTTCTCAGCATTATCTTCCAAGCTCCTACACAACATCTGACAGAGCTCTTAACAACGAATGGATCTTCAAGCCCAAAGTTCCAAAGTCCTTCCACAGTCCTCCCCAAAACATGGTCAGGTTGTCACAGGAATACCCCACTCTGCTGGTACCAATTTGTCTTAGTCAGGATTTCTATTCCTGCACAAACATCATGACCAAGAAGCAAGTTGGGGAGGAAAGGGTTTATTCGGCTTACACTTCCATGCTGCTGTTCATCACCAAAGGAAGTCAGGACTGGAACTCAGATAGGTCAGGGAGCAGGAGCTGATGCACAGGCCATGGAGGGATGTTCTTTACTGGCTTGCCCAGCCTGCTCTCTTATAGAATCCAAGACTACCAGCCCAGAGATGGTCCCACCCACAAGGGGCCTTTCCCCCTTGATCACTAATTGAGAAAATGCCTTACAGTTGGATCTCATGGAGGCATTTTCTCAACTGAAGCTCCTTTCTCTGTGATAACTCCAGCCTGTGTCAAGTTGACACAAAACTAGCCAGTACACATAAGTTCCTTTTAAACGTTTGCATCCCTATTCCCTCTCAAAACTCTGCAGAAGTAAAACCACTAAAAGCCATGCTGGCCCAGCCCTGCAGGTGATAGTGGATGTCAATGGGAAAGGAAAACCACTGGACGGAACAGTGAACACCGGGCAGACCCAATCTGTAAACTACTGCTCCTGAACCCTCCTGCTTCCTGAACATGATCGGAGGGAGTTTTGCTGCTGGTGTCTACTCAAAAATCACTTCCCCTGAATGTGAGCCATATAATAGAACAGCTCAGCACCAAGGTTCAATCAAAATTATTGATCAGTGATTCTTTCCGAGACAATCTTCACCAAAAGAAGGAAAGGTGAAAGTTGTCAGTCATAATGGTGTCATTTCTGTCAAGCCCTAATAAACAAAAACATGTGTAAGGAAATGAAGGATGAAGGAAGGAAGGAAGGGATAAGGTTGAGAGAGCTCTCTCACACATATACACACACTTCACTAGAACAACTGCCACTGAAGACCCACAAAGGGACACTGCAACCTCTCTCCTCTCTCTCTCTCACCATCTCTCTTTCTCCCTCCCTGCCACCCCCACTGAATGAATGAATGAAATCATTCACATGTGTGTGTGTGTGTGTGCATGTGTATACATGTGTGTGTGTGTGTGTGTGTATGTATGGAAGGGAGGCTAACATATCAGGACCAGACAAGGTAACATCTAAGATTGTTAATATTTGAAAAACAGTTCACATATTAACAAGATAAGTAAGGAAACCCATGTGATTATCTCAACAAAAGGAAAAACACTTGAAAAAAAAACATCTACTTATGATTCATATACACAAACTTCTTAGCAGACTGCAAAAAGAAAGGACATATTCAAAAGTCCTACAGACAGACAGTATTATTCTTTGTTGGTTTTTCTTTAGTGTACAAGTGGGGCCTAGCTGTGTGCCTGTGTGAAAAGCTGTTGTAAGTGTATATGGAAATGTAAAGAAACTGAAATAACAATTTTGACAGAGAATAACAAAGGTGAATGGTTTGCATTACAGACTGCAAGACTCTCTGGACAAACTGATACAGGATAGTTTTGTCACGCCAAAAAATAAAACATTAAAGTGTAGCACTCGGAATGACTGTCAGAGCCTAGGAGGAGTGTCGGGAGGGAAAATGGAAGAGCTCTACTGGGTACAGAGGCTCATGTGGATAAGAGGAAAACTCCATGCTCTATAATAGCACAGTGAACTGACTGACTGACTCTGAGTATCTCTAGACAGCTAGTAGAACGGGATCGTTAAATTCTCCATCCAGTTAGGACCGCAAGAACCATGAAAATGACAGACGGCTGTGGATGCATGTCTACAATTCTAGCCTTACAAAGTAGGAACAGAAAAATCCCCAGAGCAAGCAATCTATAAGGCCAGCCCAGAGACCTCTGGGTTTAACTGAGAGATCTGCCTTATTGAAGACAGTGGAAGAATGGCGATTCCTATCCACCTCAGGCCTCCACATGTAAACGCATCCTCTGGTACCCACCCACCCACACAGGTGCCCACACATTTACAGATAAGAACACACACATTACACACACATACTAAAAAAGAAGTATGTGTATGTGGGGGGAGGGGAGGGCAGGGGGAGTCAGTAAAGGGATGTTAATTTTCCTACCATAAAGGAATGACGAATGTCTGGAGCAACAGGTATGCAATTATTATGAACCTGTAATTATACATTGTGTTTATATATCGAAATGGCATGCTTATCCCACAAATATGTACAGGTACTATGTATCGATTCAGAACAATTTTTCAAATGTGAATAAACATTTAATTTCTCATCACAAAATTTCAAATAAAAAATATCTCAAAGTAATCTAAAAGTTTCTCAAGGAACATTTGTATAGGTTTACAGTCAGTTTGGTTTTATGTTTGCAACACTGACAGAAGCTTATTGCAGAGGAGTACAGTCTAAGTGAGAAATAAAATCTAAAAGTACTCTTTAGACTTAGTGTTAATCTTTTAATAATTAAGACTTTAAGGAATTAATGAAATTCCAATGAACCAATCAGATATGTTAACATGTTAACAGGAAAAACTAACCATCAAGACCACGAACCAGGGGCTCCATTAAAAGCTCCTGAGAGTAAATTGCATTTAACAAGTCACAGCTTAAGTGAAGAGCGTGTGTTTTCAAGAATATACTCAAGTGAGCTGAGCAAGCTTCTGTTTATGACAGCTTACACACAGCAGCTCAGGAGTATCCAGCACTGCTCAGCTAACTGCTGCTACCTGGGCCCTCAGCGGAAAATGGCACCCACGTTCTCTCCCTGCACAAGATGGCATGCCTACTGCATTGCAACCAGTTATGTATGTTGTATTTCTAAATGTCTGGTTTTTATAGTTTTCCAAATTTGTAAGTTTTCCTAGAATACTTGCTTCTAAGCCAAAAATTGTGTCTCAAACTTCAAAATCTAAAACAAGTTCCAAAGGTACACTAAACTGTATTTTATTATCTCAAAATAAGCACCCGAGAACGCTGCTGTGAACCTGCAGAAACTCTGAGGGGAAGCTTGCCTGATAATCTTTTCCAGGTGGCTGTGTGGCATCAGCTTTATCAGAAGACAAGATGGAGTGACACTGTGACGTCACTGTGGCTGTCCCCTAAAAGCCTAGCAAGTAGAGAGGCTTGTCTCCCACGAGCTTTGTGTGAAAAGGAGGACTGAAGGATCACTATACACTGATTTCAGAAGCTACAGAGACAAACAGCAATAGGGAGCTGTTGAGGTCTGAATGAAAATGGCCCAACAGGTGCACAGGGAGTGGCATTAAAGGATTAAAAAATGTGGCCTTGTTGGAGTAGGTGTGGCCTTCTTAGAGGAAGTGTGTCACTAGGGGTAGGCTTTGAGGTTTTAAAAGCCCAGGCCATGCCCAGCATCTTGCTCTCAGTGCTGCCTGCCAATGCAGATGTAGAACTCTCAGCTCCTTGTCCAGCACCACGTCTTCACACTACCATGCTTTCTGCCATGACAGTAACTGTCTAAACTATGAACTTGTAAGCCAGCCCCAATTAAATGTTTTCTTTTATAAGAGTTGCTGTGGTCATAGCATCTCTTCACAAGAACAGAAACCCTAACAAAGACAGGGGCTCTAATCCTTTACCTCAGCAAACCAGAAACCTTTGAGCTCTGAGCCCAAGCCTAACAGAGCACAGCAAGTCTGCATCCTTTTGTTTGTTTGTTGGAAAAGTGACATGATCTTGCCAAATGTATTTAATTCTTAAAAACTCACTAATATATCAAATGTTTGCTGATTTTGCATCTCCTTGGCTAGGCACTAAGAACATGGTGATAATCAGGACCCACAGCCCTGTCTTCACAGAAGGGAGTCTACGTAACAGCAGTCCAGGGTCACTCAGCGGGGTGGGACGGCTGCGGACCTCTGGGTTTTCTTGAGGACTTTACTTTAGCTTCATTCTATAGGAATAAGATGAAATCTACTAGGGAGCTTACCTTTTTTTTAAACAATTTTTTAAGTTAAAAAAAGAGGGCATACAGAACTCTCCTGGCCTATGGGAAACACATATGCATATGGTGCAGATGTACAAGCAGGAGAAACACCCACATACATAAAATAACAAAATAGCAATTTTTAAGAGTGAAAAGCTGGGCACAGTCATAAGGATCTGTAATCCCAGCTCAAGGGGAACAGAGGCAGGCCAAGTTCTGGGTACCTGCTTGCCAGCCAGCGGCTCTATAACTCCACCTCCAAAGAGAAAGGACATCATGAGACTGACTTCTGACTTCCACATGAGGCCAAAGAAGTCACAGACACGGACAGACACAGACAGACACACAGACTCACATGGGGAAAGGGGCTAAGAGTAAACAATATCTCATCCTAGAGTCCAAAATAGTAAAACTAAGGGGCTCTTTGCCCCCTAACTTCTAATTTTTAAATACCAATTAACTAATCAAAGGTGACATACTGGCTGTTTTTTTCCCTAGTCCTGTCTCTTTTTCTAACTTCTCTTTTTTATTTCCCAACTCTGAGAAATAAAAAATTCAGCTCCATCCCACAGACCTTAAGAAAGCCTTCTTGTAGAGGCCGAATATAGTAAATCTCCCACTAGCCTAGACCCTAAGCACACTCCTTAGTAATGCAGAAAACAAGCCCTGCCCCAAAGCAGTTCTCCAGCTCCTGTAGTTCAGGCCCCAGCAATTTCAAACTCCCAAGTGACATTTGTTCCACTGTACCAGCAAAGTGACTTTCTGAAACACAAACTGATTATACACTCTGTGGGGTTAAACCTCTATTCTGTGTGATTCTTCCTCACTTCCAGAACGTCACATTTCTCACGGCCAGGTGCTGTGTCCATCGATCCTGAAGTATAACTTCCTGCCATCTCCCAGTATGGACGTGATGCTAAAGCTACAACTCAGCACTGCCTTATATTCCCACATACATTATCAACATCACACCCTTCATTTCCCTATCTAGTAAACTCCTTCGCACATTTCAAAACTTGTAAGGCTGGCAAGATGGTTCAGTAGGTCAAGGGCTTGCCATACAAACCTGACTACCTGGTAGATTTCCTTCTACATAAAGGTAGAAGGAGAAAAACAACACTACAGCCTGTCCTCTGACCTCCACAACTATTCAATCTCATGTCCTTTTCTCCCCATCTCCATCATACACACGCACACAAGCACACATGTGTGTGTGCACACAAACATACACACACACACTCACGTACACAAACAATAAAAAACAATAACTTGGCCCAAGAGGAGGACTGGGTTTATTGCCTCTACATCCTTAAAACATACAGTGAGCACATTATCTATTGCAGTATCTCTCCAGCCCCAATAACATAATTTTTTTTAAAAAAACAAAGGCATATATAATATGCTACCCAGAAAAAAAGGAGAATTTAAATTAGGTGTACAATAAGCAGAAACCAGAAGAGTGAGATCTAGCATAAAGGGAGAGGACTCTGTTTAAAAACAGCTACCAGAGGCTAGAGAGGCGGCTCTGTGTTAAGAGCACCAACTCTGCTCTTGCAGCCGCCCTGAGTTTGGTTCCTAGCACTTACACATGCGGCCTCCATAGCTACTGCAACCACAAAGTGCATATACACACAAGCACACACTCATACACAGAAAAATGAAAATCATAAACAAACAAAAAAGTTTAAAAATAAAATTAGAGCCGAGTTCTGTTCATACATCTGAAATGCATTTTGATAAAACCTTGATAAGAAGCTATGGCCTCCTCCTCACTTCACTACTACTGTAATACTAGTAGGTGCAGCAGTGAGACCTTCGTCTCTTGTCACCACAGTCCTGTCCTTGTGATCTGTTATGACATTCTCAAAGCCTGTCTCTTTCTCAGGAGAACACGATTGTTAAGAGCCGCACGTTACATGAGCACAGGTGTGTGAAGTATAAGCATAATGCATGGTACATAGCAAACAAATGAACAAACAAACAGAAAGAGCTACCAAGGAGTTTGGGAAGAAAACAGAAAAGCAGATGCAGGAATATCAGAAAGACCTAAGACACACACACACACACACACACACACACACACACACACACACACGGGGTGGGTGGGGGTGGGGGGGGGAAAGGAATATAAAGACAACTATGATAATTTATTCCATGATCTTGTCACTTTCAACTCCCGTCTCTTCAATCTAACTGTGTACTGTATGTATGACCCATATGTGGTCACACTTTAAGTTGTCATAAACAAGATACTTCCGTCAATTCAGTCACCATGTTCACCCATCTTCTTACTTAACCTATCCTATGCTGCTTTTCCTGGGACCAACAGAGATGATTCTATTGACCTTGTGGTTCCCAGGGTCTACTGCTTAGACACAGAGTTCTGAGCACACATTTCCTGCCAACTGACTGGGTGATTTGCCCCAGTGTTTTCCTAAGTTTTTTAAGCTCATTATTCAAATGAAGATGATCTCTCAGTGGTCAGTGCTTGATTTTTAAAAAACATGATTTTTAAAAAGCCCACTTCTTTATGTATGGAGATAACCTTTTGGAGGGTAAGATATTTCCACGGTCTTTCTGTGTTCTAGCTACAAACTCACTGACCCTGCCTTGAGGATGTAATATAATAAAACAGTGTGCAAGAGTGCTAAATAGTGGTTTACACCTATAATTCCAGAATTCAAAAAGTTTGAGGCAGGAGGATTGCTCTGAGATCATTAAAGATCATTAAAGATCATTTAAGATAATTTTTGACCAGCTTGGGCTAGGTAGCAAGACTCTGCCCGCCCGCCCTCCCACTAAAAACATTTTAAGTAAATATTATCAAGTAAATAAATAAAGCTTTCCTTATAAGAGTTTTAGCATTTCAGAAGACAACATTTTTATAAAGATTAATTTTTTTCTATGTGTATGAGTACACTGTTGCTGTCTTCAGACACACCAGAAGGTGGCACTGGATCCCATTACAAATGGTTATGTGGTTGATGGGACTGGTTGACTCAGAACCAGTCAGTGCTCTTAACCGCTGAGCCATCTCTCCAGCCCCCCAGAAGAGAGCATTTGATGCCTTACTTATCAATGACAGATCATCCCATTTTAATTACCACTAAGTAAACAGAAAAAGCTACTTCTCCTTTCCATTATTACTCATTTTTATACTCATCAATATAAGATCTAGGGGCTGGGAATGTAGCTCAGATGGGAGAATGCTTGCCTAACATTCAGGAAGACCCTGATTTGATGCCCACCACTGACAAGCCAGGTGAGGTGGTTGTTATCTGTGATCCAGCACCAGGGAGCTGTATGCAGAAGGATCAGAAGTTTGTGGGTACTCTAGAAAACATGAGGTTGAGTCTTTGAAATATAATAAAATGAAAAACAGGGAAAATAAATTAAATACCTTGATTTATATAATAATGTTTGTTCCTAAACAAAATCTGATTAAACAACAAACATTGTTATAGAAGTCCTATTTAAAAATTGACCTCATTCCATTATATACATATGTACATTTATTTAGAGTTTTATGGATGTCATTTTTTAAAATTTATTTTATGTATATAAAATACAGTACACTGTAGCTCTCTTTCAGACATACCAGAAGAGGGCACTGGATCCCATTACAGATAGTTGTGAGCCACCATGTGGTTGCTGGGAGCTGAACTCAGACCTCTGGAAAAGCAGTTAGTGCTCTTAACCACTGAGCCATCTCTCCAGTCCCATCAAATTTTTCCCTACATATATGCACAAATATGGCTGGAAATTAAGAAATTAATTCACAACCGAGAGTTTGATCCCTCACAGTCTCTAGTCTAGATGATACCTGGGTACATGTAATTCTAAAAACTGGCTAGGTGTGGTGGCACAAGTCTTTAATTCCAGTATTCAGAGGCTGAGACAGGTGGATCTCTGTGAGTTCAAGACCAGCCTGGTCTACACAGTGAATTCTAGGACAGCCAGGGCTATGTAGAGATCCCATCTCAAACAAACAAAAACAAAAATAAAAGTAAAAAACTACAAGTGTGCAAATGTGCTTTAGAAAACAGCAGCTCTGTCCAGATTCTAACTGGCAGATTTACCGCAGAGCAGGGCACGCTTAGGTAAGACACTCAGCACTGATGAGCCCTCGCTGGTGGTACGGCTGCAACATAAAACTCTGGAGCTCTCTCACCCCATCTTAACCCCATTTCCCAGAAGAAACTAAGGTTAACATCTGATGAATATTTTCACACTAGATACAACTGCAGGGAGGCTGATGCAGTCTAGTGTGAGGCTCTAACAACCAACAGTTAGAAGGAAGAGCCAAAACCAGGGAAGAATAATCATTTAGTTCTTCAACTTTTATATTGTCTTAGACTTTAGTAACAACAACAACAACAACAACAACAATAATAATAATAAAGAATGAAGGGGCTGGAGAGGTGGCTGTCTGTCAGGAGCACTGGCTACTCTACAGAGCACCATGGCCCCAAGCACCTGCATGGCTGGCCTCCCTTAGCCTAGGCATCTGTAACTCCAATCTCAGGAAACCCAGTGCCTACTTCTGGCCTCTATAGGCACCAGGCATGAACATGATGAACACATATACATGTGGGCAAAACACTCGTATACAAAATATAAAGTCTTTTTTAAAAAAAGAATCAGAAAGAGCTCTATCTCTTAAAAAGTCAAGATAATACTTCTGCTACTATTATCTTCCCCGGCCCCCAAAGCTATGAGGCAGCACACAGAAATAAAAGATACTCAAACCCACTCAGCTTATTCAGAATTGCAAAGCTGTAGAATCCGGTATCAATACATGCAAGCTGAGTCAAAGCACTATTTAGACAATACCTCTTAAAAGCAAGGCAAAGAACAACTGGTAATTTTTTTGTTTTGTTTTGTTTTGTTTTTTTCAGACAGGGTTTCTCTGTATAGCCCTGGCTGTCCTGGAACTCACTCTGTAGACCAGGCTGGCCTCGAACTCAGAAATCCGCCTGCCTCTGCCTCCCGAGTGCTGGGATAAAAGGCATGCACCACCACACCTGGCCCCGCAACTGGTATTTTAAATAACTCCTATTTCACATTTAAAAAGGTTTTAAACAAAATTCTACTAGTGAAACGTTCTCATATAGGCTTTTAAAAGAGTAGTGTAATATTACAATAGCAATGAAAATAAAAGTTACAATTGAAAAATCTTTAATTCTGACAAAAACTTGAAGTATATGATTAAAATACTGGTCAGTAAATATGACACTGCAAAGGGTTAAGGTGATATAGTCTAATCTCAAGTTTTAACAAACTACAAGTCAGAGCCAGAAAAACAGGGAAAACTATGTTATTTAAATTAGTCTTTAAATATTAAACATTCAAAGTTATCAGCAGGCTTTACGGGATGAAAGAAACCTAAGTAATGCAATTGGCTACCCACCAAACTCCTTATCTGTAACTTAGTCTCCAAGTGCCTTCCTAGTATATCTTCACACATACCAACCACACTAGGAAGACTGTGCAAAGTGTGGTCCGTCTGCCTCCTTATTAAGGGGGACTGAGACAGTGAGCGGTGCTAAGAACATGGGGTTACCCAGCCATACCTACCCGCGTCCTAACCAAGTGCTGCTTCAGACTCTGCCGTGTGCTCCTAACTACCTATGCAACCTTGAAACTCCCAACTATAAGTGGCTGTTGCTGCCATCTGAATCCAACAAAGACAGTAAACCCTGAAGAGCTAAATGTGGCATATTCACAAGCAGAATTTAATTATCCCTAGAGCTAGTGAATGCTTTACACATGACATGCATACACGTGTGTGCATATGTCCACATGTCAGGGTAACCATGTGAGTCTGACACCATCAGTGAGAACTGAAAATCTCTTACATGAGAGAAGATCAATATGCTCAGTCTACCTTATTTATTATACACTGAATGCCGTTACCCTTGAGAAGTTGTTCTCAGTTCCTTAGAGGATTAAAGTGAGGGTTTTAAAGAGAGATAATAGCAGAAAGAGTGAGTGCAAAATCATTTCCAGATAGTACCAGCCTTGGTGACTGTGTTTCCTCTTCCTGAGTCTTAAAATACACCCTTCTAAATACATGTCCTTCAGCCCAAGACTCCTATTCTCATGAAAAATAATTTATACAACACGGCTTTCTTCCTTTTATCATTGTGTATGTGTGGGTGTGTCCCCTTGTGTGCACACAGAGGCCACAGGATGGGTTGGGGCTCGGCTCCATCACTCTCACTCCTCCACACAGCCTTGCCCTGAGGTGGGAGCACGGCTGGGGCAGTAGGCCCAGAGCTGTGCTGGGCCCACACCCCAGGCTGTTAGGTTACAGGTTACATGATCGCACCTGGCTTGTTTGATGTCGGTGCTGCGGATTTGAACTCTTACCCACTGAGCCATTTCACAAGGCCTGCTTTTTAGTAACATTCTTGATGATACATGTATTTTGGAAAATGTACTTAGATTTAATAAATGTATTTAGATTTATGTCTTCAAATTATCTATGACTCCCTGCATACTTATCCCAGACCCACTTAGAAACCTTCTATATGTATGTTGTACAAGAAATGAGTTAATGGTTGTTAAATAAGCTAAAATATCTAATGTGCAAGAGTTTTGCCATGACTGAAACACATAAATGCTTCTATTTGTCATTTTTTCCAATTTTTCCATTACAGTTTTTTTAATTTGCACTGGTGCATACCACGTATATGTCTGTGTGAGGGTGTGAGATCCCCCGGAACTAGAGCCGCAGAAAGTTGTGAGCTGCTATGTTGGGGCTAAGGACCAAACCTGGGTCCTCTTGGATTTGGCTCCAGCCAGTGCTCTTATCCGCTGAGCCATCTCTCTAGCCCCATTACACATTTAAATATTATTTTCATGTGTGCATATGTATATATGCATAGGTGTACACACGTGGAAGCCAAAGTAGGATGTTAGGCATCCACATCTAACACCCTCCCTCCTCTGAGGCAGGGTGTCTCACTTAGCTCTGTTTTGGCTAGGCTATTAACCCAGCAAGCACCAGCAACCCTCCTGACTGTCCCCGCAATGACAGTCACAGACCTGCAGAGGACAATGCCTGGCCTTTAACATGGCTGCTGGGATCCAAACTCTGCTTCTCATGCTTGCTCAGAGCAAGCACTCGCACAGAGCAAGCACTCGCACAGAGCAAGCACTCGCACAGAGCAAGCCTCGCACACAGCAAGCACTCGCACAGAGCAAGCCTCACACAGAGCAAGCCCTCGCACAGAGCAAGCCCTCGCACAGAGCAAGCACTCGCACACAGCAAGCACTCGCACACAGCAAGCACTCGCACAGAGCAAGCCTCCGCACAGAGCAAGCACCCACACAGAGCAAGCACCCGCACAGAGCAAGCACCCGCACAGAGCAAGCACCCGCACAGAGCAAGCACCCGCACAGAGCAAGCACCCGCACAGAGCAAGCACCCGCACAGAGCAAGCACCCGCACAGAGCAAGCACCCGCACAGAGCAAGCACCCGCACAGAGCAAGCACCCGCACAGAGCAAGCACCCGCACAGAGCAAGCACCCGCACAGAGCAAGCACCCGCACAGAGCAAGCACTCGCACAGAGCAAGCACTCGCACAGAGCAAGCACTCGCACAGAGCAAGCACTCGCACAGAGCAAGCCCTCGCACAGAGCAAGCCCTCGCACAGAGCAAGCCCTCGCACAGAGCAAGCACTCGCACAGAGCAAGCACTCGCACAGAGCAAGCACTCGCACAGAGCAAGCACTCGCACAGAGCAAGCACTCGCACAGAGCAAGCACTCGCACAGAGCAAGCACTCACACAGAGCAAGCACTCACACAGAGCAAGCACTCACACAGAGCAAGCACTCACATGTGTGGGCTATTTTCTCCAGCACCTTACATGTTAGTTTTATGTTGCTCTGGGAATGAAACCCAGGCAAGGCCTTTAAGTGCCAGGCAAACATTCTAATATTTAGCTATAGCCCCTCACCAATACAGAAAAATTTAGAAATCCAAATTCTTGCCTTACAAAAATAGTCAAGGATACATTTTCCACTTCTTATAGCTAATCTCTAAGACTGGAAATTTTTAAATAAAGTAAAATTATTTCATAATAGTTTGAATTTATATAATTGTTTCTTCTAGGTATTAGATGGAAACAAATATTCCAAAATGGTTTGTCAAAATCTTCCTTTACTTAGAAATAAATGATGACTTTTAAACTCTAGGTGTAGATGCAGATGCCATAAAGTATTTCAAACATTACTTCCTTCTATTTTATAGTACAATTCACTAATGTATGCATTTCAAGTCATAATAACCTCAGGTATGCAAAGCCTTACCATCTGTATGGGCTTCTTGTGGAGGTCTCTTTCAGTTACCAGTTTCTCCTGGTCAGTGACATACAAGCCTTTCTGTGCTAATGCCTGGATCACAGCATCATGGCCCAGGAGGGGCTTTGCAGCATCGCTCTTGAGGATGAGACTTCCAGCTCGACAGTACAGCTCGGCTGACAGAAGCAGGTTAACGACAGGGGGTTTGATGTGCTCCTGGTCATACTGGTCTGTGTAAAATGGTTCGCCAAGCTCCTCGGGCACATTTTCTATAAAGGTTAAGAAAACAATTTTTCATATTTTTGTAAAATTTCTATCTAAAAAACCCCATATCATTTAAAATATTACTACAGACCTTGAGATTCTTTCTAAAAATATCAATATTCCTTTAACAGGCAAGATGATAGTTTTGTTTGTCTATTTTTCTACCTAGGTTTAAGATATAAAAGGAAAGATATAAATTTCCTTTATAGAAGATATGGCTGTGAGGTATACAACAGGAAAAGCGAACAAGGAGAAAGTCTTCAGAGTGTGGTGACCCATGAAGGTGTGCCCCCCCAATTCAGTGTCTCAAGTAGGCTCTTAAACCTGCCAGTGACTAGCTACAGTCAGTCAGTCAGTCAGGAAATGCACCTGCTCCATCTATAAAGACCGCTTGCTGCCGATATCATCTGACAGGAGAAATCCTTTGCCCAAAGCTTTACAGCTACTGCATGAAAGAACTGAGACTGCCTAATTAATCTGGTCCTTCTTCCTTAAGGCCCCAGCCCCTGCAACCAACCAGTCTTTGTCCCTTTTTGCTGAGACTACTGAAGTTACTGAGGGGAACTGTTAATAATACTAATAGTTAATTTTAATCTAATAATAGTTACAACTATTATTTAGATAAGATCTTCTGTTTAAAACCTTTCAATCAATACTGATGACTATAAAAATCATAGATTGATGGAACATTACTTTACATGGATAAGGAAATAAATTTGAAGCCCGTAGTGAGTACACAGAAGACATCATATTGCTAAAAACAATCAGAAAGTACCCAGGCATACAGCAGAGATCAAGGTAAAAATCAGAGATGATGAAATCGAGGTTATACGTAAGTGTAGTGGCTTGATTGAGAATGCCCTCCATAGATTCTGACCCCTTGGTCCCAGCTGGTGGCATGTTTAAAAGGTACAGCCTTGTTGAAGGAAGTATGCCACTGGGACAGGCTTTAAGAGAAAAAGGCCTCCCTACATCCAGTTTGTTCTCTGCTTTGTGCTGGGGATTCAAGACTTGAGTGCTCAGCTTCCTGTCCCTACTGCCAGGCCTGCCTCTTGCTGCCGTGCCTCCTTGCTGTGATAAACTCTTACCCATCTGGAAGCATACCATGTTTTACTGCAGCAACAGAAAAGTAACTGGTGGTGTGAGTAGGAATGGGCCCTGTGTCTGAATGCTAGGCCACAGGGAGTGACACTATTAGGAGGTGTCCTTGTTGAAGTAGAAGTTGCTTTGTTGAAGAAAGTGTGTCACTGTGGAGGTGGGTGAGGTCTCTATGTTCAGGCAGCACCCAGTGTGTAATACAGTCTCTGCTGATGATGATCAAGACATAAACCTCAGCTCCTCCAGCACCGTGCCTGCCTGAACACTGCCACACTTCCTGCCATGATGATAAAGGACTGAACCTCTGAAACTGTAAGCCAGACCCAATTAAATATTTCCCTTTATAAGAGTTGCCATGGTCATGTTGTCTCTTCACAGCAATAAAACCTAAACTAAGACAGTAACCAATACAGAAAGCATGGTAATAGTATTATAGAAAACTGAGACTCAGAAGCCGCACTAATTCTGGAACGAAGGGTAAGCTCAGTTTTAGACATGTTAAGTTTGAAACAACAGCAAAAATATCCAAATAGAAATACCCAGCGAGCAGCAGAAAATATAGGACTCAGAAAGAGGTCAGAGCAAATCTATAAATTTGAGATTTTGGAGACATCTAAAAATATCATTCACGTTTAATAACTGAAAGCACCTCCTTCCTAGCTGCATTGTTCACCCAATAGTGAGGCAAATTTAAATTCAACATAAGCCTCAGTATTGTAAACTTCAGACTTCAGTGGTGGTACTATATTTTAGTATCAGAGTACCTAAACATAAGCTACTAACATAGCAGAAAAACTATTAAAGAAAAACTATTATAAAAAAAAAGAAAAAAAGAAAAACATACTAAAACAATTGTTATGAAATATATGAATGGATATTTTATTTCCTATAATAGCAGTAAAAATTACTAACATAGGTAATCTTGACATCTAAACACTGGCCAATGCAAAAACAAACAAACAAACAAGAGTGAGTGACCAGGATTGCAAGCTTATCTGCCTTACAATCTTAGGGTTCTGTGCTGTGATAGAAGGCTCAAAGGCAGTTTGGGGAGGAAAGGGTTTATTTCAGTCTTCAGTTCTATACTACTGATCATCATTGAGGGAAGTCAAGGCAGGAACCTAGATGAAGGAACTGATGCACAGGCCATGGAGGAGTGCTGCCTACTAGCCTGCTCCTCACAGTTTGCCTAGCTTGTTTTCTTAGAGCACCTAGGACCATCAGCACATGGATAGTAGTGAGCTTGGCCTTCCTACATTAATCATCCATCAAGAAAATGCACCACAGACTTGCCAGGTCAATCTGGTGGAGACATTTCTCAACTGAGGTTCCTGCTTCCCAAATTACTCTAGCTTGGTCAAGTTGACATAAACTAGCCGGTACACATATGTATCTAAACATCCATGTAACGTTTACTTTATGGTTTCACATCCACTCATACATTTTCATACACAGTGAAAATCTTAGTGAACCAGGTAAGTAGATAATGTACAGATTAAATAACACAAGTAAATACTTACACTTCCTAAGTACATTGTCTGTGTCAGGCATTGCTCTAAGCATGAATCCTAACAACCTTTTTATATGTGTTCAACAGATAAACTTAAGAAGCTATCTTGCCCAAGACATGCAGCTATAAATACAGAAATCTAGCTCTAAATAGGTAATAGGCTAAAACCTAGTAAGTTTTATAGTCCAGGGTGGCCTTGAAGTCAGAGATCCCCTGCTCTGCCTCCCAAGCACAGGGTTCAAAGGTGTGTGCCACCACACCTGCCTTCGTTTGAAGCAGTCTTTGGTTTATTCTAAATGCTTCCCTTTTCTTTGTACCAGAGCTGTTTTCAAGGGAGACTTTTACAACTGAGGTTTCTGGTAAGCCTGAAAATAAACATAGCCACTAGGCCTTGCATCTTCCACCTTCCATCCTTTTGATCTTGGAATATCAAAGCTATTTTTTTAGCCTATTTTCTATTTAGAGCTAGATTTCTTATTTATGGCATGTCTTGGGGCAAGACAGCCAGGGCTACACAGAGAAACCCTATCTCGGAAAAACAAAAACAAAAACAAAGATTACCTCAAATATGATTATAAAGTATTTTTCAATCCCTTAAAGAATACACACAAATTGTCAGGTCCCGTGCTGCTTTCATGACACCTGTTTACACCCACAGGCTGCCTTCAGCCTCAATCAGGGAAGCTCTTTACAATGAACAGCAGTCAGTACAGAGACAGGTGCTCCAGGTGATGGTGCTCAAACTGGTTCAGCCCAAAAGACATTCGGACCCTCTAAGGCAGTGCCTCTCAGCCTTCTGCTGTGACCCTTTAATACAGTTCCTCATGTTGTGGTGACCCTCAACCAAAAATTATTTTCACTGCTACTTCGTAACTACAGTTTGCTACTGTTGTGAATCATAAGTATTTCTGTTTCCAACGGTCTCGGGCGACCCCAGTGAAAGGGTTGTTGAACCCCTCTCCAAGGAGTCTCAATCCACAGGTTAGGAACCACTGCTCAGGTTTGAGAAACATCGCAGAAGGGGTGAAAAGGTGGAAGCGCTGGAAGACAGGACGTAGGGTTGTGAAAGCCATCTTCCAGGCATAACAGAGCCAATGCAATCATGTTCTCACCACAGCTGGAGCTGCCTGCAGTGAGCCTACACAAGACTGGGCCTGTAACAGTAAGCCATTTATCTCATAGGGCCCTCCCCTCCTTGGCTACTCATAGATTCTGGGAGAACAGACATTGCCTCTAGTTGTATATGCCACTAAGTCAGCCCATGAGGTTCCAATAAATAGCTCAAAACCCCTGGTCACACACATGGTCCTGGTTAAACTCACCAAGTCATCCAACAAAATGAATGGGAGCAAAAAACTCATAGGAAGAGGGGTGGGCAGGAGTTCAGAAGGATTGTGGGTAAGAAGTCAGAAGGATTGTGGGTAAGAGGTCAGAATGACTGGGGTTTCAAAGAGAGTGGGAGGTGACAGTAATCAGAGTATCCTAAGTTCTGGGATGACAAGTGTTGTACCACCACACCATCTAAAACAAACCCTCAAAGTTATTCTTAAGAATAGACTCAAGCCAGGCGTGGTGGTGCACGCCTTTAATCCCAGCACTCGGGAGGCAGAGGCAGGTGGATTTCTGAGTTTGAGGCCAGCCTGGTCTACAAAGTGAGTTCCAGGACAGCCAGAGCTATACAGAGAAACCCTGTCTGAAACCCTGTCTCAAAAACAACAACAACAACAAAAAGACTCAAAACAGATTATAATGAACTATGTTTTATTTTTCAAAATGTAATTATTTTTTGAAAAATGAACAGAAACAACATATTAGAAAAGAAGTGGGCAAAACAGGTAGAATGTTTCATTCTTTTCTGAACTCAAGAATAAAAGCAAAACCAATCATAATTATAGAACAGCTAAGTGAGATAGCACCATGAGAGGTAGCTGCAAAGGATGTGAGACAAGGTTTGCTCATGTGCTTGGTCTTTAGCAGCACTATGTCAAACATGTTAGCACTGCCCTGACTGGACTAGGTTTTGCGACTCATGAGTACTGGCCGTGCTTGAGCCCAGTGGCCGGCCGCAGTAGGACAGTTGCTGAGGCAGCAGGGGAGCAGCCAGGGCAGCTGCTGATCTCACTGCACTGATGCAATGCAAGAGGAGCAAACTTCTCACAGCAGTGAGAGGCAGGAGAGGAAGAGAATGCCTTACTTTTCAAATCTTAAAAAAAGTTTCTAAAATAATTGCAAACACTGAATATACAAATTTTTAAATATACAAATGTCTTACCTCGATTAAAGGTAAGACAAACTCTGACCTGAAAAACATAAAAAAGCAGCCATAATAGGAGAGAGAATCACAGCACCAGGAATCTAAGAAAGCTACAATTAAAGAATATTTTAAAAAGCTGGGAAGACAGTTCGGTGAGTAAGCGGCTGGCGGCTAATCCTGACAACCTGAGTCTGATCTGTAACCGCAGGACTTCTAAGACAAGATAGGAGGCAGAGATGGGAGAAGAGGCCAGAAGTTCATAAGCCAGCTAGCCTGAGGAAAGTGGCAGGAACGAGAGAGTACCTGCCCCAACAGGGTGACCATTAAGAGCCAACTCCCCAAAGTCGGAGTTTAGCAATTTTAATTATCCCCTAACATTTTACATCACACTTTCTGCCTACTCCCACTCTAATGTCCTGTGTCACTAGTGCACAGAACTATGACATAGAACAGGCACTTGACAAGTTACTAAAATAAAGTGCATCCTCTAAACACAGACGGCGTCCATTAAAAAGTCCTTCCTTCTCTGAACTTTACTACCAAGCAATGTGCGAGTGCTGTGTGCATGCTGTGCTCAAGCGGTACATTCTCAAGCTTAAGTCCCCCCTCCCGCTTCCATTACCCTGAGACCTGAGGTCTCTCACACACCAGATCCTTATTTTCACATCAGCACACTTAATTCACTTCGATACCACAGAGAAACCTCAAACTCACAGCAGGAGGCAGGTTTCTCCATGACCAAGGGGTTACAATATGATGAAGACTAGAAGGAACTTTGGTGTTGTATGAAATGGTAAAGGATTAAACATGGAGAAAGAAACATGTAGCTATATGTTCTGTGTATTGGCTTTCTGCTAAATTAACATTCCACAAACAATAAATATAGTTTCTTAGTATTTAGTATTTTCCCATCAAAACCTGGTACAGATAAAGTGCAGGCTAGCTTAGGACATCTTCGTGCACACACAGGTAATAAGTATGTGTGAGCATGAATGCCAGGTGGGAAGGAGATGCTGTACATGATGCAGTTATGTCAAGGGACATAGGATCCAGACAGAAAGGAATCCTACTGGCTAAACCTAGGGCAACTTGAGTTACAATAAAATGCCTAACAACAAAGTAATGTAATTGATTATATTCCTTGTAACAGAGTAACAACTAATAAATGAGGAGAAATGATGGCAATAATCAACAGTTATAATAGATTCAGGCAAAATCAGTACTTGATGCTAAAATAGTAGGTGCAAGGTTACGATGAATCCCTATGAATTATTGACTAAAAATGAGGAGAATTATTGACTATGAATTATTGACTAAAAATGAGGAGAAAAACAAGTGGGGCTGGAAAGATGACTCAGTGGTTAAAAGCATAGGCGGTTTTTGCAGGAGACCTGGGTTGAATTTCAGTGTTCACATGGACGCTCACAATCATCTGCAATCCCACTTCCCGGGGATCCAGCATCCTCTTACCCTCTTCTGCTAACAGGCACATGCATGGTGTACAGACATCCATGCAGGCAAGACACTCATACATATAAAAGAAAACTAAGTCTTTTATTTAAAAATGTAAAGAATCGTTTTATAATGGAGGAAGCCGGCAGATGATCCTAACAAACACCACATGTCACGTGATCTGATTTACAGATAACACATATGTCTTTGTGGTAGTTCTGCCAGATTTGTATTAACTTCAATCATTACATTAGATAAATCCAAGTTCAGAGACATTCTGTAATTAAGTGACCCATTTTTTTCCAAGATAAAAGTGCATTTTAATAAAAGCCATCAACACTGGAGGTTCACGTACTGGGGGATAATGGAAAAAGGAGCGACCGCTTCTCTCCCCCAACCCACAAACCTTCCTGGCGTCACCACAGAGGAGAGGCTGTCAAGTCGATATGACCTTGAGAAGAAAGTAGTGGGTAAGGAAAATTTCTTCTATGTGAACATGGTTCCTTTAGGGTTATTTGGTTTGTCTTCA
This sequence comes from Mus caroli, assembly GCF_978045245.1. Lineage (NCBI taxonomy): Eukaryota > Metazoa > Chordata > Mammalia > Rodentia > Muridae > Mus > Mus caroli. The sequence goes on from NW_028227256.1 coordinate 132,943,146, forward strand.
AGTGCTGAGACACCCTTGCCAAGGGTCCTGTGGAATGCAAAGACAGTTCTACGAAAAGAGGAACAGGACACATCTTCTGTAGGAGAGACAGGTGTCTCTGGTGGTGGTGGGAACTGTAAGAGGGATGTATGAAGAGAAAAGAAGGTGAGAAAGAAAGTCAAGGAGGACAGAAGTACTGCATTTCTATCAGCTTAACTGAGGGAGATCTCTGTGCCCTGTTTGTCCAGTCCAGGCACTCCTGTACTGGGCCACAGCCAGAGCCCATGCCAGGACCTCATCACCATTCTGGTCACTCAGAACCAAGGTGGAGGGAGACATCTGCTGAGGGAAGGCCAGCATTCCAGAGCTCTGAGGAGCAACACACAGGAAGAAGTGAGCCAGTCAACTCCCATAGAAATCTGGCTGCTTTTATCAGGCACACATCGTATGTAGTTTGGCAAGGACTAGCATATAGTCTAAGGAAAAAGCTGGAAGCTCAGCTCAGCAGTAGCTCAGTGCTTGTGGCTTCCAAATGGTCATGTCATGACAAACTACAGAACTATTAAAGATTAAACGTGAATTTAAACACACTAAATACAATGCATGATCCTGAATTTGATCCTGCAATGAGAAAAAAATAGAAATAATTAACACTGAAACAAAAACTGAACATGAGCCGTGCACTAGAAAATATATCATAGTTAATTTCCTGTTCTCTTAATGGAGATTACCTAACAGAAATCACTTACCTTTAAAAATACAGCAAAATATTTAGGTGCAAATTGGGGTACAATGCCAAGTACATAGTCAAATACAAAGGTCACATATATTTGTATCTATATTCATCTATACAGGTACAACACATATACAGAAATAATGTATACATGTAGTTGTGTAGAGGGAGGCGAAGGGAGACCTTCCAGAGTCTCACACACCAATGAACTACAGTATTTACCTAACCTTACACACCAGAAACCTAGGAGGTTGTCATTATTATTTCCCTTTCAGCCCTCAAAAACATTCAGAAGCCAGTCCATGTCAGCTAACATCTCTCTCTGGTCCATGTGATCAGCACTGTTCATCTCAATTCTACATTTATCGCTAGTTTGTCTTTCCATCTTCACTCTAAAGCCCTCCCTCCAAGCATACCTACTTGGGGCTGAGACAGTAATAGCTCAGTGAGTAAAATGTTTGCCATGCAAGCAAAGGAACCCGAGTTCACATCCCAGCACCTGTATAAAAAGCAGAGCATGACAGCATACACCTCTAACCCCAGTGCTTGGGGCGGGGTGGGGGAGGGTGAGTAGGGAGGAGACAGATGGGTCCTGGGGGGTTTGGTGTCAAGCCAACATAGCCAAAGCATCGAGCTCCAGGTTCAGAGCCTGTCTTTAAAAATAAGATGAAGCACAATAGAGCAAGACACGTAATACTGACCTCTGTGAAAGCACCTGCACATAAGCACATGAACACTCACACACACATTTTAATTAATTAAAATAAAATTTAAAATTAAGTCATTCTCTCTAGTCGAACTGCTTATTTCACATAAGCAAATTCATGGCACAGACCCCCATCCATCCCAAGGATTTTCAGTTATTTTTTCTTCTGTAAGAATTAAAATCCCTCCTCTGCCTGCAGGAGGAGAATGATGGCACCTCTGCCAGCCGCACTCAGAGTCTTTGCACATTCTGGTCATCCATGCTGCAGTGCTCTTTCTTCCTAGTCTTTATACCCATTTAGATTCCCAGGGGCCAGTGATTCATTCAACTTGGTCCAATCCCCCCCCCCTTTTAAAAAAAAAAAAAAAAAAAGGAAAGAATGTACCATTTATCCCGCCTTCCCTATATCTCAATGTGCCTTTACTTTTAAGACTGTTGGATTCTATTATAAACCATGAGTGCATTTGCAGTTTGTAAAACATAAGTAAACTGTGTTAAGATATTTCAAGTAAGAGAAAGGTCAGTGAGCAGCGACGTAATAGAATGTACTGGAGTTGTTAAGAGTATAGGTCTAACAAACAGAGAGAATGGAAAAAATAAAGATGCCCTCATGTTCATGAAGCAACTAGATACTGAATAGTCACGCTACAGATATATACACATACATGGTACTTAATATTTATGACACAGCAAATATGCAGAGAGAAAAGGTCTATAAAGATCAAAATTCATGAGTCCTTAATCCAGTCACCCAGCAATGATGCCCATTTTGGCCTATACGTTTGCTACCCAATGAACACACAATCCATGACTTCATTAAGCTTACTGGCAAGCTTCAACTGTGGCAGGCATGCTCATTCCAGGTCTCATTTGCCTTTGCCTCCCTAAGGGGCTCCTTGGAATTTCACTTCTTGTCCTGATCCCCATACCAACAGCAGGAAAAGCTAACGTGGCAGAAAAGATGGGCATAGAAATATGGTCTCTAACAGAATTTGAAATGTGGCCCTTCCTGCCTCCACCTTGTCCTTAGTATATTCACTAGCGCGTCTTTTTCCCTTTGCTTCTTCCTGTAAATTGATTTAACAAGTCATGAGAGGTAAGCGTTTCAAGTCACTCTGTCTGCTTTCTGTTCCCACACCTCTGGGGTGGGCTGTCCGGTGTGTGCTTAGAGGTTATTAATGTGTGAGGGTTATTTCCCACACAGCACCCGGGGCAACCGAACAACACATACACGTTTATTTTGAAAGGAGCATCCCAATGAACAAAAGAAGATATCATGACAGAATCATAGCCAGATATGAAGTGTCACCTGTTACACAGAACTCACCTACACAGTATACCATTAAAAAGAAATCTCAATGTAATCAATTCATTAAATCTAATTATCAACTTAGAAACAAAGAAGACAAAAAGAAACGTGTTAAATAATTTTGGAGATTTGAAGACTAAAGCATTTCACTAAGCCAGGTGGAGTGGCACATGCCTACCAAGCTCTGACCTGGCAGGTAGCAGGAGAACCAGGAGCTAAAGGCCATCCCTGGCTACGGATGTACACGGCCAGACTGGGATGCATAAGACTGTCTCGAAACAACAAAATCCAAAACTACTTCTCATCAGCATGTACCGTGTTAAACACCATTACAACTCTTAGAATGACATGCTCTTGAGGCTCTCCATTCTTCATCCACCCTGACCTCCGAGCTAGCCTGTTCCCGACTGTAGCTTCCTACGAAACTCTTTTCACCTTTCATATCCCATGTGTCCCGCACACCATCCTTCCTTCCTCATCATCTAATATTATTACCCTCTCTTGGACTCCTTTCCAGACTTTTAGGCTCCTCCCACATTTACATATATATATATATATATGGGGGGGGTTATTTTTACATGTATGCATGTATACATTATAGGCCAGGATTTAGATATGTAAAAGAATGAGTTGTGTGTTTTCCTGAGTCTAAGTGACTGCACTTAATATTATACTTTCCAGACTTACCCATTCGTTCTTTACCAACTTCATGACTCCTTTCTGCTAAAGTTGAGTAACATCCCACTGTGTACGGGCACCACACTGTCATCAGCACCCGTCTGTTGATGAACATTTAGGGTGCGTCCCTTTCCCTACTCTCATAAGTAATAAACATGGATATGCCAGTGCCTCCGTGGAGGATAACGAGGTCTTTGGGTTCATTTTCAGGAGTAGTACAGCTGAAACCCAAGAAATTCCGTTGAACGGTGTCCTTTTTCCAACAAGCAAATTGCAAGAAAGACAAAATGAGACAAAGGAGAGTCTATATATTTAAAAAACAAAAACAAAGAAACTTAAACCACGGGGACCTTTCGCAGATCCCAACAAAAGCTGGGCAGTGGTGGCACATGCCTTTAATCCCAGTACTTGGGAGGCAGAGGCAGAGGCAGGCAGATTTCTGAGTTCAAGGTCAGCCTGGTCTACAGAGTGAGTTCCAGGGCAACCATGGCTACACAGAGAAACCCTGCCTTGAAAAAACCAAAAAATAAAAATTAAAGAATGTATGAAACAGTAAGAGATGCTAATGCTCGGCTATGGGGTGGGGCCTGTGGTGCCAGCAGTGAGACGGTGACATTACAGTGAGAATGTGACAGATAAAGCAGTATCTGAGATTTGCTTCAAACGCTTGGTGGGGTGCAAGTGTTTCCAGAGGGATCAAGACTGGCCACAAGTTCATGACTTCAGAGGTAATGAGTTTACTGTTACTATGCATAGATGAGATACCATCAAATGGTTTTAAGAAAAAGGCAAGAAAAGACTGCAGAACTTTCACGTAATAATCAGGAAAGGGCTCTGAGGTTTCTGGCTGAGGCCTGGACCACCTATAGCTATAGCTATGAGATCTTCCCCTGATGAAAGGTACAGCTAAAAGAATCAAGGAAAAATAATTAAAACAAATTAAGCACCCACTCAATTCAAATCCAAATCCCTCCTACTTTAGGACCCTCGCAGTTTTATAAACCAATAAATCCTCTTTATTGTCAACCAGTTTGAATTGGGTTTTCCATTAACCAAAAAACGAAATTACCTCCTATCCACTTCCAACCTAGTCTCAACTGTCTGTACTCACCAGCTCTAGCATCCACCGATTCCCCGCATCTGTCTGTACTCACCAGCCCTAACATCCATGGATTCCCCCCATCTGTCTGTACTCACCAGCTCTAGCATCCACCGATTCCCCGCATCTGTCTGTACTCACCAGCCCTAACATCCATGGATTTCCCCCCATCTGTCTATACTCACCAGCTCTAGCATCCATGGATTCCCCCCATCTGTCTATACTCACCAGCTCTAACATCCATGGATTCCCCCCATCTGTCTGTACTCACCAGCTCTAACATCCATGGATTTCCCCCATCTGTCTATACTCACCAGCCCTAACATCCATGAATTCCCCCCATCTGTCTGTACTCACCAGCCCTAACATCCATGGATTCCCCCCATCTCTCTGTACTCACCAGCTCTAACATCCATGGATTCCCCCCATCTGTCTGTACTCACCAGCCCTAACATCCATGGATTCCCCCATCTGTCTGTACTCACCAGCTCTAACATCCACGGATTCCCCCCATCTGTCTGTACTCACCAGCTCTAACATCCATGGATTCCCCCCATCTGTCTGTACTCACCAGCCCTAACATCCATGGATTCCCCCCATCTGTCTGTACTCACCAGCTCTAGCATCCATGGATTCCCCCCATCTGTCTGTACTCACCAGCTCTAACATCCATGGATTCCCCTCATCTGTCTGTACTCACCAGCTCTAACATCCACGGATTCCCCCCATCTGTCTGTACTCACCAGCTCTAACATCCATGGATTCCCCCCATCTGTCTGTACTCACCAGCTCTAACATCCATAGATTCCCCCCATCTGTCTGTACTCACCAGCTCTAACATCCACGGATTCCCCCCATCTGTCTGTACTCACCAGCTCTAACATCCATGGATTCCCCTCATCTGTCTATACTCACCAGCTCTAACATCCATGGATTCCCCCCATCTGTCTGTACTCACCAGCTCTAACATCCAATGGATCCCGTCATAACTTTTAGTCCTACTCAAACCCATTTTCTATGCTATTTCCAATATTTCATTTTTTAATGGTGATATGCATGTAACATAAAATACACCCTTCAGCTTTTTAAAGGAGTACTGCATGAGAGCTTCTGGAAATGATGTCTGATGCTATGACCTTGCACAGAACAAAAAAAAAAAGGAAAATTTTCACTAGATTTATCTGGATGGCCAAAGATAATGTAATGAGCTTCTCCATGCCTGTTTCTTCTTTTATTAACAAAAAAAGGGGGGGGGGTAGGGACTATACTTCCTAACCTCTTGCTTTCAATGTGGACATCATTTGCACCTTAATGTAAACCTGACAGCGTGTTCCGACTTTCCAGCAGGTGCAGAGAATACTTTCAGCATTTGAACAAGAACTGAGGACACTGATTGAACAAAGAATTATCTGACCAATAAATAGGTCTACAGTTGGGAAACCCTGACAGAGACTTAGGTGAAGAAATAACCTATCTGCTCAATAGAGTTGTTCTCAGAACTAAACAAAACAATTTTACATAAGATGCTCTGAGTCACTATTCTCATTGTACGGCTCTTATCATGACTATACTGCAGCTAGACTTTCACTTTAGCTTAAAACCAGTTTGTCAAACCACCTTTCTTCCCAGGACTTCAGGGTTAGTATCTTTTCTTCTAAAATATTTGAACATTTATTCGGTCATTTACTTACTTATTTATTTGGGGCGGGGGAGGCTTATGTGTGGCTGTGAAAGTCACAGAAGGACTTACCAGAGTCAGTTATCTGCTCCTACCGTGTAGTTCCTACAGACCAAACTCAAGTTGTTAGGACTTAAATTGAGGGCCTTTACCTGCTCAGCCATCTCAATGGCCTATATACTTCAACAATACGGTCCTTAACTGATTGCCCTGCCTCTGCCTCTCTCTGCCTCTCTCTGCCTCTGCCTCCTTTTAAGCACTCACTCTCCTAAATTGTCCTCAACTTTTTCCTTGTCCTCCACAATTACATCTCCTCACACATAACCTTATTTATATGTTGCTATCCACAGAACAGCAAACTGTTATTTCTAGACCCAGCTTGAGCCATACTGCAGTCTTAGCAGTCTTATCTTTATTTGTGACTATCTACTTTATTGGACTTCCCAGAAAACATACTTGGACTTACACTAAGCTCGAGAACATAAAAACACAGGGGCTGGAGAGATGGCTCTCCAGGTTAAGACCACTGGGTGCTCTTCTAGAGGTCCCAAGTTCAATTCCCAGCAACCACATGGTGGCTCATAACCATCTATAAAGAGATCTGGTGCCCTCTTCTGGACTGCAGGCATACACGCAAGCAGAACGCTGTACACATAATAAATAAATAAAACTTAAAAAACTAAAAGAAGGTAAAACCATCTTCCTCTCCATTAACTGGTATCACAATCTACCTTCCTAGTCACGAAGTCCCCAAGTTTCACTTCCTCTGATTCCTCAGGTGGCCGGCCATATCCTCATTTATACTCCTCAAAGCAGTCACCCACTTATCCCAAATTCAGTCTTCAAGAAATCCTAAGGATTGGATTTCGTCTGCCACTTGCCTCATTTCCATCCCTTTGGCACATGTAAAGTAGTTCTTAAGTATTAAGAGTGCACGCACAAGCCAGACTTCCCGGTTCTGACCCCAGTCCCATTACTCTGATGCCTCTGGATGAGCTCCTGAACCCTGTAGACTGGGATGATTAACAGTTTCCGCCTCTTAAGGCCGTCATGAGAATTAAAATAAGATACTATGTGTGACGTGTGTGACAAACAGTAAGTGCCCAGTAATACAGCAGGTTTATTATTATATCCACCCCACCTGAGTCCTCATCACCTCTTGTCCAAACTCTTGCAATAATGTCCCAAACAGCCTTTGCCCCATGTCTTTTTTTCACCTCATGGCTACCCAATGCTCTAACAATCCCTGTAAATATCTGAGAGTCAGGACTTCTATAGGATTTTAACAATATCTGCTGGTAAGTAACAGAAATGTAACAAAGTATACTTCCACCAGTAAATGATCTGATACCACTAACTAGATGGAATAAGGAAAAGAGGGGCTGGGAGGACGGCTCTGTTTAAGTAAAAGTGCTTGTTGAACAAGCCTGAGGATCTGAGTGACTGCAAAACTGCAGGTTCGATGAGAAAACTTGTCTCAAAAAGCAGAGTGATTCTGCCTATGTGCCAAAGGGATGGAAAAGAGGCAAAGTCGCATGTACACATGAAACAAACACAATGAAAATTTAGCTACTAAAGTTAACATGATAAATTGACACTGCAAAATGAGCCTTAAGGTGGGCATCAAGGCTCACCTGTGCAATCTCAGCAGTCAAGAGGCCAAATAGGACTCACATGAATTCTAAGCTAGAACTACACAGCAAGAATCTGTATCAAAACACACACACACACACATACACACACACACACACACACACACACGCCCGCCAGGCACAGTGGTGTATACCTTCAGTCCCAGCACTTAGGAAGTAGAAGCAGAAGAGTCTGTGAGGTCCAGGCTAGTCTGGTCTACACTGTGAGTTTAAGATCAGCCAGGGCTATATCATGAGTCTGTCTCTCTGTCTCTGTCTCTGTCTCTGTCTCTCTCTCTCTCTCTCTCACACACACACAGAGGGGTAGGGAGCAGAAAAAAAAAAACCATTCCAAGAGATTCTATACCCATCAGTTGGAAGATTTAAAGGAACAAAACACTTAAGGCAATTTCAATTATATGGCTGCTTGAATGTGTTAAGTCTTCAAACACAATAAAGGTTATCAGGCAATTTAACCTCCTCTTTTACAACCAGAACACCTATTGCTGCTGTAAATTCATCTACACAAACTTATTCTTCATTTACACAAAAGCATAGAGGCATTCTTTGAGAAAATAAACTGTTAAGACTGGAGCCCGTAATCTCCAGCACACTCTAGAAACTGAGGTAGGAGGAGCAGAGTTCAGTGTAATTCTTGGTTATACGGTGAAGCCAAGGCTAGTAGTCTAGATCCCATGAGACACTGCCTTTCAAAAACTAAAAACTAATGAAAACACATCCTACTCCAAAGATGAGGCCTTTGGACTACTTTTCAGAACAAGAATATTATTCACACAAATACCTCGTATCTGCTTTCTAGATGCTAGTGTCTTGTTGGAGTTACAATTCAATTAATTTATTCTTTGCCCACAATTGACTGTGCGTTAACCACTATAAATTGCTTTTCCAACATACAGCTCTAAAACTGATCATTTTTTGTGTATCAAGTTAGAAAGGGACCCGTAAGATTGCTCAAATTATAAGCCCTTGCCACCAAGACTGACAACATGAGTCTTAGCCCTGGAATCCACATGGGAAAGAGAGAACCAACTCCAGCAAGTTGTCCTCTCATGGGTGAGGAAGAGGGAGCAAGGACACACCCGAGCACACACAATATATAAATAATACATGAGACAACAAACTATTTCTAACAACAACATTATCCTAAAAAGCTGGGTTAACATTTTGAATAAGAGAAAACAAGTTTATGTTACATGTTTTAAAGATTGCCAAAGGGTGCTGGAGGGAACGCTCAGTGGTTAAGAACACTTGACTACTCTCACAGAGGACCAGGGCTCAATTCACAGCACCCACATGGCAGCTTACAACTGTACCGTCTGGTCCAGGAGATCCCACACCCTCCCTCAGACACACATACAGGCAAAACACCAATGCACATAAAATAAAAGTAAGTAAATCATTTAAAAAAAAAAAAAGACTCTCAGTAAAGCAAAGCAAACGTGGAACATGGTGGCATACATTTCTAATCCTAGCACTAAGGCAGAGGATTGCTTTGAGTTTGAGGCCAGTTTGGACTTTATATCAAGTACCAGGTCAGCTGAACACACACAGTGAGACCCTCTCAGAAAACACACACACACACACACACACACACACACACACACACACACACACACACAGAGTCATTTTAAAGACTGTTTCAATTTGTCACTCTCTTAAGGACTTACTTAGATCTTTTCTCCGGGCCAATTGCTGCCCTGGCTCCCTCCTGCTTTAATGCAGAGCACACTGCCATCAGAGTGGATCCTAACCTAAAACAATGCCAAGGGCCACAGAGGGCCTGGAAGAAGTCGGATCCCACTGATAGTATACACCCTTACTTTCTTTCTTCTCAAGTGTGTTCAAGCACTCCAGAATCCAGTGACCAGCCTGACACACATCCAGAAAGTAGGGCGTTTCTGCTCAGAAGCCTCTGTGAGAATGAACAGCAATACATTCACCTCTGCACTTTAAGCGCCCTCTCCGTTTCAGATGGTAAGAAATGCCTTTGGTTTCCTCTGTCTTCCAGCTTCCACACAGGAAACTGTGTCAATTTCCCCGTTCTCTATACACTTAGAGAGCCCCATTTGTTCTCCAAGTGGATAGTTAGGATACTGCTTCCCATTCTTTATATCGAAATTTTAAAAAGTATTATCTGTGCTTCCTATTATTGTTTTCCACTTAAAATTTAAATTAGTTCAAAAAACCATTCATTCCTGATGTCAGCTCTCTATCAAAGTATAGGAAAATAAAATTAAGACAGACATAAACATAAAAATTTCTTCTAAATGACTTCAAATACTTTTACTGACAGTGGTGGGGCGGGGGGGGGGGGAGATTCATCTAGTCTTTAGCCTAGATATACAAGCTCTGTAAACACTTGCCTATGTATACAGTTAAACAATAAAGCTGGATTAAACCACTTAGCCACATATTTTCACAGTCCTAAAACAAGAAATCAGTCATCCCCCACAAACAACCCGGAGACAATTTTGCAAGCATGGAGGAACTTCTGTAATTTTTTTTAAAGCATTCCACAACAAGGGTTCCTAAAGCAAGAGCTGAGGAATGACAGCAGGAGGCCCCTTTCCTGTTATTCTGCAAAGGCTGGGTCAGAGAGGGAGTGTTTAATTACTGCTGTACTACAGGATTTCTATGTCAACAACACATCCCCGCCCCAAGCGCCCCCCCCCCCAAAAAAAAACACTTCTACTTCAAAAAAGAAAAACTCAAAGGAAGGAGGGGTTGTTTATCTGATTTTATGACGTCAAAATCCATTTGGAAAAGGCAATTTGCCTCAGTGACATTAAGTGAAAAAGCACTATCCAGTCAGAAAACTAAAAGTGGTTTTAATGGGTGGCTTAACGCGAATTTGAAATGTGTATGAAAGGCTGTGAGAGGAGTAAGGAATGCCTACAAAAGATACTGCACTTCAACAGTGACCACCTTTCATCCTACATAGCCTGACTAGCAACCACCATTACAAATGTCAAGATCAATATAGTACCCCACCTTCTTCCAGTAATAAGCTCAGATTTCTTGTATGGTAACCACAATTATGACCGAAAGGGAAACGTATCCAAGATAATAAGGAAAACACCACACATTAAAGCCATTTTGGGAAAACACGGTAATTTGCTCGCGGAATTTAGACACACGCTATTCAATAAAAGGAGCCCGGTCAACCCCTCCCGCGTCAGTCAAGGGCACCTCATTTAAGACCAAACCTGCCTTCTTTCTTTCTCCTAGAGCTCGTCTCCCGTCATCTCCCTAAACCTGTACCGGAAGATACACATGGGGGAGGGGGGCTGGAATCAGGAACAAAAACTGGGATGTGGACAGCATCGGGAGGAAGAGGAAAGGGACGACACCACTTACCTGTCCCAAAGGCTTTGGCCACCAGCCAGGCCAGATTGCAGGCGATTTTGGCCCTGGAGAAGTCATAGTGGTCAAAGGGTTTGATGGCTGGAACAATGAACGTCCTTCTCATCTCCCGCGGGTCTGCAGCATCCCCCATCTTTCACGGCGGCTGGTTGGGATGGAGGGACGACGGCCTTCACATGGTGTGGCGGAGAGAGGAGTTCAGATCGTCCGCGCCGGTCGCGGCCCTCCCGGGCGCCGGGCACGGAAAAGCTCAGCTGTGCTCGTCGCGAGTCCGCCGCCCGCGGGAGCCGCCGCGGCCCCGGGCATAGACGTGAGGCGGCACCCGGCCGCGCTCGCTCCGGCCCGGGTCTGCCCCGCCGCCTCCCCTTTGTCTCCGTTTAGTCACACGGGCTCGCAGGAGGGTGGCGGCTGAGAGGGCCCGGAATGCTCGGGCGGGGGCAGCCTGGACGATCACGTCGCGGACAGTGTCCCCGCCATGGCGGAGCGCGCACGCCCCGCCTCACTCACGGCCGCCCCTCGGGCCGCGGGACCCGCCGCGGAAAACGTCAGAATCGCTGCAGCGCGCGAGCCGCCCGCGGCCCGGCGCTTCTCCGGCGCTCCGATCGCCGCCGCCCGCCTCCTCGGCGCAGCTCAGGGCCAAGGCAGCGGCCTGGAGAAGGCCGCAAATCAAATCACGGGCCCTCGGCTCCTGCCTTATCGGGCTTGTCCTCGTATTTTCCGCTACCCCTCCCGTGGCCGGACGCCTCGCTCCCCTTGAGCCGCCGCCGCCGCCGTCGCTGCGGTTTTCCGGCTGCGGCACTGGATGGAAAGAGCAGATGGGAACACTGAGCATGCGCCTGGCGCGCCCGGCCCCGCCCCCGCCGCTGTCTTGCGCCGCCGTGCGCACTGAGCATGCCCAGCCTCTCTGCCGCCCGCGACGGGCTCCGCGCCCCTATCCATTAATCAGCAGAGTGCCGGCTGGAGTGGACGTTCTGTACATCCGCAGCTTTGGGCTGCTGCCGCCGACACTGCTGGATGAGGGAAGGAAAGAAAGGGAGGGGAGAGGCTTTTCTCCTCCCGCTACAGGTGGTTCAGTCAAGAGAATTGATATTTGTTTCAAATGCTGCTTATGTCACACGCGTATTGCTGAGAACTTGCCTTGCACACCCATTTAATCCTTGCAGTAACCCTGAGAGAGGTGATACAGCTGGTTGACCACGAAATTATGGAGAGATGCAGTATCTTAAGTCACCCATGGGGTTTAACCAGGGTTGAAGGTCAGGTTTAAACTCTCCAAAGCTGTATACATTTCACGTCATGACGTTTTAACTTGATACTCCCCACTTAAGTTTTCTAAGTGAAGGATCAGGTTTGATTTTTTTGTTTGTTTGTTTGTTTTACCTTCTGTTTCCTCGTAGAAAGAAACATAAACCCTTCCACAAAGAACATCCACACAATTATGATTTGTCACAGTTCGTCTTGCCAGAACCCTCTCTGTTCCCCCACATGGGTATGCTTTCTCAGACCTGTGCGCTGCCTGTCTCTGTGGTCTCTGTCCACAGTAGTCACTCCCTCCAGAAAGCCTTCCCTGATACTGCCAACTTCCCATGCAGAACTGATTCCAGAGCAATGTATGTCCTTTATGTCATAACTTGTCACACTGCATTCCAACCACCGACTGTCTTTAGCTTTCAAGCTGACTTGCCCTGTCTCTGACACCTATATGATGCTAAACCTCACAGTATTGCTCTGCCAATGTCTAGGGTCAAAGGGAGAATGTTACTGTAGTTAACACTGAGTTTGGTTAACTTTCTAAGTCCCCACTTCTTGTTTTAACACATCTGATTTTAATTTATGTAATCCTGTGTTGTTTTCATTTTACAGATGAGAGAGCTAAGAGTCAGAAAAGCCTCTTAAATTGCATATAGTAAAGGCACAGTCACAGTCTGAACCCAGAACTATCTTACTTTGTATGACTAGGGCCTCCCGATTATCATCAGCCGTTAAGATGGGAGACATATGAAACGTGAGGGGAGGCGTTTTGATCCCTACTATCGAAAAGGGCAGCTCCAGTAGCAAGCCCCTCCCTTTTGATTTCTGTTTAATCCCCAGAAACACTCCTCCCTGAACCCAATAAGGCATTATAGATAAGCCCCACTAACAATGCCAGGCAGGAAAAAAGTCACTAGAAATAATATGCCATTGGGTGATTGGCATATTTTTTAGTAATTCAATTAATATTAATAGGGTTTTTCTCATGGGCAAGGCCCTTTGAAAAATTAGTGTATTAACATGTAAATACTGGTTGTCAAAGCGCATTCAAATGGTAACTAGTTTCCATATTTATTTGATGAGCTAAGCACTAATTGTCTTCCCGTTCTAGCTGTAGGACTGAGGATCAGAGAGACCAGGTGCCGTGACCGAGATTTCTCCTTCCATTTGTATTGGAGTCTGGCTTCAAACTCAAACCCAGGTCTTCTGTCTCCACTCCTGGGGCACTCTTCTGGGTTCCTGCTCCCTCTCTGAATAGGGGCTAGCACATATACAAATAAAGAGAACATATCATAAATAAGGTACATGCTGTAAAAGACAAAAAAAAAATAATCACAGCAAAAATATATGGGTAGGATACTTGGAAGATGTCTTAGAGACTGCTGTCCAATATAATGTTCTTGAATCCAACTTCAACAGGATTCCAGCACATACATACCAAGTTAAGAGAAATCTATGGGCTAGAAAAATTAGAAAGTGATACTGAAATATTATGTCTGTTATGTGAATCCACAAGCAAATGGAAGATTCTCGAGGGCAGCAAGCAGGCTTTGTGTTACCTGTGCTCTAGCCCAGCACTGTGCTCAGGCAGCATTCTCAAATGTGTGTCAAATCTCATTGAAAACTGTTTCAACCTCAATAGACTACATGAGGAAGAGAAGAGACAAAGGCAGTTGCTCTGGCTTGTCCCTCGATACGACATACAACGGTGAAGCTTTATTAAGGATAGCATTACTATGACCCCAATTGGGAAGGAGTGTGTTTAGCAATGAGGAGGGAGGGCACCTTGGGAACAATGAGCAGCTTTTACTTTGAGGGAGGCTGTGAAACAACTTGGGGTCATAGTTGGAGCCTGTTATTAACAGGGAAACACCCTGAGTACAAAGAGGGAGGATTCATTTTCAGGGCGGCAGACACTCTAATAGGGTGTTCTTTGTGACACCTTCAGAATGATCCCTTTTAAGGCTGGAAGTCTCTGTGGACTATCGCTGTCAAGAAGAAATGCTGTCCTCTACCTTCTGAAGACAACTGACTTTGTTTGAAGCAAAAACCAAAGCCAGGCGATTCTTTGGGCCTGCTCTTCCAGCTGCATAGATGCCTTCTGCTTTTTACCTCCAGGTCTGGGGTGTCAGTCCACCTAGGCTCTGATTGCCATGCACACACAGCTCCCTTCTCTATCTTGCTCCCTTTCCAGTTTCCTGGAAATCCTGAAACGCCAAGCAGACTTCTTTCCTTGTGGTCATCGTCAAGCTCTGTCTTTGAACAGATGTAGAAGTGTATTCATTCACTCATCAGCCCCTACTGATGGAGCTCCCAAGTGCTGAGGAGTCCATATTGAACAAGACAGCTGAAGAAGCGGCCTCCTAAACTGGGCACGCTGGCACAGGCTCACAATTCCAGCATTGCGCTTAGGAGATTAAGACAGAAAGACCAGGAGTTCAATACCATCCTAGGCTACATAACAAGTTCAAGGCCAGCCTGAGCTACATGAGACCCATCTCAGAAACAAGAAAAACAAAAAGGAAAAGAAAGAAAACAAGGAGGAGACAATGACACCAAAATTTTTTGTTTGTTTATTTTGGTTATTCAAGACAGGGTTTCTCTGTGTGGCTCTGCCTATGCTGGGACTCACTCTGTAGACCAGACTAACCTCAAACTCACAGAGATTCCCCCTGCCTCTGCCTCTTGAGTGCTGGATCTAAAGGCATGCACCACCACCACTTGGCTGACACCAAATTCTTAATGGAAACATGGAGCCTGTAGGATCTAACAGCCTGGCTTTCTTCATTGCCAGGTCTGTGTCACCAGAGGTTAACAGTCTTGTTATTTCCCCCACAGAAAACCTCACTGTTGTCTCGCTCAGTTGACTTCCTAGCACATAAGAAGCTCTGGATTTGACCTTCAGCATTGGATCTGGGGGAGCACACGAGGAATCCCAGCCCTTGGGAAGTGTAGATAAGAAGGTCAGGTGTTCAAGACTATCCTGGGAGAGGTATGAGGTTAAGACCAGCCAGGGTCACACAAGACCATTCTCTTCAAAAGGAAAGGAGAGGGTGGGAGAGGACAAGAAGGAGGGGAGAGGAAGAATCAAAGAGACAGAGAGAGACAGAGACAGAGAGGAGAGGGAGAAATATTTTAAATCATGAGAGAGAGAAAGAGAGAGAGATCTCAATCATATCCATATATCCATTCATAGTTACAGAGAAGCAGCTAGCTACAGGGCACGTGGGTGCACCAGACTGGGCTCTACATACATTAACTTATTTAATCTCATCACAGCCCTACTATCCCCATTAGGTAGATGAAACCACTGGGAAGGCTTAAGTAACTAGAAGACCTTAGGTTGTTGAAACTTAGGAGCTAGGTTATAAATAAACTGGATCATCTAGGTTAAGAATAGGGATTCTGTTAACTGAATACCACTCTGTAGTTGAAAAAAATGTGGCTGTTTTGTTGACATTCTGAATGCTTCTAAGTAAATACAATTTTTATTAAAAGAAAAAAAAAGAATAGGGATTAGAGATACAACTCAGTGGTAGATCACTCAATATGCACAGGCTCCTAGGTTCTACCACAAGCACACACACACACACACACACACACACACACACACACACACACACCAAGTAAAGGGATGTGAGGGATTTCTTAGCTAATCGATGATATAAATGGGTTTAGTTGGCTGTTTAACTGCCTCTGAAAAGCCAGCGTGAGACAGAGGCATCTGCCATGCATCATCTCTAGATGCAGCTGTGGCTCTCATCTAAAGAACTAACAAACTTTTACAAGAATTACCTCATTAATCTTGACAACAGTTCTAGTGTGTGTGTGGAATGACAGGAACATACAGAGGCCACAGAACTTCCCAGAGCCACACCATGAATCAGTGTCTGCACAGAAGGGAGAAACCTACCTCCAGGTTCCCAGGTCCAGCACTGGAGTTCCACAGATCCTATAACAAATTATTTATTCCTTATGCAGACCAACTTCCCTGAGTCACTGGTAACAAGTCAAGTGGCCATCATCTTTAAACACCATTGAAGGCAAGTAAGAGTGTTTGGGGCTACAAGTAAAGCCCCAGGCCAGCACTGCTCTTTATTTGTGCTGTGTGATTGCCCGAACAGTTCCTCTGCTTTCAGATTTTCACTGCTATAAAAGTAGGTGGGCCCAGGCAACATCTAAGGAACCCCCTGTGTCAACAGTTACCATGGAGACAGCATCTATATATCTTCCCAGATTACAAATGAAGGTCAAACCAGTCATGTGCCTGGCATCCACGCTTTGAATCTTTAGAGCTGCAGTTACTTCCAGCCAAGCTTTATGGTGCAGAAAGTTTAAGGGAGATTAGAGAGCAGGAACTAGGAGCCTCCAGCCAAGCTAGAGATGCAAGTGCAAAAGGGAAGAATGCTGGAGAGAGGCACATGAATGCAACTGCTGTTGGATAAACACAGAATCCCCTGGAGTTTAGTCAACACATCCTCAAAGTCTGCAGCAGGCAACAAGGGTCAGAGCTCTAGCGTGGCTTCTTTTTAACTGGGAAGAGTTTTCTTTTTTTATCAATTTAATGGGAAAAAGTCAAATGTCCACTAGTAGAGATCGATAAGAAATGGTACATGGAGGGGTCTGTTGCAGCATACTGAGAGATCGCTAAAACACCAGATCCTCAAGTAGAAGGAGAAAGATATGGAACAACCTTAAGATGATAGCACATTCTATATACATACACACACACACACACACACACACACACACACACACACACACACACACACCTTAGGATGATGGCGCATTCTACACACACACACACCTTAGGATGATGGCACATTCTACACACACACACACACCTTAGGATGATGGCACATTCTATATACATATATACACACATACTTTCTTTTTTTAAGCCAAGGATATAGTTCAGTGGTAATACTTGCTTCTAGCCTGCAAGAGGCTTAAGGTTTAACCCCCAACACTGCAGAACAAATATACGAAACAGCCTGGATAGTTCACTGATACACAAAGTGTTAAAGGAGAAGAGGGCACCACTTTTTGATTGCTTTTGCTTTGTTTTAATCCGTATGCATCTTTATCCAAAATAACTAATCATTTCTTTGAGCTAACCCTTCCCTGCTTCTTGGGAATGTGTCTCCTGCTCTTGTCACACTGCAGAGACTGCCCCCACAAGCCAGCACATCTTGGTGTGACTCTGTGCTCTTGTTCCCTTGACTTCTGTGGCATGCAGGACTGATGAATGTCCCTTTGTTCTGAAACCTGTCTCCTGACAGGCTCTGTGGCTCTCCACTCAGCACCTGGTTCTCTCACTTCTCAATTCCCTCCCTCTGCCCTTCTGACCCCCTTCATTTGTTCCTTGGCTCTGTTGAGGAATTGCCCAAAACTCAATCTTTGTTTGCCTCCTCCTCTTCCTCTTCCTCTTCCTCTTCCTCTTCCTCTTCCTCTTCCTCTTCCTCTTCCTCTTCCTCTTCCTCCTTCTCCTCTTCCCTCTTTTTCTCTCTCCCTTGGTATCACAGTGACCTGTATTAGGGTGGGAAAATTTGAAACAGGGTCTCTCTATGTAGCCCAGGTTATCCCTGAACTCTCAGTCCTGTCCCTCCTTTCATTGCTGGGGCTATATGTGTATGCCACCACAGAGTTTTTCCAAATGACATCTTCACAGTCCATTCTTCCTACACAATTTGCTGATGTGCATCTCAGCTCCTGATCCCTATTTTAACTTCTTAAGAATGCTGCACATGTTTATCAACAATAGCCCTAGGACTTCAAATTCAACAAGGTTTTTAAAAAAATAAAGTAAAATAAAATAAAATAAAATGGGCCTCTAACTTGGCTTTTCAACTCTGCTAATGATGCTGTGTTTGTTTAAAATGTGTTCTCTCTCCTCCAGCCTCCTCCTTTCTCATCCCACACCATCGAAGCAATTCAAATATCTTCTGCTTCAGGGCTGGAGAGATGGCTCATTAAGATTAAAGACTCTTGTTGCAGAGGGTAGGAGTTCACTTCCCAGCATGGTCTATACATGCACACACACACACACACACACACACACACACACACACACACACACACACACACACACAGAGACAGAGACAGAGACAGAGACAGAGACAGAGACAGTCAGTCAGTCAGTCAGACAGACAGACAGAAGAATACATCTTTAAAAAGTCATCTCTCACTTCTACCTACCCTCTTCCATTCCTGAAGTCTTCCCTTTTGCTTTCACTCTCAGTCCATCTCTCTCGCAGTCACAGGCTAGCCCCTAATCTTCCTCATCCTGAAGTGTCAGCAAACCTCAGTGAGTTTAGGTATGCGCGTCAGGCCTTTTGCATTCCGACTCTCAACCAGCTCGATCATAAACTATCACACAGTGTAGCCATTAGCCTCATCGTGTAGACGGGAGATGCAGGGTTGCAAGGATTGAGACATTCCTCAAGATTTTATGAGGACAGCAGCACCAGTTCTCAAACCTTTGTCCCCTGGTATCTCGTTCCAGAATTTCCTACCTGCTCCCTAGCAGACAAAGTTCTAAACATGTGTCTTGACTTTGAGGTTCCTCTACAAGATGGTGTGTCTTTGCCTTCTTCAAAACTTGCCTGTACATACAAAGGCAAACTATCCTCAAAACCTCGGATATAGTCAATCATTCCAAGACTTACTGATTTGCCTAATCTCAGTGATGCCTTGGAGAGTGTGAGCTATCAAAATCTTTCCATCTTCCAGTAGTCAACTTCAGCCACACCTCTTCCATGACACTTTCTTGATCCTGCCCTTGGCTTTTGTCGCCAGTGTTCTCTTATGCAATGCACATACAAACACACATGCATACACACTTGCACACACACATAAACACATACACACACAAACACAAACATAGATACACACATATACACACCTACTATGTATATACACATGCATACAAATACACACATACACACACTCACATATACACACATACTCACACATACACCACATACATAAACACATACACAAGCACACACATATATACATGTGCACACACACACACAACACCTCTTGCCAAAGATGGAGATGATCTTATTCTACTTAATAATCTTCAGCGATGCCTAATATATAACAAGCCATAGGAACTATTTGTTGAATAAATGAAGGCATTAATGAAAGAAAAGATCAAAGACAACAAAATATATGCTAACATACATTCTAGGGCCATGAAGTAGAGCATATATAAATGTCATGTAGCTCTCCTTAATTGAAACATTCCATCAGTAAATGGTAGAAGGAGGCTCCTAACACTTGGGAATAAATAACACTTGCCTAACACTTGCCAATAAATAAGTCAACAAATTATTAAGTAAAATTTACAAGACTCAGGGAGGTCTTGGAAGTTACAAAATTCATAAGGACCCCCAGATGTTTGTTAACATTTCTGTACTGTGATAATATAGCTGACTTATGTGGGAATTAAAAATGAGTGGTTCTCATTAAAATATCCATTTCTTGTGAAATAATAGTAGTTATAGATAATGGTTCAACTGTAGTCTGTCCTCATTTCATAAAACAAAATGATTGACAAAGTTCCGTCCTCTCCAGTTGGTTCAGTCATTCGTTCACAAACTTGATTACTTTGTGAGACCTCAGAAGCCAGTAATCTAGTAAATGAACCAGATGGCATACTGCTTATTAATTGTAAACAAAAGTAGCCCCTATTGCCTCCAGAAACGCAAAGCAAAAATCAATTATGTGTGTTTGCTATGGAAATTGTTATTGTAATGATTCCTAACATGTTGCTACTGGACCAAGTCATAACACAAGAGCTGAGTTTTTCTCTACTTTTGGTGTCTCAAAATACAAATCAAATCCCCTTTTAAAGGCAAGAGTGAAAATTATGCGTAAATATTTGTCGACCTCTTTTAAAATAGAATTTGAACCATCAGCGGATCATAGGAAATGCTCATGTTGTTCCGTCCAGCTGGAAAGATACACTACACTTCTTTGTAGTGTTTGATCTTTAAACTAGGATACCAGAAGAATTTGGAATTCACAGAAAGAAAACATTAGCCTTCCATCTCCTGACTTCCGTTTGTCGTTGGTTCTTTTCCTCCTAATTTTCGAGATCAGAGGAATGTAACTTCCTGTTTAATGTCTTCTGCTGTCCATTTAAAGGCCTTGGGGAAAACTAGAAGAGGAAATTTGACAAGACAAAAGCTCCTGGCCCCTGAAATGATAACTCTTTACAGGACGTAGACCACTCAGAGAAATTAGATAACTTTGAGAAATACTTTGCTTTTATATTGCTCAAAATACAAGCTGGAATTAGCAAGAATAGCAAAGCAATAAAATGCCTAGAGGGTTAAAGATGTGCAGAGGTAGCCCTTTCCATTCCCAAACTAAAGAGGTTCCTTTAAAATAGCAGAAAATCCCTGAGTGCTTTTGTTAATCCATTAGAGATCAGCTTAAGCAGATTTTCTTTGGCACTGTGGAGCATTTGTTAGATTAAATTAAATGAGCACATTCAGGATAATAAATGCCACTTGTAAGTAAAACTGGTGACATTTTATTCATTTATAAATAGAAGTAAAAACTAATAGTTGCCTGACTGTCTGCAAAAGGCAACATCACCACTCTTGTCTAGCAAGCCTGTGCGTGAATGTCACCTACGGGGGCTCACCTGGGCTTATTCCTGTGTGTTGCGTAACTGTTTACTTTGTTGAAAATGAGATTTACTGTTTACTTTGTATAAGCCACATAGATGTTTCAGTCAATTTTGTAGGGGGAGGGAGGAACCAGAATGGGAGCAGAGGTGTGGATACACAAGAACTATGACCTGTATTTAAATATTGCCCAGTAAGTATATATTTTTTTCAATGAGGAAGAGGGAAAGCCATATAAACAACTTAAAAGACTTCTGTATAAAGTCCAGAAAAGAAAAAAAAAAAAGTAAACCTAGAACAGTAAGCCTGGTTACAGTGGAGAATGTTTATACTTACAATTCAACTTCTATTCTCATGATGACAACAATCCATACTGAATTACTTGATGCAGAAACTACAGGAAAGTGAAAGGACCAAAGGCCTGTGGCTTCATTACCCAGGGGTGTTGGGTATTTTTTGTATGTCCTTCCATTTCTGTTTGCACTGAGATTCTATCATACCAAACACTCCATTTCACATAAGAAGGGACAGTGATATCTTTGATAAGAGTAAACATCTCTCTGAAACACCAATTTAATGCATAATAAGATTTGATTGTGTAAATGTATCTTTTTTTTTTACTATAACCAAGTTTTTAGTTAACATATATTTTGATACTTCTCTAATTTCATTTTTATGAGTGTGTGTTATAAGGAACACCCTTACACACTCATCTGTTACATCTGTGCCTACTTTGCTTATTAGTCTCAGATGTGGATAAATTTGGGAATAAAAATCACTGACTCATCCCTGTCTTCAGCTTTATAGAAAGAACAGGGCATAATGGCACACGCCTTTCATTCCAGCACTGGGGCAGAGGCAGTTGAATCCCTGAGTTTGAGGCTGAGAAGCCTGGTCTATCAAACAAGTATAAGGACATCCAGGGTACAAGAGAAACCCTGGCTCAGAAACAAAAACAAAAGAAAAATATTGGTTGCACCAGTTTTATATACAACAGTAATTTGTAAGAGTCCATTTTGTTTTGTTTTTGTTTGTTTGTTTGTTTGTTTGTTTTCAAGACAGGGTTTCTACACAGGGTTTCTCTGTGTAGCCCTGGCTGTCCTGGAACTCACTTTGTAGACCAGGCTGGCCTTGAACTCAGAAATCCGCCTGCCACTGCCTCCCAAGTGCTGGGATTAAAGGCATGCACCACCACTGCCCAGCTGAGTCCATATTTTTACTTATATTTTTTAATTGCTAACTAGCTGTATTAAAGATTTCTTCATAATTTTATTTGCCTTTTTCTCATATGAAATCAATTTCTTATTTTTCAGTTAGAAGGTTCATTAATTTTTTAGTTAGAATCTTCATCTTTTCATATTGATTTGTGAAAGACAAATTATAATTATCAACTTAATTTATGTTGTTCTTATCTTTTGAGAGTCAAGTGAAAAACCAATTTCTCTTTTTGTTTATGCTGGGGGTAGAACTTGGGTGCCTAAGTATGGGAGGCAAGCATTTTACCACTGAGCTGGCCTCCTTGTCAATCTGTTCTTCAACAGTTTCTATTCTAAATTTCATCCTTAGAAAACATTTCCTCCAGAAACCTTCTACCCTATTTATATACACATGTGAATGAACAAGAGTACTGTTGCAAACATTTTGTTTCCACTGACACTTAGATACCTGGGTTCTAATCTTAAGGAGTTTTGCTCCAGGTCACTGACACAAGATTTTAATCAAAGTTGTCCTAACAAAGTTGATTGTGGAGATGGTGTTTTCAAAGTATTGTTAAATTGATAGATCTTTTTTCTTCTATTCTGCAATTAAACTCCCCCCTTTTTCTATTTCTTTTGCTGATTTACTGAGACTCTCTCTATATCTATATTGGTATTAATTTTTTTCCAGGTGAAATAACAGGAGAGGTTTAATTTTTTTATAAAAAGGTTTGTTATTTTTAATTCTGCCTTTGTCGGGATATGGGTGTGTGCTCATGAGTGGCCACGGAAGGCAGTAACGTCAGATCTCCCTGGCCTGGAGTTGCAGGAAGCTGGGAGCTGACAGATGTGGGTACTAGGAACTGAAGTTGGGTACTATGCAAGAACAGTAAGTGCTCTCAACCAGTGACCCTGCCCTCTGACCTTGACTTCTTGTTTGTTTGTTTGTTTGTTTGTCTGTTTCAAATGATATCCCCCTTCTGGGTTTTCCCTCCACAAACGCCCCATCCCATCCCCTATTCCCTTAGCCTCTATGAGGGTGCTCCTCTACCCACCCAACCACTCCTGCCTCACCACTCTAGCATACCCCTATGCTGGGGCATCAAGCCTCCACAGGACAAGGACCTCCCCTCCCATTGATGCCAGATAAAGCCATCCTCTGCTACATATGTAGCTGGAGCCATGGCTCCCTCCAAGTTTCTCTTTGGTTGGTGGTTTAGTCCCTGGGAGCTCTGGGTGGTCTGGTTGGTTGATACTGTTCTTCTTATGGGGTTGCAATCCCCTTCTGCTACTTCTGACCTTGGTTTCTATTACACAGCGGTGTCCTTTGCATTGAATCTTCATAAGAGCTTCTACTATTATAAGTTTTTCTTTGTGGCCATTATTTTTTTTAAAAATAAGTTTAGTTTTCTTGAGTTACATTTTTATAACATCCTTTTTTTTTAAAGAGTGGTTCTCTAGGGCAAAATGACTTTTTCATCTATTACAGTGTTTGCTGTGTGCTGCTTAAGCCATGCTTGCTTTTTTGCTTTTATGAAAGGAAATTTTTTGCCAGTAATTTTCATTATGCATTATATAGAAGATTGCTAGGATAAAAGCTGATGTGATAACTTTAATCTGCTTCTTTATCCCACAAGAGAATGGAGAGCTGAATATTTTGGCAAGCTTAGGATGAGTTAGTGAAGTGACAGGTTGAATTAGGACCACAAGGACTTTGATACTCCCTTAAAAGGGTAGAGGCTGAGTCTCTGCCTTGAGTGTAGGCTGTACCAAAAGATGCAGTCTCAAAGATTCAGAAAGATGCTTAAGGACAGTGTTCATGACATAGCCACTAGAGATGGGCTGTAAAAAGCATTTTCGCTTCCTCCTGGATCTCTCAAATCAGTCTCCCTTAGGGCAATCCTGCTGTTGTATTGGAAGGATACTCAGCAGTCATCATGGGGCACACTTGGTGAAGAAATGAGGCTGCCTGCCAACAGTCATGTGATGAGTAAATCTGTTTGTCTTTGTTGGGTCTTCAGAGGGCAGCAGTTTACTCTACTGCCTCCTGTGAGATTGGACCCTGGTGATTTAACTAATCTGCTCCTGGACTCTCAACCCACAAAAACTGTGAGTGATTGCTGGGGTGAATCTGTTATGGAGCAATAGATGACTAATAAAGAGACTAAAGCAGTAAGCCAGAAGGCAGGGTCAGAAGAGAGTTTTCTGGAGATACCTGAGTTGTGCTCTCCCATCAATGACAACGCAAGTGCGCCTTTTGAGTTACTGTTCTGCTCGCTCAGCAACTCTTTCTGATCTCCTTCCTCTCCTTCCCTGCCCTTACCCTGTCTCTCTCTGTGTCTGTCTCAGTCTCTCTCCCCCGCAACTTTCTGCTTCCTTTGCTTAATCTAATATCAATATAGAGTAGCATAGGAAAGGCTGGAGAGTGTAACGCAGGGGTAGAACATTTGCTTAGCATTCCCACACACCCTCATACCCTACACACATAACCTTCACACCCTCACTTCAGGGGAAGAAAAAAAATGACTGTAGGAAATATTCTGGATTATTTGGTCCAAAGGAAACAGCTTTGATGAGTATGTTATTAACCAGGTTCTTCCAATTCTATGATGCGTTTATATGACAGATGTTCTCCACCCACTCCCAATCTTCCCATGTTAAATACACTTTTAAAGGGAAAAGAGCTTGTCCTATAGCTCTGGATGCTTTTCTCCATGATTTGATGACCTTGTTGATTTTGGGCCTGTGGCAAAATAGCACACATAGAAGGGGCATGTGGTGGAGCAAAATCACCAGAAGCAAGGAAGCAAAAGAGAGGTGCCCACTGCCACCACCCCGCAAGGACATCTCTCAATGACCTCCCATGAGGAGGCCCCTTCTGACAGTTTCACCTCTTCCCAACTGCAAGATCTCAAGACTAAGCCTTGAACACATGGGCCTGGAGGATGTCCGGTGCCCAGATGACTGCAGCCTGTCCATTCTTTTTTTGTGCCCACTGTGGATGGACAGCACACGGATTCTGAAAAAACTGGAAATATAGTAATCATATTAATATAGTAACCGACCAGACCCTCCCAGAGCTCCCAGGAACTAAATCACTAACCAAAAAGGGACCCATAGACACATGGAGTGACCCATGGCTCCAGCCGCATATGTAGCAGAAGATGGCCTTGCTAGGCATCAATGTGAGGAGAGACCTCTGGTCCTGTGAAGGCTCTATGCCCCACAGGGGAATGCCTGGGCAGGGAGGCAGGAGTGGGTGGGGGAACACCCTCATAGAAACGGGGAGGGAGATGGGATAAGAGGGCAAACCGGGAAAGGGGATAACATTTGAAATGTAAATTAAAAAGAGAAAATCATATTAACATAATAATTAACAATATTACTAATTAATACAATTATATTGGTTACATTATTAATATAATGGTTACTATTATTAATATGTTAATAATATTCTGGAAATGTCAATTGCACAGTGGAGGTTTAGGAAGCATTTAAAATCAACCACAAAATGAAACAACTATGAGTAGTCCAATTATAGGTTGTTGTTTTTATTAATGAACCAAACAAAAAGAATGTATCATCAAGGCCTCATGTCTTTTGCCAAGATTGCTGACAGAGATGAGACAAACTGCTAAAAACAGTCAAATAGGGACTATTTGTATTGCTTTCCCAAACATTTGCATTACCATGGCAATGTTTCTTACAGAACTGTCCATTGTACCTGCCAGTCAGGTATTTCCAAAAG
Organism: Mus caroli; assembly: GCF_978045245.1. Taxonomy (NCBI): domain Eukaryota; kingdom Metazoa; phylum Chordata; class Mammalia; order Rodentia; family Muridae; genus Mus; species Mus caroli. Next base: position 132,969,180 of record NW_028227256.1, read on the forward strand.
AAAAGGATCTTGGTAGTGTATGCAATATCTTTGCCTTAACATTTATTCTTGTGGCTCCACAAATAATGGGTTTTAATCACTTTTTAACTCTTTTTTTTGGGGGGGGTACATATCTCAGCAATCATTCATGAAGGGTCACCAGTTTCAGTTCGTGTCCTATCTCGGGCAATTCATTTCAGTCAATAAATTATTTCGCACTTAACACTTCCAATGTATTTCTAACGGATTGCATATCATTTTATGGCATAATTGCATGTGATAAAGCCATAAACTCCCCAGGTCGAGTGTGTTTTATCTGGACTTCATGGGCTCTCCATATGGCTATCTCTCCTAAAACACAAAAACTAATTGTAGGCTAAAGATAGAGCTCTGTGGTAGGACATTTGTCTAGCACAGCAGTTCTCCATGTGTGGGTCCCAAACCCCTCTGGCAAACCTCTATCTCTAAAAATATTTACACTCTGATTCATAACAGCCGCAAAATTACAATTATAAAGTAGTAATGAACATAATTTTATGATTGGGGCTCACCACAACATGGGGAACTGCATTAAAGGTATAGCATTAGGAAGGTTGAGAACCACTGGTCTAGTAGGTGTGAAATTCTGCATTCAATCCCCAGTCCTAGAAATAAAAAAGAACAACCTGTAAAAGCCTCATCCAATGCTTAGTTTTTAATTGGAGTACTGAATGAACAGCACCTGGCAGGAATTAAACATTCCATTTCTTAAAGGAGTGCCAAGGGGTTAAGGGTTTATTTAGCTCAGTGATGGTGCCCTTGTTCATGCTCAAGACCCCGGATTCTGTCCCCTGTACACACACACCAAACACCCAGGCATAAACAGTGCCGAGACTGGGGACATGACTCGGAGAGGAAGAATCCTTGCTGTGCAAACGTCATGACCTGGTTTTAAATTCCCAGCATCCACACAAAAGGTTACACATAGCTGTGTGTGCTTCTATCCCCAGTACTGAGGCAGGCAGGAGCGTCCTGGCATCTCACGGGCCAGCCAGCCTTGCTATAATGGAAGGCTTCAGTTCAGCATGGGACCCAGGCAATAAGGCAGAGAGCAATAGAAGACAACTCAGGTCTTCTTCAGGCCTTCAAATTTGTGTGCATGAGTACATGTGCCCACACACTCACACACACACACACTCACACACACACACACACACACGCACATACACACTCACACACACACACACTCTCACACACACACACACACACTCACACATACACACACACTCACACACACACACTCATACACGCACACACACACGCACATACACACACACAGGCACGCACACACACTCTCACACACACACACGTACATACACACACACACTCACACACACACACTCATACACGCACACACACACACGCACATACACACACACAGGCACGCACACACACACTCACACACACACTCACACACACACTCACACACACACACTCACATACACACACTCACACACACACACTCATACACGCACACACACACACACACGCACATACACACACAAGGCACGCACGCACACACTCACACACACACTCACACACACACTGACACACACTCACATACACACACATACTCACACACACACACTCATACACGCACACACACACATATACACATACCCACCATGTCTTCATTTAAAAAGCTCTTGAGGAAAATTAAAAGCAGCATTCAATTTAGAAAAAAAAAAATTCATTTGGACTCTGTGTTGCTCCAGCTGATAAATTGCTGCAAAAAAAAATCATAACTCATAGCATTGAATCCTGTTCTCCAGACATTCTGTGGGCCTGGAGAAAGGGCTCAAGCAAACAATGCCAGGGACAGTTCTGCAACAGACGGGCAAGCCAAGTGGAAGCTCAAGGGTGAGCCAAGAGACCTCCAAGGCTGTTCATCCTGAGACCTCCAGCACTTCAGTAGTTAGTTACAGCTTTATGGAATTAAAAAACAGGGGTCTGTGCTATTTTTAAAATATATATTTTTTTTAGCTTAGAACATTAAGTGATGTTTTTAAACCCCAAGATGTTTTTTAAATCGTGTTAACAGAACCCCAGGTACCTCTTTGAAAAAATTGTCTAAAACCAAGTTGCCTCACTTTTTCCAAGCAAATGTTAGCTCTTACCAGATCCCGAACAGGAGCAAAACTATGTTACGTAATGCAGCCTGGCCCAGGGTATGGTTTTGAATCAAATGTCTCATTAAAAGTACTCTTAAAATGTCCCCCACCCCCAAAATGGGAACACAAACAAGAAGAAAATGAAGCCCAAATGTCTGGTTTGTCTCCCTTGGTATATCTGTTTTCAGAGTGTAAACGGTAATCCTTCGCCGCTAAGCCACATGGTAAACTGGGCGTTCCAGCCAAGTTATAAAGCTCTGCAAAGGAAGGCTTAAATGGCAAGTGTTGGGCTGGTCCATGCCCTCACTGTAGCAGGACTCTGCCCAAACAAAGCGGCATTCATGGGTCTACTCAGCCTTCAAGCTCCAGGCTGTGGCCAACGAAACTGCCGGGGGAGCTGTCAGGGAACACTGTCAGAATTCAGAGCCGTTGAAAGGAAGGTAACCGGTACCTGGTGTCTCCCGATGCCCAGACTGCTTAGGAATCAAACTTTGGTCTAGCCAGCAGAATGAATCAGGAGACATTTGTATTTACAGTCTAATACGACTAATTTCAAGCTCCCTGCATCCTACAACCAATTTGGGTTGTGTTTTCTTTAACTTCGTAATTTTTTTCTTCAGGCATATATCATTTCTAAAGAAGAGAAACCAAATTGCTGTTAGAATGTGCTAGCATTCACTCTACTGGGGGGCCGGGGGGGGGGAGGATAAAGGCAGTGACGTGATGGTTAATGGGACTGTTAAAAACAAATCAGAACCTCTCAGCAGCGGATTAGTATGCGTGGCTGGCTGTGTGCATAACTCAGTAGAAAACTGAACCTAGGCTCACAAGGCCCAGCACCAAACTGAGTTTGAAGAGTAGATTAATATACAAGTCTCACATTTCTCCTTCTCAACTCTCCACTTTAGCTGCCAATACCAAGTCTACTAAACGACTTCTAGGAAGAGAACCCACACCACACAAGCCCTGTTTCTTCAAAACCTTGAAGAGGACTGGGGAGGGGACTCAGGAGGTAAAAAGTTGCACAAAGACCTGAGATCTGATCCCCAAACCCTCATGACAGCTGGTGTCACAGTGTGCCCCTGAGGGAGGCAGCGATGGGGAAATTGCTGAAAGCTCACTTAAACTGTGCAAAAATGAACAAGAGAGACCCTGTATCAAAGAAGATGGAAGATGAGAACCATCTCTGAAGCTGTTCTTTATCTTCAGACATGTACCATGACATTTGGGGATCCACAGCCATACCATACACACACATATCCCATCCCATCCCATCCTATCCCATCCCATCCCATCCCATCCCATCCCATCCCATCCCATCCCATCCCATCCTATCCCATCCCATCCACAAACCACACACAAGGGAAAGAAAAAGTGCAGTTTTCTGCCCTGGCTGGGTGTCTTATGGTTCTCTCTCGCACCAGTTTAGCATGTGGAGATGCAGGAGATCAGAGAGGATACTGTGGAGTAGGAGTTTTCTGAGGTGCTCTGACGATGTGAATTTGATCTTCTGTCTACACTTCACCACAGTTAATGTAGGTAACTCAGACTCAGTTTCCTCGTTCTGAAATAAGCATGTAGAAGACAATAGAAACTGTAAAATCCTCCAGTCTAAGGGAGTTAAGTCACATTCCGCTCGTGAGTCTGCCTTTTAATCTTGTTTCTGCATAAAGGATTGTCCGGCTTCTGCACGTTCCGGTTTCCTCCCTTGTAGGTCTGTACTCAAATTCTTTCTCCTCATTTCCTCTTCCTGTCGGCTTCTGTGTGCCCCTGACCACAGCAACCCTCCTCTCTGTTACAGGCTGTCCCTGCAGCCTGCCTCACCTTTTCTTCTTCATTCCCTCATGTTCCTAAACGTTTCTGTCTGTATTCTTTTACCCTTGTAAAGCAATCCTAGAAAGCTCTGCTTAGCTTTAAATATTTTCTTCATTTCTTGTGGAAAAAACATTGTTATTAAATCAATGTTTCACAAGACATACTTAGTTCAAAATAGTAAAATATTTCTAACATCACATAGCATGTCATTATTATATTGACATGCGTGTAACTATTTGATGTTATAGATTTAGCAGGACTTTTTTTTACTATATTTAAAATGCCTTTCCAAACTTACAGAAAATAATATTATAAGGTAAAATTCAAATATTGGGGGCTGGTGAGCTGGTGAGTGTTTGCCCACTTAGTACAAACGAGGGACACGTAGTAAGAGAGACCCTCACTTGAGGAATTGCCTCCAGCAGGCCAGCCTGTGTGGATGTCTTGGGGCATTGTGCTTGTAGTGGCTAGTTTTATCTCAATTTGACACAAGCTCATCAGAGACCACCTGGCTACTGGTCCTGGGTTCTATGAGAAAGCAGTCTGAAGGAACCAATAAGCAGCACTCACCACAGCGTCTGCATCAACTCCTGACTCCAGGTTCCTGCTGTGTTTGAGTTCCTGTCTTGGCTTTCCTCAATCATGGACTACAATGTGGAAGTATAAGCCAGATAAGCCCTCTTCTCCCCAACTTCCTGTTTGGTCATTGTGTTTCATGACAGCAATAGAAACCCTTAATTAACTAAGACATTAATTGTCTCTTTTATTCTTTTTGAATTGCTAGTTGATGGAGAAGGGGCAGTCCACTGTGGGCTGTCTCACCCCTGAGCAGATGGTCTGTATAGGAAAGGTAACGGGGCCAGCCAGGGAAGCAAGCCAGTCCACAGCATTCCTCTGTGGTCTCTGCGTCAGTTCTTGACTCTACCTTGATTGGGCTCCTCCACTGGCCTCTTTCCCTCAATGATGGAGTAACGTGGAAGTGTAGAACCCCTGAGCAATGAATGAAGCCCTAGATTCTAATCTTAGCAACACACACACAAACACACACACACACGCACACACACACACACCCTTTAGGAGTGAGAGGAGGGCCTCAAGTGTATGTGCTCTACCACTGAGCTGCACATATTCTTACCTCCCTATTTGTGTGCGTGCACATGTGGGAGTTACTCAAGAGTTATGAATATTCATATCTTCATGCTATGCTCATCCTCCACCTAACACTGTTTTATATCAGATGTCTTTTTCTTTTCTTCGCTTTATAGTTTTAGGACACATGACTATAATAAAACCTACTGATGTGTGTTTTCAAATCTCACATTAATAATACCATAGCATTTGCAATGCAGGTTGTGATTTGCCTGTGTTGACACATTTGGCTCAACTTTGTTCATCTTGGTGTTGTGTAGAATTATTTTCTATAAATTGTGTGACTGCCTCACACCAGACAAGGCAAAAAAAGAGCTTTGATGAGCCAATGAATTTGTCACCATGCTTGCAGGAGCATGATGGGGGACTGTACTGGCTATTTTTGTGTCAACTTGACACAGCTGGAGTTATCACAGAGAAAGGAGCTTCAGTTGAGGAAATGCCTCCATGAGATCCAACTGTAAGGCATTTTCTCAATTAGTGATCAAGGGGGAAAGGCCCCTTGTGGGTGGGACCATCTCTGGACTGGTAGTCTTGGGTTCTATAAGAGAGCAAGCTGAGCAAGCCAGGGGAGGTAAGCCAGTAAAGAACATCCCTCCATGGCTTCTGCATCAGCTCCTGCTTTCTGACCTGCTTGAGTTCCAGTCCTGACTTCCTTTGGTGATGAACAGCAGTATAGAAGTGTAAGCCGAATAAACCCTTTCCTCCCCAACTTGCTTCTTGGTCATGATGTTTGCACAGGAATAGAAACCCTGACTAAGACAGGGACTATGCATAGGAACATGGTTGCTTCAAAGGCGGTTGCATCATCAAAAAGCCCATCCCAGGCTGAGCAACAACTTAAGAGAGGTGCATTTTGGGGGTGCCCCCCACCAGCTTGAAGACAGTTCACTGAAGTGTCCTCTTTCTAGATCAGTTCACTGTCTTCCTAAGCTTGGGACCTGCTTTGTGTGATTTGGCGACTTTCTGAGCTGCTTATACCTCTTAAGGCTTTTAGTTTCCTGAGTCTTAAGGGCCTCCACCTCCTTCTGGGTGGAAATGTGTCAAGTCAAAGGAAAGAATGTGTCAATTCTGAGAGAAAAAAAAAAGTTGCAACAGTCTTTCCCGCCCTCATTTGACCACTTTACTATTAGTATAAACTTAGATGGTTTCTAAGTTTTCCCTGTTGTAAACAGTGGCAAAAGTAACGTCCTATTTATTCAGACGTGTAAGAGTTGGTAAGAGCATTCATGTTTTCAAGCTAACTTTACGTTGCTAAATTGCTCTCAAGCTCAACTGGTCTCATTCAAGGTCCCAGCAGTTAGTGTAGGAGTTTCTCCTGGTCCACCCCAACCCAGAGACTTGGCATCATCACATGATTTCTGCGTATGACTGACATTTTTCCCATCACAAGTGTGTTTTCATTTTGTGTTGAGTATTGTACTAGTGAGTCCTCCTGCCCATGTCTCTTGCTATTCTTCTTCTGGGTCATCTCCATTCTACCAGAAAAGTTTCCTCTCTGGATTGTGTGAATAGGTGTGCATTTTTCTTTCCAATATGATTAATCAGTTCTGCTACCTTTCCTGCTGAATTCCGTGTCAAGTAGATGTACCTTTAATGTATGGTCTATCCTATTTTACAACCCTTGATGCTATTGATCTGATTTCCTGTTCCCACGATATTGCAGGCTTTAAGTATTATAGCCTCCCAGTAAGTTTTCCCACATGGTAGAGAAAAATTCTTTGCCTTTTTTTTATATATTTTGTATTTTTTGTATTAATTGGTTATTTTATTTATTTACATTTCAATTGTTGTCCCCTTCCTGGCCTCCCCTCCAGAAACCCCCCAATCCTCCCTCTCTTTTGCCTCTATGAGGCTGCTCCCCAACCCACACATTCCCACATCAGCCCTCTAGCATCCCCCTATGCTGGGGCAACAAGCCTCCACAGGACCAAGGGCCTCTCCTCCCACTGATGCCAGATAAAGCCATCCTCTGCTACATATGTAGCTGGAGCCATTGACCCATCCATGTATACCCTTTGGTTGGTGGTTTAGTCCCTAGGAGCTCTGAGGGGTCTGGTTTGTTGATATTTTGTTCTTCCTATGGGGTTGCCATCCACTTCAGCTCCTTCAGTCCTTCCCCTAACTCTCCCATTGGGGTTCCTGGGCTTAGTCTGATGATTGGCTGTGACTGTCTGCATCTGTCTTAGTCAGAGGCTGGCAGAGCCTCTCAGAGGTCAGCCATACTAGGTTCCTGTCTGTAAGCACTTCTTGGCATCAGCAATAAAGTTGGGGGTTGGTGTCTGCAGATGGGATGGATCCCAAGGCGGGGCGGTCTCTGGATGGCCTTTCCTTCAGTCTCTGCTCCAGTCTTTGTCCCTGTGTTTCCATTAGACAGGAACAATTCTGAGTTAAAATTTTTGATGAGTGGGTGGCCCCATTCCTCAACTGGGGGCTATGCTTATCTACTGGGGGTGAGTTTTTTGGTTTTTGTTTTTTTTAAAGATGTGGTCTGTGCATGTAGTCCAGTCAAGCCACAAGCTCATGGGTCTGATGCCTCTGCTACCCAAATCCCGGGGCTGCAGGGAAAGGCCATATGCCTCCTTTTGCCTTTGAATTTTTATCAAAAGCACCTTTTCATGCAAATTTTAGAATTCACTAACCAAATTCCAAATTCAGAGATTAATTTGGAAGGTTAGACAATTACATGAGGTTACTCATGAGGTTAGACAATTACAATTTAACAACAATACTGACTTTTCTAATTAGCAAGCTATATCCCTTTATTTCTCTCTATATTTCTCTAGTCTTTTATTTTTCCCATTACCTTTTTTTTGAAAAAAATATATACACGATTTATTTTATTTTGTGGGTTCAAGTGTTTTGCCTGCATTTATGACTGTGCACCACATGTGTACCCGGTGCTGAGGATGTAGTAATCCTACATGTGAGTGCTGGGAACCGAACTTAGGTCTTCGTAAGAACAAATGCTCTTAGCCACTGAGCCAACTCTCCAGCTCTTTTTTTGGAGACAAGGTTTCTTGTTACCCAGGTTGGTCTTCCTCCCTCCTCCTCCTAAGGGCTGGAATTGCACATGTATGTCACCACCCATATGGAGGTTTTCTTCTAATTTTTAATTACACATATTTAGTGTGTGTGTGTGTGTTTCCATATTTTCCCCTAAAAGTTCTTTGACCTCTCCTGCAAGATCTGCTCCTAAAAGTTTTAAGGATTTTGATACTCATGATTCATACAGAACTACGACTCAGTTTGTAAATAATCTATGAATTTATAGATTCTCTGTGAGAAAATGGTCACCTGTGAGCTGCTAGTTTAATCTCGATCTTCCCAGCCTTTTCTTTTTTTAAAATATTTTTTCATTTTATTTAATGTATATGGGTGTTTTGCCTACATGTATGTCTTTGTGCCACTGGTGTAAAGTCCTGTGAGAGACCAGAAGAGGCCTTCAGATTCCCTGGGACCTGAGTTATAGATGATTGGGAACCACCCTGTGGGTGCTAGGAATTGAACACAGGTCCTCTGGAAAAGCATCCAGTTTTCTTAACCACTGATCCATCGCTCTAGCCCAAATCTAGCTTTGTCTTTCTTCCTTCCTTTCCTGCCTTCCACATTCCTGTCTTTCCTTTTTTCCTTCATCTTCCTGGTGTGGCTTGAATTTTCTGTTCAATGAATGACTGTAAGCGGGGAAAACGAGTTTCTATGGGTTGCTCTTGACAGAAAGTAAGAGTAACAGTTCATAATTAGTATCTTGCCTGTGTAGGGCTTGGGAGGACAACATTTCCAGATTAAAGGAGTTTCTTTCTACTCTAAAAAACATTCCTTTTGTTTTCTTTTAACTATGAGGTATCAGCTTGGGTGTGGAATGTTAATGCATAAACGTGTTTTCCAGTGTGTTTATACATGAGGTTAGCTGTGAACTTCCTTTATATGCTTCTTTGTCTGATTGTGGCATGAATATAATGCTAGTTTCACAAATTATGTTGGAAGGCATTCTGTCTTCTTCTCTCTGGAACAAATTGTATGAAATAGGATTATCTTCTTGCTGAAGGTTTGGCAGAAGTTTCTGGTGAAACCATCCTGTACTGGTGGTTTTGTAAGAAGAATTTTAAACATTTAAATCAATTTATTAATGGCTGAAAGTCTAATCAAGCCTTTTATTTCTCTTGGTTCCATTTATATTGGTTGTATTTTTCTAGGAAAAAAATTCCTTTTTAATCTCTATTTTAATGAGATGAATATACCTGTTCTTAGTATTCCCTTGTCATTTTTAAAGATTTATTGGGGTTTTAGTTGTGCTTCTGTGGGAGGTATGTACACACAAATGCAGATGCTCACAGAGGTAAAGGGTGTCTGAATGCCCTGGCACTGGTGTGACAGGCAGTAGTGATGAACGAGTCATCTGCTAGAGCAGTGTGTGTTCTTTATTGCTGGTCTATTTCTCCTTCCCATACTTGATTCTTGGTTTGTGTTTGCTTCATTGCTTTTCAATTTTTATTTTTATTGTATGCACATATGTGTGTGTCATTGTTGTGTGTATGTTGTGTATGTGTGTATGTATTTGTCTGTCAATGTTGTGTGTGCACTTGTTAGTGTGGTTTTGTATGCCTGTATGTGCAGGTGTGAGCGCAGAATGCCATGTGGTGACTGGAGGTCAATTTTGGGTGTCTATCTTCAATCTCTGCAACTTTTTTTTTTGATTGAGACAGGATCTGTCACTAAACTGTCTGAAAGTGAAATTTAATGATTTGCCTATGTCAGCCACACTCTCCTGTGCCTGTGTTACAGGCATAATGTCAAGTGACACTCTTTCCAGAGTTATGAGGTCCAAGCTCAGTTCCTCCTGGGTTTACAACAAGCACTTCACGAGTGAGCCATGTTCTCACTCTCTCCCCTTACCGCCTTTGTTTTTGTTTATTTGTTTTATTTCCACTCGGTCACTAATTTTTTTACACACACACACACGTACTCTCTCTTCCTTGTCTCACTACACTCAGACTAGCCTTGGGCTTTACTGTAGTAGATAGTGAGGATGACCATGAACTCACAGCCTTTTTCCTTCCTTCCTCCACTTTCCAAGGGTTGAGGTGACAGATATGTATGACCCTTGGCTTCTTTTAATCTTGGATGTTTCTTGTTTTTGTTTTTGTTTTAAGCATGGTTACCTGTGTGCATAATCTCTTTCTGCCTTTGGTCAATCCCCTTAGGAGACCTGCTTCTAGACACTCAACACACACACACACACACACACACACACACACACACACACACACTTAGAGTTACGTATGAAGCTCCAGTCTCAGACTTCCCCAGGCACCCACCTCCACCCCTGGAGTTATCAGCTCTCTGTGCATGGACCTGCCGATGAGTCAGCTCCCCTCTGCACTGAATATCTTTTCTTGACTATGAAGAATTACAGTTTTACTACCAAGAGCCTAAATGGTGATTTAAAAAACAAACAAACAAACAAACAAACATTCTTAGGGTTCCCAGTTGTACCCAAATTTGAGGATTAATGACTTTCATTATTAGGTTACAGCAGTTCTCAGGCATCACTGCCTCTCAGTGTTGTAGAGAATTTGAACAATGGCATTTTGTGCTTGCCATAAGCTGTCATGCCCGTCTCTCAGGAGTGGCAGCAAATGCTTCTGGATAAGAAACAGTGAACCCTTCCTTTCTCCTCGTCAGCATAAGCAGCTTACCACCCTGCTGGTGGCCTTAGCTTCATTGTGGGTGGTAATAGCCGTGAAGTTATGGTTTTGAAGCGTGGATTTAACGACACACGTTAATATGACTATGAAATGGAATAATCCATACTTGGGACCAACTATAATCATCTAATGTCCTCTATGTGCTCCTGTTCTGGGAACTCCCAGTGTAAGCTGAAGAATAGCTTTGTGAGAGTGATGAGAGGTCCGGGTGTGTTGAAGCCAGGGGATAACATAGACATGTCTTCTCACAAGACTGTGTTAGAAACAGAGGTCATAGGAGAAAATGGCGTAGTGAGGTATTGCCTCTCAAAGCAAGGAGGTCCATGTTAGGCCAATACAGAGAGACAGAGGAAACTGAGGACCACTGACTCTTACTGTTGTGGAGGAAGAGGGAGCACATTTCTAGGGAAGAATGCTAGGACTTTGTGGACCATTAGATGTGGATGGGGCAAGAAAAGCACCCTTAAGAGAGATAGGTGGTGCTTTAACCCATGCCTGTAATCTCATATAGGAGGCAGATTTGTCCTTGGTTTGGTTTGGTTTGGTTCCAGAGAGGTGTGTGTATCAAACACTCCTCTCAGAAAGGAATCTTTTAAGGGGTTTACATGATTGTTTCTCTACAAGAGCCATTTTTACCTCACCATTACTGTAATCATGGAGGAAATGTTTTCAAAGACTGCTGAGGAGAGGGGATATCAAACTCCACTCTTGCACAGCTTGAAGCTTCTGTAAGTTTGTAGGAGCAAGGAGTTTGGGGAAAGTAACTTCACAGAAACCTGCCAGTGTAGGTGCTGTTTCTCCAAAGGCTGCAGGAAAGCTCCTCCGTGAAGGCGATCTTGCAGCTCCACCTTGGTGGCATGTTGGCAAGCAGACACTGATGCTGGTGACTCAGGATGAAGGGTGATGGTTCCCTCATCTATCCAGAGTGTGTCTGGATAGCTGACTGTTTTAAATTAAAACTGAATTAAAATTGGAGTTTGAAGAATGTTTACCAGGGTCTCCATACAAAGCCTCCAGTGATAAATCTAGGACACGACACATAGAGTTAGAAAGTAGAAAAGTGGGTGTGGTCCCCTCCCCATAGGTTTGCTTATCCTCTTATAGGCAGTCAGGGCTTGAGATGCCACTGTGTGGTTCTACCAGGTATATTCTCCTGTTTCCTGCATCCAATCTGTTCCTTTCATGTATTTGTTCCCTTTTAACCTCTCTTCCTGTTATGTAGCATTTTCTTCCTGGATTAAAACCTTCCGTTTTGGAATGAAAATCCTTAAGACATAGAATGTTTACAGGGAGATGAAATATTAAATATTTTGAGATAGAATGTTTATAAGAAGGTGAAACAAAAGGGGTGGTGGAACCTTCCATCCTGCAAGGAAGTTCCTTAAACTCAAGACATAACACAAAATAGCTTCAGGAAGTCCCTGAAACCAAGCAGACTCACTATGCTCCTCCTTCCCAGAGCATTTATAAGCTGTAAGAACTGCAGAGACAAGTTGATTTGCCTGGGAGAGGCTCAGACCAAGCCATCTGGAAGAAAGAGAGACCAGGAAAAGAGAACAGTTGAGCTGCCTAGAACATTCAGTCCAACCTTTTGAGCTGCCTTCAGGCTGTGCAAGACACTCTTAAGTTTCCAGTTTTTATGAGTCCATTATGGGGTAGACTCTGGTGATGCAGCTGTCACTGGGTCCTGTAAGTAACCCCAATAAAACTAATTCCTCTCCAAGTTGGACTTTGGTGGTATCCTTACGTTGGCCTGCCATCAGTTTCCTATTTGGAGTGAGTAGATTCTTGTTCACAGTTCCACAGGAATAGTGTCACACAACACTTCCTTATAGCTTGACCCTTCCTCCTCCATTTTCTAGACTTTCCACTTCTTGAAGAAAGAAGCAGAGCAGAAGAGGAGGAGGAAGAGAAGGAAGAGGAGGAAGAAGAGGAAGAGGAGGAAGAAGAAAGAAGAAGACAAAGAAGATGAAGAAGATGAAGAGGAAGAGGAAGAAGAGGAAGAGGAAGAAAAGGGGTCCTTTTCTGTGTTCAGTATGTTGCACAGGCTTGCCCCCCTCTACTCTGTCCAAGTCCTTCTCTGGATTTTGTTGTATTCAGAAGGCATAATGAGCTTTAGCTGTCATGATTGGGAAGATAGAAGAGTCCCTACTCTCTGGACTAATGCATGCATACAGATACATCACACACACACACACACACACACACACACACACACACACACACACACAACCTTTTCTCGAAACTTCCTATTTGGTTCCAAAACCTTAAAGACAGTTCGCAAAGGATAACTATTTTTACCTATAAATGTGAACAACACTGCCCACCTTGGTTAACATTACAACACCCTCTTCAGTTAGCAGTAGATGAAGAACAACCTATTCTTATTACTATGGTTTCCCACTGGCTTTTGGCACATGGGAAGATTTGGGAAGATGGAGGCAAGAGGGAAATTAGCTTTGTTATGTTTTAAGCTTGTGCCTGGGAGACTTCTAGATGTGGCCATTTACCAATCAGCTAAAATTGTGAGTCTCAAGCTTATGTCAAAAGCTCAGGAAGGTGGCTGAACATAAGGAACTTTCAGCAGGTAAATTGTTGCCCATTGCCCAGGGAGAGTAGAAAGTAAGAAGTCATGAGGAGAACTGCTGAGACTAAAGGCTGAGGAGCTGGGAGCAAGAGAAGCCTGCAGGGAGAACTAAGGCCAAACCAAGAGTTCAGAAATGAGCCAGGCATTTAATAGATTGATAACTGCAAACACAGCTGCTGAATACCAGCCAGTACTCTTTTAAGTGTTTTGCATGCATTAATCTGACCCTGTACTGAGCTGGGTACGATTATTATTTCCACAGTGAAGGTAATGGAACAGACACAAAAGTTTAAATAATCCTGCTAAGATTTCCACAGCTGGTAAGGTTTGGAGTCAGTATTCAATGTCGGGCCACCCGGCAACAGAGCCTGTACTCTCTCTACAATGTCTTTATTGCCTCTCAAGAAGCAAAGAGGGTGACAGTTCAAAGAAAGCACAGTCTTGGGTGTTAGACAAAAAACTTTAGTGAAATTAAGTTGAGCAGAGTTTATTTGAGCAAAGAACAGTTCACAACGTGGGTAGCATCCTGAACCAGCCACTTCTGAGGGCATCGGCCGTGTGGGCAGGCAGCACTGACAGTCAGCAACTGGTAAAAGCTGCGTAAGTGGCCTGAAGATTCTACCAAATGTTCTGTCAGACTCATTTAATGCGGAGTTCTTCTACAAAGGGTGGGGAGGAAAAACAAAACCCTTCAACGTAAACACTGAAAAATTAAGTAAGTGATGTGAGAGTATTTCTGTAATCAAATTCAGAGCATTTATCAGAATCAATAGGAAATATTTCTCCTAATAGTTTTGGCATGGAAATCTGGTTTGGGGTTTTGTTTGTTATTCTGGGACTAGAACCCTGGGCTCTATGCATGCTAGACAAGTGCTCTGTCCCTGAGGTGTATATACCCCAGCCCTGGCAAGGCAATTTAATAAGTCGGTAATTACCATGCTAACTAAGAGAAGGTTCTCATTGAGGAAATGTGTCTTAAGGATGAGTTCTATAACTCATTCCTAGAAGTTAAATACCAACGACAAGTGTTAACCCCAAATTCCAAAGTCTTTTAAAGGCAATTTGCAATAACTATTCCTATTGACTATTCGGAGGAGACTATTTTTGAGAGACATGAGTATAAGCACTCTGTGGGAAGTATTTTGTATGTTTAATTATAATGGATTATATCCATTCCTTTCCATAGCCAACACTACCTACCAAACAGCATGACTACCCAGATCTCTCTTTCTTTTTCAGTTCTTTAAAATATGTGTTATTCTTTAATCCTTTGTGTGTCAGGGCATTCTGCCTGACTGCATGTCTGTACACCCAATGCAATCAATGCCCACAGAGGCCAGAAGAGGGTGACAGATCTCCTGGAACTGAAGTTATAAACTGTTAGAAGCCACCGTGTGGGTGCTGGGAATCAAGCCCAGGTCCTCTGGAAGAGCAACCAGTGCTCTTATCCTATGAGCCACTTCTCCAGCCCCCTACCAGAATCTTGAATGAGCTCAAAGTTCTAGAGTAACAATACTTCAGAAAAGTTTTAAAGTAATTCTTGGATGAAATTGGTTGCTAACTACTCAGACACAATGGTGTTAAGTTTTCTTAAGAAGGTCTATTTTGATTTGAAATTTTTGATTGTTTGTTTTGTTTTGTTTTAGATAGGGTTTCTCTGTGTAACCTGGATGTCTTGGAACTCACTGTGTAGACCAGGCTGATCTCAATCTCAGACATCTACCTACCCCTACCTTCCGAATGCTGGGATTAAAGATGTGTGCCACCACTGCCAGGCGGATCTTTTTTAACTATTACATTTTTTTCAATATGGTCAGTAGGGTGGGTGCACATGCCCAAGCACAATAATGGAAGTCAGAGGGTAAGCTGTAGGAGCTAGTTCTCTCTTTCCATCCTGTGCATCCCTGGGATGGAACTCACGCTATCAGGCTTGGTGGCAAATGTCTTTCTGCACTGAGCCATTTCTCCAGGCCTCTGTTTTATTGTTTAAATAATTAAAAACATCTTCAATCTACCTTGAATAAATGTATTATAGATGGTTTATTTTAAGTATTGCAATTAGACTTATTATAAGGAACATCCAATAATAAAGCAGCATAAAGGGCTGGAAACAGGAACTTAAAATAGACACTTGAAATCAGAAAATGTAGCACACATTTGTAATCCCAGCTTTTGTCTGTGATATTTTCACCCCTGAGGCTAAAGCAGGGAGATTTTAAGTTTAGGCCATCCTGGACTACACATGTTCTGAGACAGCCTGAACTACTTCGTGAGATCCCAGAGGGTGTGTGCGTGTGTGCGCGCACGCGCATGTGTGTTTGTGTGTGTGTGTGTGTGTGTGTGTGTGTGTTGGGGATGTATCTCAGTTGTTAAGTTGGTAGGGTGCCTGCTGAGCATGCTAGCATGCACAAAGCCCTAGGTTCCATAAAACTAGATATAGTGACATAGTCCTGTAGGGTCAGAGTTCAAGGCCATCCTTGGCAACACAGTAAGTTTGAAGGCAGCCTGGACTAGATGAGACCTTGTCAGAAAAGAAAGAAGAAGAGAAGGGGGCGGAGGGGAAAAGGAAAGGAAAGGGACCATACGGCCTCATGTTGGCTTCATGTTTTTCTCCCATTCACAATAGACCAACTTCTCTTCTACTTTTTAGTTTTATTTTAAATTGAATTAATTATCATTGTGTGTGTAGGTGACACAGGAGAGGGAGGGGTGTATAGGCTACACCTGTGTGGAGGTCAAAGGAGTAGTTTGTGGAGTTGGTTTTCGTCTTTCTCCTTTATGTGGGTTCAGGGAGTGAACTTGGGTTGTCAGGCTTGTGCGTCATTTCACAAGTGTCTTTGCTGAGCCACCTCGCAGGCCGGGGACCAAGAGCCTTTGCTTTTGGATGCATATGGCCAAAGATCCCAACCCCAGCACTGCCAGCCAATCACCATAGTGACCCAATTCCAAAGCTGGACCCTAAGTCTTCTTGTGGATCTGAACAAACTCCAAACAAGTTCAGGGGGTTCATTTTTCTGAGATTGCCACAAGTCTGTTCCTGGGGCCTAAAAGCAACGAACTCTGCTCCACAGACTCCAGTAAATATAAACCAACAGCTAAGCTTTAAAAACGCAGTCACATGGAATGTGGAAGCCAAGCATCTAGAAAGATTCTGTGCTGTGGTTGCACTTTCGGGTAACCGCACTTCACCAACCATTAGACTCTAATGAGCAAAAGGACAAATTGAGACAGTTTGAAAAAACAAAACAAAACTCCCATGTAATACTGTATACAAATACAGGAGAATCAGTTACAAAAAAAAAAAAAACAAAAAACACCAAAACCCAATTAATTAAAGATTTTATTCTCCATCCTCACAAAAGGGAAGGCATCAGCTCTGCAGGCTGACAGCTCCTTATCACAATGATATCCACAAGATCCACTTCTTCACCAGTGTTCACTATATCAGAAACTTGAGTCATCACTGTCTTCAAACAAAAAGAAGCCCCCCCCGCCCCTCCCCATCTCACCCCCATCCCACCCCCACCTCGGATCAGCACCGCCGCCCTGGGGCCTTACCCGCTCAGCACAGCTAGTTGTCTGGGACAGTGCCCACTCCGCACAGTCGTGTGGGGCAGTACTGATTGTATAGCAGCAGGTTTTAGGTGAGACACTTCAGCTTTACCCTGGCCCTGTCATCCCAGAACTGACAGGACTCCCTGCTCAGTTCATCCATAGCACAGGTCCAGAACTGCTTTTGTAACAGTCTCTTTTCTACATGGAAGTCTTGTCGTGTTTGGGGTAGGAAGTATCCCCCAAAGCCTCATGTGTTAAATGTATGGTGTCCTACTTGTTAATCAATCATTGAGAGGCAATGACCTAATCAATGGATTAATCCACAGATTGGGGGATAAATAGACTGTACTGTTTGAGGTGTGGTAGGAGCTGCGGCTCGGGACCTGACTTAGGGAAGTAGGTTACTGGAGATGTGTTCTTAGGGCTGGTATTCACGGCTATCCGCCCATTGGCTCTGCCCACCAGTCTACCATTGCGTTCTGCCTGCCACTGGGCCACAGTAGTGAGCTAGGCAACCTCACAGAAACCACGGACTCTTTCCTCCTTGCTTTCTCAAGTATTCTGTGACAGTAATGGAGAGGGAACTAAAGGAGCCCCTGACTTCAAGTTCCTGTGCGTCGTGTTTCCACTGCCACTGGTCCTGCAGTTAGCTGCTAAAGCAGGTCCAATAGACGGAAGGGTGGAATAAAATTAGGACGAAATAACAAGAACCACTCTATTCCAGACCCAGTCCCTCTGTCATTAATGTGGGTTCTTTAAATCTGGGATAATTTTGGGGGGATGCAATGCCTGTATGAAAAACACACCACAGCTGTCAGAAAATGTGAAGTGTGATAGAAAGAAAAAAAAAAAAGAGCAAGAGTTTCTTTTTTTACTTTATTTTATTTTATTTTATTTTTTTCAGGAGTTTATAAAAGTAGGTAAGTAAGTATAGATAAAAATATTTAGACATATGTTTAATTCATCTGAAGATTGCCTTCTTTGGTGGTTTGAATAGGTCTGGTCATGGGAAGTCCTACTATTAGGAGGTGTGGCTTTGTTGGAGGAAAGTGCATCACTATGGGGGTGGGCTTTGAGGTCCTATGTTGAAGCTCCTCCCAGTGCAGAGCCGAGTTTCCTCCTCCCTGCCTTTGGATCGAGATGTAGCACTCTCAGCTCTTCCAATACCTCATCTGCCTTCACACTGTCATGCTGTCATGCTTTCTGCCGTGATGATAAGGGAGTGAACCTCTGAAACTGTAAACCAGCCACAATGGAATGTTTTCCTTTGTAAGAGCTGCTTTGGTCATGGTGTCTCTTCACAGCAGTAAAACCCTAACTAAGACACACCCTCCCATTTAGATTTCTATCGCCCTCTTTAACAGACCCCACCAGTAGTCCTCATGTGGGTGGTTACCGCAGTCCAGCTTGGCCGATATTGTTGACTGCTCAGAATCACGTGCTTGATTAGAGCTTGCTGCCTCTCCTGACTCCATCTCGTGAACTCTGATATCCCATGCAGCCTGTCAAGGTCTTGAGGAGAGACCCAACTCAAGGCAGGAAAGCTCAAAAGAGATGCAATACCCTCACTTTTCTTTTCATTGAATATTTTGACCAAAGTCTCAAAGAATCCCAAATCGGAATACTCTCTAGGGCAAACTTTTCTTCTCATTAAAGAATAATTTATGAAGCAAAAGAATTTGCAAAGACACAAACAGTAAATACTATTTAGTCATAAACCTAACAGGTTAGCATAATAGAAGAGAACAGGGGTGACACTGTGTAGAAAATCCAGGACCTCTTATCCCACTGGGCTCCTGATCTGTTAGAGTCAAAGCATGTAAAGAACAATAGTGTCCTCTAAACCCTTGGTGTCTCTGTCCACAATGAATGCAATAT
The DNA here is from genome assembly GCF_978045245.1 of Mus caroli. Lineage (NCBI taxonomy): Eukaryota > Metazoa > Chordata > Mammalia > Rodentia > Muridae > Mus > Mus caroli. Next base: position 132,988,001 of record NW_028227256.1, read on the forward strand.
TACATTAAAAGCAAGCAAGAAGAAGCATGGCCAGTACGACATCCAACTGCATTGTTCATGGAAGAACAATAGACTCCAATCTTCTCACCACTTGTACTAATATTACCTGTTTCCCTCCATGGCACTGCAAAGTATTTTTTAATTTCATATTTATTTAGAAGCTGGAGAGACATCTCCGTGGTTAGGATCATGTGCTGCTCTTGCAGAGGGTCTAGTTTGATTTTCAGCACCTCCATAGGACAGCTCAAAACCACCTGTAACTCCAATGCCAGGGGATCCAACATCTCTAAGTTCTGCAGGAAGCCATGTTCAGAAACACATTCACAAACTCTCTCTCTCCCCCCCCCTCTCTCTCATCATCATCAAAAATAATACAAGTTGAAAATAAATGTTTGCCCTGTGATGGCACATGTCTTTAATCCCAGTCCTCAGGGATAGATAGATTTCTGAGTTTAAGGCCAGCCTGGTCTACAGAGTAGACAGCCAGGGCTACTTAGAGAAACCCTGTCTCAAGAGAGAGAGAGAGAGAGAGCAAAACAAAACAAAAGGAAAGAAAAGAAAGGAAAGGAAAAGAAAAGAAAAGGAAAAGGGAAAAAAGAAAAAGAAAAAGTGAAATTTATTATTATTATTATTACATGAGTTTGTGATGTGACTGGACACTCATGGGTATGGTTCGTGTGTGTGGTGCACACGTGGGGATCAGAGGACAACTTTGGGGGTGCAATCTCTCTTTTCACTTTTCTGTGGGTTCCAGGGATCCATCTCCCCCCCCCCCCCCAGCCCTCTCACTGGTCCCATAGTTCAAATGCTTTATCAGCCTCTTCTGCCGCCATCCCTCTCAGTCTTGTTTCTTGTTTCTTGTTATCGTCATTGTGTTTGCAGTGCTGGTGGCCAAATCTGTGTCCTTGCACATTCTAGGCAAGCACCACCTACATTGGCAGTCTCTCTGTCAATGCCATGCTTTTGCTGTCTTTTAAACCTTGTCTCCGAAATCTAGCCTCTCCCATAGTCAGGCAAGCATAGCTGACCACTGAGCTACACCCCCAGCCCAAAGTCTCTTAAAATAGTATCTCCTCCCCCCTTGTGGGAGAACAGTTACACTCTGGCTACCTTGCTCTATTTTTAAGCAACCGGGGGAAGGTGGGGGCCTGGTTGATGAATCTGCAGAATCAGCGAACCCAGTCAGATGCGGGCAGGTGAGTTAGGTCATTTAACTGCTGGGTTGACTTTGCTGGGTCATTTAGGGAATTAGCATGGTGAATAAAACCCACCAGATGATCTCAACTCCCTTCTGCACATATTCATCTCCAGATGAAATAGGACACTTGGATTTCCTTGAAAACAGACAGTCAGTCTTGTTACTTCAACTACCTGAGGCTGATGGAGGGCCCAGGGGGCTTCTCCTTGGGACTAGCTGAGAGTCGGGAAACAGAAAATAGGTTGTCATCGTTTTTTTAACCTTTGGAGAGTGAGCGATGAGGTAAGATTTTTCTTACGTTACCCAAATCCTTGAAATGAATTACAATCGATACGTGGCCCGGCTATTCTATTCCTACAGGACTGAAATCTTCATTTCTAAACTGAAAAGAGGATAAAAGTGAAAGTCCTTTGAGAAGCCTCTTAGATGAGTTATTTCTGTATCTCCCCAGAAATGATCCTGCAGAGCACTAATGATACATAATCAGATTTACAGAGAAATATAATTAACGTCATCTTGTTTGGCTCTGCTAATATAATTAGTGATTGTGCAGAGGAAAACATACTGTTGCTCCCGTTTAAAAAAAAAAATAGAGAAAGTGGCACAGACCCCTTTTAGAAACCTGGTCCATAGAACGTGGTCCAGCGGCCAGCTCGGAGCTCATTCCCAGGTCACCCAGAAGACAACTTATGGGCAATCAGCACTGAGAGGGGCCACAGGAAGTGAGGTATTGATACGGAGAAAAGAGCAAAGCCAGAATCATCAGCAACATAAACACCCACAGCAAACACTTGCCCAGAATCCACCACTGGCAACAGGATGCGGAGAGCGGTGAAAGCTAACCGTGTTGTCCTTAGGGGTCCCATGCTGAGCTACAGGCCAAGGTGTGAAGGTGAGGACCAACACAACACACAAAGGCGACGTGCGGTGGACACATTCTTCAACTGACGATTGGATTGTGGCTGAAAGGTAGTTGTGGGGTAGAACACATTGTCACATTGCCAGTCAGTCAGCAATATGATATGCGAAGAAAGCAGTATTTTTTTATTATTATTTTGTTCTATGAATCCCGGCCAGCTAGTCAAGCTTTGTGAAGGATGTGGGGTTTAGACGGAGCAGGGCCCAGGAAGGCGGCCAGCAGTGCTTTCTTTCCAAAAGGAGGAAATGTCACCAACACTGGGACTCACGTGTACTGTTTGGTTGGAATGGAGGGGAAAGTATGAAATAAAGTTGAAGAGTGTCTCAGGTCCAGGTGGTCAAGGACAGTTCGTGCTGGTCAAGGCAAAAGATAGTGTAGGTAATAACGCCACCATTGGAGGGGCTGACACCTGTAGGGTTAGGAAGCAATTCTATTGACCACTTCCTATCAAGCATGCTCTAAATAAGATTACTACTCTCTGCTTCTTAGATTACTTTTATTGAGCAAGATCTGTAGTTCTCAGAACAATTTTAGGGTGTTCACCTAGATCCAAGTTAAATCAGAGGATAGGATCCTTCTTCCAATGTAAACTGCTCTCAAAGGCGAGACCTAGGAGTTTGGAACCAGCACTGGGTAAGAGGTCTGCTCCACCCCACCCCCAACCCATGCCACTTGTCATTCATTGCCTCCTTAGGGTTGGAGACAGTGGTGGAGAGGGACGGAGGCAAAGGTCATGGCTGTAGTTTTCTTTGGTAGCCAGTGCTTGGCAGGCATTCGAATGCTTGTGCTTCACACCACATAGAGGTAAAGACTTGCTAACCCCTTCCGTGTTCCACATAATACTGTCCCTGGCCTCTTCGACTCAGTCCTCAGATGTGTCACCCATGGCTGAGGGACTCTCCTCACCTATGCAAATGGTTCTTGGGGTGCAGGATTTCAAGTCAGACCCTTGTAGTGGCTCACCACTGTGTCTATAGAGTTTATACAGGACACTCTGTTGTTGGATGGAAAGGTTAGCAGTTCCCACTGAACCCTCTTCCTCCATGGCTAGCTAACATCCCTGCGCTGAGGGAGGGAGGCTCTCAGCCTCTACTTTCATCTCATAGGATCCAGTTTCCTGGAAACATTTTGTGCTCCAAGTGCTTATGTGGTTCATTGTGGTAGTGGGGCATCCAGCTTCCAGCTGGAAAATAAGATAGCAGCCCTCCCTTCTTGTAGTCAGAGCCAACGTCTAAATCAGGTCACTTGGTCCCCTTCCAAAAGAGGCAGTCTTTGATTTGGTGTGATAGAAAACATAAGGCTTCCTGCTCACAACAATTCTCTGGCTACCAAGAATCTTATTGTGGAATCTCTTCTTCCGGAAGCTGGAAATGGTGATAGCACCGATCACTCTCAGTGCCACCACGGCTGTTTCTAGGTCTTCCTTTTGGGCTTAGGGGCATTTGTTACCTATTGTCCACAGCTTTGAGGCTTAAGCTCAGGTTTTGAGAGGGAAAACACCTCCCATTCTACATCCTGTGATGAGGCTACAGGCATCTGTGGAAGGGAAGGAAGACAGGCTAGGGAGAGGGCAGATCTCTGCCGTGGATCTGGGGCCCTGGTTGCTTTCCCATAGGCCTTTGCAGCGCGTCTTGAATGCAGCTTTGGCTTGCTGCCTGGTTCTCTGGCTTCCTGAACTGAGTTGAGTCTTGGTCTTAGGCCTGAAAGGCTGTGGTTTTGCCTCTGTTGTGAACAGCATCTTTCCAGTCGTATTGAGTGGAGTCAGCCTTTCTCTGAACTCTGCCTTAGGGATCACTGGCATGTTTTCTTTTCTATCACTTGCTATATAATATTTTCCCAAGAAGTTTCAATGCACATTTCTTCACCCAAATTTGGATGCTGCTACATTCTTTTCTAATGTCCATTCTTTTAAGCCCATCATGCCTAGGTGCTATCCTCAGAATGAGTGTGTGGCACGTGCTCTCCGTGCAGCTAGAATGCACACCGGTATCACAGTGCGGAAAGGGGTGGGCTGACTTTCTCTCAGAGGCTCCACATTCGACTTTTAAAGATGTCATGGTAATAATACAGGCTACCATTAATAACTGCAATAACACGGCACAAGTATATGGAAAGACAAGGCCAAGACTGCCTCTCCATGCTGCCTCTCCATGCTGCCTCTCCATGCTGCCTCTCCATGCTGCCTCTCCATGCTGCCTCTCCATGCTGCCTCTCCATGCTGCCTCTCCATGCTGCCTCTCCATGCTGCCTCTCCATGCTGCCTCAGTGTCTTTCCATTTTAGCTCCTATGTCTTGTTAAATACTCAAATACACATTCAGATGCGTTGGAGACGTGTTTGTTGGTCATCATAGGCATATATAACCATACTTCATGTAGGCTTCTGAAGATCCCGTACTGGGTAGCAATATTTCGTCTTTTTCTAATACTGTCTAACACTCTCCCTTCTCCTCTCTCCTTACCTTTCCCCTCTTTCTTTTCTTGACAGGGTCTCTCTTGTTGCCCTGCATGAAACTTGCAATGCTCCTGCCTCAGCCTGCTGCATGCTGGAGTGCTGGAGTGCCACATACCACTTCCAGCATTCTTACAGGTGTTCCTGTTCAAATCTGTATAGCCTAACTTAGTTTTTCACCTGTCAGAGCATCATAAGTACCTCTGAAAATAGTAAATGTGGATCTATAATGTCTTTAACTTCCTCTTTGTAACAAAGAGGGTCTTACTGTTATCCCAGGCTGGCTTTGAACTCATTACAAGTCTTCTATCTCAACCTCCCAAATGTTGGAATTTCAGACATGAGCCAGCATGCCTGGTTCTAAATAACTCTATGATTTCTCCATGTCTTTGTTTCTCTCATACATAGACACACATGCATACATGCACACACAGTATTTCCCGAGAGTTAATGCCACATATCCTAGGCATGCTCATTTGGTTTTGCCTGTTTACCTATAGTCTGTCCATCCACTATCATCTCTAGCACCAATCTATCTTTCTGTATCATTTACTTTTCCTTCCCTGTTCTTCTGTTCCCCTCACTTACCCCGCCCCCTTCTTGAGCAGAGAATTTGTATATACAATCTGAAATAGTTCTCCAGATTTATAACCATGAACAGATATGTAGGTTAAAAATGACTGATAATTTATAAAAACTGGATTATATTTTACAAAATATTAATGTGTGTGCATGTGTGCACAAGTTAGCGTATGTTTGTTTATGTGGGTGCATTGTGTCTGTGTGTTTACGTGTGTGTGTGTGTGTGTGTGTGTGAAGGTCAGAGGCCAACCTCACATGCTATTCCTCAGAAGCCAGCCACCTTGTTTTCTGAGACAGAGTCTCTTTGAGACCTAAAGTGTACCAAATGGCATTACACATAGATCCCAGGACTTTTCTTTCTAGGCAACAGATTTCCAGAAAGATTACCATATTCATTGAAGCCATGTGTGTGGCTTTAAATAGACAGTAATGGATCCCTATCCAAAGAACTCAAAAAAGATACTTAATGGCTATCTTTTTCTTCCTATTTCCAAACAACATGGTCACTGTTGTTCTTTTTACAGTCTAATGGACAAAATAGTATAGTTTATTGTTTTAAGGTATATTTTCCTAATACCAGAAAGTCTGACCATATTTACCCGTGGTCCGTGGCATTTATGACTCTTCTGGAGATGGTATGGCCTCTGACCGGTTTAGGATATGCGTGGACTCCTTTTCTGTTAGAGATCTATGCTTAGTATGGAGAATGTACCTATGCTGTCAGGCACTGTAAGTGTTTGCCTGATTTACTGTTTGACCGTTTTGGTGCGGGCTCCTTTCCCATTGTTGCTGTTCTTTATGTGTGTAGATGCTTGTCCTTTCTTGTAAGTGTTGAGAGCTTCTGCTTGATTTTCTTTCTCTCTCTCTCTCCTCTTGGTTTCTTTTAACTTGGGGGTTTTCATGTGCAGACACTAGGCTCTCCTTTTATAATCACTGAGAATATTCTATTTCTTTCTTTCTTTATTTCTTTGCTAAATTTTCTTTGAATCTTTTGTTTGCAGTTTGCTGTTCAAAAGTTTTACATCTTTATGTTGTCAAATGTGACTTTAAAAAGAAAAATTAGCATCTAGGGATCCTACCTTAGTTGAAAGACATGCTTTGAATTCATGTCTTGTAGTCTAATGTTTTGGGAGAGGTTTTTTTTAGATTTATTCATCTTATTTTTATATCAGTGCTTTACCTGTATGCACGTCTGCTGGTTGAAATCAGAACAGGTCAGAGTCCCTGGAACTAAAGTTCTGGATGGTGGTGAGTCACTGTGTGGGTTCTGAGAACTAAACCCCAGTGCTCTATAAGAACAATAAATGTAGCTGGGTATGGTGGTGCACATCTTTCATCCCAGCACTTGGGAAGCAGAGGCTGGCAGATCTCTGTGAGTTCAAGACTAGGCTGATCTACAAAGTGAGTTCCAGGCCAGCCAAGATTACTCAGTGAGATCCTGTTTCAACCCTCTGCCCAAAGAAATCCAAAACAAACAAACAAACAAACAAAAAAGAGCAACAAGTGCTTTAACCATTTGAGCATTTCTCTAGCCACAGCCCCCACACACCCTGTGTCTTGGCAGGTGCTATTGTTTTGTGATTCCCACAGTATAGCAGAGGTTCTACCTATTTATTTTTTCAAATGAAAGCCAGGCATGCCAGACAACAAAAATTTGGGGGTTGGGAGGCTGATGCTCATCTTTCCTAAGAGATAAGAGATGGTATTGTTGTTATTGTTGTTGTCCTTGAAATTTTGAGAAAAAAATCAAGACTCTTGTTTTTCATAAAAATTTTAATTGCATTAATGATGGATTTCTCTGTAGGTACAAATGGCTCAGCAGGTAAAGGTCTCTCTGTGCAAACATGAAGACCTGACTTCAAATCTCCAGCATCCATGCAGAGCTGAACACAGTCTTATGCATCTGTTGTCTCTGTGGTTCTACGGCAGGACAGAGAGAAGAAACAAAGGAACCCAGAAGCAGCTGCGCAACACAGCTGTAAGCAAGAGAGCCTGTCTCAAATGGACCAACACGCAAACTGGTCAGCTGATCTCCATGTATACTCAGTGGCATACACATACCTGAACTCTATCTTAACACATACACGCTCAAATCAAGAGTACACATATGGACACACAGCATACCATACACACACATGCACATACAGACATACACACACATTTTCACACAGAGACACACAACTTACCACACACACACACATGCACACACAGAGTTCCAGGCTTTTCCTGGAGACAGACAGACAGACAGACAGACACACACACACACACACACATTCTCTTTCTCTCTCTCACATACACGTACACATAACATACCACACACACATGCACACACAGAGTTCCAGGCTTTGTGTGGAGACAGACACACACACAGGCACACAAGAAGCAGTACAGAAAGGATGACAGAGGAGCTCAGTTGATAGAGTGCTTGCTTACTATGCACCTACTATGTACAAAGCCCTGGCTTCCATCCTCAGCACTTCATAAGCTGAGTCCAGTGGCAGTACATGCCTGTAATTCTAGTATTTAGGAGGTGAGGGTACTAAGATCAGAAGTTCAAGGCCACCCTCAGCCACATAGGGAGTTTGTGATTCACCTAAGCTAGATGAGATCCCCTCTCAAAAAGATACAGATTGGACAGATCGCTTATGCTTTACCCATTTGTCCCAATAGTAACATTGTACAGCTACAATGCACACTGGCATGAGAATATTGACTTTGTACCTGTACCAGTTTCCTTGCATCCATTTGTGCCCATCCATCTGGCTGCACAGATGCTGCATCTGTGGGACCATGTGCTCACCATGATCAAGATGACGCAAGAGTTTCCCCCACCACAAGATTCCCCCAAGATGCTCTTCCCTGGTGACTCTCCTTCTAGATGCCGAGCCCTAGCCCCTAGCACCCAATGATCTGTTCTCTGCTTCTAAAGTTGTATCATTTAAGTGTCAAATACATGGAATTACATGTAGCTTTGGCGGCTGGCTTTTTCCCTCTACAAAACTCCCTGGTAATTCATGCAGGTTTGTTCTTTGTTTTTATAGCTGGGTATGCCACAGTGATGGCATGTATTATTCCATCATCATTCAGCTGTTGACGGCTGTCTTAGCTGTACACAGGTTTTGGGTTGTTTTGTTCATTAGGGATAAAGCTGGTATAAATATTCACTTACAGATTTTTGAGTGAACATGTACGTTTTTCAAGTCCCTAGAATAAAGGTTCAAAAGTACAGTTGACTAGTGTATGGTAATTGCAAGTTTAGTTTTATAAGCAAAAGGGGAAAGAAAGGGAAAAAGAAAGGAAGAAAATCCATTCCTGGGTGGCTATACTGTTTTGCATTCAAACCAGCAATCCAGCAATAGGTCCTTCCTTCCTTCCTTCCTTCCTTCCTTCCTTCCTTCCTTCCTTCCTTCCTTCCTTCCTTCCTTCCTTCCTTCCCTCCCTCCCTCCCCTCTCTCTCTCTCTCTCTCTCTCTCTCTCTCTCTCTCTCTCTCTCTCTCTCTCTCTCTCTCTCCCTCCCTTTGCCAGCGTTTGAATTATATTTGTTTTACACAGGGTCTAATTCTGTAATCCAGGCTGAAACTTATTATACAGGCACAGCACAGACTGGCCTCAGTCTCATGGGAATCCTCATGCCTCGGCCCCTGGAGTGCTAGGCGTACTGGAATGAGCTCCCTCCCTGACTTTTCACCTGCTTATTTGCTGCCCACGGTCTGTTTAACAGAACACATATGTCTTTGCTTATTTTCTACCTGGATTTTTACTGTTGGATGTAAAGGGAAGTTTTCTATATTCTACATGTTAATTCTTTGCCAGGTTAGGAATTTGGAAGTCTTTGTTCTCAGTCTGACTTTGACTTTTCTCTGTTCTTCATGTGGTCTTTGGCAGAATAAATTTTTTATTTTTATGGGATGCAGTTGATCAGTTTTTATCCTTTTCCACAGATTTTTGAGATCCAATAGTTCAATATTAAATGTAAGAACTCTATCTACTCCTATGTCTCACTAATTTTTCAAAAAGTTTATATTTACAGCTAAACCTCCAACCCATTGATACGATTTTTTACATAAAGTGTAAGATTTATGTCCATTTTTGTTTTCTTTTTTCCCCTTTTCCTCTTGCTCCTGCTCCACCCCACCACCGAATGCTTAGCTTCCTCCACAGCACTGCCTTCCCGTTATCCCAGTGTACATTTGCATGGCTCCGCGTGTAGGTTCCTCATTCTGTCTCTCCTCCCATGAACACCATACCCTTGTCACAAAGTACAGTATGAGGCCCTCTGCCAGGCACTGTGATCCCTCCTGTGTCATTTTTCTTTCTAGACATTATTTTAATTGTTCTAGAATGTATTCCTTTCAATATAATATTAAACCATGCCTCAAAAATACTTTTCCATTCTGATAGGAATTGAACTAAATCTGCAGATTGGTTTTTGTTTGTTTGTTTGTTTGTTTTGGGTTTTTGTTTTTTGTTTTTGTTTTTTTCTGAGACAGGGTTTCTCTGTGTAGCCCTGGCTGTCCTGGAACTCACTTTGTAGACCAGGCTGGCCTCGAACTCAGAAATCCGCCTGCCTCTGCCTCCTGAGTGCTGGAATTAAAGGCGTACACCACCACTGCCCGACTAAATCTGCAGATTGTTTGGGAAAAAATAACATTCTTACTTTGGTCTCCCAGCCAATGAGTGCTGTATGTCTCCCTACTTACTTAGGTCTCTCCCATCAGCATCAGTGTGAAGGTGATGCGTGAGTCTTGTTAAGCACTATCTCACTATCTCACTTCATTTTTGGAGTGGTTGTGAACAGAAATTTTGTTGGCTTGTTGATTTATTTATTTAATGTCCACTGGTGTTTTGCCTGCATGTATGTCTGTGTGAAGGCATCAGATCCCCTAAAACGAGAGTTACAGAGAGTTGTGAGCTGTCATGCAGGTGCTGGGAATTGAACTCAGGAACTCTGGGAGAGCAGCCAGTGCTCTTAACTGCTGAGCCATCTCCCCAGCCCTTGTTTGGTAATTGTTCATATACATATGTGCACTCAATTTTGGGTATTGACTTTGCACAATAGATCTGGTCCTGGCGCCTGGGGGAGGGTGAGTTGCCAAGGGTGTGAGAGTGGGAAAGCTGGCCCTCCCCTTGCTGGCATTGGCTTTGGGTGAACTAGCCTGGGCAATTCTGATGTTGTGGTTGCAGAAGAACCGATGAGCAGACCGACTCAGTTGCTACCCAGGCCCAGATCTAGGGCTTTGAGTTGGCCCAGCCCAGCATCTACCCCATCTGTGAAGTGTAGGAGCCGTGAAGGAACCAGTCCTACAGATCCCAAGGTGCAGGATCCCCATGGCACAGGGCAACCTATAAGGATCTAGTATTGATAGTGTAGCAGAAGCCAGGGGCCTCGAACCAGACCAATGACTCATTTGCAGGTAGAGATGTGTGGACAGAGGGATAGACTGTGTGACACACTGTGACCCAGTGCAGTTTCCAGAATGAGATATTTTATTGTTGGTTTTATTTTTTATTTTCTTTTGGAGGGGAGGTTGCAAGGGCAGAGAACAGATATATCGAAAGGATGGGGAGAAAAGTGGAATTGGGGTACATGATGTGAAATTCACAAAGAATCAATAAAAAGTTTTTAAAAATGAATGTATATGTCTTTGGGGAGTTGTAAGATTTTGTGTATATGTAGTTAAGTATAATATATTGTTTTGTTTCTTCTATGTTTGTTTTTTTGGTTGTTGCTTTTTGTGTTGTCAATCGAACCCAGAACTCAGGGCCTTGTTTATGCTAAGCACACATTACGTCACTGAGCTGTATTCCCAGCCATTTTTTTTCTTTTAAATTTATTTGTCCAACTCTGAAAAGCAATATTGAACTTTATCAACCTAATTGAAATGTTACTAGGGCTTTCTTGCATTGCTATTAGTATTATTTTAGATGATGATCTTAAAATATATTTACATATATCTTAAATGTTATTTACAAACATCTCCTTCAGAGGTAGAATCTAACTCTTGTCTTCCAAATGTGGGTTGTATTTAATATCTAGCTTTGAATCAGCAGAGTGATGTAGTGTGTCGACTGATTCTCTCTAGAGTTTCTTAAGCTGTGCTCAGGGCTCTTTAGTGTTCTTACTAATGTTTCTCTCCGGAGCCTCATGCGCTCTGCTCTGGGCTCTTTAGTGTTCTTGTGGGTATCTCTTGCTGTAAATGTGTTGCCTGTCTCTTCCCGCAATGCTTGCCTAAGGGGCTTGTGCTGTCTGACCCATCACTCTCCCTCTTGTTTGGACACTTTAGGAGTAGCGTATGTCAGCAGTGGTCTACAGGTGGCAAGGACAGTGGAGCCTGGTCTTTATGGTGGCAGATAGATCTGAAGAAGGAAGAGGGAAAAAGAGAGGGGAGTCCTCAGGCCTCAGTTTGCTTCTTTGCCAAGAGCTGGGGGTCAGGGAGCATACGCATACTCATACAGGCTTCAGATAGACCCTGGGCAGGTTAGCCATCATTGAACCATAGAGAGTCAAAGCACCAGCAGCTACCACTTCTGTCTACACTGGAGCTCTCCTACAGAAATTTGGCTTCTGTTCTGCCCACAGTATGAACCATAGGTTCAGGTTTGCCATCCTTAGCCTGAATGGCACTGCAGATGGATTTGGGGTAGGGGTGGGAATGGATGGAATATGAGACATTGAACTGCCATCTTCCCCTTGCACAAAGTTGAAATTAATATTTGTACTTTAACATTATTTAATATATAAGTAATGTATTATATAATGATATTTAATATTGTTTTAATATCTATATTTTAATCATTTTCCATATCCATACAGATGGGAATGGATTTGTTCTAAATGGGTAATGCACAAAATAAGACTTGATGAGCCATGTGAATATAAAACGCACTGGGAAACAGAATTTCATGGAATATTTTGCATATTCCTTACAGAGCTCAAACCAACCAAAGGGGTTTGCTCAAATTCTCCGAGGTGATTGTTTATACGCAGATACTAAGCATGGAAAATGTCAGCCCTGGCACAGAAACCCAGCCCATGACGGGATCTACGGGTTTAGAAAGGAATGGTTATTTAATCTCATGCGAACGTCAGCATATTTCTTCTTCTTTTTCTTTTTTTCTTTTTGTATCCTCCAAAAAGCTATAATTTGAATTTAAGAGCAGTAGTTAGAAGCAAAATGCTAATCAAAAATCAGAAAAACCATGCATTAAATTCTTCCATGAGTAAGGCGCTGTATAGCACAGAGTCACCATCAGGCACTGAGACCCCTGAGCACTTTTCCAACCCAAGCATTAACCCATTCTGAACCCCCAATTTCTCTTTGTACATCTCAGGGATTTTTCTAGATTGTTCCCTTCCTGACTCTGCCCAGTCCAGTTTTTCTTTAGACCTCAAACCCCACCCACAACGATCCCTGTTATTGAGTCTGCTGCTGGTATTTTGCATCTGCTCACAAGCCTGTGACTTTAAGAGTTGTCACCTCTCTGCATTATTGACAAATGGAAGTTAAAAGTAAACAAACATTGAAAAGATATTTTAGAAATCACCAGAGTCATCTTAAATATGCATCCTGAGGCCAAAGTGTAACCAACGGGGCCTAGGAAGCCTTGCTCGGCACCTTTTCTTTGGTGGGCCATGGTGATGGTTTGAGTGGTCTCAGAGCTTTGGGAACTCTCCTCCCATTCACAGTGACTTTCATCCTGTGGCTCCGATTCAGACAGATCTTCCTTCCCAGCCCAGGCCCTCAGCTTCTGTGCTTTGCTCTCAATCCTGGCCTCTCTGATGGTTATATGTGTGCAGCACTCAGAACGTGTGCATTCCACTGTGCACTGAGTTCCATGGCTTGGGCTTTCCTGCAGGACTGCCCCTTCAGATTATCCCTTAGTAAGTATACAGCCTGGAGGAATGTCAAGTGCTCTGCCCTTCAGGCTTAGGAATGGTCAGGCCCATAGCTTCACATCTAAATCACATAATGTAAATTTGAAGGTGGTTCGCCGGGCATGGTGGCGCATGCCTTTAATCCTAGTACTCAGGAGGCAGAAGCAGGCAGATTTCTGAGTTTGAGGCCAGCCTGGTCTACAAAGTGAGTTCCAGAACAGCCAGGGATACAAAGAGAAACCCTATCTCGAAAAACTCAAAAAGAAAAAAGAAATTGAAGGTGGTTCAAAGAAAATTCAAATGTTTATTATGGTCTGAAAAGAAAGACTAGCAATAGTTTCTCTTTAGTTGTATTAACCCCAGATGACTACATGATAACTCATGCCTCTAAGCCCAGCTCTTAGATAGCTGAGGCAGGAGGACTGTTGAGTTCAAGAGCAACCCATCCTGGGCCGCATAGTGAACCTCTGACTCAAGATAAGTGAATGAATGAATGAATTAATTAATTAATTGATTAATTAATGCTGTAGATATTTCCAAACGGCACTTGATCTCTTAGGAGTAAAATTGTCTCTAGTTGAGAGCTATTCTGTTAAAAGAATTAAAATATGTATCATAAAGAAGCTTAATTTTTTTATTTTTTTATATGTATATATACACACACATACATACACAGACACGCACACACACATACATAGTGTATGGGTGTACATGTGTGTGCATATGTCACAGCACACATGTGGAGGTCAGAGGACGAGTTGCAGGAATCAGGTTTCTCCTTCCATGTAGGTTCTGTGGTTCAAACTCATGTCATCAGGCTTGGCAGCAAGTACCTTTACCTGCTGAGCCAGCTCGCTAGCCCAAACTGTCTTATTGTAAGACTATTTACATAACATGGTAAAATAGAAATGAGATATGAACATTTGCATTGTAATAACACCAAGTAGCCTTACCACGCTACAAAAACTCATTATATCATACATGTACAATGACTATAATTACATTCTATACAAACAAAGCACTGTGGCCTCCAAGATGGACAGGGGAAGAAAAGGCAGAGAATGAGCTGAATTGAAAGTAATCACTAACCTCATGTGACAATGAACGAAAGGAAATATAAATCCACTCAGACTTAAGAAACAGCACAACCTGGCAATCAACCTGGCGCTGAGCTGCAAGGTCACTCCAGCACTTGGGAGGCCGTGGCAGCAGGATGAGCATTTGAGGACAGCCTGGGATACACAGCAAGACGTGCATATTTTTTTTTAAATGAAAAAGAAAGAAATTTAACCAAATGTGGAAAAAAAGGAACCAAGTAAAATGTGGCTGCAGGCTGTGTTCAAAGGCAGGGAAGGCCGTGTCAGGCCTCAGAGCCTGAGAAGGACCGTGAGACAGATGATGTCACTGGCCACTGCCGTTTCCACTGAACACTGAGGGGCTTCAGGGCAAAGGCCGAAAGGAAACACATTTGATCATTTCTCATGGAATTGGTTTTCACTAAAATTCACTCCTACAGGGAAATTGAATTCTTTTTTTTTTTTTTCTGCCAGTCTTCAAAGAGAGAGAAAGTCCTTGTTTCTAGGACATTCTGGTGCCACCACCCCTGAGAGAACAGGTGCCAGAGAACTCCACTTCTTACACAATGTTGAGCTGTGGGAATTGTGGGACACAAAAGCTGCTGTGACATTGTGGGGGTCGGGGGAAGAGCTCCTCCAAACAGAAAACACCAACCACAGATAATTTTTAATTACTTTGATATTTTGATATTGTTGGGAAAGGGGAACATTTTTTAAAGTCCTGAAAGTTGGCAAGTGGGGCAGGAAAAATACTGTGTCTGCAAGGCTAGCCTGGGCTACATAGTGAAACTCTGGTCAATCTGACCTACAGAGGGAGAAGCTGTCTCAAGACAAGCAAGCAAGCAAAGTTGCCCCTCAGTGTGTTCTTTTGAAGCTATTTCTTTCTTGCTGTTGTTTTATTTTTGAAGGTATTTCTAAAGGGTCCTGGAGGGAGTTTGATTCAGTCTGTGTTGTAATGGAGATTATGTTACTCTGAATTATTTAATCCCACTAAGTGGTAAGAAAAAACGCTGTTGCGCTCTTGAAGAACTGCAGGATGAGAACCTAGGCTCTGTGTGGAAGGAGAGTTTATGTTTAGGAAAGAAGCTTATAAAAAGAAAAACAGAGTGATGTCTGTTTAGGCTTGCTTGTCAACCTGCTTCACCTTAATTGAATTCTTTATTTAAAAACTTTTAGTGGTTTGTTTACTTTTATTTTATGTGTATTAGTGTTTGCCTGCATGTATGTCTGTGTATCATGTGCTAAAGTGATGCCCCCAGACACTAGAAAGAGCATTGGGTCCCTTGGAACTAGAGTTACAGATGATTGTAAGCCATCATATAGATGCTGGGATCTGAACCCAGATCCGCTGCAAGAGCTGTATAAGAAAGCTAGCTAAAGATGAGCCAGGGACAAGCCAGCAAGCAATGTTCCTCTGTGGTTCCAACCTCAAGATTCCTGCCCTGATGAACCTAGATTGCAACCTGGATATCAAAGATTGATTTTTGACCTGGATATGTAAGCCTCTTGAGTTGTCTTTGGTATATATATATATACCATATATATATATATATATATATATATATATATATATACCATATATATACATATATATATACATATATATATGTATATATGTATATATGTATATATGTATATATGTATATATGTATATATATATTACACATATATGTATAGAGAACAGGCTCTACAGAGTTGACCTCTGACCTCCATGCAATGCTGCAGCACATATGTGTGCACATATATATGCATGTATAATACATATATGTCTATGAACACTACTACTATCACTACTACTACATCAAATTTGCAAAGCATTCTTTATATATACACATGTATATATACATATATATATATGTGTGCACATATGTGCCACAGCATGTATGTGGAGGTCAGAGGTCAACTCTGTGGAGCCTGTTCTCTCCACCCACTTTACATGGGTTCTAAGTGCTCTCAGGTCATCATATGTAGCAAGTGCCTTTCCTACAGAGCATCTCACTGGCCTAAGAATGAATCCTTAAACGAGTTTTGGAAACCTGTCATCTTATGAGTGCTTCTACTTCAGGAAGTGCAGCGCAGCAATCATACTTTGTATTTCCTTGTTATGTGATAATATCGAATCCATTTAGGTGTATGCAGAAATTAGATGCTGTACAAAAATTCCTTAATTATATAATTTTCATTTCACCTGGATGCCCACCAGGACTGTGACCCTAGTGTGGAAGAGATCACAAGCTTTGGTCATGCTCAGTAGCCCTCACTGTGACACAAGGTGCTCTGCAGGCTGCTGGGGAGAACTGTTATCAAAAGTCTTACTCAGCTGTGTGGCCTCTGCTCCATCACTGCCCAGTCGGGTAAGAGGAGTACACAGGTGTGGTAAAGGCAGCTCGGCTGTGGGCTCAAATGACCACTTTCTGATCAGAGTCCAGGCCTTCTCCACAGGAGGGAATCCATATTATGTACTATAAAATATGGTCAGAAGTCCATGGCTGGAGAGGTCGTAGACCCCAGTGGGGAAGCTACCACTGTTGCTTTGCTAAATGGATGCAATGTGTGCACTGAGACAGGAGGTGGACATAGGAGAACCCCCAGAAGCTTATAGGCTAAGGAGACTGAGGTATTCAGCATGGCAGAAATAGCAAGAGAGATTCTACCTCAAAACAAGGTGGAGAAAGAAAACTGATTATGACATCCACATTTGCTGTGGCATGCACACACACACACACACACACACACACACACACACACGATTACTTATAATAATAAATAAATGAAACATTTACACAAAATTGATTCATGATCTGTCTTGAGATATTGCTCCTCTAAACTCTCAGTCATGTTAAAACACGTGGAAAAAAAATAAACCAAAACAAAAGTTCCCTGTTTTGCCTACATCCGGAGCCTACCCGCCTGGCTCTTTTTGTGCACTGTGCGTGATGGATGGGCGGAGTCAAACCCTGCTGAGCTAAATGGGAAGCTGCCAAGTTCTCACTCAGCTTTTCTGCTGATGCTTTTAGCAGATGCTGATGGTTTTTGCTCGCATGCATTATGTCATTAGAGCAAACAGCACTGTGGTACTCTAAATCCATCATGCCTGGTGTACTTTTTAGCTAGAACAAAATGGAAAGGGTCGTCCACCAATGGTTATCCTGGGGTACAGGGTGTGCGAGAGAGATAGTCGGATCTTGGTTTTTACTTGTTACAAGTTAGTTTTCTAGCATCTTTCTGAGTTAACCATGGACATTTTTTCTGCTCTCTTCCTCTTCCTTCCTCTTCCTTCTCCTCCTTCTCTTTTCCAGTCGTTGTTGAATCTACCTACATATCAGATCAAGCAACATTATAATGAATGACATTCCTTCTCCATATGAGAAGAAGCCTGTCTTGCTGTTGTTGGGATAATCTCATGTGCACTGGGTAAAGGTTGTCTTTGTATGAAGCATCACCTGTCTCAGTATTTTGTAAACATCTTCTCCATCACCTGATTGGTTTAATAAAGAGTTGAATGGCCTATAGCAAGGAAGGAGAAGATAGGCGGGACTTCTGGGCAGAGTTAAGAACTCTGGGAAATAAACTGAGTCTACTCAGACAGGAAGGTGGGAGATTCCCCAACCAGAGCAGAGGAAGAAATAGGCGCTGGGACATAAGAAAAGGGACAGGGGAAAAAAAAAAGGACAGAGCTAGATGGCCGCGTTTACTTACATGAGCTAGTTGAGAGTCTGCTAAGCTAAGAGCAAGCTTTCATAATTAATAAAAGGTCTCTGTGTCATTATTCAGTAGCTGACAGGCCAGAGGCTATTTGGCTATATGCTATATCAACCACCATGGTAATTTTTACAGTAATAGAAAGGGAAACTAAGCATAGAATGTTTTTAGTAGCAACATAAAAGGTATAAACTTAGGGAAATGTATAGACAGAAAATTTGACATTCTATTAAAGGAAGCAAATGAAGTGACGTCATTAAACCAAATTCAGAGTAAATTTTGACTTGGGAAAATATAACATACTTGTGATTTGTAAAAATCTAACCAAAATCCAAAACCATCTTAATGCCCCCCCAACACACACACACACACACACACACACACACACACCTTTGGTCACTGTTTTAGGAATAATCTGAATAGAACATCTATCTAGAAGCTTCTAGAGAAATAGGCTAACCAGACTTGTGATATCAGCTTATGTATGACCCAGTTCATGAAAGTAATTAACACTGGGCATAGGAACAAGATTGCTTAGGAGAGAGAGTAATGAAGGCCAGGAACTCCTCCTGCTTGTGTTCCTGTCTCAAGAGAATCGGAAAATGGTGTAGAAAAATGACTTAAGATCTACCACTTGCCTTGACTTAAAAACAAATATCCATCATTGTGTTGGTAGATGGCTAGATGCTCAAATCCTTGTAAGTGATTTAAGCGGTTAAATGTGCCAGTTGTTGCCAGAGTGCTGGTGACCCGAAAGCAAAGAAACAAATATAAATTCAAATCCACCCTCAGAGACTTCATGTCAGAACAAGTGACATACTTAGGGTAAAGGGCAGGCAGCGTTAGTGACGTTAGTGACATTAGTGACGGACTGTATAAAGCCATAGAGGATTGATGTTCTCCCAGAGTAACTGTTACATTCTAACCCAAGGGAGATAGGTTGTGTAGCTTGTGTTTTCACAGAAGAGCTCCGTCACAAGGCTAACCCAAAAACTTTTGCTTTAAAATGCTCTCCAAGTTCTTTTGTGATTGTGTTACTTCACTCAAGATGATGCCCTCCAGGTCCATCCATTTGGCTAGGAATTTCATAAATTCATTCTTTTTAATAGCTGAGTAGTACTCCATTGTGTAAATGTACCATAATTTCTGTATCCATTCCTCTGTTGAGGGACATCTGGGTTCTTTCCAGCTTCTGGCTATTATAAATAGGGCTGCTATGAACATAGTGGAGCATGTGTCCTTTTTACCGGTTGGGACATCTTCTGGATATATGCCCAGGAGAGGTATTGCTGGATCCTCCGGTAGTACTATGTCCAATTTTCTGAGGAACCGCCAGACTGATTTCCAGAGTGGTTGTACAAGCTTGCAATCCCACCAACAATGGAGGAGTGTTCCTCTTTCTCCACATCCTCGCCAGCATCTGCTGTCACCTGAATTTTTGATCTTAGCCATTCTGACTGGTGTGAGGTGGAATCTCAGGGTTGTTTTGATTTGCATTTCCCTGATGATTAAGGATGTTTTTTCAGGTGCTTCTCTGCCATTCGGTATTCCTCAGGTGAGAATTCTTTGTTCAGTTCTGAGCCCCATTTTTAATGGGGTTATTTGACTTTCTGGAGTCCACCTTCTTGAGTTCTTTATATATATTGGATATTAGACCCTTATCTGATTTAGGATAGGTGAAGATCCTTTCCCAATCTGTTGGTGGTTTTTTTGTCTTATTGATGGTGTCTTTAGCCTTGCAGAAGCTTTGTAGTTTCATGAGGTCCCACTTGTCAATTCTCGATCTTACAGCACAAGCCATTACTGTTCTATTCAGGAATTTTTCCCCTGTGCCCATATCTTCAAGGCTTTTCCCCACTTTCTCCTCTATAAGTTTCAGTGTCTCTGGTTTTATGTGAAGTTCCTTGATCCACTTAGACTTGACCTTAGTACAAGGAGATAGGAATGGATCGATTCGCATTCTTCTACATGTTAACAACCAGTTGTGCCAGCACCATTTGTTGAAAATGCTGTCTTTCTTCCACTGGATGTTTTTAGCTCCCTTGTCGAAGATCAAGTGACCATAGGTGTGTGGGTTCATTTCTGGGTCTTCAATTCTATTCCATTGGTCTATTTGTCTGTCACTATACCAGTACCATGCAGTTTTTATCACAATTGCTCTGTAGTAGAGCTTTAGGTCCGGCATGGTGATTCCACCAGAGGTTCTTTTATCCTTGAGAAGAGTTTTTGCTATCCTAGGTTTTTTGTTATTCCAGATGAATTTGCAGATTGCACTTTCTAATTTGTTGAAGAATTGAGTTGGAATTTTGATGGGGATTGCATTGAATCTGTAGATTGCTTTTGGCAAGATAGCCATTTTTACAATGTTGATCCTGCCAATTCATGAGCATGGGAGATCTTTCCATCTTCTGAGATCTTCTATAATTTCTTTCTTCAGAGACTTGAAGTTTTTATTATACAGATCTTTCACTTCCTTAGTTAGAGTCACGCCAAGATATTTAATATTATTTGTGACTATTGAGAAGGGTGTTGTTTCCCTAATTTCTTTCTCAGCCTGTTTATTCTTTGTGTAGAGAAAGGCCATTGATTTGTTTGAGTTAATTTTATATCCAGCTACTTCACCGAAGCTGTTTATCAGGCTTAGGAGTTCTCTGGTGGAATTTTTAGGGTCACTTATATATACTATCATATCATCTGCAAAGAGTGATATTTTGACTTCATCTTTTCCAATTTGTATCCCTTTGATCTCCTTTTGTTGTCGAATTGCTCTGGCTAGGACTTCAAGTACAATGTTAACACAATCACAAAAGAACTCACACAATATGTATTCACTGATAAGTGGATATTAGCCCAAAACTTAGGATACCCAAGATATAAGATACAATTTGCTAAACGCATGAAACTCAAGAAGAATGAAGACCAAAGTGTGGACACTGTGCCCCTTCTTAGAATTGGGAACAAAACACCCAGGGAAGGAGTTACAGAGACAAAGTTCGTAGCTGTGATGAAAGGATGGACCATTTAGAGACTGCCGTATCCAGGGATCCATCCCATAATCAGCTTCTAAACGCTGACACCATTGCATACACTAGCAAGATTTTGCTGAAAGGACCCAAATATAGCTGTCTCTTGTGAGACGATGCCGGGGCCTAGCAAACACAGGAGTGGATGTTCACAGTCAGCTATTGGATGTATCACAGGGCTCCCAATGGAGAAGCTAGAGAAAGTACCCAAGGAGCTAAAGGGATCTGCAACCCTATTGTTGGAACAACATGATGTACTAACCAGAACCCCGGAGCTCTTGTCTCTAGCTGCATATGTATCGAAAGATGACCTAGTCGGCCATCAATGGAAAGAGAGGCCCATTGGACTTGCAAACTTTATATGCCCCAATATAGGGGAATGCCAGGGCCAAAAGAATGGGAATGGGTGGGTAGGGAAGTGGGGGGCGCTATGGGGGACTTTTGGGATAGCATTGGAAATGTAATTGAGGAAAATATGTAATAAAAATATTAAAAATTAAAAAAAAAATGCTCTCCAAGAAAATGAAGGGAGCACACACCGACAGCGGAAACTAGCCTGGGTCCTAGTCAGCAACACCTGGTTTTGTTTGATTTCATGGTTGGAGTTCCTTGAAGTCAGGTACAGTCTAAAAATGTAACTATGGTGCAATGAAGAACTAAGATAATTTTGTCTAGAACCTAGAGAGGTGACTTAGAGGTCAGAGGCTAGTCCTGCTCTTGCAGAGGGACTGAGTTTACTTCCTGGAACCCATGTCAGGTGGCTCATACCTGCCTATCACTCCAACTCCAGGAAGAGCTGAATCTTTTAGCCTCTGTGGACATCAGCGTTCACATGGGCACATAGTTTAAGATACTCGTAAAATATATTTTTTGTTTTAGTTTGTTGAGCCAGGAGACTTAGATCTGGGACTTAGGGACTTAGGACTTAGCTAGGGCTGGTCTTAGACTCCCTATGTAGCTGAGGGTGACCTTAAACATCGGATACTTCTGCCTCCACCTCCCCAATACTGGGATTACAGATACGTGCCATCCAATTCAGATTATTTCTATGTTCAAATACGTCTTGTTTTATTTTCAGTTTTAATAAAGTAAATCTTATATACTTATTTTGACACATATGCTTATTGACATTAATTATATACAATAATGGGTTTCATCATGACATTTTCATACATATATATGACATACTTTGATCATAGTCTCCTCTAACACCCTCTTGTTCCCCCGTCCCCCTCCTACTCTTTCTAATTGCCTCCTTTTCCCAACTAGTTCCTCCTCATTTTCTTTCTTTCTTTCTTTCTTTCTTTCTTTCTTTCTTTCTTTCTTTCTTTCTTTCTTTCTTTCTTTCTTTCTGCCCTGGTGACTCAATGAGTTTTAACTGGGCAAATTACAAGAAAGAGAGACAGGGACAGGGACAGAGACAGAGACAGAGACAGAGACAGAGACAGAGACAGAGACAGAGACAGAGACAGAGACAGAGACAGAGAGAGGAGAGAAAGTTTACATAAACTATACATTATACTATGCTATTTTAATTGCTTGTTGGTATCTTTTACTGGGCTCACTTTATAAATTAAGCTTTACTGCAGGTATGTATATACATATAGGGGAAACCTGATATATACAGGTTCACTACTCTGGTGTGGGGGTGTCCAGTGTGGGTATCCAAACACATTCCTCATGAATAAGAGGGGATGAATCACATGGCTTCTGACGGACAGCAGTTGGCAGCCCAGATGTAGGTCTAGATCTGCCTACCTTGCCATATAAGGCCCCCTTCTTCACTGTAAAACTCGGGGGCAGGTCACAACTGCAGAACTTTTATGGACCTAAGCTGTTGCTATTGTTTCTAAACTTTTCCTTTTCAGCCCAGATCATGTTTCAAATGAAACCAGCCATTGGTGTAAAACTGAAGGTGGCTTACCCCCTCTCTTTTCCCATGTACTTCTACAGAATTTCTGCTGTTTGTCCAGACACTGACTCCAAGGACAAAAATAACCAACAAAACCTCTTTCTGGAGGGAGCTATGCTCATAGTCTTTAAGAACACCCCTTCTTGCTTTACGTGAGGATGACAAGAGTCTTTCTAATGCTTTCCATTTCTTTGGAGTGTTTTCCCATTGACTATCTCTGAGTCTAGTGGGCTGTGTCTTCTGCAGTTTTAATTTAGTATGTATCTAAGATATTTTGATATCCGGTGTTATGCGTGTGGGTTGCCTGTTCCTCTATTTAAGTCGCTCTGCCTTTTGAGCAGGTGCAAATGAATAGTTATCAGATACTGATTGATCTAACCTCCTGCAATGACATAATCAACTGATATTGTCTTCGTTACTTTCCTATTGCTGTGAAGAGACACTGTGACCACAGAAACTTACAGAAGGAAGAGTTTACTTGGGGTATGTGTTTTCAGGATGTTAGAGCCATTATGGCAGGAAGTATGGCAGCAGGCAGGATGGCATGGCACTGGGACAGTAGCTGAGAGCTTACATATTGAGACAGAAGCACTAAGGGGAGAGACAGAGAGACAGATACAGAGAGAGAGAGAGGGAGAGGGGAAGGGGGAGGGGAGGGAGGGGGAGGGAGAACACATGTGCAAGGTAACTGGGAATCATTGTGAACTTTTGAAACCTAAAAGCCTACCCCTAGTGACACATTTCTTCCCACAAGGCCACACACTTCCTAGTCCTTCCCAAACAGTTCTACTATCCCGGCCCAAGTATGAAAACATAAGAGCCCACGGGCATCATCTTCACTCAAATCACCCCAGATATATTTATGTATCTTATAATAACGAGAAAATCCCTAATTTGGCATATTTCTATGTAATTTTTCTGACTTCATATAATCTATCTTATAATTTTCATTTAAAAAATTTTACGTGTATGTCTGCATTATGTCTGAGTGCTATATGCTTGCCTGGTGTCCACAGATGTCAGAAGGGGACATAGGATCTGGAGTTGCAGACGTGATCTACCATGTGGGTGCTGGGTCTAACCTAGACCTTCTGGAAAAGCAGCTGGTGCTCTTAACCATTGAGCCACCTCTCCAGCTCTGTATATAAACTATCTCAATGCAATCATTATAATTCTCATAGCATATTATACTCTCAAATGGACATTTAAGTTTTTTTTCCAGAGAAAACGATGATGGTGACAGCCACCAGCCCCTGATTTTGAAGAGTCTGAGAGACCCTTGGAGGCTCTGAGGAGTGACACGATGGTAGAAAGGGAGTCTGCAGGGCCTGAAATAGCTCCAGAACAATTAAAATTAAAATAAAATAAAGTAAAATAAAATACAGTAGTAAAGGCAAGTTTTATGGGAAGATGCTTTTAAAATGTGGACTCATGCAATTGGAAGGGAAGATGGCAGAACAAAACCAAAGCCACACACGGCACATGATGAAGAATTGACACCCCTTGATGACTGGGCTCAGCCAGGAGGCGCAAGCACAAGTCATCCCTGATGAATCATGGGGCTATTGGCACCAACAACAGGGAGATGTGTGGCTCCCTGGAGCTCCAGCAGAAACAAGTGATTGCTGAAAAGGGCTTGCCCTAGACCTACATGCAGCCACCACAACTGCAGCTACTTGCCCTGCTGGGAGACAGAGAGGGCAGCCTGCAGGCTACAGGCAGGAAGGTCAGGCCTGGGGAGCCTGGGGATGTCAGATATCAAGGGCAGGGAGGTGTGCAGCAGCCAGGAGCTCATATAGAAGCTGCCCCACCCCCACCCCCATGCCCTGCCTAGCTGCAATATCACTCGGACTCTGGACAATAGCAGGATATCTAAATCAAGTCTCTGCAATGGTCCAGTATTTATGGTGCTTCAGAAACAAGAAACCTTGAACCAGACCAGGGATGAATATTTGCATGCAAAGCTATCTGGGCAAACTGCTTTTCCAATGCCACTACTACAAACGAATATTTGATGGAGAGATGGGGAATCTAAAGGAGTGGAGCGATGAGTAAGCAGTGCAAAGAGGCAAGACTAGAGACACAATGGCAGTAATAGGTATGAGAGGGCCCAGGAGGACAAGGGACAGACAGCTAGGGCTAACAGGGTAGTGTAGCCTGGAGCTTGCACTCTGACTCAGCCCTCAAACATGCTACCCAGCCCCATGATCAACCTGGTTCTGAGCAACCGCAGGATGTCCCAGATGAAAAATGGTTCATAATTGGATCTCCTCAAAAGACTTCTATGGTCCTTAAAACCCCAATATGTGCTGCCTGAGGCCGTGTTGAAGCCAGAGGTTCATATGGATGACCATGGCCTTATAGCAGCTGGGAGAGGTGTTGAAGACCCTAGCCCAAGTTACCAAAGGCCACACAGATGTCCTTGGTCTGGGCTGTTGCTTGAGGTCACCCAGATGTTCACGGACCAAGCTTCCCAAGGGAGCCATGTTGATGTGAGTGGCCTGTGCTGCCAATGAGGACCGTGTCCAGATCTGTGGTCCTACTGCAGCTAGAGTCTGTGTTGATGTCCATGCCCCATGTTCCCACTGAAGGTCAATGAGATGTCCATGCTCCATGCTGCAGCCTGAATCATCTGATGTCTTTAGCCTGTGCTACCCCCAAGAGCTATGATAGTATCCATGGCCAGTGCAGCGGCAGAGGGCTGTGTTGATCCCTGTGGTCTGTACTGCCACCTGAGACCACGCTGCATGCATACGCTGATGCTGGAGACCTTGTGGATGTCTGTGGTTCACAGTGTTGCCAGAAAACATGTGTAAGTCTGTGATCCATGTTCATGCTGACTGTAAAGGACAAGGAAGCTACGTTTGCCATGGTGTTAATGTCTGCAGACTCACATTTGAGAAAGAGGGGGATAGGAGCCTTCTGTGACATAACCTATCCCTTACCAAA
This sequence comes from Mus caroli, assembly GCF_978045245.1. NCBI lineage: Eukaryota > Metazoa > Chordata > Mammalia > Rodentia > Muridae > Mus > Mus caroli. The sequence continues at coordinate 133,013,688 of NW_028227256.1, forward strand.
GTAACAGTCTAGACAGAAAGCCCCTAAAGAGAAGCCCTAAAAATTGTGATAAGGATGCTGAAGTGTAGCTTTCCACAATTGATGGCTTCTGGCAGGGATGCAGGTGGGGCAGGACTCGGTTTTCTTTAAGGGGCTGGCCATGGGGAGTTTGGTCATGCTCCAGTGAGTATATGGGTACCACAAACTGGGCTTGTTCTCCTCCTCCTTCTCCTCCTCCTCTTTCTCCTCCTCCTCCTTCTCTTCCCCCTTCTCCTCTTCTTCTCTCTCTTCTCCCCCTTTTTTTCTGTGTGGGAGTTTGGGGGGAGGGGAGGCAGACCTGGAAGGACTGGAAAATGAGGGTGCTCAGGGTTCATGATGTGACATTCCCAAAGAATCAATAAAATATTATGAAAAATGATTTTTTTTTCTTTACAACCTGAACTTACTGTTTCATTGTACAATCAACCGTTAGGAGATTATAACCAAATGATTGACTTGTCCAGGTAATGAAAGGCGTGAGAATGTCAGCGCTAAAGTGGAGTGAAGCTATCATCTCTGAAAGACACTAAATGTGTTACCATCCAAGTGAAAGCTGCAGATTGCAGGAGGCTCTGGGAGGCAGTTAACAATGAGAAGTCAGAGCCGGAGACTCAGCCCGAGTGAGTCACCACAGCAGAGAAGCGGCAGAGCACCCACGGGCTCGTCAGTTTAGGAAAGAAAAAAAGAAATAAAGCTCCCTTGCTTTTACAGTATCGAGGGATGGGAGAGGGGAGGTGAATGCTCGTTTTAGAAAAAAAAAATCAGTTTAGTTTTATGTGTGTAAGTGGTTTGCCTGCATGTACATCTGTACCCCACAGATATACAGTGCCCACAGAGGCCAGGAGCCAGTGTTAGATCCCTGGAGCTGCAGTTACAGACTGCAGTATGCCACCTGTGGGTCCTGGGAATCAATCTGGGGTCCTCTGGAAGAGCAGCCAATGCTTTTTGACGGCTGAGCCACCTTTCAAGCCCCCAGTAGCAAGGTCCTGACAGGATGGTAATTTAGCTAAAGAAGCCCTTAAACCCAGGAACCTTTACAGGAAAGTCTCAGAGATTATTCTGTGGAGATTCAGTATGGAAACCAATACTTTTGTTTCTTTTTCTGCACATTAGATACATTTTTACTGTGGAAGAGAAGGAAAAGAAAAGCCACCATATGTCCATTATTCGAAAGTTTTGTTCTGTTGACATCATTGAGACCCACGATGTGAGCTACATATTTAAAAGGCACAATTTCAATACATCTTGCTGTTTTTCTGAGTTGTATAATCATTGCATCTAATTTTAGGCCACTCTGCCACCCCAAAAGAAGCCCATTTGTAATCATTCTCATTTTTCCTAACCCACATTCCTTCTTACTTAGCCTTAAACAAGCACTAATCTTCCTCTGTCTTCTATTCTGAGCATCTCATACAAATATGAACACAGTATTTGATTGTTAGCAGATTTCTCTAACTCAGCTTAGTGGTTTTAAGACTTATCCACATTGCTGTATAAATCAGTATTTGATATGGTTTTTTTCCTTACTGAGTGCTTCACTGTATTCATTTAACACAGTTTGATTTTCTGCTGTTGTGAATGTTGGCTTGTGGCTACTTTCTAGGCCATGAAATGGGGCTGTTGTGATTATTTACATAGAAGTTATTTTGTTTGACATTTGAACAGTCTCATATAACCTGGGCTAGTCTCGAACTTGCTATACAACTGAGGCTGGCTTTGAACCACTGACCCTCCAGCCTCCATCTGTGAGATGCTAGGATAATAACAGATGTGACATCCTGATATCTTCTGGGATCTGAGTCTCGTGGTAGTAACATTGTTTGCTAGTTTGAGAAACTGCTAGTTTGTTTTTGCAAAACTGGGTGTCTCATTTTGCAGCCCAAGCAGCAATGTATGACAACTCCAGTTCTCTGAAACTTGCTAACATTTGTTATTGCCTAGAGAGAGGAGGTATAGGGGAGAGTGTATTCCGCCCCGGCGAAGTGGCATCTCGGTTTGGTTTTGATTTGCATCTCACTACTGACTAGACATGGTGAACAGCTTTTTCATGTGCTCACTAGCTATCTGTACATCTCCTGTGGAGAAATGTCTACTCAAATTCTTTGCCCTTTTGAAATTTAGGTCGTATTTTCTTTTTATTGTAATGTATTTTAAGGGTTTTGTATTCTGGGTACCAACCCTTTACATAAATATGAGTTGCAAATTATCTCTCTCACCCTGAGTCATCGCTCACTCTCTGGGTGGTGGAATTCACAGCACAAATGTCTCTAATTTGCTGCAGTCTGTTGCTCCATGTTTTCGATGTGGTCTTTGAGAAGGTTTTGCCTAACCCAAGAGAGCAAAGATTAATCCCATCTTTTCTTCTAGGAGTCTCCTAACATTAAGCTCTTGCCTTACAGTTTGTGATCCATTTTGAATTGATTTTGGATATTGGGGATTAAGTGTCATTGTGGTGCAGGTGAGGACCCAGTCACCCCAGTATTAGGTGCTTTTGAAAGTCCATTACTTACCTCACCAACTGCTTCCGCCCTTGTAGAAAATCAGTTGAGTATGAATATGGGTTTGTTTCTAGACTTCAAATTCTATCCTTCTCATCTTTGTCTATTCTTGTGTAACTACTGTCAACAATTGCCTGAAGGGATAAGGATGCGGCTCAGTCAGTACAGTGCTTGCCTACTGTGCACTAATCTAACCTATTATAGACACTCTTGGTAGGAAAAGGGTTTGGTCTTTTGGTTGGTTGGTTGGTTTGTCTGTCTGATACATATGGAGACTGACAGACTAAGAAGTGCCCCTGCTCTCTGTGGACCCTTAAGTTTCTACCTTCTAGAGGAAAGGTGCTCGGACCCCAGTGTTCCCAGGTTACAGTAGAATGTGCTCAGAGTTCATGATCAACCACCGTGCTGAGGACTGCCTGCTGGAAACCTTCTGGGCTTTCCCTTCTCTTGGGCTTTGTCTGGGCTTTGTCTCTCTCTGTCTCTCTCTCTCTCTGTCTCTCTCTCTCTCTCTGTCTCTCTCTCTCTCTCTGAAATACTCTTCCCACAGGAATCAAGTAGCTAAAACTCAGGTTTGCTTTAAGGGGAGGTGCATACCACCCTCAGGCCCTCTGACACACTGCTTCCCTTTCCCTAACTTGCTCTTCCTCCCTCCCCTCCTCCCTCTCTTCGTCCCTCCTCCTTCCCTTCCTCATTCATGGAGATGTCTATCTGACATTTGACCTCTCAGAGTCTCACCTTTCATGGCCTCTAGTAATGGAACACTTGGAACTTCACGGGCATCTTCTTGACTTTGTCCTGATAGTCTCTGCATAGCTCTGAAGTTCCGATGTAATCTCCTAGCTCCCACTCTGAGCACTGCCCCAGCCCCTGGTTACCCTTCTCCAGAACCCCCGGTCCATCAGTTCCTGACTGTGTCAAGGATGTCTGTCCAGGGTTGGAGAGATGGCTGGAATGCATGCTGTTCTTCCACAAGAGTTGGGAGTTCCGTTGTAAGTCCTTACTCTGAGTGACTCAGAACCTCCTGTAACTCCAGTTCCAGGGGATCCAGTGCCCTCACACATATGACATGCACACATAAACTCACCCTACACACATACATCAATATCAAATGAAATAATACATTAAGGACCCTCTGGAGAGATGGCTTACAAGTTAAGGGTGTGTACTACTTTTACAGAGGACTTTGAGTTAGGTTCCTAGAACTCACTTAGAGAGGACTACACAGACTATAGCTGACCCCTCTAGCATTCTAGGGCACAGACACTCATGTGTGTGCGCGCGTGCACCAACACACACACACACACACACACACACACACACAAAATAAATAAATGCACAAACTCTTAAATCATTCTTATAGAACAAAAATTTAAAAAGACTGTCTTCCACAGACCAGACCTTGTCCCTTTTTCAAGTGCTTCTTCCCTTGGCTCACTGGGAAAATTCATCGCTGGGTTTTTCATGTTCCATAAAGCCTACTCTCAAGTCCTTTGTGGATTTTTCTTCCTGTCTGCCTCTAATGTTAGAGTGCAGTCTGCCCTGTCCCCACCCCATCACCCCAGGTTCCCTCTTCTTGTTGTACACCCTCTCAACCCAGTTCTGTAGTCTTTTTTTTTTTTAAGATTTGTTTTTTAAATGTGCTTGTATATGTGTCTATGTAAGTGTATGGCATCCTTGTAAAGGGTCCCAAAGAGGCCAGAAAAGATGTTGGATTGCCCCGGAGCTAGAATAACAGGTAGTTGTGGGCCACCCAGAATGAGTGCCAGGATTCAAATTCAAGTCACAATAGCAGTGAGAGCTCTTACCTGCTGAGCCAACTCTCCAGCCTTGTAAGTTCCCATGTCTTTAATAGTTCCAATACTATTCAAATGCATAAGTGAACCACCCCTGAAGTCCTAAAAGAGCCGGGGGGTGGGGAGTGGGGGGGGGGCGGACAAGGCAGTTGAAGTATGAGCCAAGGAGAACAGGCTGTTCCTTTTCACTTTGATACACTGACAAATTGAAACTTAAATAATCCTACCTGAGTGAAAAGACCGCACGCAGTAGGTTGGGATTCTTCCTTATGTGATGTCAAGCTTAATCCTACCTGAGAGAGATTGGCAGTGTGAGACTACAGGACAGAGTGGCTCAGTACTAGTGTGAGGGTTTGGAAAAGTAATTGGAGCTGAATCCCAAGTCCCTGTGGCACAATCGGCTGGAGAGTGGTGGTGGTACTGGTGGGGAGGTCAGAGACACAGGAAGATCTGCGTGTGGCTAAGAAGCTGAGGTGTGTGATGGTGTCCTGCTGAGGCCAGGCTAGCTTCTCTGAGGAGTGAGGGAGTTGGGGAGAAACCCCTGAGGCTCAAAGTGCATGAGGATGTAGCTAAGGCAACTGGAAATACAAGGTGTCCTGAAAACCGCAATAGGATTGTTGAGGGCATTTACAGTGGGTGCTTGTGAATGTGCAGTGGGGAGGGCAGCATCAATGAGTCATTTCCTGGTTCAAACCCAGGCTCTGCCAGTAGTGATTGTCTAACCTCAGGCAAGGTTGTTAAACTTCAAACTTCAGAGTTTACTTAACAAATATTTATGTGCCAAGTATGTGCCAGGGGCTGGAGACAGGGCCTAAACAAGAGAAAGCTTCATGGCTGCACCTTTCTCTTACGTTCTTATGAGTTTTATAAGAGATTCTAATATCTTGAATTTTTAAATGTTCACTTAGGAAAGTACATTTTCAATCTCTGAAACTGAGATTAGTCAGTGGTATGCTAATTGACTGCCAGGATGATTTTGGGTTTTGGTGTCTCAAAGAGTGATGGCGTACGCTAGGCAGTGGATTTAGTGAATTGTGCTGGAGATATAAAAGCTTGCTGAAGGACTTTACACTGCAAATTTACAGTAGCCAAGAATCAGCTCTGCTATTTCTGGAGAAAAGAATGGAGCTGTGGTGCAGACATCCAGTGGAATGCAGGAGAACTAAAACTAAATTCTATACCCTGCTGTGATAACCACAACATGCTGCTAAGTGAGAAAGGGTGGAGGGAAAGTGTCAGTAGGACACTCCTGTTTATATGCAAGATGGGTGTGTGCATATTTATATATACATGTAAGTCTTTGCTTATGTATTCAAAACTAAAATGAGAGACAAAATGTTTTAATTGTCTTAAAAAGATTGTAAGCAATCTATAGAAAGGGAAGGAATAAAAGTAGAAGGATAGAGAATAAAAAGTAGACTTTTCAGAATATACATTGTTTTAGTGGATTTTATTTCAAATCTTGCCAAACTAAAATGGAAAAAAGTAAATCTAAAATTTTTTAAAACTATAGGGGATGACCTATTTCATATATGTCTATTAATATATGACTCAAACATACACAGGGAGTTTATATTGCCTCGTAAAATGCACTAATTTGACTCTATATGCTCACTAGAATATAGCTGGAATTAGGAGCATACCAACAGATGCATTTAAACTGCTTTTGATACCATAAGTATCCATAATTCTGCATTGCATAGGTATGCATAATTTGACACTGTTATTCTAGTTTTTCTACATAAGGAAAATAAGTATATTGATAGTCTCAGAAACCAGAACTATCAGTGTAACAGAAATGATATTAAAAAAATCAAAGTTAAATGAAAACCTTGCATTTCTATATTTGAATTGAATGAACTCAGGAGTTTTGAGACAGGGAAGACATGCAGGGGAGGGGGGAGATTTTAGGTCTTTCCCTTAAAAAGGATTAGAATTACTAACAAAATTAATAGCAATTAACATCTCCCATGGCTAGGTTGTGATGTATAAATCCTGTCTTCAGGTAAAGGAAGCCAGGAACCTAAACTCCAGACAGAAAAATCAGTAAGCTGCGTCTGAGAGCTGACTCAGCAGACGAAAGTGCTTGGCTTGCCACGCAAACCTCACAACCTGAGTTTGATCCTGGAAATTCTCATTAAAAAAAAAAAAGCCACAACTGTAATTCTAGTATTCCTAGGGTGATATGGGAGGCAGAGGTAGGAATGTAGCTTGCAGATCCACTTAGTCTATGCATATGTGTACATGTGTGAGTACATGTGCATGTGCGTGTGTGTGTGTGTTTAGTGTGAAACAAGGAAACTATCAAAGACTTTTGAGACTGTCTTGAAGAGACCCTGAAAGCTTTGGGGATAACTGACATTTCAGAATAGTATAAACTGAAATGTAGAAATATGTTTTAAAAATTCTTGAATTCATGACCTTGAAGAAAATAAAAGCCCTCAGGCTACCTTCGGGGACTCTGGGACCCAGCAACTCAGACCTATGGTTATACAAGCACATTCTTCAGTCTACCTCTTGCCATGAGCAGCTGTCTGTGCAGTGTTGGGGAATATTTGAGTAAATGAGTGAATGCTAGCCCCACCCTCCACCATGTGCTAGAAAACAACCAGAATGCTCCAGTTGGACAAGTAAAGTTGGATGGAAAAAGTTGTTTCCAAATAAAAGAATACCTGGGTGCTGGAGATGTGGCTTGCTGGTAGACGGCTTGCCTGGCACGTGTAGGCCATAGAACAATCCCCAGCGCTTCACGGAGAATACGAGTTGGTTCTCTCTATCCACTGCTGAGAAATGTAGAGCCATCATAGAGATCTAAGATCCACCCTTTTAACTGTTAAATAGCTCTTTAAACTTTTAAAGGCTTTAGTGCCCCAGCCACATTCTTAATTTTGAAAGGAAAAATCCAACGCAGGGCTTTTATGTCTGACAAATCAATGCACTTTAACAGGAGCAGGGTTCCCAGTGTGGCAATGGCCATGGTGGTCATGGTGGCCATGGTGGCCATGGTGGCTATGGTGGCCATGGAGTCTTCAGGCTTCAATGGCCTTGCTGCGTAAAATCCAGTGAATCCTGTATGTGGCCTCCCATTTGATAAAGTGTACTTTGTAGTTCATTGCCAGTCTATTTCTCCTAATCCTCAAATGACATCTTTGCAAAATTTATGATGTTACTGGCTGTGGAGCTATAAAATAGACGCACACTTAGTCATTTCCTGATCTGTCATCTCAGAAATTTCATTGTCAAGGTTCATACTTTTGTGAATAGACCTACCTATAACCTGGAGGATGTTGGGGGATTAACTCCTCAGATATGTGGGAGTAAAGTCGAGATAGTAAAGAAAAAGTGTGACCAGAAAGACCACCTAGATTCATATGAAGGCAACCCATGTTATTATATATGAGTTTCAGTCATGCTACTGTAAGTATTAAATTCATCTACGTAAGAGTTTTTATCAAACTGGGCATAGTGTTGCACACTTTTAATCCCAGCACTCAAGAGTCAGAGCTTGGCAGGGCTCTCACTTCAAGACCAGCCTGGCTTATATAGTAAGTTCCAGGACAGCCAGTTACATTGAAGGATACTTTCTCAAAAACAACAAAAAAGAGCTTTTGCCTGTCATCATGTTGTGCTCTGTGGTTCTCCTAAGGACAAGCATAGACTGAGCTTAGTCCTGATTTCTGTGTGTCTCCTGACTCTGTGCACTCCTCCAGGCTCTGACTTGCACTGCTTGAACTCAATCCATCTTGTCTAGACTGGCTTCTTACCCTGTTCCCTACCTCAGACTTTCTTCTCAGCAATTTCTCACGTTCCAACTGCCCCCCCCCCATACTCTGTTCTCCATTGACATGAGTGGGAAATATGTTTTTACTGTTACATGTCACTGGCATTTCCAGTTACTTGTTAGTGAAACATAACTTGAACTAAGCAGACCAAAACCCACTTCTGTTAGTTCCTGCATGTGCCATAGCAGCACTTTGGGCTTTCTCTCCTTCCTCCTCCTGATCCTCCTCCTCTTCTTCCTCCTCTCCCTCCTCTTCCTTCTCCTCTCTCTCCCCTTCCCCCTCCTCCTCTTCCTCCTCCTCTTTGCTTTCCTATTTTAATTGTTTACATTTACATCCATTCAGTCTTTAGATGGCATTTTCTCTGGATAGCATTCCATGATCTCCCATGTCCATTGTATGTACCATCCTGCATATTCCATGACATCCTGTACTTCCCACAGCACCTGCTTTGTTGGGTTCTGACTGTATCTCCTCTCGTCTGCTCACAGGGTGATGAGGGCAGAAATGATCATGACTTGCTTTTTCATCCATATATCCCCTGGTCTGATTCATGGCAGACTTCATGGATCTACTGAATGAGTAAAGAATTCAACTTATAGCATGTGAAAGCTAAATGTCAGAAAAAGGTCTTAAAGACTATAAGCAGTAGAGGCCACCACGTCCTCGAAATGATGACACAAATGGGGGGAGGACTTAAGACAAATGCAGTGCTGTCAATCACACTTTCCTGTCTGCCTTGTTGTACATGTATTCAGGCTTTCCAAGCTTGTAGAGTAAAAGTAAGGAGTAGCTATAAATTAATAGGTATGAGGCTAAAGGTCCCTGACATGAAAGAATGCTCAGCATTGTTATTTCTGTACATGTCTCAACAGAACACGAGAGCAACACGCAGGTCAGCCCAGATGATTGCAACATTGCCCGGTCTAATATTGAGCTTAAGGCAAACTCTCAGGATGGATTCAGAGGATGCATGCATTCCACAACTCTTGTCTAATTGAGTCATTCTTGAGTATTTTCCTGTCCCTCCTTGACATAAAGCAGAATGCATAATAAGACAGCATTAGTAATGCTGTCTGTGATTTCCATGTGGTCTATTACAAGCAATGTTTCCCACAACCTGGCGACTGAAAGACCACCAGAAATCCATTTCCGTAAAGAACCTTTTGTGGAGAAAACAAAAATAGAAGCTTAGATGGATCAGACTGTTCTCTGGTGAGATATCTGAACATCCCAAACGGGAGCTTCCTATTCAAGGGAAAGCCTAAGACTGGAATGGTCCTGAGGTTTGGCTTATTATCCTATAAGGCGGATTTTTATCTTAAATGTTAAGCTGGCTTTACCCAAGACCCACATAGAAGTGAGTTGCAGCTCACCAGGTAGTGATGAGTAAGTCACCCCACCCTTGCTTCCATGATAACACTAAGAAATATGAGCACTTCAGGGCACAGGTTCAAAGCATCTCTGGGAAAACCAAAGGAAGTTGGGCAGGGCTGGGGAACACGTAGGCATGAATGTTTCTAGGGTTGGGTTTTAATGTTTCCAAAGCTTACAAAAGGATTGAGAAATGCTGGGAACACTGAAAATGGTGGCTAGAACCGTGTGCCTTGGTTGACATTAAAGAGACCTGCAGGTGGTTGCCTTAGTTTGATCTTCTGTTGCAGTGATGAAATGATGACCAAACCATCTTGGGAGGAAAGGGTTTGTTTGACTTACACTTCTGGGTCTAGTCCATCACTGAAGGAAGTCATCACTGAGGGAAGAAATCAAGCAGAAACGGGAGAGGGGTAGGGGAGGAGGGGGAAGGGACTTAGAAAGAATCATGGAGGAATGTTGCTTACTGGCTTGCTTCCAGGCTAAAATTATTTCATTCACTTTCTTGTGCCACCCACAGTGGGCTGGGCCATCTCACATCAATCATTACTCAAGTTGATTCCCTGACCGGCAGCCTACAAGCCAGTCTGATGTAGGCCATTCCTCAATAGAGGTTCCTCATCCCTAGTAACTCTAGTTCATGATGAGGTAACAAAGCAACCAGCACAGCATTGTAGTCTAATGAATGTAGGACACAGGCCTTGGATTGTGTGACCATGGAAAGTTGTGTACATACTAGAACCCGTTTCTTCATTAGTACGTTGGGGATAAAATTTCTACTATATAGTATTATACTGAACATTAAACATGACAATGTACGTTAAATTTCTTGATGATGCCTAGGTAGAGAGAGTTCTTCAGTGAAGACATGGACAGCCCTGGAAAATGAGCTTCTGTTTTAAAGTCAGTTGAACATGCAGCAGAGTGATATAAAATTATTTCTCCTGCTTGGGTATGGAGCGTGGCAGGAGCGGGATTTGAATGCACTCTTGCGTATGCATTCAAATCTAAAATCCTAAAATATACATACATGAACGTTTAAGTTGCTTTTCTAATACTGGTCTTCAAGTTTATAAAAGTAAAGGGCTAGAACAGACCTACCATCTTCATGGAAAGCGGCTGGTCTATTTTTAACCATTGATGGACTTGAGGCAAACTGATGAACAGATCTGAAGATCAGTATTCAAAAAGATGGAAGAGGTTTGCCCTATTAAATTCCTCCTCCTCTTCTTCCTCCTCCACATCTTGGCTTCAAATTCTTGACCCCTGCCCTGCGCTTTACCCTCCCGAGTGCTGGGATCATGGCGGTGTGCTGTCAGACCTAGCTGTCATTTTTCAACATTCACCATTCTGTAGAAATACTGTGTTTCCAAACACCATCATCACATCGAGGCATTGAAAAAGGACAAACTGATTCTAAGCTGTACTGAAGATTAATTAAAGATAATTAAGAAACTCCTAGAGAAAGTCAAAGTGGGGGAACATGTTCTTCCAGCTAGCAAAACCTGTGATAATGCTATAGTAATAAGACAGGGTGGTAATGGCATTGGGAGAGATGACATAGGGGAGAATAATGGGCCCTGGAACATTCTAGGGCATTTTGAAACATTGATGCATCCCAGATGTAGCATTGACAGTCATTTGAGAAAAGGTCCTACTTAATAACTACTATTCAGTCAACTACCCTCTTGCAACTGAAGTCCACATCCTCTCCATTCTAATCAAGAAGTGGATCCTTACTTCATAGCAAACACAAACTAACTCCAACGTGGAGCCATGATTTAACTATAAACGAGAAAACGAAAGCTTCCCAAAAATCCTAAGAAAAGACATCTTCATTTTAGGATATGCAAGGCTTTTTGGACATCAAAGTTGCTAGCTACAGAAGAAGAGACAGACAAACCTAAGTACATTAAACTTGTTAAGTTTTACTCGTCAAAAGACTCCATAAAGGAAGCAGGAAGAGAACCCAGAGTGGAGAAACAGGCCTGGCATCCCAGTGTTTAGAGTTTCAATCCAGCCTGGGCTGGGGAGGGAGAGCCTGCCTTAGACTACAACTGGCAAATTTTAAATAGAGACTGAATCACAGCCATAGTATTGCTTCGGTGTTAAATTACCTAAATTTGAGCATTGCTCTGTGGATACGTGAAAGGACAGCCTTGCCTTTGGATGCTATAATGTATCCTCACACTGTTCAACAACACAAATCCTGCTCCAAGCACGTGAACTGTGCCCATGTGAAGAGCAGGGATGCTTCATTCGTCAAAACTTCTCAGAGTCTGATTCTTTTCAAAGTCAACTTTAAAACCGAAAGCATAGGGAGGGGCTGGAGAAGATGTTTCAGTGATTAAGAACACTGGCTGCTCTCCCAGGCCCACATTCCATTCCCAGCACCCACATGGTAGCTCACAACCTTCTGTAACTCCAGTTGTAGGGGTTCTAACATCCTCTTCTGGCCTCTGTGGGCACTGTACACATATGGTTTACAGACATACATGCAAATAAAATACCTATAAACAAAACATAAAATAAGAATTATTATTTTGATTGAAAATAATTTTTCATACCATATACTGTGATCTTGTTCTCCCCTCTCTCAGCTCCTCCCAGATCCTTCCCAACTCCCCACCCACCAACTATATCCCATTCTTTCTCTCTTTCTTTTTGGAAACAAATAGGCAAACAAACCAGAATTTTTAAAAAAGAGAGAAAAAAGGGAACACAGACACACAAAACCCAAAACCTATAATAACACAAAACTAGAAACTGTAATATATAAGCAAAAGACTAGTTAGACATAAAATGCAGAAACAAAGTAATATGAGACAAAACGTCTACAAAAATACCATTGATCTGGTCATCCACTGCTGGGCATGGGACATACTGTTAAGGGTGGCTGGCTTGTACACCCTGTGAGACTCCAATGGAGAAAGTTATTTTTTTCTTTGCAAGCAGGTATCAGTTGGAGACAGCTTCTTAGGGATAGGAGCTCATGTCTTCTTGCTTCTCTGTTCTAGGACTCCATCTGTCTTGAACCTATTCAGGCCCTGAGCATCCTATTTCTAGGAGTTCATATATATGTGTCAGTGCTGTTGTGTCTGGAAGACAGTTTTCCTAGGGTCATCTCTGGTTCTTACAATCTTTCTGTCTCTTCTCCCTGGCTCTCTGAGCCCTGAGAAGAGGGGTTTGATGGAGATTGAGTCTCTGTCTCTGTCGCTCTCTCTGAAGAAAACTTTCTCTGATGATGGCAGAATGAGGCACTGATCTATGTGGAATGCACAACATAGCAGAAACAAGAGATGCTACCTCACCAAGGCAGAGAGAACTGGCTTCCCAACGTTGTGCTCTGACCTTCATCTGCAAGTAACAAAGACAATTTTAAAAAATTTTAGAGAAAAATTCAAAGCTGAACACCTCTAAATCCTCTGACTTTACAGTGCGCCTCCAAGGGACAAAGGGGACTCTCTATTAGACGTAACGACAGTGATCTGGGGGCCTTGCTTACAGTTACCAGGGGTGCAACCTGGCTTTGTAGGGGCAGGAGTTTATATGATTGGAGGAGACTTAAGGAAAAAGATACAATCTGGCCATGTGGCACATGCCAGTTAACTCCAGCACTTGGAAGGTGGAGGCAGGAAGATCAGGAGTTCAGGGCCATGCTCTGGTACATAATGAGTCTAATGCCAGACATGAGACCCTTTCTTAGAAGACCAAAATAAGAAAAAAATAATAAAGTTATGAATACACATTAAGTTCAAAAGTGAGTATTTATTTATATTGGGAATAGGCAAATTACATGTCAGCAAACTCAGGTAAGAGTTAGTGCAAGTTTATAACCCTCAAACTCAGAAAAATGCACACATTTACTGTATGTCCTATAGACAAAGGATGTAACGTGCTCCCATATTCACATGTGGTATGAAACTAAATACAGTCTTAACAGGAACAATATCCCATTTATCTGATCAGTAAAGTTAATTTCTATAGTACATTTCAGTGAATCATAGAAAAAAAAAAGTTAAAAGAGGAAATACTGGGGCTGGAAAGGTGGCTCAGCGGTTAGCACTGACTGCTCTTCCAGAGGTCCTGAGTCCAAATCCCAGCCACCACATGGTAGTTCACAACCATCTGTAATGAGATCTGACGCCCTCTTCTGGTGTGTCTGAAGACAGTTACAGTGTACTCATATAAATAAAATAAATCTTTTTTTTTTAAAAGCAAATCCTGGAAGACTACACATACATAAATATATATGGTATGTATTATTTTTATAACGCCCAAAAGGTAAACAAAACATTGTCAGCCAAATGTATCTACCAAAAATGGCAAGCTGAACACACACCCACACACCATAACGAAGCAAGTAGAATCCGATAGATACAGAAATGCTTTAGCGTTTATTAATTTACTATGCCAACATAAAGTCAGAGTTTTGTTTTATTAGTATTTTCACACTTAACGTAGCTGGTAAATTTAATTTTGTATGCATCAAATATTGGGTCGAAATGTATCTTTTAAAAAAAACCACCCAAAACCTCACCTCTATTTCCCTGCTTCTCCTGTCCTACTTCCTCCCCACCCCAACAGAAGTGCAAGTCCTGGGCCCTGTCAGGCTGTTCCAGAAGTTGGCAACGTGAAGGCCACCCGTTGGAACCAGGGAGACTGAAGGTTGGTTTTAGTTTTGGTTTACACAGCGCGGGGCGGAGTGCTGCAGCTATGAATATTTGGCATATTAACTACGCCATATCAAGTTGCTCGGATTCTCGAGTTATTCTCAGTAGCTGACAGGAGGAGGTTTTCTGGCCCACTCAAACTTCCCACTTTCTAAGCGTGGCGGCCCCCGCCCTTCCTGGCAATCCTTTCTCACCAGCCTACTCCATGCTAGAGCCTTCCAAAAGGATTCCCACATCTGCCCGCTACCCTGTGCACCGCCCTCTGCAGCGCGTCACCGCGAGGGCGTGGCCAGATGAAGCTCCGCCTCCCGCCGCGCGCAGGCGCGGGGCCCTCAAACCCTGGCTGGGATTGCGGAGCTTCCCGGCTACTCGGCCGGAAGCTCGGCCCTGTGCCTGGACCGGAGCGGCCCGAGTGGGAACGGACGCGGCCCGGTCCGCGCGGGTGAGCGTGCGCCGCCCTGGCAGCTCGGGCCTCGGGCCTCCGGCTCCCGCTCCTGTGCTCCGGCGTAACCTGCGCGCTGGACGGCGGCTGCGGACTAGGTCACGCCGCTCGCCGGGGTCCTCGTGACGTGCGCGCGCCTGGAGCGCGGGCCCGCGGGCGGGGGGGGGGGGCGGGAATGCGCGGGATGCGGGCGTTGCCTGGAGCCGGAGGAGGGGGTTGTCGGCTCTGCCGCCCCGAGCGCCCCACCCTTTCCCGCTCCTCTGAAGCTCCAGGCGGTTTGGGTGCCATGTTTCTTGTTTTTTTGTTTTTTTTTAATAGAAAATGGGAGCCAGCGATTTCTTAAGTTTTGTTCTGTTTTGTTTTTGAGAAAATTAAGTATATTTCATAGTCCCAAAATGTTAAAACATTCTTTCCCCAATCACTAATGTTCTCCAGAGCAAGAATACTTGGTTTCTAACACTTAGGAATTGTTATTTGAATAAATAAACTTAATTCTTCCTAGGTGGCTGGAGTTTTCATCTGCTTCTGTGTGTGTGTATATCAGCGTTTTTCTTTGGAATGTGGAACTCAGGCCCTCATGTGCTAACAAAGCACTCTACCACTGAAGTACATTCCCAATCATACACATATGCTGATATACATGTATTGATTATGCTACCTGATATATGTATCATGTAAAAACTATATATATATATATATATATATATATATATATATATATGAACTTAGGGTTGCAGTGACCTACTTTCCCAGATTGTGAAGATTAGCAAAAACAGTGACGGAGAATGAGCACTCTTATGTATATAAATATAATTGCATTTTCCCCTGTTTGAGCTGTTGTTTTGATTTTTTTAAGATTCTTAATTGTGAAGTATCTTCTTGTGTGAAAATGCAATGGAAGGATATGCTGTAGAATTTCTATAATACCTGCTCCATAACAGTACAAGTGATGGGTCAACAGAAATAGGTGGCGTGCACAGCAAGGTTGTGGGGAACCGTGGGCAATGTTTCATAGGGCAGTGTCTGAGGAAAAAGACTGTATCCCTTCCCCCAGAGAAAATTGATAAGTGGAAGAAATTGGCTTAAGTAGGGACATGAAGGCTTCATTATTGCCCTGAGTAAAATTCTCTAACACAACATCGTATGGGCTAACATGGGAGCTTAATTGAGGGTAAAATATATCTCATGGTGCAATTTCCTCAACAGAATGTTGAAGAATGTTTGTTCCAAGATCTTTGAAAATTAAGAGGAGTTCTAATGATGACCTCAAAAGTGGTGAAGCTAAAAAAAGCAAGCCAGAAGCAGGAGGCCTTCAGCTGGAGGGAGACAGAGATACATCAGTCACGGAGGAAGCTGTCACAGGAGACAAGCCGGGCTGTGCATCAATCACCAATAGTCCTTCTTGCCAGTTGGTTGAGGTTTCTTCCACAGGACCTGATGAGGGTGTAAAAGACAGCCACCCATCTGAAGAGCCTGTAAAGTCGTTTTCCAAAACCCAGCGGTGGCCAGAGCCTGGGGAGCCTGTCTGTGTCGTCTGCGGTCGTTATGGAGAGTATATCTGTGACAAGACGGACGAAGACGTGTGTAGCTTGGAGTGCAAAGCAAAGCATCTGCTACAAGTTAAGGAAGGGGAAGGATCGTTAAGACCCAGCAGCCCACAGAGAGCGGCTGCCGAGCCAGAGTCCCCACTGGATGCCTTTTATGTCTACAAAGAGCACCCCTTTATTGTGACCCTCAAGGAGGACCAGATTGAAACCCTTAAACAGCAGCTAGGAATCTCAGTTCAAGGACAAGACGTTGCCAGGCCCATTATCGACTTCGAGCACTGTGGCTTCCCCGAGACCTTAAATCAGAACTTGAAGAAATCAGGCTACGAAGTGCCAACCCCCATCCAGATGCAGATGATTCCCGTGGGGCTCCTGGGAAGGGACATTCTGGCCAGCGCTGACACTGGCTCAGGGAAAACAGCTGCTTTTCTCCTGCCTGTTATTATCCGAGCTTTCTCTGAGGTAATTTACCGATCTGACATGTCTTCCTCTCAGAAACAGACGTGGGATTTACCGAGTTTCATTGTGTGTAACTGATAAACTTGCACGCTGCTGCTTAGCATTTGCGAATTAAGTCACCAAGGTGCCTGTGGCTTTGCTTTGTGTTGTGTGTGAAAACATCATTTCAAAGAATATTCCTTTTATTGCTGAACCAAAGATCTCTCTTCCTGGCAGGTCTAAAAATTAATTTCCTTACAAGACATTTTATTTTTAGCAGCTTTTCTATAAAAGAACAAAGTTTTGATCTGCAGGCAAAACCCTGCTTACCAGATGGATGAGCCGTAGCTTATGTCAGCTAAGCCTCTGGGGGTTTGGAGGAACTGGCATTGCATATTAAAGTTATAATGCAGTTGTAGCATGTCACGGTATATTCTTTTTTTAAAGTATTGATTGAGTTATTTAGTTATATGAGTTGAATGCTCTATTTGCATGTATGCCTGCATGACAGAAGAGGGCATCACATCCTGTTATAGATGATTGTGAGCCACCTGTGTGGTTGCTACGCTTGATCTCAGGACCTTTGAAAGAGCAGCCAGTGCTCTTAACTGCTGAGCCATCTCTCCAGCCCCTAAAGTATATTCTTATTTTTTAATTTTTATACACACATACACACACACACACACATATATATATTATTTTATTTTTGGTTTTTCGAGACAGGATTTCTCTGTGTAGCCCTGGCTGTCCTGGAACTCACTCTGTAGACCAGGCTGGCCTTGAACTCAGAAATCCACCTGCCTCTGCCTCCCAAGTGCTGGGATTAAAGGCATATGCCACCACTGCCCGGCAGTATATTCTTAAGTGTAACCCGCAGTTCATCTTTAAATAGTATTGCTGGGCCTGATGGTTGTAGGGTTGTAGGCGGCCTAGGCTATACATAGTAAGACCCCCGTCTTAAGCAAAACAAAATGAGAAATAGTGAATAAAGCATTTTCACACACAATTTCACAAATACTGAATGTTTATTTTCCTCGTACATGCCAAGTGTCATCATATGAAATGGTTTGGAACCAGAAGGATTTCAGATTTGGGAGTTTTTCTAATTATAGAACATTTGCATAGACTTCACTGGCTGAGCGTCCCTGGTTCAGAAATTCAAAATACAAAGTGTTCCAGAATCTGAATCTCCAGAAACAAAATTATAATTTCATTTACGTGTACGGGTTTTCCTGACTATATGTCAGCGTGCCCCATATGTGCCTGTGTCCTTGGAGGCCAGAACAGGATCCTGGATCTCTTGTAACTGGAGCTGTAGGAGGTGGTGAGCTGTCATGTGGGTGCTGGGAATGAAACCTGGGTCCTCTGCAAGAGAAGCCAGTGCTCTTCCCTACAGCCCCCAAGATCTGAAACTTTTGTACGCTGCATTGGTGCTCAAAAGTCTTGGTATTTAAAGGGCATTCTGGTTTCAGACTTCTGGATTGAGGATATCCTACCTGTCCTGGTGAGCCTGTGGGCTCTGCGTGTGGCAAGCAGAGTGAGGAGTGTAGGGAGAGAGGAAGGAAAGAAGGAACAGTAGAGGAAACGGTGAGGGGAACGTACTCCTAAGGCACAGCTCAAACACAAGATGGTTAAACAGAGCTAAGGGAGAAAGTAGGATGTGGACGCCTCTCACGTATCCACACATGAACGTCAGTCCTTTGGCCAAAGAAAGATATAAATATGTGAGAGCAGAGAGGGAAGAATTGAGGTACCAAAGTGCCAGGCTTTGGTGGGTCTTCACGGTGACCAGGAGATTCCGCCGTGCAAGAAGATGACTAGAGATGTGAGCACACCCTTCTTGCCTTGTGTGCTGTGTACGCCCTCCTCACTCTCGGTCTTTAGCTGTACATCTAAGTTGTGTAAGAAATGGGTCATGTTCTGATCATTTTTGGAGGAAAAATCTGCATGGCGTGAGCGAGCAAAAGGCTCCTCACTGGGGCTGATGGTGTCGCGGTGAAGGGCACAGTTTGTTTCGGCAGAAGTTAATTGCCGGGGTTTCTAAGTTACTTTTCCCCTCTTCTCAGGATAAAACTCCATCCGCACTCATTCTCACACCGACAAGAGAACTGGCCATTCAGATAGAGAGGCAGGCCAAGGAACTGATGAGTGGTCTGCCTCGCATGAAGACAGTGCTTCTCGTGGGGGGCTTGCCTCTGCCCCCACAGCTCTATCGCTTACGGCAGCATGTCAAGGTAAGCACCTGCTTGGGAGAAGGCCTAGGAAGGTTTTGTAAAGAGCAGAGGAACCACTGCATGTGTGGTGTGTGTGTGTGTGTGTGTGTGTCCATGTATGCGTGCATGTGCACACACATGTTCTTGAAGGTGTCATTTTAGTTAGCTTTTAGTTTTTTGTCTACAAAGTCTTCCCCCCCACCCCCAAAGTTAATTTTATAGCCAGGTCTAGTAATTCATGTCTGCAATCCCAGTGCTGGAGACTGAAGCAGGAGTATTGCTGAGAGTTTATTATAATTAGCCTGAGCTACAGAGTGAGTTCTAGGCCAGGATGTGCTATAGAGTGAGAGTTTGTCTCAAAAAACAAACAAGCAAACAAACAAAAAAACCCTAAAGCAAAGGGTTCATTTTATGTAGAAAAAGAATAGAATAGAATTCACTGCATACCTAAGCTCTGTTGTATACTAAGCTCTGTTGTATACTAAGCTCTGTTGAGCATTCTCCTGCACATTTCATGTAACCGTATTTGCCCTGGACGTAGGTTTCCATATCCTGTCTTCCATGGCTGAGAAGGCAGATCTCAGAAGCTGGGGTTTACATAAGTGTTCATAGCCAGTAAATAATAATTGCCCCAGCTAGAACCTTCCTTTACCCGCTCTGCTACCCTTCAAGGTACTGTCGGTACTCTGTGTTTTCTGATACATGAAAGCAGTGTGTCTAATTGTGGCCTTCTCACTTGCTAACAGTGTTGTCGACACTTTGCTTGGTGAGCCCCGGTTTTCTTAAGTTAGAATGGTGGTACATGCTTGTCACTTCAGCTTAAGAGAAGGTTGGCACAGGGGCCGACCAGGAAAAGTGGATGGTAGCCCAAGTGCTGCCATTGGTCCTGGGGTCCCCTGCTATTACCTTTTATAGTTTCTGAGATGGCAGGGAGGTTATAAAGTTCCGAGGGAGGAGCTGAGATGCCAGGGATCACTATGTGAAGAAGAGACAACAGGTACTCACCAATGGGAATGAGAACACTGCAGTATTTAAAAACCTCTGCTAATACCTATCATATTACAATACATCTTATCAGATGTGTTTGGCAGATTTAAAACATGTAAAATATGGCCAGGCATTGGTGGTGCATGCCTTTATCCCAGCACTTGGGAGGCAGAGGCAGGTAGATTTCTGAGTTCGAGGCCAGCCTGATCTACAAAGTGAGTTCCAGGACAGCCAAGGCTATACAGAGAAACCCTGTCTCAAAAACAAAACAAAACCATGTAAAATACACTTGTAAGATACTGCCTATTGATAATAAGTGGGGAATTGGATCATTGATATTCCTTGTAGACCTCCACTAATAAAACAGAAAAAAGTAACATTTTGCTAGTGAAGAATTATAAGTTCAGCAGTATATATTTATAAGGTAAACCATTAAAATGCTTTATGAACATTGAATTGGGTTAGTAGAGCTTCCTAGAGTCTCTTATAAACGTTTGACCTATTTTTACTGCAGCACACCGAAACATTATGCTTGATGCATGTAGACATGTAGGTACAGTTTTAAGCACCTTTAAATAGCTAGCCTTGGAGGTCAGTCTTCCGTGTATGTTTGCTGGCCTCCAACTTCAGGCCATCCTCCTCAGGCCTCTGAGGGCTGAGCTTGGTCCATCTAACTGGCTCCATTTTTGTTTTTGGAAAAAAATAGTTAATACATTGATGATAATCTGCAGATTTCAGCATTCAGATATTTAGATGACTGGATACAGTATTTTCATACTTTAAAAAAAAAATCTTCAACTTGAACAGAAGAAGCCAGTACAGTATAAGAAACTTTTCTCCTGGGTTTCATGGAAGTAAGTTTCTGACTTGATCTGCCATCCCTCCTGTATACTTGAGAATGTGAATCCTACAACCATGGATATTATTCTGCATATCTAGAATGCAATTCTGGATTCAGGAAGTTAACACTGACATATTAGTATAGATCAGAAATTATCATGTCATCTGCACTTTTGGGCCCACTCACATTTCAATAATTCTCCACCTCCCTGTACACACTCTGCCCCACTAGCACAAGAATCCTGTTGAAGTTCCAAGTAGTGGCAACACCTCTAATTCTAGCACTATGACTTCTGAGGTGCGAAGATTGAAAGCTAAGGCCATCCTGGCCTAGAGTATTGAAGGAAAATGAGATTTTGTAACTTGTGATTCATGTAAAAGAGTTGTCTATGAGCCCAGATGCCAGGGCAGGGCTCTTGACTGTAAAGATGAAAAAGAATGCAAGGATGCAGGCAAGGCTATCTTGTCTGAGTCGACACCATCTGGCCGGAACCTCCCCTCTGTCTACTGCCCCTTGGCGCCGGGTAAAGTCATACATCAACTGGTTGCTATGTGAACAAAGATAAGCCCCCAGCCCACAGGAACAAAGTCCTGATGCCCTTTTGCTGACATGTAATCTTACTATTAATGTTTGAATGAGCCAATCCCATACCTTTGTTGAAATTCCTCGTACTCCTATCCCTTTTTCTTCCATAAAAACCCCTAGCTTTGGAGACTCGGGGTCAACTCCCCTGCCTCCTGTGTGAGGTAGGTGTTGGCCCAGAGCTCTGCCAATAAAGCCTCGTGTGTATTGCAACAAGAAGGATTCTTGCGTGTTCATGGGTGCACCCTATCCCTGGACTAGAGTGGGGATGCCCATATCAGGGATCCTACAGTATAAGCATATTTCAAAAAGTAGGCATTGAAAAAATAAATAGGTACACCAGGATCTTTTATTGTATTTGGATGTTGTCTGTGATTGTTAGTGTAGTCAACCCGACAAGATCTTGGGTCACCTGACAGATGGGTGTTTAGGGATGCCTCCGGGGGATTATCTTGATTATATTAATTACTATGGAAGACCCATCTTAATTGCAGTTTGACCATTCCCAGGGCAGGGATCCTGGATCATATAAAATCTAAAAAGCATTAGCTTTCTGATTGTGGGTATGGTATGAGCCGCTGCTCCAAGGCCTTTGTTGCTGTTGTTGTTGCTGCTGCTGCTGCTGCTGTTAGAACACTATTCAGAGGCCTGAGGATAGGTTGGGGAAGTCTACACTGTCTGCTGTCCTCCACAGAGCAGATAAATCTTAGGTCTCCTCATCGCTAAGAGCTTGGCCCAAGTTCTCACCAGTTGAGACCCAGAACTGTCTCTTTATCCCTTAAGCTGTCTTACTGGGGTATTTATTACAGCAACGGGAAAAGAAGGTAAGGCATCACATCTCTGTCCTCTTCAGTCTGGTGGCTCTTCAGGCTTTGCATTTTCTTTTTCATAATTTTGACACTTCTAAGAATCACAGGTCTCTTCTTTTTGTTGTTGCTATGATTTTTGTTCTTTCAGACTTTTTAAAAAAGTGTTTTGCCTGCCTATACGTATATGCATGTGAGCGTGCCTGGTGCAGAGGATCTGGAGTTGTGAGCCAGCATGTGTGTGCTATAAACAGCAAGTGCTCCTAACCACTGAGCAGTCCTTTCATTCTGTTCTTTTTCTTTCTTTCTTTCTTTCTTTTTTAAGACAGGGTTTCTCTGTGTAGCCCTGGCTGTCCTGGAACTTACTCTGTAGACCAGGCTGGCCTCGAACTCGGAAATCCTCCTGCCTCTGTCTCCCGAGTGCTGGGATTACAGGTGTGCGCCACCACGCCCGGCTTCTGTTCTTTTTCTTAACTTTTGTATGTACATAGTGCGTATGTTCGATGTATGTGCACATGTGTGTGCAGGTGTGTACTCCTGTGCACTTGCAGAAGCTGGAGGAGAACACCAGGTGTCCTGCTCTGTCACACTCTGGGTTCTTCCCTTAGACAGGCTTTCTTACTGAAGCTAGAGGTCCACGCTGCTGGGATCACGGACACAGAGGCAGCCATAGCCAACTTCTGTGGGTGCTGAAGACGGGAACTCAGGTCCTCATCCGTGTACAGCCAGTGCTCTTACCTGCAGAGCCAGCTCCCACCCCAACCCCGACTCTCTCTCCCTCTTGCTCTCAGACTTATGGCAGTACTCCTGACTCAGCACTGAAGCACTGCAGTTTCCCGTGTGCTCTCCCATGTCCAGATTTCAAACCATTTTAAAGAGAAATACCACCTTGTCCTTTTCATTGCGTCCTGTTTGGTGGCTAACTTTTACTATTTCCTTCCTTGAGGTGCTGGGGTGGAGCTCCTGTCTCCCGCATCCTGTCTCCCGCATACTCCACCAGCCAGCTCTACCACTGCCTTGCTGAATGCTAACTTGTCTTTTAACTATAAAGTTTATTTTTTCCCTTTTGTGTTTAGCAAATATTTTGGGAGAAGTACTTTGAGATACACAAATGTATTGTGTTCACAGTGTGGAATCAGGTTTCCTGTTGTATTTAAGACTGTAGCCTTGTGTTGTGATTTGGTTTAACCCTGATTTGACCAGTGGAAGAACCTTGAGCTGGTTTTCTTGGCTTTAGATAAAATCTCCATTATCTCTGAGTACTTATTCTCTACTAAAGGAGGTTCCTGTTTGCCTTATATTTCCCATCAGCACTGGATTTCTGCCTTTCTCAAGAAGCCTTTAGCAGAGAGACCCACTTCAGGGACTACATGGGTGTACTTTTTGTTGTCGTTGTTTTTACTTTTTTAAAAGATTTATTTATTTTATATATATGTGAGTATACTGTCATTGTCTTCAGACACACCAGAAGAAGGCATCGGATCCTGTTACAGATGGTTGTGAGCCACCATGTGGTTGCTGGGATTTGAACTCAGGACCTCTGGAAGAGCAGTCAGTGCTCTTAACTGCTGAGCTATCTCTTCTGCCTGTGTTGTTGCTTTTGAACCACTCACCTTCCTCTCATTGATCCTCTAGACTCATCTTTATGTTCTAGGCAGACTTCTCCACTTATTGTACATCAGATGTATCACAATGACACTTACATTATCTGTTTCTTCCTGTAGACTACAGATTGAGAGCAGAAACTGTGAATGACTTAGCCATAGAGGTACTTGACATAGTATATAGATACAGTAGGTACTCAGTAAAAATAGAATAAAAGGCCAGGTATGGTGGTGCACACCTACAATCCCAACATGCAGAAGGTAGAGGCAGGAGGATGACAAGTTCAAGGCAAGCCTGGGATACATAGTAAAATCCCTGGTTAAAAGAAAAAAGGGAGCCGGGCATGGTGGCCCACACCTTTAATCCCAGCACTTGGGGGCAGAGGCAGGCGAATTTCTGAGTTCGAGGCCAGCCTGGTCTAAAAAGTGAGTTCCAGGACAGCCAGGGCTATACAGAGAAACTGTCTCAAAAAACCAAAAAAGAAAAAGAAAAAAGGGGAAAAAATGACAAAGATTGAATAAATAAATGAATATTATCTAACTTTAAATTCATCTTTACCTTTTTATTTAGGTTATCATAGCAACCCCTGGACGACTTCTGGATATAATTAAACAGAGCTCCGTATCACTCAGTGGCATAAAAATTGTCGTAGTAGACGAAGTAAGTAGTAATGTTTAAAGAACGTTAGTCAGGAGGTGGGGCGTTGGCTGTACAAGCATGACCTGAGCTCACACCAAGGCTGGGCATGGATGTGCACGTCTGAAACCGCAGTGCTAGGAGGGCAGCAAGATCCCTGCAGTGCACTGGCCAATGGGTACAGCCAGTTATACCTCCACACATGCATCCTTACACACAGCTAGCACTAGCAGCAATAACAGTGAGAGAGACACTCCTCAATGGTGGAAGGTGAGGGCCTAGCACCGAGGCTATCCTCTGACCTCCACACATGCATCCTTACACACAGCCATGCACATACATAGAAAAATCAGTGTGTAAAATGAAGTGGAAAGTGACTGAGAAAGATGGTCACTGTCAACCTCTGGCCTTCACATGCATATAGACTCACTTGTATGTGTACTTACTTGTAAGCACACATACACTACACACATTAAAACCAGTTGGATTTTATATCATTTATTTAAAAGTATATCATAACCATGTAATATTATTGTTTATTCAGAACATTTTCTCTGAATGAAAAAAAAAGATCCAGGGATTTGTGAAAATTTACCCTTCCGGGTCTTAAGCTGGCGTCTATATACACTGAAGTTAAACTAAGGCTTGATTCATTCTGTTAAACCAAAGCTATCTTTCCCTAGTGAAGAACTCCCAAATTCCCTGGGTACTGTAATCTCCAAGACAAGGTGGTGGGCCTTGGTGCATTTTGCTTGGTTTTGCCGTCCCAGGAATTGACCCTTGGACCTTCTGCATAGTAAGCAAGCAGGCAGCCACTGAGCTACCCTTCCAGTCTCAAGATGCTTTATGCTTCCTGACGTTTAAAATAGTCAATGGCAATAACTACTTATAGGAACTATATAAGTAGCTAATAGTTGATATTTGAATGGTATTTGAGAGAGAGTTCTTTTCTATATGGGCATTGGTATAGTGGTTGGGAAACTTTTGTTCTTATCGTTAATATATCAGAGAGGCATTTTATAGCTCTGAAGTATAAAATAAAGTAAGTGCATTGTTTTATTATATATGTACACACACATATACACACACATGTATATATGTGTGTGTTTATTATTTTACTTACTATGTATATGTGCCCTGGGTACAGGGATAGCATTTGCCCAGTTCTCATGCTTGTCTGCATGATGTTATGTGGTATATATAGTCCATGTAATAATGGTGATGATGATGATGATAATAATAATAATAATATAGGTCTGTGTGTGTGTGTATTTTTTTACTTACTGTGTGTATGTGCTCATGTACTTGCCATGTATGAGTGTCAAGGTTAGAGGACAACTTGTAGAAGCTGGTTCTGTCCTCTGCATGTGGGTTCCAGAGATCAAACTCAGGTTTTTAAGATTGGAAGCAAGCACCTTTACCACTGATCCATCTTGACTACCCTATGGTTTTTAATTTAATAATATTATTATTATTACTGTTGTATATGTGCATGTGTGTACATACGTGAGTATGTGCACAGGACCATGCATTCCATGACACCTGTGTGGAAGTCAGAGGACAACTTTTAGAAGCTGGTTCCTTTCTTCTGTCATGGGGTCCAGGGATTGAACTCAGGTCACCAGGCTTTTGTAGTACCTGTACCCTAATCCATCCCTGCCAGGCTTATATCTTCCTCCTCATCATCATTATCACCATCCCCATCACCACCACCACCACCACCACCACCATCATCATCACCACCGGATGGACTATACCACGTAACATCATGCAGACAAGCATGAGAACTGGGCAGATACCATGCTTGCATCCAGAGCACATTTTCCTTCATGTTCCCCACCAGCAGTGACAGCCGAGATTTGGTGGTAAAGGTGTGAGGCAGGCTCTGACCAGTGGTCACCTGGTGTGCCCTTGTCCCAGCAGACAGCAGGGGACACCTTCATGCATGTAGAGATAGATGATGGAGCCCAGACTCTCAAAGTCAGGGTTTGAACTTTTTTTTAATTCAATTTATTAATTAATTTATTATTTTTACGTATTCACTTTTCATCCCACTCACTGCCCCATTCCCGATCACCTCCTCCCACAAACCTTCTCCCATTCCACCCTTCTCCTCTGAGTGCACAGATCCCCCGGGTATCCCTCACCCTGGCACTTCAAGCCTCTGCAGGGCTAGGAGCTTCCTCTCCCACTGAGGCCAGACAAGGCAGCCCAGCTAGTAGAACGTATCCCAGTACAGGGAACAGCTTTTAGGATAGTCCCCACTCCAGTCGTTCAGGACCCACATGAAGGCAGCTGCTGCATTTGTGTGGGGAGGAGAAGGCCTAGGTCCAACCTGTGGATGTTCATTAGTTGGTGGTTCAGACTCTGAGACTCCCCAAGGGTCCAGGTTAGTTGACTCTGTCGGTCTTCTGGTGGAGTTCCTATTCCCTCCTGGGTCCACAATCCTTCCTCCTATTCTTCCAAGCTCCATCCACTATTTGGCTGTGGGCATCTACCTCTGTCTGAGTCAGCTGCTGAGAGAACTTGGGCAAGCTGTTTAATCTTACAGAGCAGGAGTGAGGATGAGCAATGTTGGACAGTGTCTGGTAGTCTAAGATGTCCAAAGGAAATGAAAAATAATGTGCCGGAATCCTTTGAAAGGTGTGCTGAGTCAGCGCCCCCTGAGGCTGTGGGTAGAGGTCAGGGTGGCCGCACTCTACCTCTTCTTCACAGCACTTTTAACTTTGGTGCGGCACGTCAGCCATCCTGGACCATTATGATGCAAAAGAAGTATCTGGTTGTGTGTGGAGTGTCTGAAGCTCCTGCCCCAGTGCCTCAGTATTAAGGGGTGTGGTTTCTTTGTAGCTCAGAGGGAAAGAGCTGGCAAACAGCCTTATCAGTTGTTTGTGCAGAAGTTAGCACAGGAATGCTGTCAATGTACCGATTAACCAACTCCAGGCATTTTAGATATAATTGCAGAAATATTTTCATTGTGATTCAAACCTACGTAATACTGAAATTTTGAGAAGAAAAGCATACACTTGAAATAAAGGCAAGGACATTATACTGTCTACCGAGACACAGAAATACTCAAATAGGGACTGGTAAGGTGGCTCAGCAGGTGAAGGTACTTCCTGCCAAGCCTCAAGCCAGATGACCTGAGTTCAGTCTCCAGAATCTACATGGTAGAAGGAGAGAACAAACTCCAACAAGCTGTTCTGTAACCTACAGACAACACACACACACATCACAAATAAATAAATAAACAACATTTTTACTAAAAAAAAAAAAAAAAGTACTTACATAAGCAGTATAGTCCAATGATTGGCAAATATTTTCTCTAAAACAGCAGTAGTGGTGAAGAGCACTGACTACTCTCCCAGGGGACCCAGGTTCAATTCCCAGCACCTACATTGCTGCTCACAACAGTCTGTAATCCCAGTTTCAAGGGATCTGATGACCTTTCTGGCTTTGGGGCCAATATGATCTTTTGAAACTAACCTGTACAACTGTAGCAGTATGAAAATCACCAGAGTGGTATGGTGGCATATACCTCTACCTATGCCTTACTGAAGTGCCAAAGGCAGGAGGATCATAAAGTCAAGACCAGTCTAGATTACACAAATAGCAACACTGGGCCTCAAGAAAACCAAGACGATAAAACAGAAACAAAAACCCAGATGTGGGGCTGAGGAGAGATCTCAGTTAGTGAAGATGTCCTAGTCAGTGGGATACCCGAGATCCTACCATACTAAGTGTGGTAGTGCACACTCAATGTCTTCCTAGAGCTGGGGAGTGGAGACAGGCAGAAGGGCCAGCCAGTCTTCCCTGCTTGGCAAGCTTTAGGCCACTGGGAGATACCACAATGAAAACCAGGGTGAATGGCACCCGAGGTGGACCTGTGGCCATCACACAGGCATACATGTCTGTACGTATACAGGTCCATCTCCAGGAACACCACACACACGCAGACACGAGTACACACGCCTAGAGAAGCAGAGGCAGAAGGACCTCAGGTTCAGGAGCAGCATGAGTTAGAAAGTTACTCTGATTCAAACCATCAAGGACTGGGGGAAGGAGATGTGAGTGACTCTATAGATGAAGAGGATCTGCTGCTCTCATAGAGGACCCAGGTTTGATTCCCAGTACCCACAAAGGAGCTCTTAGCTGTCTATGACTGAGTCTCAGGGGATCTGACACCTTCTAGTTTCTGTGTGTACCAGGCACAAGTTGGTACCCATTCATACATGCAGACAAGCACAGTACACATAGGCTAAAAATAAATCCTTTTTAAAAAGGATTGTGGGTATAAATGGATTGTAAAGTACTTGCCTAGCATTTGCAAGATGTTGGGTTCTATCTATTACACCATTAAAAAAGATATATTAGAAGAGGAGAACGGTGGCTGGATGTGACTGGTTTCCACACAACAGGTAAAGGTTGGAAAGTGTCTGATAGCCATAGCTTGTCAACTAGAAGGGAAAACTGCTGTAACATAAACTACTGTATTATGCATATGATATGCTAATTGTCCAGGACAGTTAAGGTCAGGTGTAGAATTAAGAGAGTGAGTGTTTTTCACGCTATTAAAAAATAGTAATGAGATTTGAACTGCTCCTTAGAAGATGAGAAAAAAATGTAAAAACCAGAGGACAGGTGAAATATTCCAGTGAGATGAACAGTCAGAAAGCCCAAGTGACTTGTCGAGGAGAAGGAAGGAGAGCCAGGAGCTGGAGGAATTCTTCCTGAGCAGCAGCAGGAAGTGGAGTTGGGTAGCCAGGGTGGGGTCAAATTATAGAGGCCCTGACGGGAGGCAGGAGCTTGTGGATCTGATGTGGGAGACAATGAGGCCTTCTAAATTACGCGTTGGGCGTAGCATGGTAAAAGTGGTGTTTTAGGGAGGCAATCTCCCTGCTAGGTACATGAGATTTAAAGAGGAAGGACCCAGAGACCAGGCATCCAGCAAACCAGCCAAGGAGTGAGGAGGTCAAGGGCAGGGTGGAGGCCCCGGGGACTGAAGGGTTAAATCTGAGAGTCCCTGTAAAGTAATCATTTATGAGGCTTCTGATGACATATGGCATATGGGGAAAGAAGGCAGCTGGAGAGGTGACTCCAGAAATTATAGCTGTGCCTTTAATTTTAGAAAGGGTAACCGAGTAAATGTGGGTCCTGGTAATATTGTCTGAGCTTGGCCTTGCTGTGAACAGCAGACAAAGGGGATGCTTTTCTCCGTGCACAAGGAGTGCACTGGAGTCTGTGATGTCTGGTCCTCCAAGAGAAGGCTGGAGGGAAGTGAGCCGAGAAGACAGAGCTGAGAGCCTGGTGTGTGAAGCTGGCCGCTGAGTCAGTCAGCAGAGTGACAGGAACTGAGAGTGAGACTGTAAGGAGGGGTGATGACTGCTGCGAGAGGAGGGCCAGGACTCATAATCCCTTGCAGTTTGAGACCTCTGCACCTGTCACCATCTGTGTCTCTTGTCAGGCCTTCCCTTTGCCCTAGAATAGTCCCACAACCCCATCCTGCTCTTTCCTCTCTGCTTCAGATGAGGGACTTTGAAACTGTCCCCATCCCTCTGGATGGGGGTACAGCCTTCCTTCTTTCTGCTCTGTTAGACAGGCTGCAGACTGTACATGCTCTCTGTACTGCGAAGCTGGCTATATCACAGTAACCAAGCACAGACCTGCCCAGCTTGGCCTAGTGATAAAAACCATGTGGGGAACAGTATGTACTGGCCTGTAACAGTAGGCTGGTGCTGGAGGGTGGGTTCAAAGCCAGTCTGAGGGCACTGGAAAGATGGCTCAGTAGTTAAGAACACTTGCTATTCTTACAGAGGTCCTGGGTTTAGTTCTCAGCACTCACCTGGTGGCTCACACCATTCTCAATTCCAGTACTAAGGGATCCAACACCCTTTTCTTACGTCCACAGATACCAGGCAAGTACATGGAGCACAGACTTGCATGCAGGCAGAATACTCATACACATAAAATAAACAAATTCAAACCAGCCTGGGCTGCCTGGGAAGCCGTATCTCCAAATAAACGGAAACAACAAACAAGTGAACAGAACCATAGAACTACTGCCCAGTGTGCCCGGCGAGTGTTATCTCGTCTGCCTTTCTCACTGGGATAGTCTGTTTCAGCAGCCCAGGGGTCTTGAAAACCTCACTCCAGGTGATTCCTAGATTTGAGAGGTTTGGGACACTGATACGCTGTTTGTTACATAATTGGGTCTTATTTAGTGCTTAGAGTTAAAGTTGTCTGTGTGTTTATAAAGGGCTTTTGGCGTGCCAGTTGTCGTTGGTGTAGTGGATAGAGTGGAAAGGGATGCTTATGAGCTCTGCCCATGGAGCTGTGGCAAGTGTACCTATCCATGCAATATGGCAAGGACAACCTGTGGGCTTCCTTAGATTGTTCACCACAGGCTGACTGGGAAGGTGATGTTTATGCTGCGATTCGGATGAAAATACTTCTGGTGGACAGATTGTAACAGAGGACACCAACCCACATTAGTGGTAAAGTCTTGGCATGAAATTTGAAGAATTAAAACCATAAGTATCCCCAACATTAATTTTTTTAATTTAAAGTAAGTTTGTTATATAGGACATCCATGGCTAGAAGGAAATAAAATTCTGAAAATCTAAAAGTGATCCATAACAGCCATGGTGGATCATGCCTGTAAACCTAGCATTTGAAAGCTAAGGCTAGAAGATCATGAATTCAAGGCCAGCCCAGCCTGCATATCAAAATCTTGTCTCCAAAATCTAAGGCCAACAGATGTAGTTCAATAGTGGGACACTAGCATGTGCAGAGGCCTGGGTTAGAGTCTCAGCATTGAAAGCAAAATTGAACCCCCAGGCCCCATACACACAACTCCCTGGGCTTCTCCACAGCAGCAGTGTAACATTTCAGGGCTTTACTCTGCAGCTCTGTACTCTGACCTTGAACTCAGTCCACCTGCCTTGGCTTCCTGAGTGCTAGGATCACAGTATAAACTGGTCTCCAGCTTAATTAATTTCCTGACTACACTGCTTACATTGTTTTGTAGTATAAATAGTATTGTGTCTCACACAATATGTATTCACTGATAAGTGGATATTAGCCCAAAACTTAGGATACCCAAGATATAAGATACAATTTGCTAAACGCATGAAACTCAAGAAGAATGAAGACCAAAGTGTGGACACTGTGCCCCTTCTTAGAATTGGGAACAAAACACCCAGGGAAGGAGTTACAGAGACAAAGTTCGGAGCTGTGATGAAAGGATGGACCATTTAGAGACTGCCGTATCCAGGGATCCATCCCATAATCAGCTTCTAAACGCTGACACCATTGCATACACTAGCAAGATTTTGCTGAAAGGACCCAAATATAGCTGTCTCTTGTGAGACGATGCCGGGGCCTAGCAAACACAGGAGTGGATGTTCACAGTCAGCTATTGGATGTATCACAGAGCTCCCAATGGAGAAGCTAGAGAAAGTACCCAAGGAGCTAAAGGGATCTGCAACCCTATTGTCGGAACAACATGATGTACTAACCAGAACCCCGGAGCTCTTGTCTCTAGCTGCATATGTATCGAAAGATGGCCTAGTCGGCCATCACTGGAAAGAGAGGCCCATTGGACTTGCAAACTTTATATGCCCCAATATAGGGGAATGCCAGGGCCAAAAGAATGGGAATGGGTGGGTAGGGAAGTGGGGGGCGCTAGGGGGGACTTTTGGGATAGCATTGGAAATGTAATTGAGGAAAATATGTAATAAAAATATTAAAAATTTAAAAAAAATAGTATTGTGTCATACAATGTTTGATAATTTTCTCCGAGCAATCATTTATTACCCAGTAAAGAGCTTTCTGGTCATTTCTCATAACAGCACAGTACTATATGTTGCCATAATTAAAAAGTGATTTATTGGTAAATATGTGGTGTATCTATCTTCATAGCTATTAATAATAATAATCCAGATCATTAAGTTATACAGTCTATAATTTTACACATTTCCCTGCTGGTCTTTTGGCGTTGTAATGTATTTTTCTGTGATTTAATTTTTTCTGTCCTTAATCACCCAGCCTTATCCTGAGCAGTTCTGGGTTTCAGGGCTGAGTCAGCCTGACTGTCGACCGCCTTCGTTGCAGGCTGACACCATGTTGAAGATGGGCTTTCAGCAGCAAGTGCTTGACGTTTTGGAACACACTCCTGGTGACTGTCAGACCATCTTGGTTTCTGCCACCATTCCAGATAGCATAGAACAGCTCACAGACCAGCTTCTGCAAAATCCTGTGAGGATCATCACTGGGGACAAGAACCTGCCCTGCGCCAGCGTGCGGCAGATCATCCTGTGGGTAGAAGACCCAGCTAAAAAGAAGAAATTATTTGAAATCCTAAATGTGAGTGTTCAGGCCGTCAGCCATGTTTTGTCACATGTTTGCCTTCCCACAGCTCCAGGGAGAGTGACACTTAAGGGGCCTTGGGGGGAAGTCTGGTGCCATTATTTAGTGGTAAATCCCTTTACCACATCAGAATCTTGTAAGACCAAATCAAATTTTGCTTCTGATGTTTGCTTAAAGCAGGATTTTGCTACATATCCCTGGCTTGCCTGAAACCATATAGCTCATGACACTCCTGCCTCCGTCTCCTTGGTACTGGGGTTAAAGGTATTTGCTACCCACCCAACTCAAAGTTTTATCTCTGAAAATATGCAGTAGAGATGCCTAGTTGGTTGGGGGGATACATTTTGTTTTCCTTTTGAGGTCTCTCAAGCTGGCCTGGAACTCATAACCCTCCTTCAGCTCATGGTGTGCTAGGTATGTATGTTTGTGCCACACATTCTGGCTTAGAATCTGTTTCCTTTTCCTTATTATGCAAATATATGTAGATATGGAGATTATTTCTCATGAGTTGGGCAGAGAGACTCATGCCTATAATCCCAGTGTTAGTGAGGCTGAGGCAGAAGAATAATAGCCTTGTATTTGGAACTAGCTAGGGCTACTAATGAGCTCCAGTGAGCCTGAACTATAGAATATGATCCCCCTCCCTCTCTCTCTCATACCCCCATATGCATGCATGCACTCATGTACTCATAATTCCTCAATATGCTAACTCTCAAAAATTATATACTTTTATTTTTCAAAGTGTTTCTTGGGTGTTCTGTCCTTGAGACTCTTTGAACTAATTTAAGCAAACTTGTTAGAGTGGCCAATATATGCCAGCAGTTACTTACAAATATGGTATTAAGTTAGAGACTAGGGAGCAGGGTTAAGAATTATGTAATGGGCTGGGCAGTGGTGGCACACACCTTTAATCCCAGCACTCGGGAGTCAGAAGCAGGCGAATTTCTGAGTTCAAGTCCAGCCTGGTCTACAAAGTGAGTTCTAGGACAGCCAGGGCTATACAGAGAAACCCTGTCGTGAAAAAACCAAAAACAAACAAAATATAATTTCCTTTTATCAGTATTTGTAAACTGTTCATGCTAATGGTTTCAGAGATGTTTCCCACATAAATTACACTCTATGAATAATTTAATTTCTTGTTTCATTTTTCAGGATCAGAAGCTCTTTAAGCCTCCAGTGTTAGTATTTGTGGACTGCAAACTAGGCGCAGATCTGTTGAGCGAGGCCGTTCAGAAGATCACAGGTCTGAACAGCACATCCATCCACTCAGAGAAGTCTCAGGTGGAAAGGAGGGACATCCTGAAGGTGGGTTCTCAGTGTTCTGTGCTCTCTGCCTTCCTGTAAAATCAGCCACCAGCTCTTTCTATACATACATACATATATATATATATAAAACAGACCTTTTCAGTGCCAGAGAACCCATAAATCTCATTACTCCTCCTGTTTAGGCTTCTGTCTGTGGGAGGAACAAGCCTGCTCTCTAGAGGATGTGCGCTAAACGGATAGCTGTTCACAGTCTACCCTTTTGGAAATCGGGTCAGTTTGGTCTGGGGAAGAGCAGAAGCTCACCCTAAGAAGAGATTGGCTTGAGTAAATTAGTAAAGTAAATCCCCTGGTGGTTAGGGGAACCTAAGCTGCATTCATGTTTCAAGAGTAAGACTTCTATTTATTGAAAGGAAATTGCAGCAAAATTCTAAGATTAAAAAAGAAAAAGAAGCAGCAGCCAGAATTACACAACACCATATAAAATGAGTTCTAGATAATGTTTTTTTTTTATTGCTTATAGTTTTTTTAGACAGGTTTCATTATGCACCTGTCTAGGCCATCTATGGAGCTGGCCTAGAACTCTGTCTAGACCAGGCTGGCCTCTGTCTCCCAAGTGCTGGGATTATAGGTGTGCACTACCATTCCTGGCCTGAATAATGAACATTTTTTTCTTTATTGGAAAGGGATTGCTGGAAGGAGACTATGAGGTCGTGGTGAGCACGGGGGTCCTGGGTCGGGGCCTAGACTTGGTCAACGTCAAGCTGGTTGTGAATTTTGATATGCCTTCAAGCATGGATGAGTATGTGCACCAGGTATGGGGGGCTCTGTCCTGCCAGGTTATTGTTGATCTGATTAAATACATTGTTGTCTGGGTGAGAAGACATTTTTTAAAAGCAGAACATAAAACTTTATATATTTTTAGTCTTAAAAATATATACATATATACACATATACACTTGTATACACACAAACACACACACACAAACACATATATGGTGGCTCACAGCCATCTATAACTCTAGTCCCAGGGTCTCTGATACCCTCTTTTGACTTCCTCAGGTACCAGGCATACACGTAGAATACATACATACATGCAGATAAAACATTCACTCGTACACATAAAATAATTTTTAAAAACTTTTAAAAAATTGATATATATGCCTAGAAACAAAATTTTTGGTTCTAAAAACATATACCTAAACTGTATTAAAAACTGGAAATGAGCAACCTAAACTGTTGGGGTTTTTTAATGTTAGGATGTAGAAGAGATGGCTCAGTGGCTAAGACTACTTGGTGCTGTGCAGGGGAGTTGGTTCAGTTCCCTGCACCCACAGAGCTGCTTACAAGCATCTGCAGCTTCAGTTTCAGGGGACCACGTACCCTCCTGGCTCTGCTGGCACTAGGCCTGCACAGGGTGCACAGATAGAGGCAAAATAGCCACACACATAAATTAGACATAAATTAAATATTTAAAAACCATTTCAGGCACTAAATTATTGGTTGGGTTTTGCTTCTTTTTCTTTTCTTTCTTTCAGTGAGCCCACTGGTAGTTTTTTATGTTTATAAAAGGAAGCTGTTTTCAGAGGTGGCTTTGAATCTGTGGCCAGAGGAAAGGTGATCCTTTAAATGCTTGTTGTCTTAGGAGTCGCGTCTTCTCTTCACATCCTTGCTCGTCCTAGCTTTCACCTTTTAAAGTTTCATTTGTCTACTTTGCTGCCAAGAGTGACAATGCCCCTCTTTCTGGCAGAGACAGAGCCTTGCTTGGTGCACTGTTATCTCACAGCCTGCTCCCCGTCTTCCTTCTCTGGCATCGCTTACACACCTCAAGTGCAGCCTTTCTCTGATGCTCTTGGGCTCGCCTCCCAATGCCACGGTGACTTACAGTGTCTTTCAGTGACTTTCGGTGTCTGCACTGTGACTTACTTAGACTTAATCGGGAATTAAAGATCCTGTAGGAGATAATTGTTAGAACAAATGAAATGTTTCCTTGCGAGCATCTCATAATTTTGTGTAGAAATTTTTCTGAGATGTTTCGATATTGAGACGCTTCTCTGCCTCTTAGGATATGCTGATTACAGTCATTTAACGTCCCATCCCAAGGCTGCTGTGGCTTTTTTCATCACCAAATATGGTGAGGACCTCTGGGCTCTTGACTCTGTTCAGATGATGCTGGAGCTAGCTGGTTTTCTTGTTCTGTGCCTATGTCTTAGATTGTTTCAATTCTTGAACTACTTATCCAAGGGAACAAGTATCACAAGTAAGGAAAGGCATAAAATGAGAAGTAAGCCTTCTTTGGT
This sequence comes from Mus caroli, assembly GCF_978045245.1. Classification (NCBI taxonomy): domain Eukaryota; kingdom Metazoa; phylum Chordata; class Mammalia; order Rodentia; family Muridae; genus Mus; species Mus caroli. The sequence continues at coordinate 133,049,847 of NW_028227256.1, forward strand.
TTTGAGCCAGGGTCTCTGTGGGTGTTCCTGCCTATCTCAGAACTCAGAGATCTGCCTGCCTCTGTCTCCCAAGTGCTGGGACTAAAGGCCTGTGCCACCTGGCACCTAGCAGTGAGCCTTCTTTTTTTGTTTGTTTTTTTATTAATTAATTAATTAATTTTTTAATTACGTATTTTCCTCAATTACAATTCCAATGCTATCCCAAAAGTCCCCCATACTCTTTACCATTTGGCTCTCCCTTTGAGTTTTGGCAGATAATAGTTAAAAAATTATAAATACACATGCACTTAGGTACACATATTTGAATATCAGTGCATGTAAATGAGATATCATATCTACTCTTCTGTGCCTTGCTTTATTAAATATATCTCAGATGTCTTTTCTCATCAGCATGCACAATTGGTACCATTTAGTAACTGTTCATAGTAGAGAGCGCTTACTCTGTGGCCAGGCTCTTCAGTGTCTTCCCTAACTCACCCGGCTTGTCCTGTTTAAACTGCTATAAGATGATCCGTTGTATGAATGTACCATGAGTTAGCAAATCCTCTATTGGTTGTTCGTCTCCAATGTTTTATTATTAAAGAATGCTGCAGTAACTGTCGAGCACTTATCTTTCTATGAGTGTTACTCTACAGTAAGTTCCTCTGGCCCTGAGCATGGTGGTCCAACCAGTAGTTGCAGCTACGGGAGAGGCTGAACCAGAGGGATTGTTTGAACCTAGAACTTTGTGGATAGCCTGAGATACATAGCAAGACCCTGTGTTTAAAAAAATCCAGTGGAAGCCAGGCATGGTGGCGCACACCTTTAATCCCAGCACTCGGGAGGCAGAGGCAGGTGGATTTCTGAGTTCCAGGACAGCCTGGGCTATACAGAGAAACCCTGTCTCGAAAAAAAAAAAAATCCAGTGGAACTGCTAAGTCAAAGATAGTTTAGTAGAAATCTCCGTGTGTCTGGTTTCTATTTTCAAAGGTAGAAAGTTCCTGGGAAAGGAAATTTGATATTAGATAGCATCAACTTCAGCTACCTTAGAATTCAGAAAATATTGGAGGTTGTTTTCATTTTATACAGGGTATTAACCCCAAGGCTGTGTGCATGCTGGGCAGACTCTGAGCTACTAAGCCACATCCTCTCACTGTTTTAACTTTTGAGATTATACCTTTCCAAGTTGAGCAGGCTCACCTCTAACTTGTGGTGCCTCAGCATCCCAAGTCCTTGGGATTGCAGGTACGAGTGCCCACTGCCTGCTACAGCTCTCCATCTCATCATAAATTATCAATAGCTACAGGTCGCATATTGTACAACTCACTCTCTTGTTCTGTTGTTGTTTGGGGTTAATTTTGTTTGTTTTTTCATGATGGGGTTTTTCTGTGTATCCCTGGTTGTCCTGGAACTCACTTTGTAGACCAGACTGGCCTCTAACTCAGAGATCTGTCTGCCTCTGCCACTTGAATGCTGGAATTAAAGGAATGCGCCACCACTGCTCCATTGTAACTCACTCATTTAAAGTGGATTCAAACAATTAAATGCTTTAATATATTCACGCAGTTGTACAAACATAACTACAGGCAGTTTTAGGAAATTTTTACCACCCTAAAAAAGATGACCTGTATCATCAGCAGTCATTCCCCGTTCCAGATCAAAGACAAACCCCTCGTCCGTGTAACCACGTGACTGAGCGGCCACTCGAACTGTTTCCCCTCATCCCCGTAACCGCTCACATTCTGCTTCTGCCTCTGTAGGGTCGGCTCTTGTGGTCATTTCTAATAAAAGAAATCATGCCGTGTGTGGCCTTCTATAACTTTCTTCTCTTAGCATGTTTTTAATATTTACTCATTTATAGCATGTATATTTATATTTTGTTTAATTCTTTTATCGTCAAAAATGTTTATGGTACACCCCCTTTATGTACCTACTCACTAGTTGTACGTTTTACCTTTTGGCTACTGTTAAAATCAGTGGCCCTACTGTGAGTACTCGGGTACAGATGCTTCTGTCCACATATTTTTATTCCTGGCGACTAGTACCTAAGACCAGAGTTGTTCATTTCCACAGTATCTCTGTTTAACATTGTCAGGACCTGCCAGACTGTTCTCCAAAGTATTGTTTACATTTTCTTCAGCAAGATATGAGCTCCAGTTTCTCTTCATCTGCCAGCTGGTCTTACTCTCTGACTAACTGACTGACTGACTGACTGACTGACTGACTGGCTGGCTGGCTGGCTGACTGACTGACTGGCTGACTGGCTGGCTGACTGACTGACTGACTGACTGACTGACTGACTGACTGACTGACTGGATGACTGACTGACTGACTGACTGACTGACTGACTGACTGACTGACTGACTGGCTGACTGACTGGCTGACTGGCTGACTGATTGAAGTTGAGGTTTCTTGAGTTCGTGTATTCCATGCTGACCCTAATCTCTCAGTGTAGCTGAGGATAGCCTTGAACTTCCAGTTCTTTTGCTGGAATTACAGGCACACACCACTGCACTTGGTTTATGCCCCACTGGGGATCTAGCCCAGGGCCTCCTCCTTGCCCGGCAAGCACTCAGCTGCAGTCTCAGGCATCCCTGGATTCTGGCCTCCCTTACTAAGAAGAAATGGTATTCCGTCTGGCTTTGCCTTGCCTCTCCTTGGTGGTGAATAGCAACAGCCTTTCATGTACTTCCCGGCTGTGGGTGTCCTCTTTGGTAAGGTTTGCATCCTTTGTCCAGTTTTTAAATTAGATTGTCTTGATTATTAAGCCTTAAATATTTTATTCATATTCTAGAAGAATGTATTTTATCAAATATATGATTTGTGAATAGTTTCTCTTCTTTCATGAGTTGCAGCTATTTTTATATTAATTATTTTATTGGAACAATCCAACAATATAATTAAGCAAATCAAATAAAGCTAAAAGTTGAAACAAACCACAGCATTTGCTTCCTCGCTTGCCATCCCATTCCCTAGAGGCCTTCAGTGTTTAGAGTTTGTCTTCTACAACCTTAAAACTCGCTTATATATCGTTAGGGACCATCAGGTCACTTCACTATTGTCTTCCTTTTTTTTTTTTTTTTTTTTTTTTTTTTTTTTTTTTTTTTTTTAATAACAAGTTCTCTCTGTATAGCTCTGGCTGTCCTGGAACTCCCTATGTAGACCAGGCTGGTCTCAAACTCACAGAGATCCACCTGCCTGCCTCCTGAGTGCTGGGATTAAAAGTGCAGCACCACACCTGGCTCACTTAAATATTTCTAAGTTTAGACTTTTGATTTTACATTTCCATTGCTGAGCAGAAGTTAGCCATGTCCATTGCTGAGCAGGAGTTAGCCATGTCCACTGATGAGCAGAAGTTAGCCATGTCCATTGCTGAGCAGGAGTTAGCCATGGCCATTGCTGAGCAGGAGTTAGCCATGTCCACTGCTGAGCAGGAGTTAGCCATGTCCATTGCTGAGCAGGAGTTAGCCATGTCCATTGCTGAGCAGGAGTTAGCCATGTCCATTGCTGAGCAGGAGTTAGCCATGTCCACTGCTGAGCAGGAGTTAGCCATGTCCATTGCTGAGCAGGAGTTAGCCATGTCCACTGCTGAGCAGGAGTTAGCCATGTCCACTGCTGAGCAGGAGTTAGCCATGTCCACTGCTGAGCAGGAGTTAGCCATGTCCACTGCTGAGCGGGAGTTAGCCATGTCCACTGCTGAGCAGGAGTTAGCCATGTCCACTGCTGAGCAGGAGTTAGCCATGTCCACTGCTGAGCAGGAGTTAGCCATGTCCACTGCTGAGCAGGAGTTAGCCGTGTCCACTGATGAGCAGGAGTTAGCCATGTCCATTGCTGAGCAGGAGTTAGCCATGTCCATTGCTGAGCAGGAGTTAGCCATGTCCACTGCTGAGCAGGACTTAGCCGTGTCCACTGATGAGCAGGACTTAGCTGTGTCCACTGATGAGCAGGAGTTAGCCATGTCCACTGCTGAGCGGGAGTTAGCCATGTCCACTGCTGAGCGGGAGTTAGCCATGTCCACTGCTGAGCGGGAGTTAGCCATGTCCATTGCTGAGCGGGAGTTAGCCATGTCCACTGCTGAGCAGGAGTTAGCCATGTCCACTGCTGAGCAGGAGTTAGCCATGTCCACTGCTGAGCAGGAGTTAGCCATGTCCACTGCTGAGCAGGAGTTAGCCATGTCCACTGCTGAGCAGGAGTTAGCCATGTCCATTGCTGAGCAGGAGTTAGCCATGTCCACTGCTGAGCAGGAGTTAGCCATGTCCACTGCTGAGCAGGAGTTAGCCATGTCCACTGCTGAGCAGGAGTTAGCCATGTCCACTGCTGAGCAGGAGTTAGCCATGTCCACTGCTGAGCAGGAGTTAGCCATGTCCACTGCTGAGCAGGAGTTAGCCATGTCCATTGCTGAGCAGGAGTTAGCCATGTCCACTGCTGAGCAGGAGTTAGCCATGTCCACTGCTGAGCAGGAGTTAGCCATGTCCATTGCTGAGCAGGAGTTAGCCATGTCCACTGCTGAGCAGGAGTTAGCCATGTCCATTGCTGAGCAGGAGTTAGCCATGTCCATTGCTGAGCAGGAGTTAGCCGTGTCCACTGCTGAGCAGGAGTTAGCCATGTCCACTGCTGAGCAGGAGTTAGCCGTGGCTCTGTCTCCTTTCTCCCGAGAACTTTCTCAGAATAGTTTCATTTTGTATTTAGAAACGAGCAGAGTTGGTGCTTGCTGTGGGTTTCCATATTTGAGTCACAAATTTGTGTCCATTTAATTCTGTCAAAGTGAGGACTCTGTAAAATGACTTAAATCTAACATTTCAAGGTACAAAGGCTAGATGTTTCATTAAAAATAAGATAACAAGAAATGTATATGTTAGCATTGGTCCTCTAATTGATCTCACTAACATACTAATATATCCAACACACAGTCCACAGAACACCATTAGGATTGCACACCCACACACATACACATGCACACATGCATGTACACATACAAACACGCACACACACACATACATGCTGACAAAAGAAAAAATGAAAGAAACCCTATCTGAATAAATGTTAAGCTGTATAAATACCTATGCTTTAAATACCTCTAATGACAATCTTCATTTCTCTTGAAATGAATGAGACTTGGAAATGTCTTTTTGTGTGTGTGTGTGTTTGTTTGTTTGTTTTCCTAGGTTGGCAGAGTTGGGAGACTCGGTCAAAATGGAACTGCAATCACATTCATCAATAACAACTCTAAAAGACTTTTCTGGGATGTTGCCAAAAGAGTGAAGCCCACGGGATCCATACTCCCACCACAGCTATTAAATTCCCCTTACCTTCATGAGCAGAAGAGAAAGGAACAGCAGAAAGACAGACAGACACAGAACAGCCTGGTCACGGGGGCCAACCTCATGGACATTATTAGGAAACACGAAAAGAGCAGTTCACAGAAATGACCTGGTCTGTCACTTCCCATGGGCTTGTTATGCGTTATCATCAAAATTTCTAATAATACTGTATGACTGAGTCAATAAACTTGGACAAGGACAGAAGACTCTATAAGATCTTTTTAAATTTAATAAAATTTATACAGCAATATCGTATTTATTTCAATCCTTGTATTTTAAAAACAAAATCAGAAGGTGAGTTGCTAACAGTGCTACAGTCTCCTCTGGCCACCACTTTCCATTATTTAAATGGCAGTTTCCAGAGCTGGACTGCAGAGTCAGGGCTTGCCCAGCAGGGTCCCACTGCAGGTCCCCATCCTGGCAGCCCATCCGCATCAGAGTTACTGTTGAATGCTTAGGAAGAAAGTGAATGGTTGCAATCGTGAAAAGTGCTCCGAGGCGTGTTGAAAAGAAGCACAAGATGTTTAGCTGTGTTTCCGGTTGTTTTCCCTTTGGCTTGGTTAGCAGCTTTTAAATATACTTTCCAATCAGTTCCACTTCCAAATATGTGAGCCTCTGCGGGCCATCGTCATTTAAAACTGCAGAAGGAGGCTAGACACCAACTTCTGTACATCTGTACTTCAGTTTCAATAAAAACTGGTACGTTGCCGGGCAGTGATGGCGCACGCCTTTAATCCCAGCACTTGGGAGGCAGAGGCAGGCGGATTTCTGAGTTCAAGGCCAGCCTGGTCTACAGAGTGAGTTCCAGGACAGCCAAGGCTACACAGAGAAACCCTGTCTCAAAAAAAAAAAAAAGAAAAGAAAAGAAAGAAAGAAAGAAAGAAAGAAAGAAAGAAAGAAAGAAAGAGAAAAGAGAGAGAGAGGGAGAAATTGGTACATTATTAGGAACATTTAGTTGTATGTCAGACAACTATTGACACTTAGCTTGAGAGCCAAGGCGTCGTCCCTGAGGCTGGGAGAGGTCACTAGCGAGTGGGCCCTCGAGCATACCTTTGTATGCATGTGTACATGCCCATGATGTGAAGTGAACAAGGGAGGCCAAGTGCTGCAGCAAAAAACACTGCAAAGCTGAACTCAGGGCACTGCACAGAATGTGGACCAAGTGCTGTCGGTTCCAGACAGCAGGACTGATTGTTTTAAACTAGATTCAAAATTGTTTCATAAGTGAAAATAGGGTAGCCAATAAAAAGTTGGCTTTACAGATCAACCATTCCAGGAGAGTCAGGTGTCATGGCTCATTCATGCCTGTAATCCCAGCACTTAGCCGCCACAGGCAGGAGGATGACCGCCAGTGTGAGGCCAACTTGGCCTACAAAGTAAGACTCTCAAAAACCAAAGAAAGCACCAGCAAATGATGAGAATATATTTAAACAAAAGTGAGCACCGCGAATCGGTAATGCAACCTCACTGGTCACCTATGTTCACTTGGCTTCTGAACCATGGCTGTGCTCAAAACGGCCTCTCAGCTGCCTGTGACCTCATAGAACCGGGTCCTGCTGACTCTGCTTTAAGATTAATACTCTATTGCGTTGGGTTTGCAGGAGGTAGGTGAGTGAGAACCGAGCTGACTGCTTGCACCCCATCACAGAGAGACCCCACTGTTGGTGTGTTTCCCCTTCACCTCCTTCTCAATGTGAGACCTTCAGGCTCTTTCTGCTCTGAATCTCAAATGTTGGCAGCGTCTATGTCCTTTTCTTCCACGTCTTCTACTGTAGTTTTCACTCCACCATCTTGAGGTGCTGCAGTGCTGTGGCTCTTTGTTTGATAGATCAGGACGTTAAACTGGCCCGAGTGTTGATAGTATGTTCCCCGACTACAGATAGACTTTAATGAAATTTGTTCTTTGACAGTTACACACACACACACAAATATAATATGATACTTTCTGGTTACTCTCCCCCTCACCCCCTGCCAAGCCCCTTTCTGACTCCTGGTCTCCTCCTCACATTCTGGTTTGTTTTGTGACCCACTGAGTTTAACCAGGGCCATCTGTGAGACCATAGGTTTGAAAATTCCCTCTGTAGTTCATCAGTGGGACACAGCTGAAGACAATGACACACACACACACACACACACACACACACACACACACACACACACACGTCTTCCAGAAACTGTCAGTAGCCAGGGCAGGGCAGAGCAGATATACTTTTTAAAGATTTATTATTATATGTAAGTACATTGTAGCTGTCTTTAGACACACCAGAAGAGGGTGTTGATCTGATTACAGATGGTTGTGAGCCACCATGTGATTGCTGGGATTTGAACTCAGGACCTTTGGAAGAGCAGTCAGTGTCCTTAACTGCTGAGCCATCTCTTCAGCCCTAGAGCGGATATTTTTAAAGTTACCATCTATTATCATTATTCCATACAAGAAAGACCACGCCAAGCAAAACAAGAAGGAAGAGTGTACACGGCCAGATCTTGCTAAGAAACAGCAGGAATGGACTATATTATAAACATTTTAATAGTTACGTAAAATAACATTGTTCAGTTCAAACTATGAATTAGCTGAAGTAACTAAAAATATACAGTCGTTTCTTTTCCAGTAATTACATGACAAAGGTGCTGAATTGATTTCTTGGTTGTTTTGTTTTGTTTTTGCAGAATTGAAGCAAACAGCTTTTCCGTAGCCAACATCTTAATTACATGTAGGGTAGGGGCCTGTAGACTTTGAATTACTCAGGTGCCCAGTTTATAAGGTACTTTTAGTGACCTTCTTTTAGAATTTCTAATACTAAACACATTCTATAAATCAGAATTTTTTTCAGAAAGTCAAAGGGTGTGTCTGATTATGGTTTCATAACATCTTAACAGAGAACACTGCCACATACCACTATCAACATAATTTAAGAAATTAAGCCAAACTTCCTAACTCATGCTCTGATGGGGCCTCATTGTTGTCTGGTGGTGGGTGAGTGCTGCTGGGATATGCTCTGCTCTGGGATTCATATTAGCGCCTCTTAGACCCCATTTCTCTTTTCCACAGACAACACAGAATTCCCTCTGTTAACATAGGGGCTTGAGGGGACAAGTCACTCCAGGTGACTTTCCTGGCAGCTTGATGTAAGCTGACTCCACACAGATAGGACTCTTTGTCGTCTCCCTGCCTTGCTCACAATGACCCCGGAGGCCCAAGGTCCACAGTGCGGAATCAAGCCAAAGGTAGTTAGCTAAGTAAACACACTTCTCTGATTCGGCCGCTGGTGCCAGGAGTTATTTTATAATACGCAGGATTTGTGGTATTATTGGACCAGATCACAAAGAGGACGTGAGACTAGAGTGACCTTTAAAATGAATTTTGAGTTTACAAAAGGTTCACCTATCTTTATTTTTCTCTTTGCATCTCAGGGAAAAAAAAAAAAACTTGGTAAAAGTGCTTGTGGATAATTAGGTTCCAATTATAGAGCTTCGCCAATTTTTTCAATTAGCATAAATTAACTACTATCCTGATCTTGATCTTGGTTCTCAGAGGTCTTTGCAAATCTCTATTTTCTGTGGTTCATATTTTCCAATTCCTATTTCCATATCTCAAGCCTACTTTAGAATTCTTGGGGTATAAAATATAGATGAAAGAGATCAGCCAAGAAGGGCTCCTCCCTGCTGCTAGATGCTGGATATAGAGAAGGCTGTTGAATTCGGGGTGCATTGGACATATTTGAAACTTCTATACTGCTGGGGTGGCCCTTACCTGAAGGGTTTTCAGTTGTTTTGGATTTTGAATATTTACACATCCATAATGCTGTCTTGAGGATGAGACCCAAGTTGGAATATCAATTCATTTGCGTTTCACTCATACCTCAAGTGGCTTGAGGTAGTTTTTGTACATTTTCAGACTGCTCTGTTGACTGAGACTCATCATGTGAAGTCAAGTATGGAATTGTCCATTTATGACATCATGTCAGGTTAGAAGTTTCAAAGTATTTCAGAATTTGGATTTTCAGATGAGGGTTGCTCACTTTGCATGCACTATTTATAATCCCGGCTGCTTGCTTGTGCCCTGACTATTTATCTTCAATGTATCCCTTTAACTTTGGGGCTCACATCCAGCATCCCTGAAGCCAGATTCAGCATCTTCCATACATGAAGTCCAGTTTCTTCCACATTGCTGGTGGTACTGCTGCTCCCTCAGACATGCTCAAACCATGATGTCATCACTGAATAACCTCCCTGTGATCTCCATATCAACGGAGTCACCAAGTCCTGTCTGGTTTGCTTTCAAAATGCTCATACTTTGATGTTGCTGGTGAAGCCCTGGACCCCTGCCTCCCAACTAAACGATCCTAGCAATGCTTGAATTGGCCATTCTGCTTGCCCAGGATCTTTCTAACCAGAGCAGGACAGCTCCAGAGATTTATTCTAACTCATTCTCTGGAGTTTCCTTACTCAGAATCTTTTAGTTTCTCCCCCTTTGACAGCATCAAGCCAGAGCTCTTCTTGGCTGCTGTCTGAACCCCTCCTTTATCGGAGTCCACCCTCCATCTTTCTACCTCCTGCTTCCATGCTCCAACCATCTGCCACAGCTGACTGGATGCTTCAACAGTCCTGAACACCATCGCTCAAGGATCGTGCAGTTCATCAGAACTTCCTAGAACATAATACGAATAATTAACTGCTGGCAATGAGAACCTATGTGTCATTGATGAGCGCTCTCAAAACTAAGGGAAGTGAGGAATCTGCTCACAGAAGGCCAGTTTTAATCACAGAGGAGATGCTGTATGCCCCTCCTTCATTCTGGAATCTGGGGATATTTACCTTGGGATTATAGAAGCTCCTAAACGCTGGGTGGGAACCAAGATCTGGTAGTAGAGTGAGTTCTGAAACTGGAGAAGCATGTTACAGCTGTCAGTCCCACCATGATGGACGAGTTAGGCAACAGGGCGTGCCTACAATGTGTTTAATTGAAGCACCCTGGGGAAAGGAAGCTAGGTGATGTATAAGTGTTATAGTGTTCAAAGAGACTTTATATAATCGGGGTCATTTATCACTTCATTAATGCACAAGTAGATAATAGGCAGAAAACTCCTAAGTAGAAATAATGTCTTACTAGCATGCTTGGCTAGGCACTGGCCTGTGACTCGATCTGGAAGAGGCACAGGCAGGAGAGTTGGCTGTAGCTTGTTCAAGTTCAAGGTTAGCACACACTAACTGTGCTCCCCAGCTCTTCCTGGCCTGCCAGATATACATCACCACACCCTGTCTCAACACTCCTTCATTTCCCCAGAAGAAAGCATTCTTAGGAAGATAGTAAGAAAGAAAGCATAAGGGAGGACGGAGCTGGGGGGGCTTTCTGGATGCCGGATTAAAACTCTGTAAAGATTTCTCATGACTGATTGGTAAAGGGTTACTCCATTTTTTTTAAATCCTTTTTGAGTGAAGGCTCTTTCACTTCTGTCTACAGATGACCCATGGGTCATTTAAAGCAAAACACAGCTTGTTTTCTCTGCCTTCATTTTCTGTCTCCTGCCCTACCTTGAAACTGGGTCAGGTTGCTCCTGGGCTCTGCCTGTAGGCATGGCAGTCATTTAAGGAGGAATGAGCGCCCGAAAGCCAGGAATCTGCACCTTCAAGGATGGAGACACAAGATAAGAAGAATCCAGGTATTTTCAGGACTTGCAGGGACATCATAATTATGGAGCCGGCTTTTACAACATCTTGTTCCAGGTCACCAAATGGCAGCATTCCTGCAGTCAATTTGGGTTCCAGGAATAGTGGAGCCTTACAGGCAGATTAACCCATGACAAGACCGGCCCCTTCAGCAAGATCTGTTGTTGGTTCATGGAAGAAACAAGCTGCATGCCTAAAGAAGGGAGCAGTGGTCTCAGGACGGGGACCAAATTGCTTGTTTAAGTGATAAGGGTTCCCTGGAGCCACGCAGAGCCAGCCTGAGATAAAACTCAAATATCAGGGTTTGGCCAAGACTGGTTAACCATGGCTCTTCCTCCCTGCTCCAACTCTTTCCCTACTTAACCTGAAAGTCACAGCAGCACCCTCCTGGAGACAGAGCTGGGCATGTTAACCCCTTCACTGCCACACGGGGTCACACCGAATCAATATCCCTTTTTCTTCCCCATTTCTTTTACCATTTGCTTTTGGCATCCAGTGGCTAGACTTACCTTGTTGGGTCTCCCGGAAGCCAGATCTCCCTCTCCTGGGACTCCCCCATATGCAGATGGGAGGAGAGATAGCACTTTGTGGATAACTGTTTCTAAATGAAGAATTTTGACTTTATTTTGAGGAAAAGAAATAGGAAAAGAATATTTGGTTCTGAAACCAAATAGCAGGGCTGAAGAGATGGTTTAGCGGTTCAGAGCACAGGCTGCTCTTCCAGAGGTCCTGAGTTCAATTCCCAACAACCACAGCTGGCTCATAGCCATCTATAATGATATCTGGTGCCCTCTTCTGACATGCAGGCATGCATGCAAGCAGAATGCTGTGTATGTAATAAACACATCTTCAAAACAAAACAAAACAAAACAAAAAAAACTGGTGAAGAAAGGAAGGAAGGAAAGAAGGAAGGAAGGAAGGAAAAGAAAGAAATCAAATAGTGGAGTGCGTGCCTTAGTCACAGTCTTTGAGACCTGGGCAGCTGTGGCTTGGCCTGCAGCCACCTCATGGCCTCTCTGAACCCCCTTGGTTCCAGTCCCGACACCCTCACCATTTACATGTGCAGCACACAGGATGCTGGTGAGTCCCTCTAGTTGCAGGTAGGTGTGGATGGAAAGGGTGGGCCTTTGACAGGAAGGAAAACACGGAGGTCCAACGTGATTTCATGAGCGTCAAGACTTGATCCTGTTTTGCTTTTATGAGAGGAAGCAGAATTCTCATAGAAAAATACAAAGATGGTGCTTTGTTCCATTACGACAGTGACAAGGGCTGGAGAGATGGCTCAGTGGTTAAGAGCACTGACTGCTCTTCCAGAGGTCCTGAGTTCAATTCCCAGCAACCACATGGTGGCTCACAACCATTTGTAATGGGATCTGATGCCCTCTTCTGGTATGTCTAAAGACAGCTGTAGTGTACTCATATAAATAAATCTTTAAAAAAAAAAAAAAAAAAGACAGTGACGAAAGGCACCCTTCACACTGTGGTGGGGAGATCTGACGTCTTCACTTTTTCATCTCAAACTATCGAGTAAAGTGTAAAATGGAAATTATGAAAACAGCACTGCAGGTCTAATAAGATTTGTAATAATAACAAATAGTCGGCAGTCACTTAGGGGGCACCTTCTAAACCTTTAATATGACGGTCGGTGAGAGCACTGAAGAGTTACTGAAGGAGCACGTGAGTAGAGGGTGGCTGGGTTCTTGATTGTCTGCTCTTAATCCTAAGGGAGGGGAGAGCAAGAATGCAATCCAAATGGGGTGCAGTGGCCTGAAGAGGTAATTGCATTTTCTTAAATAGACTGGTTATTAACCACATAATTTAAAGGCTGTGGCAAAGCTAATGATTAAATTACTTCTAAGATAATAGAGTCAGAATTCCTTTCTGACTAGATAACAGTCGTTGTCTATTAAGTATAAAGGGTCTACATAAGTTAAAATTTATTTAGAAAGTTTAATAAAATTATTTCTCTAAGTATAAATGTTTTGACTGCCTGTATGTATGTATGTATGTATGTACCTACCTATGTGCACATGGTTGAGTGCCTATGGAGTTCAGAGAATGACATTGGATCCCTGGAACTAGAGTTCCAGGCAGTCACAAACCACCATGTAGGTGCTTGGAACTGAGCCCAGGTCCTCTGCAAGAGCAACGAGTGCTCTTAACTGTTGAGCCATCTCTCCAGCACCTTCAGTGTTTTCTTTTCTTTTCTGTTCTTTTCTTTTCTTTTCTCTTCTCTTCTTTTCTTTTCGGAATAAAAACAATAAACCAGATTTCACACGTTAGGAGTGAAAAGCACATTACTAGCTTTTCCTGCCTATCTGCAGCATCCCAGTTAGTTCTCATACTGAGCTCACTTCATCCCTGCCCTTTAGCAGGTCGGCATCATAACGCAGACCTCCGAGGGGCTCCCTAGGTACACAGACTCAAAGACAGCTCCAGGCTTCTGTGGGCCTGAGCATCTTCCATGGACAATCTTCTCTGTGCTCAGCTGTGACATCAATAGGACAGGATACCCAGTCCTTACTCCATGCATGTAACATTTCAATATTTCTTCTTTCTTCTCCAAGATGGGACCATTTCCTTTTCTAGAAGTAAGAGCTGTAGATAGGGAGATTTCTTCCTTCCCTTTTACCTCCCCCAAAGAAAACTAGGCAGTCAGGGCCTGTTGGAGGTTTAGGACAGAACCTGAGCACGTGAGTGTCTGTAATACATTGTGCCTGCTTTATTTCTGTGGTGGCTCCCAGTGAACACTTAAGAAATAGTTACAAAGAACATGGCTTAGAATAAAATAAGACACAAACAAATGTATGCATTAGAAAGACATACGAAGTAACATAACAGGCCCAATAAATAACATTGTATGTCTTTTTTTTAGATTTTATTAATTTATTTTATGTATATGAGTACCCTGTAGCTGTCTTCAGACACACCAGAAGAGGGCATCAGATCCCATTACAGATGGTTGTGAGCCACCATGTAGTTGCTGGGAATTGAACTCAGGACCTCTGGAAGAACAGTCAGTGTCCTTAACTGCTGAGCCATCTCTGCAGCCCCCATGTATGTCTTTTTTATTCTCTTATTTTTTGAGACAAGGTCTCAATCTATAGCCAAAGCTGGCCTGAGACTCACCATGTAATTAATCTGAGGTAGCCTTGAGTTTGTAGTGATCCACCTGCCTCAGTCTCTTGACTCACAGTTGTGAGTTGCCCTGCCTGGCTTGTATTTCTTTTGGAGAATCATGATTTTATGGTCAGTTCAAGCATGATAGGTACTCATGAGTTCTAGCTACTCAGATGGCGGAAGCAGGAGGGCCTCTTGAGGGAAACCAGTGAGGCCTGTCTTAGAAAGAGGGGTATGGAGGAGTAGCTGAGTCTGTAGCATTGAAAGCTGTGTGTACAAATACAGAATCCTAGTCTCGAATAACTGTTGTGAGATAAAACAGAAAAATACCCCCTCTGCATCTCTAAGCCTTTCTAAATTACAAAATACTTCCTTGTATTCTTTTTTTTTTTTTTTTTTTTTTTTTTTTACAGGGTTTCTCTGTGTAGCCCTGGCTGTCCTGGAACTCACTGTGTAGACCAGCCTGGCCTCAGAAATCCGCCTGCCTCTGCCTCCCGAGTGCTGGGATTAAAGGCATGTGCCACCACGCCCGGCTACTTCCTTGTATTCTTAATTGACCTGACACAGATTTTTTTAAATGCCCCTAATTTGTTGGCATATGGTTCAGAAACTGATGAGAATTGTTAGGATCTAGGTAAAATCTTAAGGCCTATCTGGAATGTTAAGGCCTAGGTAACTGTTATCTGGCCAGCCTGCCATTATATGGAACCTTTCTCATATGTTTCTGCTGTTACTAGGAACAGCTAATGCTAAGATTGATTACATATTCTGTTATATTCTGTGTCCTTGAAAACCAGTCACCATAGCAGTCAGTAGAACTGCTTTGTATAGTGGCCCACAATAAGTGTGGGCCAGAATCAACCACCAGATGTACTTCCTGCACCTGTGTATGAGCTTTTGTGGCATTTGTCTTTATAATCTGCCCCTGGATGGACCCTAACATAAGAGACATCTGCACCAGTATAAGAAACTACTTGAAATAAGACTTCCATTTTGAGTAGTGGTCTAATAAAGTTTAAGTTCCCGAGACCTCCCTGGGCATCCCACCCAGGGATCTCATCCCACTTTCTACGTGGCAGAAAGACATGTATGTGGATAACTGACATCCTGGTCGGCAAGTTAAGACATGAATGTTAGACACGTCCCATCCTGGTAGACAAGTTAGGACATGAATATTAGACAAGGCAAGTCCCCTGCCAAGGTTGAATAGCCCAACCAATGGAAGCAGGATAAGTATACAACTAAGCCATGTTCCTAAGGAAATCCCCCATCCCTAAATTCTGGTTGGTGAAACAGGACCTTAACTGGGGGGTCATGGTTCAGTTCCCGAATCTGGACCATAGCTCTGGTCCAACAGACCTGGGTCGTATGCTCAATG
Source organism: Mus caroli (assembly GCF_978045245.1). Classification (NCBI taxonomy): domain Eukaryota; kingdom Metazoa; phylum Chordata; class Mammalia; order Rodentia; family Muridae; genus Mus; species Mus caroli. The sequence goes on from NW_028227256.1 coordinate 133,065,312, forward strand.
AGCCATCCCTGTCTGACTGAGATCAGTGTTCGTGTGGTTCGTGAGGTGACTCCTGGACCCCAACAAATTAAAATTTGGGGTTGTGGAGCTGGAGAAATGACTCAGTAGTTAAGTGCACTAGCTGCTCTTCCAGAAGTTGTAGGTTCAATCCCCATCAACCACGTGGTACCTCACAACCATCTGTAATGGGATCTGAGGCCCTTTTCTGGCACACAGGCGTACTCATATATACATAATAAATCTTTTTTAAAAATCAGGGGTTGTGTTCTATTCAGCAAATAGCCAATTACTTCCCTCTCCATTTTGGCAGGAATGCACAATCCTGCCCCACTGGTTTGGGTTTGGTCTAATGACTTGCACTGACCAATCAAGTGAGAACATATATCAGAAGCAGGGGTCAAAGCAAGCAAGGCAGGGTGGGTCTGCGTGCCTTCTTACTCTTGGGCCAATCATCATGCAGGACCCTTGCCCCAGGAGCCAGTTCTCTTTGACCTCATCCCAGAAAGCGAGCCACATTGACACATTTGAACCTCTATTGGCACCAGAAACAGAGCCATTGGAGGCAAATCTCAGACCTGCTACTAAAAGAGTGGAGGCAGAAGTAAGCCAAAATTATGTTACAAAAAGCTGTGCAACAGAAACCCAAGTAGTGTAGAACTCTTACAGCAGTTAAAAGGAGGTTATGTTCACTAACACCCGCTGTGCACCCACAACCCCATGGGGGATTGCTATTACCCTGCTTACAGATGAGATGGAAGAGGAGGGGAGCCAGTGTCTTCCCCAAGATCAGACAGATAGTGTAGAAAGGCATGAATTGAAACCCAAGTCTGGCAGGGCTGGAGAGCTGGCTCAGTGGCTAAGAGAGCCAGAGTTGGGTTTCTAGCTTTGGTGACATATGGTTTTCAACCTCTTGTGACTCCAGGTTCAGGAGATTCAGGGGATTCAGCTCTCTTCTGACATCTATGGGTACCCACATGAGCCTATGCACACACACATATGTATAAAGTTAAAAAAATACTGTTAAAGAAAAGAAACCATGGGTCAGGTGTGATGGTTCATGCCTTTAATCCCATAACTCTGGAGGCAGAAGCAGGCAGGTCTCTGTGAGTTTGAGGCCAGCCTGGTCTCAGGATGAGTTCCAAGACAGCCAGATCTACATAGTGAATCTCTGTTTCAAAAGCAAAAAACAAATGAACACACAAAAAGAAAGAAGAGAAAAGGGCTGGCAAGGTGGCTCAGTGGGTAAGAACACTGACTGCTCTTCCAAAGGTCCTGAGTTCAAATCCCAGAAACCACACGGTGGCTCACAACCACCTGTAATGAGATCTGATGCCCTCTTCTGGCAGCTACAATGTACTTATATATAATAATAAATCTTTGGGCTGAAGCGAGCAGAATTGATTGACTGGAGTGAGCAGAGGTCCTAAAAATTCAATTCCTAACAACCACATGAAGGCTCGAAACCATCTGTTCAGCTAGAGTGTATTCATATACATAAAATAAATAAATCTAGAAAGAAGGAAAGAAAGAAAGAAAGAGAGAGAGAGAGAGAGAGAGAGAGAGAGAGAGAGAGAAAGAGAAAGAGAAAAAAATCCCAGGTATTTTTTCACTACTATAGCATATATTATTGTAAATCATTTAAATTCTAAGTATTCCAACAGCTACAATGTTGGAGTAATAAAAATGTTCACATTGTTAAATACTATTATTTAAGCCAGGTTTTAAATTCCAGCACTCAGAAAACAGAGGCAGATGGATCTCTGTAAATTTGAGGCCAGCCTGGTCTACAGAGCAAGTTCCAGACAGCCAGGGCTACACAGAGAAACCCTGTCTCAAAAAAAATCAGTGAAAGAGAGAAAGAAAGTGGGGTGTATGTATGTATGGGTGTACATGCTATGGTGTGTGTGTGTGTGTGTGTGTGTGTGTGTGTATGTGTGTGTGTGTGTGTATGTGTGTGTGTGTGTGTGTGTGTGTGTGTAAGTTAAGATACAAGTCTGTGGAGTCAGCTCCCTCCTACCTTTATACGTGGTCTAGGGATGAAGCTCGGGTTACCAGGCTCCCATAACAAGTGTCTTTACCTACTGAGCCATCTCACTAGCCTTAAAAAGATGAATTTTGGTTTGGTTTTGTGGGGTTTGTGAGGAAAACACCACCAAATAGGAGATGGAACTTTTGACTTTACATATTTAATATTAATTCTGAGCATTCGCTGTAAGGGCTTCCGAATGACAACAAACCACATTTGAGGAGACAGATTTTGTCTTTATGGGTGCTAGTAAACAGACAACCTACCTAAGGGTGCTTGAAACAGTCTCACTATGTAGATCTGGCTGTCTTGGAACTCATCCTGAGACCAGGCTGGCCTCAAACTCACAGAGACCTGCCTGCCTCAGAGTTCCAAGGAACAAAACTGTGACAAACTGGACATAATGACCTCCAGAGGGGTTCTGTTGTCTCATCTGTCCACAGGGCCCTGGGTCAGCCCCTCTCTGGGAAAGCCCCATTCTGAATATGTGTAGACTAAGTCTGTGACAAGAGCCTTGTCCTCAGAAGTTCCTTGGGAAGCCAAGCAATGGGCTGTGGCTTGTGAGTTGCTCTTCTGTGCCCGTTCTCTCTTGGCAGAGTGAGATGGCAGAAGGCTGGCTGCCCAAGCTACCACAGATGCTGCCCACAGCGACTCTGGTGATCTCTCTCATTCTCTTTTAGCCAGTGAGAACAAGAGTGGTTGAACTCCTGCTGCCTAGTCATGTGTGTGTGTGTGTGTGTGTGTGTGTGTCTGTGTGCATGGCATGTGTGTCTGTGCATGTGTGTCTGTGTGTGTATGTCTGTGTGTGCTTGTGTATCTGTGTATGTATGTATGTGTCTGTGTTGTGTATGTATATATCTGTGTGTGTGTGCATGTGTGTCTGTGTGTGCATGTTTGTGAATGTATGTGTGTGCTTGTCTGTGTGTCTGTGTACGTGTGTGTGTGCATATGTGTGTGTGTGTGTGTACGTATGTCGCATAAGTAGGTGCTCTGGCTTTCCGGGTACTGTGGCATTTCTCCTCAGAACTCTGGACACGTGGGTCAATGCCTGCCGAGCCTCAAGCACCCTCCTCCTCATCTGTGCTCCTCCCTTTTGTGGGGCTACCCACTCCTCTAGACTCCTGTCACTGTCCCATCCTTCTCTGTCCATTTTTGTTCATCAGTTCCAGGACCCACGCCCATCATCCTAGCTGCCTTGGATCAAACGTGGCCTGAGCTCAGTGAGAATGACTGAGGAGCCAATGCATCATGAGCAACGAGCTATTTTGACAAGTGGTGGAGGTAGGGTTTTAGGATCAAGAAACAGGAAATGTGGATTGCTAAATACTGCTTGTCAGGTAAATGTGCTGTCTCAGTTAATTCTCCAAGTAGCTCTGTGGGCTCGGTGCTCTTATTATCCTCATTCTGTAGATGAAGAAACTGAGGCACAGAGAACCTAGGTTATGCAAGACCAAGCAGCTACGTTATGCTAGGTTATGCAAGACCAAGTGCTGCAGCAGGAATCCACACCCAGGAACACCCTTCAGATTCTCCTTCTCCTTTTTCAAGAGCTTTGTAGATCCTGTTGGCCTTGGACGCTCTGTCTACCTGCCACCGCTACTGGAAAGAGTTCCACTCTTAACGTCCACTGTGAAGAAGAGAGGCCACCCTCCCAGGTCAGAAGACAGTGCCGGATTCCCTGGAGCTAGAGTTACAGTGGGGATAGCCACCTGACCTGGTGTTGGGAACCAAACTCCAGTCCTCTGGAAACACAGTATGCCCTTGTGAGCTCAGAGCTGAAAGCCCTCTCTTAGATGCTGAGCTATCTCTCTGTTCAGCGATCTCAGTGTCAGACAGGTAATCATCTCCCCGTTCCTCAGCCTCGTTTCTACCCCTCATGCCAACCAGGCTACTCATTACACCCCATCAGTTCCTTATCTGGTCTCGTGTGTGTGTGTGTGCGTGTGTGTGTGTGTATTTCTTACAATTTCACATAATTGCTCAGTTTACTCAAAGCCAATGCCCATTTATAGCAGGGTAGAAGGCTGGATTTAGGAGACAACCGTCTGACTGTGAAAACTATCTCTCTCCTCAGAACTTTAAGTCACAGAGTAGAAGGCGCCCAGGAAGTGACCCCGAGAGGGGCCAGCCCAAGCCCAGCCCCCACCCTCGTAGCAGTCCCTCAGAGAAGCAGATCCTGTCCTCTCTGGGCAGGGCTAGCCATCCCATACTAACACCTTTCACACAGCGAGAATGGAGTTCATTGTGTCCTCTGGGAGGAAGCTGAGCTGACAGATGACGCTCTGATGAGAATCTCAGTTGCTTTGTTCCTGGAATGGGCCAGATCACTAAAGATTTAAACAGTTTAGGAAAATGAGCAGAGCGGAGGCAAATGAAATTCTGTCTCCCAAAGAGTATGGTCACGCACCAGGGTAGACTCCATTGTACACTTCAATGGTGTTCTAGGAAGTAGGATTGCAGAAAATAGTGAGGGAGCCCTAGGGCTAGATGATAATACCTTCAGAGTCTAGCTGCCTCATTTCCGTATGGGATGAGGGAGGCGATGGCTTCCCTGTAAGTGGGTACATCTCATTTAGCACCCCTGTACACCCCCAGACTTGCTACCCAGAAACAGCATTCAGCTAAGGAGAGAGCAAGAGGGATTGCTCTGGGGCTCAGAAACACAACCTGGTGTGTCCGTTGTTTGTTTGGGTGTTTGTTTATCGAGACAAGATCTCACTCTCTAGTGCAGACGTGTTTCTAACTCACTGTGTAGCTCAGGGCGACTTCAAACTTCAACTCTTCCTGCCTCCACCTGTCCAGCTGGCATTAGAGGGACGTGCCCCCACGCCTGCCCATGATATTCTGCATTATCCACCCTCTTCCTGATTGCAGTACGAAAGAAGCCTTCTTTGGCTTGAGGTTCGTGAATACTGACTGCATAGAGGCCCTATCGTTCTTTTTACACTTTGTCTTCACTCCTGTACAAGTTTGTCACTTGTCACCAGTGTATGTTTTGGTGTAAGGCTTTTGGATTAATTACAGGGAGAGCGCAAGGAGTTTGAGCTGAGAATATTAGGAAGTGGAGCGTCTCAGACATCCCAGGCTGGCTTCAAACCCACTATCCAGCAAAGGAGCACTATCCAGCAAAGGAGCACTACCCAGCAAAGGAGCACTACCCAGCAAAGGAGCACTACCCAGCAAAGGAGCACTACCCAGCAAAGGAGCACTACCCAGCAAGGAGCACTACCCAGCAAAGGAGCACTACCCAGCAAAGGAGCACTACCCAGCAAAGGAGCACTACCCAGCAAGGAGCACTACCCAGCAAAGGAGCACTACCCAGCAAAGGAGCACTACCCAGCAAAGGAGCACTACCCAGCAAAGGAGCACTACCCAGCAAAGGAGCACTACCCAGCAAAGGAGCACTATCCAGCAAAGGAGGACCCTGAGCTCATCTCCTCTTGCCCCCAGGTCCCAGGTCCGGGCTCACAGACAGGTGTCACCATGCCTGGTTTGGGCTGGGCCTGGGGTCATTCTGAACTTAACATTAACTTGAGCCAAGCCAGGTATCTGAGGTCTAGATATTGTAGAACTGTGGTGGACTCTAACGTCCTGCTATTGAAGTAGCTTTAAACCACAGGCAGACCTCCACCAGCTAAGGCCAGCAAACACTTGGATAGAGGGGCAGGAGGAACAAGAGGTATGAGACAGAGGGACACTGGAATCTGGAATTCTGCCTCCTGCCCTGCCACTGGACTCTGCTTGTCTTATGATTGGCTACATACACTGTGAACCCATGTCCCAAGATCTGGCTTTTATTTCATATGCAACAAGAGGAGGAAGAGGGGGAGGAGGAAGAGGAGGAAGAGGAGGAGAAGGAGGAAGAGGAGGAGAAAATTCATGTTGATCATGCATTGAAATGATATTGGGTTAAATTATGTTGTAGAATGGATGGCTTTCTTTCTTTTTCTCTTAATACAGATGCTGTGAGCTTGCAGCTCATGTTTTCCTGGACGGCCTTGTTCTACACTTTCAAAGAATGGCAACAGCATGCTCTCCTCTCGTGAACTTGCGGGGGGCAGGGGAACTACACCTGGTAAGCCGAATGCTTGCTTCATTTTGAATGCTTGCTTCATTTTCGTTTGTCTGGAATGTGACCCAAACCCCTGAGGCCAGCTGTTGGTCAGTGTGGCAGTCTGAGATCACTGAGTACTTGTGACACTTAATAACTCCCAAGAACACAGCTGGGAGAGCCAGAAGGCACAGTGAAGACACCGATTCTTTGGCTGGACTATGTGAACTGAGAGAAGCCCACGCAGTTCATCTAAACCTACACCATAGCTTCTGAAGACGCTGTTCACCAGCCCAGACACAAGTGTCATCCCGTATTCATCTTTGTGTGCTGGAGGAAACAGAGAGAGCGGGAGGGCAGAGAGAACACAGAGCTCTCTGTTGCGCCCCACACTGTGCCATGGGGACTTCTTTCTTGTCTGGGTGACTCAGAGAACTGACTATGGTCTAGATTAATAAATAAATAAATAAATAGACAGACAGACAAATAAATAAACCTCTGTAAATGAGAAAATGCTTATGGGTGGATGCAGAGCTATTCGCCAAGCTGGAAATGTGAAAAAACATCCTGTTTTCCCCTCTGCAAATGCTGACACGATGCCCAATTCTTGCCATGCAGGTGGCTTCGTGCTTGGCAGCTGTCCTTTTATAACCACTAGTGGGAGGAGAAATTACTGGACAGAGTCCCTTTCACGCTGTTTCCTAAATGAGAAAACAGCCATGAACATACAATTCAAACCCCATGATTATAAACACAATAAAGTGTGTGTCATTGCACGTGCTTTCTGACATTTGAGACAAGGAGTTTTACCAGTAAAGAAATTAGATCACAAACTATTGAAGGGACAGCTGAATGGTTCACACACATTTTATGACCTTACTGAAGTCATTGGAGGTTTCCTTCTGCATCTGTTGGCCAGGGAAATGACTCAAGGTATGTCCCTTTGTCACTGGAGATAGCAAATGGTGTCACTCCTAATAGTCAGCAGCATCTTCAGCAGAACATCCGACGCCGTCCTGGGCGTGCTTGAAAGGCATGTGAGGAAGATGTCTGCTGAAAGCTCTCAGCTGGTCCCTAGAAACAGTTGCTCTGGGGTGAGAGGTGGCTCAGCGGGTAAAGACACTGCAAGGTGGTGCTGGCTGGGTTCCCCAGGTTCAAGGACAGATCTGATTCCACGAAGTTGTCCTTTGATCTCCACACACACGTGGAGGCGCATGCCCCACCACCATGCACAGAAACATGCACAGAGAAGAAACAATTAAACAAAACAAAACAAAAAAACAAGTGTTCTTCCTACATGAACTCATGGGAAGACTCACATGTTACCCACTAAGCCTTGGGGCTAACCAGACTTACTAACTGGGTGGATGGCGGTGGTGGCGCACGTCTTTAGTCTCAGCACTCAGGAGGTATGAGCTGGTGGATCTCTGAGTTCAAGACCCACCTGGTCTACAGAGCAAGTTCCAAGACAAGCAAGTTTGTCTCAAAAACAAGCCATCAAACAAACAGCAACAAAGGGAGGTGTTGGGGCAGGGGAAATGGTGGTTGGGGTGTAATATATAAAGAGTATAAGAGTAGGATAATTTTTTTAAAATACATATACATCTGACTGATGATCCCTAAAATAAAATGAGCATGATTCAAAGAGCAGAAGAGCATTCATTCTGTATCACTTACTAATCCTGAGTCCTTTTGTTTATGTCTGAAACAGGATTACTGCCGAACATAATTGCTTCTTTTAAAATCACTGAGAGTCCTGCTAAATGACTTAGATTGCCTCGCTAGGAAATCACCGTTGAACTCACAAAGACCTCATTAAACTGGGTGCGGTGGGCTTGTAATTCCAACATCAGGGAAGCTGAGACAGGTGAATTTTGCCACTAGTTCAGACCAGCCTGGACCACAGAATGAGAAAATAAAAACAAAACAAAGCCTTCGTCCACCAGACCAGGTCAAAAAGGACAAGCGTGTTTTAGCAAACAGTTCGGAGCAGCCACGCTACTAGAAAACGCAGCTAACAGTTTTCAACACATCCTTACGTACATCCTTTGTCACATGAACCGGAGATCCAGAGAGTCCGTGAAGACATCTGTTCCAGGCAGGGATGAGGAGTACAGAAAATGGCATTTGGTGTCCTCGTTAAGAGGTTTAAGGTACCAGGTGAGCGATTTGTGTAGCTACTCAGCCTCTTGCATCTGTAGGACAAAGTTACCAAATCCACCTCCCTCGCTCGGCTGCAGGGTGACTCTTGGCAATGCACCAGGAAGGGCTCAATCCTTACTAATATGGTCATGAATCCACACATGGGTTTCTCGGCGAAGGAACTGTAGTAAGAAGGCTCACGTAGACCGGGCCTCATTCTGCAGCCCTGGCTGGTCAGAACTTGTAGCAATTCCCCCTGTCTCGGCTTCCCAAATGTTGGCATGGCAAGCGTGTACCACCGCACCCAGTTTAATGAGGTCTTTGTGAGTTCAGCGGTGATTTCTTAATGAGGCAATCTAAATCATTTAGCAGGACTCTCAGTGATTTTAAAAGAAGCAATTAGGCAGTAATCCTGTTTAATACTGCCAAGGTCCCTCCAGAAGCTGCGGTGCTCTTCGGTGCCTTCCCTTTGACCGTAGAACCTTAAGAGTATAACCTGTCATGCAAAGTGCACATTCTGTGACAGACTCGAAAGGATACCTACAAAGCGAGAAAATGCTTCTGGAACTTTAATAACTTAAAATTTGTGCCTGGCCTTGGTGGCCCAGTCCACAACCCCAGCACTCAGGAGGCCGAGGCAGAAAGATCTTGAGTTATAAATGGGAAACAGTGAGTTCAAGGCTGGTTTAAGCAGCATAGTGAGACTCTGTTTCAAAAAGGCAAGGCCTGTCGATGTAGCTTTGGGGTAGAGACCGTGGATGGAATGAGCAACGACTTGGATTTGATCTACAGCTCTGAAAACAAAACTGTGGAATGGACTCAATTATGATAGATTTGTTTCTTAATAAACGAAGGCAAGCTCCTATGCAGTTTTGCCCCCTATGCTCCATGGTTTCTTTCAGTTTGGCGCCCTCTAGTGGACTTTTTGAAAAATTACTTCCTTTTATTTGGGGGAATCTGTGCAGATTATTTGGGATCTGTTTTGGGTTTTTTTTTGCTTTTTGGGTTTGGTTTTTTTTTTTTGTCCACTTGGTTGAGACAGGGTAGGTAGGTCTAGATCAGGCTGGCCTTGAACTTTACAGAAATCTCCTGCATCTATTTCCAGAGTTCTGGGATTATGGGGGTGCTCCACCATGCCAGTTTGTCAGCCCAGTTCCTAAAACTTGTCTGATCTGAGCGGAAGTCTTTGCAAAAGTAGGGTGAGTATGTCTGCTACCTGAAAACCAAGAAGCACATTCAGATGTCGTACTCAGAGCACCGTGCCGTTTCCAAGTGGCTGAAATAAAACGTAAGTTGAGTTTCAAGGGCAGTTGTATTGGAAGAAATGGGGTGGGGTGGGCTGGGGGGATCATGGGCCTGCCTAGTTTTATTTACCCTGTAAATAATGGAATTTGTATTAGTTAGATTGGGGAGCATATATATGCATGTGTGTATGTGTGTATGTAAAGAAAATGTACATAAGATGCTTTTGAAAATCAGATATGTAGCTGGCTGTGGTGGTGCACAGTTTAATCCCAGCACTTGGGGGGGGGGCGGAGACAAGAGGATCTCTGTGAGTTCAAGGCCAGCCTGGTCTACTAAGTGAGTTCAGGACAGTCAGGATTAGTTACGTTGAGAAACCCTGTCTCAAAAAGAAGAAGGAGGAGGAAGAAGAGGAGGAAGAGGAGGAGGAGGAGGAAGAGGAGGAGGAGAGAAGAAAAGCAGACATGAGCTTTTATGTTTTTAAAAGGACAGGGAATAGGTTGTTGAGGACTGGATACAGATCTTCCTGTCATGAGAGATCCCAGTCCCTTCCACCAGTTTTTCAACCCTAGGGTGTGGCCTTTATCAGTCACTGTATCCTCCTTCCAAATGGACATCTTCGTGAGCAGTTTAAACTCAATTCCTCTAGGAAAAAAGAACAACAACAACACACACACACACAAAAAAAAACCTTCAAAGCTGTCTTCCTCTTGGCTCCAGAGTCCTCTGCGTAGGAAGCCAGGACCTGAGGAGATCGTTCAGAAACAACAGAGGAAAAGCTTTGAAAGCCGCAGAGGTCATCACAGAGAGATCACCACAGTGGGCAGATTTGACCGGAGCTAGCAGTACAGCTCCGGAGACATTAATGGGGGTGCATCTTCAGTTTGGTAGAGCAGAACCCCGGCAATGCTGAAGTTCTCACCCCTCTTTCCTCTCACTGACAGGATCGTGGTGAGCGAAGTTAGCTGGCCCTGATATGACGGAAAATAGAGGGGGTGCCTTAGTGAGGGTTTCACTGCTGTGAAGAGACACCATGACCAAGGCAACTCCTCTGAAGGAAAACTTTTCATTGGGGCTGGCTGACAGTTCAGAGGTTCGGTCCATTATCATCATGGTGGGAATGGCATGGTGGTACACAGGCAGACATCGCGCTGGAAGGGTAGCTGAGGGTTTTACAACTGCATTGGCAGGCAGCAGGAAGAGCAGGTGGGACACATTGCGCCTAGCATGGGCATCTGAGACTTCAAAGCCCGCCCCCAGTGCCACACTTCCTCCAACACCACCACACCTACTCGAACAAGGCCACAACTCCTGATGGTGCCGCCCCCTATGGGCCTATGGGAACCATTTTCTTTCAAACCACCACAGAAGGCTTTCCAGAAACTTGAAGAGAGCACTTGTCCCTGACATGTCCTTGACCCAAATACATACCCCAAGGTCAGCATCTAGGACGACAGCTGTGGACAGCATCTTGGTGTTTGGGGAAAATGTCTCTTGATTTGTACCCGTTTGCACCTCAGTTCCTCTCTCTTAGCTCTGGGCTTTTGCCCACTAGGATCCCAATTGCGTGGGGCCCAGTGCCCTCGGCCTGCCTCTCAGTTGTAACCTCAGACTTCACTTCGCAGCGTTCTCTTTAGGACCTTGGCTTGTGTTCTCTTGTCTGGGTTGAACCCCCTCTCACTTGCCAAGCCCCTGGTTAAGCCTATCCCACATCCATCCAAAGTGTCCCATTATCTCTAGACCCGGGCACCTCTCCCTAAAGAAAACTGGTCATAAGGTAATAAAGACACAGCTGGCACAGCTGGAAACCCAGCTTACAGTTTTCACAGGAGAGATGTCAAAGATGGAGGGAAGACCAGGGAAGAACTGATGATGTGGGAGGTCCCTGAGGAGATGGAGACAGGACATAGGTACAGGATGGCCCCAGGTGGCAGGGCACCTGTGTCTCTGAGGGGCAGACTAGCTAAGGAGTTAAAGAAAGGCGACTTTGCTGGGGTAAAAAGCTAGGAAAAAATGTATTAGTGGAGTTATCTTAGTGCCTGGAGATGGAAGTAGTTGATTTAGTTGTTGATAGGATCTTATGATGCACCATGCAGTGTGTTAAAGTTCATGTATGCTATCCATTTAATTTATGTTCCAATTTAATTCTCAAAAATACCTAAGAATTAACTGTATACAATCAAAACATGCAACTATGTTCAGATATAAAAAAAATATATCATGCATGTCTTGCAATTTGATTCTCTAGCAATCATTGACTTTCATTGATATAGTATCTACTAATTTAAGTATGGTGCCACACACTTAGAATCCCAGAACTCAAGAGGCTGAGGCAGAAGTATGAGTTCAAAGGATTATCATATATAAATAAAAAATAATAATATATAATATTTAAATTATATTAAATTATATTATATAGCATATATTATAATATACACATTATATATAAATATACGCAATATACTTATGTATTGCATATAAAGATATACAATTATGTGTAATTATATATTATATATTAGAGTTATTACATATGATATTATATAAGATATACAAATATATATTAATTATATAAAAGATATTGCATATTTAGTAAGTATATATAGTTATATAACAATGTATACATGACAGTCTATTATATACATTGTACATTATAATTGTATGTTGTACATTATATATTATATATCATTGTATCATATAGCACATATATTAAATGTGTTATAAAGATATGTTATACATTATTATATAACATATATAATATGTGGTATAATATTTATATAATGTGAACATAAAAGGACACTGTTAACACAACTCTTGTGCTGTGTGCTGACAAAGCACCAGAAATCGCAGACTCTTCCCTGGTGAGTACTGGTGATAATGAACTAGTTATAAAAGTTCCATTTTCACAGGATTATTCTAGGCTTTACTGGCAAGGGTGGTGGCTCCGTGGGCCACAGCAGCAGTGGCAGCGATTGCATCTACAGGGAGAGATCCTGAAGCAGGCAAGCAAGCTCTCGTGTCTTATCCAGCACAAACACCAGGCGGAACAGGATCAGTTCCCATGTTTCCTGCTGTTCTGCCAAGTGTGGGCAGCTGGATGGCAAACACGCCTGTAGGACAGTGGAAAGGACATGGACATGTGGTCATATGGCAATTTACACCCAGGAGGAAGACCACCACTAGCTATGGTGGACAGCCCAAATACTGCTGTTTTGTGTTTTTCTTGGCCACCAGGCCGATTCTTCTAGAAATATGTGGGAGAAACACCCTAACCACGTGCTCACAGCCTCCCAACCTTCCTGTGGCTCTCCAGGTTCCCGTATTCCTAACTCCCCTCCCAGAATGGCTGGACTGCTGAATTGTCTATGATTATGAAATAAACATCAAATTGCAACAGAAGCCGCTGTCGCTGCCGCTGTTGCTGTCGCCGCCGCTGTGGCCACTGCCACCCCTGCTGCAGCCACAGGTGACAGAAGTACAGTGGGTCACAGTTCCATCTCTAATCAAACTTGAAAACTCAGAGCCTTGTAAACAGATACTCTGCTGGTCACAGCACAAATATCCCTCTAACCTGTCAGGGTCTTTTGAATGTTGGAGAATTGTGTCATGTCCCCAAGTCAGGTGGGAGAAACCAGGCTTGAGGGGAGTTGGGAAGTTTCAACTAGTTTTCCTATCCACTTTGTACTGGCCAAATATTTCATTTTTTCCCCCTTCAAAGAAACATGCACATGGCCTGTGCTTCTTAAAAATGTAATTGCAGACGAGCAAAACAAATGAGTAGCATCCGGCAGTATTTTCTTGTTCTCTTTTAACAGACCACAGTGAGTCCATTATAGAAGGACTTAACAATTTCTCGTTGTTTATTTCTAGGGCTTAAGATCATAATCCTCGTGTTTCATAAATATGTCATCATCATTAGCAAGCCCCAAAATGCACTCCTGGCCTTGAATATGGGTTTTAGCAATTTAGAGAGTTACATTAGGCCATATGATTTAAGAGCTAACATTTGCTGAGCGTTAATCCTGTACCGGGCTCTATGCTAAGCATATATTAACTAACTTAATCCTCATTATGACTCTTTAGGATGGGTAGCTCTCTCATCTGCAGTTTCCAGATGAAGCGCATGAGTCACTCGGAGGCTGAGTGAGGGCCCTGCTAGCCAGCTTGGGACAGGATCTTCAGAGAAAAGGGCTGTCTCAATGAAAAGACCAAAATATCCAAATCTGTCTCGTCTAAGCTAAAGGTGTCTGCAGGCAGGCCCCGTATAATATAATCCTCTGGAATTACATCATGGATTTCAAATGTAAAGAGTGGGAAGTGCAAGTGTGACTAGTGGTCTGAGAATTTCCTGTCAGTCACCCAGGCCACAAGACCCTTCTTCAGGTCAAGCTCACACAGGTGTGGAACACACACATGTGGAACACACACAGGATGGCTTACTAGTCTAATTATTGCCTGCTGCTATTTAACATTTCATTACTGTGTAACTTTTAGGATTTCTTTTTTCTTTTTTGAGACATGATCTTGCTCTAGCGCAGACTGCTCTGAAATCCACTATACTGACTTCTAAACTTACAGTAATTCTCCTGCTTCCATCTGAATTCTGGGATTACAGGACCACCACGCCCAGCTCAATTACTATGGAGTTTAAGTGGGCACAACCACGATAATTCAATTTGCTATTTTTTTTTTCTTAGCTTTCAAGGTTTCAAAATGTCCTACTGTGATTGGGATCTTAGATTTTGCCAAGTTTGGACCTATCAAAAATAGGGATGTTCTTGTGAGCTTCTTCAGAACAAATTGCTTTCACACAGTTACTAGGTCTGCATGTATGGATATCTGTATTGTTTTATGGATTAGAAGGGTTTGTTGACAATATTTACTGAGCACTTAATATGTGTCAGGCCAAATACTGAGCACTAGAGAGACACTGACTGACCAGACACGACCTCTGACCTCAAGAAACATGCCAGTTTAGACTTGGAATTTCTGTACAGAATTACCAGCCCCAAAATTTAAAAAGAATTTCTTTACATGTATCCACTTTTTAATGTCTGGGATGCTTGCATTCTGTTTTATATGAATTAGGTATATACACATGTATGTATGTGAATTCTTTTTTGAATGAAACATCTTTCTTTACCCAGGTAAAGAAAGTAAGTTGAGATTTTTACTTATATGTCATATTTCCTTAGTTATCTTAGACTTCTATGTTTTGAGTTATATTTGTTGTTTTTTAATTCTCATGTTATTTGAATTTACTAATCTTTTCCCTCATCACACCTCTTGCTACTAATTGAATGAACATTTTCTCAATAGATCTGATTATGTATATTGGAAGGGGGGGTGAATTTCCCTCTAAGTAGATTTTAAGGTTTTTAGGAATTTAAGAATGGAGGCTGGGGGCTAGAGAGATGGCTCAGTGGTTAAGAGCACCCTCTACTCTTCTAAAGGTCCTGAGCTCAATTCCCAGCAACTACATAGTGGTTCACAACCATCTGTAATGAGATCTGATGCCCTCTTCTGGTGTGTCTGAAGATAGCAACACTGTACTCACATACATAAAATAAATATTAAAAAAAAAAAAAAGAAAGAAAAAAAGAATGAGAGCTGGAGAGATGACTGAGCGTTTAAGAGCACTTGTTGCTTGCTCTTCCAGAGGACTTGGGTTCAATTCTTAGCACCCACATGGTGGCTCATAATGGTCTGAAACTTCAATTCCATGGGTGCCCTAAAACTTTTTCTGCTCTCTGTGGACACTAGGAAAACACACACACACACACACACACACACACACACACACACGGTGTACAGACTTACTTGCAAGCAAAACACCCTATGCATACATAAAACAAGAAAAAAATTGTCAATGAATAAAACTTATCTTAAAAACTGACTTTGTCGTGTAATTTTTCATATAGTTAAAGCACTTCTGTCTTCCTTTTCTCTCTTACGGAATACATTTCCATTATCTCCATACTGTTAATTTGGAAAAATATTTGGCTAGAATCATTCTTTGGTTTTAGTGATTACCTTTTTTCAGGTTTCAGAATGTTATTGTAACCTTTACCGCAACAGCTTTGACTTCCAACCACACCACTTGCTACTCGTCAGGTCATTCACAAGTTTATTAACAGACTGGCATAACATTAATACTTGATAAAAATATTCAGGATTAAAAAACAAAACTTTAATTCATCTGAACACTTAGTGCACGACATCACGCAACGATTTGAGTACGAAATACCAGAGTGTTACTATAATTAAAGTGGGGGCACATGGTCATTCACTACAAATCTTCATGTAAAGGATCACGGTCGCTTCTCCTGAAAACCCTTCAGGTGAGTGCGGGTCCCTTCTGGTGGTACCGCCCTGCTAGGAGCTCTGCGCTCCAATTCCGCCCAGAGGAGGGGCGGGCCGTCACCTAGGAGATAGGGCGGGGCATGTCTCGCGGTAGAAGCTGCACTTCCGGGGGTGGGGAGGAGTGAAGGCGCGGAGCTTGACGCTACGCCCAGCGACCAATCAGGAAGCGAGGCGCGCATTCAAATTGCGGCAGCCGCGGGAGCCTGTGCCGGGAATGGTGAGTGTCGAAGTCTGAGGAGTGGGAAGCGCCTCCGCGAGCCGGAGGGCTGAGAGCGTTGCGGTGTTTGCCCAGCAGGCCAGGGTGCTTGGGTGGGTGGTGCGGCTCGGTCCCCTTCAGTCCGAGGGTCCCGGGTGAGGGGCGCGGGGCGTCGCTCTGTCCACCCGGAAGCCGAGAACAGCGCTGCGGAGCGTGGAGCGGCGGACTGGAGGGGTCCAGGTACACTGTCACAGCCTGGCGCGACTGCCAGATCGCCTGGAGCCTCGGCCTGTGGTCGTGATCGGCTTCTCTTGTCTTCCTTCCAGGCCTCTTGGAGATCTGATGGCCGAAACTCTGCAAACAAAAGTCATGTTGATCCATGCAAAGAGCAAATGGCTTTTAGTTTATAAGACAAAGATATATTGTCCTTAATTTCACCTCATATTGGGAGGGTTCTGTATTTTCATTGAAAGTTTAGCGGGAGATGCTTATACTCGGACTCTTTCTTTCTTCCTACAATGTCACTTATGTCAAACTTTTAAAAATGAGCTTCTGGTAATTTGTTCCTTGATTGTAACAATGTCGAAATAGTTTGAATAAGTGACATTTTGTAAGGTAGACTCAGAAGTTCAATTTTAAAGAGTTGTTTACGTCCATTTAAGGAGCATGATGAAGAGTGGCTTTTGCACTGTTCTGTTTTAGATAATGCCTGGCAGATATTGTTGGCCTATATTTACCTATATGTGTGTAAACGCATGCCTGTCTAGTTTGTTGTATAATGAAGAAAAGACAGATAGTGTAGTTGTCTAACTTGAGGGGGTGTGGGCATCGGTGACAGTGTCAGGCTGGCCTTGAAAGTTCTAGTCTCTCACCTCGGCCTCTCTAAGGCTGGGATCACAGGCACGGACCATCACACCTGGCCACACACACAGTTTGTAGTGTATAATGTCTGTGGTACTTTCTTAAGAGTAGCCTCCTTTGTGACTTCGTGGTAAACTCCTCTGTAGGCATTCTTGTATTTAGGATACATTGACAAGTGTTCAGAAACCTACTTTGCTGCAGACTAATCAGATTAGATGCTATGATTCCAAGCTGGGGGCACTTAAAGTATGCTGACATACAGGTGTTGACCTTTCTTGAATCACTTTGTTTGTTGAGATAAAGGTCACCTGTAAGCTCCTTCTAGGCTGAGGAAATAAGGATGGGGAGGTCTTGTCTTTGAAGTCTGCAGTGTCTGTGGGTGCCTTGCTCCTAAGGGAACCCTCAGTAGATATTTGTTGAATAACAAGTGAAGTCCTTTGAGGGTGGAGATGGTAGGAGGCTGTGTGGAGGTGCAGTGGGAAGTGGTTTAGTCTAATGCATCCTCTGAGAGTTTGCTTCTGTAGTAGGAAGACCTCTCTCTTTTTAAAGTTTGTAGTAACCATTTTTGTTTTCATTTTTTGTAGTCGGTCAGATATTTTGTTGGAAACTGAAAAGAACAAAATGCCCAGCACCCCGACAAGGATCTGAAGGGCTTAGATCCTTCACATCCTTTTAAAAATCGCTTGCCGCCAAGATGTCAGTACACACTTCGCATAGCAGACACAACGTCGGTAGCCTGGAGGTTTCTTCTTCACAGAAGATTTCAGCATCCAGTGGCCTCGTCCACAGCAGCCGGCTGGAACTGCACTTGAAGGCAGATATGTCAGAGTGTGAGAATCATGATCCATTAGTGAATGCTGGAAGTAAAACCATCGACATAAATAGCACTTATGTTATCTCTGCCTGTAAAAAAACAAGAGAGACTCCTGTTACCTCTGACCCCGGGAGACTGACCCTTCAGAGAAGGGCTACTTGTGGGAACAAAGAATCGTCTTTACTTGGTAGTGAGTTGGGAGACACCACCAGAAGAACAGCAGACACAAGTCTGAGGTTACAACGGCGGCACGATAGAGCGGATTATGTGGGAAAGTGGGAGACACTGGACCCTGTGGGAGGTAACCCAGGAAGTAACTCTACCTCGCAGGCAGCGAGGACAGAAGCAGCAAAGCGTGTAAATAATGATACCCGTGTCCTGTCGTCTGCAGTCTCCGTGAAAGACTCCAACGACACCGGGTTGACGAGATGCAAAGACCCATGTCCTACCTCTAATGAAAAGGTGACAGTTAGGGACACAAACAGTAGAGCGCCTGTGGGTTCCCAGTGTCAGACTGAAGCTATGAGATCAGGACACTTAGTGGTGCAACAGACCGAGAGCAAGTCTGATACCCCAGTGTCGGGAGGAAGACACTCACACCGTGGAAATGCTGGCAAGGACACTGCTAAACAAGTCGGTACATTTGGGAGCTCAGATACAAGAACCCCAGTGAAATGTGTTTTAGAACACAGATGGACACCAAGGCATGACCCGCCTCCACCAAAAAGCCCAGCTTTATCCACACCGAAAAACAATGGGAAGGACATCCCGAAACATGGCAGTACATTCAGAAGTGCAAGCTCAGAATCGAGGACCCCGGTAAAATGTGTCCCAGAACACAGATGGACACCAAGGCATGACCTGCCTCCACCAAAAAGCCCAGCTTTATCAACACTGAAAAACAGGATTGCAAGCCCTCGAGTTAAACCAAGGCCCAAAAGTTCTCTTCTTGCAAATAAAAGGGAAAGCGCACAAGAAAGCACGCTCCCTCCAGAAGACAAAAGTATAGTTCAGAAGACCTTTACAGAACCAGACTCCTTAAAAGTCGAGAACAGTCAGGTGACCGTGGCGGTGCGCGTGAGGCCTTTCAGCAAAAGGTACGTCCGGCGTGTTAGCTCTCAGGCTGAGAATTCCATGACATGATGTGTCTGTAAGACTCTGCTTCTAGAAAGCCAGTGTCTTTAACGTCGTTGGCATTTTCTCTTGGTACGGGGAATTGACCCCAAGACCCCACGTGTGTACTAGGTAGATATCATTGAGCCTCATCTTCAGCCCACCAGTGTTTAGACTTTGATTGTAGTTATACTGGTTATTTTTATAATAGAATACAAAATTAAAATATATTTTATATCCATACACACACACACACACACACATATATATATATATATATATATATATATATATATACATACACACACACACACACAAACATATATATATATACATACACACACACAAACATATACCTCTTTTAGAAACCGAGCCAGGCATGATTGTGCACACCTTTAATCCCAGCATTTGGGAGGAGGAGGCAGGTGGATCTTTGAGTTTGAAGCCAGGCTGGTTTACGTAACAAGTTCCAGGCCAGGCAAAGCTACAGAGTGAGGCCTGGACCTAATGTGGCCAGGGGCAGGGGGAGGTTGCCCCTGAATGAGTCATTTCATTCTCTCATGCAATCTCCTTTCAAATCTTTGACTTGTAGTGCTTGGGAATGTCTTCTTCCCTTTCAAAAGAGCCACACAAGCTCATAGCTTCCCCAGAGAATGTTCTAGAACGGCAGTCATCAACCACACCACCTGCATTTGGTACTTAGTGCTCATAAATGCAGAGGCATAGCGCACTTGATCTTGAAGGCACAGAATATTTCTTTAGAGGTGATTGCGGTTGGCGAGTCACAGATTATTGATAAGACTTTTAAAAAGTCAGCTGGGTGTGGAGGCCAGGCCTTTGGTCCCAGAGCTCACAGGCAGATCCCTAAATTCAAGGCCAGCCTGGTCTACAGAGTGAGTTCTAGGAAAGCCAGGGCTACACAGAGAAACCCTGTCTAAAAAAAAAAAAAAAGTAAAAATACTTATAAATGAGTGTATGAGTGTGCAATAAAATTGCTTGTAAGAATTTTTTTTTCTTTCTTCTTTGAGACAGGGTTTCTCTGTGTAGCCCTAGCTCTCCTGGAACTCACTCTGTAGACCAGGCTGGCCTCGAACTCAGAAATCCGCCTGCCTCTGCCTCCCAAGTGCTGGGAGAGTAAAGGCGTGCGCCACCACTGCCAGACACTTGTAAGTATTTAGTTGTTAGTATGTGGGTAACTTAGTGGATTTGGTGAGCACTATTTCAGCAAAGGAACTTAAAGAGTTTGAACTGAAAGACAGAGTAGTTCGAGGTAAGTTAATAAGTTATATAAAGGTTTTTGTTTTGTTTTAAGCAAATATGTGGTAGTGATAAGGGAGAGAGATGCTGGTGAGTTGTCCTAACAAAGTCAAACTAACAAAAGCGTCCCAGCCATGAAAGGGGGAGAGGTGGTAGAGAGGGCCGCAGGAGGGGAGGAGCAAAGCCCTGGATGGGTGACTGCAACTGTGGGGTAGTAAAGGACCAAGGAAGGGCCTGGCTGCAGACTCCAGACTCCCTGGGAAGCTGTGAAGGGTGGGGGTGGGGAGGGGAGGGATTGATGACACAGATGGTTTGGAGGACACGGTAGATTTTAAAGCACATTCTCAGGCAAGAGGCTGACAGCTGGGCCAGCAATGGCGGTTTTTCTACTAAGTGAAGATTTTCTAAGTGAGAGGAAGGATGCAAATGAAGCCTGGAGATTTTAACTGAGGGAAGCTCATGCAAGGAAGAACACCCCAGCCCCACCCCCACCCTGTATTAACAATGGCAATAGTATCCAGAGGACTCCAGTGTCCTCCAGGTTCATTAAGACTGTTTATATTTTATGCCAGCCTTAGATTTTTATCCCCATGCTTTTTTTTGTAATTTTTATAAAAGGAAGAAGACATTTCATGATTTGAACTGAAAATAGCTATAGGATGGAAACATTTTAAACATTTTCCATGGAAAAGTTTAAACACTGGTTTTCCGGACAAGGAATTTGAAATATTGAATAGCTTTGAGTAGCTGCACTTGAAGGAACAGAAAATGCACTTCGGAGACCCTCCAACCTTGGTTTCTTTATTTTTTATTTTCTTTATTCTTTATTCTACATCAAGCTCAGGAATTTGTCCCCAAGGACAAATTGTCCCCTTAAGCTTAGAGATGCCTTTCTGGTTCTCTCTGGAGATGGCACTCAGAGGAGTGAGAGGGCCTTGACTTTTCTCTCGCCGCTTCTTTTAATAGAGAGAAGACTGAGAAAGCATCCCAGGTTGTCTTCACCAATGGGGAAGAAATAACTGTGGAACATCCCGATATGAAACAAGTTTACTCTTTTATTTACGATGTTTCCTTTTGGTCTTTTGATGAATGTCACCCTGGCTATGCCAGCCAGACAACTGTATATGAGACACTGGCTGCACCACTCCTGGACAGAGCTTTTGAAGGCTATAACACCTGTCTCTTTGCTTATGGCCAGACTGGCTCTGGAAAGTCCTATACGTAAGTAATATCGGTCGTACAACTAACTAGGCACGTTTATGTTTTCTTTCGTCAGAAACCTCATGGTTGTAGAAAGAATACCACTGTTGTTTTATTAAAATTTACAAACTAGTGTGTGTGTGCTGTGATGTTTTGTGCATGGGTACATGTGCCTGTTTGTGGAGGGCAGAGGACAGCTTTGCAAAGCTGGGTCCTTCCTTCTACCTTCAGGTTCTGGGAATTGACCTTAGGTCAGCAGGCTTACCTGCTGAATCACCTTGCTGTCCCAAGATTATAGTTTTGACATCATGCAGATTTGGGCTCACGTCTCATCCGCTATCCTAGACTAGATCTAGATATAAGTACACACTTGGCTCTCTAGGCTCTCCTTTACACATGAGATAATTTACCTTGTAAATGTAATTGTCTCTGTTTTGCTATAACTTATGTTTCTGTCTGTCTCTCTGACTGTCTATCTATTTGAGACAGGGTTTCTCTTTGTAGCCCTGGCTGTCCTGAACTTGCTTTGTAGACCAGGCTGGCCTTGAATTCACAGAGATGTGTGTGTGTGTGTGTGTACTAGGAACTGACAGTAAGATATTTTGGTCTCTCTCATGTTTAGTAGATCAAAACACCTCAATCTTTTTTGTATTAACCAATATGAGCAACTGTGAAATTACTGGATAAATTCTTGACTAGAACTTTTGGTCATATACAAGTACCTGGTTTTATTTTCCTAAAGTGGGGTCTTATTAAAGCTATTTTAATACGTACTTTAAGCAGGAGGGTTTGGAGAGAGGTGCTCAGAAGGAAGTCCTTGCCTGTACTTTCACAGTAACCCTTCCCACTGTGTACTTCTGACATTCCCACTTAAGGACTGAATTGAGGTTTAGTGGGGTTTAGTGTCCCATAGGAGGTCAGAGGGCTAACTCAGAAACATAAAAACTGGGCATGGTGGTTCATACCTGTAATCTCAAAATGTGGGAGGCAGAGGCAGGAGAGTCAAGTTCAAGACCTGCCTGGGCTGTAGCCTAGTGGTAGAGCACTTGCCTAGAATATGTGAGATTCCAGGTTCAATCCCCAGCCCTGCTCCCATGCCCTGAAAAAAGTTGAGGCCAGCTAGGTGGCTATGTGAGACCCTGACTTGAAGTAAGGCTTCGATGAGGCAGGTTTGGTTCCTGAGCCTAGAGTCAAAGGTACTAGTGATGGGTCTCGATTTCCGGGTTCTCTATTCCCTTCCCAGACCTTTTTTCCCAAATTAGTTTTTTAAGATTTCCAAACTAATCAATGTTGCTTCCTTCCTGTTTGCAATTTATTTCTAGGATGATGGGGCTTAATGAAGAACCAGGAATAATTCCCAGATTCTGTGAAGATCTCTTTGCTCAAATAGCCAAAAAACAAACCTCAGAGGTATGCTCAAATTCAGTCACAGTCGTGACCGCCCAGACCCATCGCAAAGTCTCAAAGATGGCGTTCTCATTTCCAGATCTTGCTGCTTTTGTGTGGATGGACAGGGAGAGGGAAGGAGGTTCCCGAGGCAGAAGCAGTTCTGCCTGGGGGAGGTGTGGGGTGGGGTAAGCTGGGGGACAGTGGTAGGCCCACCCTCTGCTCCTGTGTTCTGGTCTGTAGCTTAGGCTGCCCTTGTATTCTCAGTTCTTCTGCCCCAGCCTCCTGAGTGCTGGGACTCCCATGTGTGCACTGCCAGGCCTGGCTCCTTTGTTTCTCTCCTTCTGTGCTGTGTAATGGTTTACAAGAAGGTAGCTATGTACCCGTTTGTGTATCTCTACAGACAAGTAGGTGCACAGACTTAGCTAAACACTGCAGGGTACTAAAGCCAGAGTAGGAACCCCGACTCAGCTTTAAAAGCCATGCCTTTGTAGCCATGCTACTGGTAAGTTCTTTCTCCACCGGTGAAATGCGCCAAGCCAGACTAGCTTGTAACTTAATTATCCTGTCTAAACTAGTCTAAGTTCTGCCACGTTAGTTTGAGGCAAATCTGTTCCTGCCTCTGACCCTATCCCAGGAACGCTCTCTCTACCGGAACTCCCACCTCCTATTTCTGCTTCAGCTAATAGGCTATCAGCTTTTTATTGACAGGTGATGTTTCCATACAACACAAAAGAGATTCTTTCTATACCATGTAGGCTTTTGCTATCTGGAACTTTCTCTGTAGAACAGGCTGCCTCAAAGAGGCCCACCTGCCTCTGCCCCCTTAGTGCCATGATTAAAGGCATGAGCCCCCACGCCTGGCTGCATTTTTGGCTTTTTGAGAAACCTCCACACTGATTTCCGTAGTGGCTCCACCAATCCACACTCCCACCAACAAGCAGTAAGGGGTCCTGTCTCTCTGCATCCCTGCCAGCACTTGTTGTCTTTGTGAGATGGAAGATTGGTTTTTTGCATTTCCTTGATGTCTAATTGTATATCATACTTAAAAGAAGAACGTTGGTTGGTGTCCTTTCCCGTGAGAACTGTCTGTCCAGTTCCATAGTAGACTTTTTTTTTAAGTCAGATTGTTCACTGTCTTGGTTTAGTTTTATTTTATTTTATTTTATTTATTTATTTTTTTTGGTTTTTCGAGACAGGGTTTCTCTGTATAGCCCTGGCTGTCCTGGCACTCACTTTGTAGACCAGGCTGGCCTCGAACTCAGAAATCCGCCTGCCTCTGCCTCCCGAGTGCTGGGATTAAAGGCGTGCGCCACCACGCCCGGCTTGGTTTAGTTTTTTTAAGCTCCATATATGTTCTATACACGAACCGTCTGTCAGATGTATGGCTGGCCAAGGCTTTCTCCCATTGCTTTGACAATCCGTTTTCTACTGGAGAGCGTCTGGATTTCTCAGCGCAGGCAAGGCCTTGCACCTCATTTCTTTACACTCTTAGCAATACGCTAAAGCCATAGACCTGGTGATAAGTACTTGAAATACGTACAGGCTTGAACTGAACTTTATCTGGAAGTTAGCTTGTTAGAACTTTAGAGGAAACTTGCTTTATGGAGATAAAGTTTGTAGAACGTTAACCATTTCAAGGTGTACGCTTTAGTGGTGCAGTTTTTAAGATTATCTTTATTCATTGTGGGGCAGATTGCGTGCTCCTGGGGCTCAGAAGGCAGCTTGTAGGAATCTGTTCCTTGTTCTACTATGTGGGTCCCCTCAGGCTAGGCACTGGTCCCTTGCCTGCTGGCCCTCCTCCCAGGCCCAAGGGGCAGATTCTTCTTTTGTTTTTGTTGTTTTTCCCTGGGCCAGGATTTCACTGTGCAACTCTAACAGTCCTGGAACTTGCTCTGCAGACCAGGCTAGTCTCCAATTTATAGAGGTCCACCTGCCTCTGCCTCCTGGGATTAAAGGTGTGTGCCACCATTGCCCCACAGCTTCTAGTGGTAAATTCTTTTTTTTTTTTTTTTT
The DNA here is from genome assembly GCF_978045245.1 of Mus caroli. Lineage (NCBI taxonomy): Eukaryota > Metazoa > Chordata > Mammalia > Rodentia > Muridae > Mus > Mus caroli. The sequence goes on from NW_028227256.1 coordinate 133,089,976, forward strand.
TTTTTTTTTTTTTTTTTTGGTTTTTCGAGACAGGGCTTCTCTGTATAGTCCTGGCTGTCCTGGAACTCACTTTGTAGACCAGGCTGGCCTCGAACTCAGAAATCCACCTGCCTCTGCCTCCCGAGTGCTGGGATTAAAGGCGTGTGCCACCACGCCCGGCTCTTCTTAATGCAATCTCTATGTAGTTCCAAAAAATATCCATTGCCCCCAAAGAAGACTTTGAACATAGTAAATTGTCATGTCCCATTACTACTTCTTCCAAACTCAGGCAGTTACTCATCTGCTTAAGTCTCTGATTTTGTTTGCTTTGAAATTTTCACATAACTAGAATCATGTAATGTGTAACCCATGTGTCTGGCTTCTTTCACTTGGCGTTTGTCGGAGCCCTGTTTCAGCAAGTATCAGTCAGAACTTTATGCCTTCCTGCAACTGGTTAATAATACCACAGGCTGTTTATATCTGACACTGCTACACAAATTTACATTGGAATACTCAGTATTCTGTCAGAGTAAAAATGTGAGCCCTGAGCTAACTTTGTGCTTAACCTTTGAGGAACTTTTTTTCCACAGTGGCATTGCCATTTTATAGTCCTCCCAAAAAAATTGTTTTTATTTTATGTGTCTGAGTGTTTGCCTACATGTACTGGTGCCCTCCGAGGCCAGAGGAGGACATTGGATTCAGTCTAATGGGAGGTAAAGGTCATGTTGGTCCTAGGAACTGAATCCAGGTCCTGCTGAGCCACCACGCCAGCCTCATTTATTGTCCTCATGGGTATGAAATGCTTTCTCATCATGGTTTTGATTGGCATCTCCCTGCTGACAGGCGATGTTGATCTGTGCTTATCTACCAGTTATAGTGTTTCTCAGAGAAATCTCTGTTCAAGCTCTTTGCCTGACTTTTAATTATGTTTTTGACATTGGCAGTAAGAGTCCTTCAATAGCTTCTGGATCCGGACCTGTATTAGACATATGATTTGCAAAGATGCAAGGATAAAGTAAATTGGATACTTTGTTTCTATTCCTTTCAGGTCAGCTACCATCTTGAAATGAGCTTCTTTGAAGTTTATAATGAAAAAATTCATGATCTTCTGGTTTGTAAAGGTGAAAATGGGCAGAGGAAACAACCAGTAAGATTTTAAATAATTTTTCCTACGTTTATTTATTTGTTTACGGGGAAGGGTGGCACATGCATGGGGAGGGCTGGACGACTCAGCTGGAATCCCTTCTCTCCTATCATGAGGATCCCAGGGATAGAGCTCAGGTCATCAGGCTGGGGGCAGGCGCCTTTGCCTGCTGGGCCGTCTGCCCCATTTATCATTTGTTTTTATTTCTATGTATGTTACTACATACATTTGTGAGATCCCTTGAGAACATGAAAGACCTGAGAGGAGCCCCTCACTCAAGCCTCGGGATAATAGCGAACCCCCAAGAACTCATGAGAGACCAAACTTGATGCAAACAACATGAGGCTTTATTCGGGGAAAGCCAGAGCTCTGGGGACAACTCATATCCCACGCAGGGGTAGAGGAGTCGACCCCGAGGGGAAAGGGGTCCCAGTTTTTATAGGTCCTCAAGGGGGAAAGGAGAAGGGGGGAGTAGGGGATTTCCAGATCTAAACAATGTCTATTCTAAAATGATTGATTTCTCAAGAAATGGGTATGGGAGGGAAACAAGGAAGGAGTCTAATGAAGGTGCAGCAACTCCAGATTGGCCCCGACTGTGGTTGCTGGGGAGATTTTCCTACTCTATCCCAGCAGCCAATATCACAAACACCTGGCAGTGAGGTGCAGCAGTGGGCACACACCTGGGTTCAAGGAACGGTCAGAACATTGGCAGACACACGGGTTCAAGGAGCGGCCAGAGCATTGTGCGCTCCTATTTTTCTAAATCAGTGAAGCTAGTTCTGCTAACAATGAAATCTATTTTGTCAACTTCAGGGCTTCTGTGACCTTTTACATTCTTTCAGGATCTTTCAAACATGACTTCATTTTTTACAAAAATACTTTCATGTGATAACAAATCCTTTGAGTCTCCAATTTAATTACATTATTTAGAAGTATCTGAACATCACGAATGTAAATTAAATTAGTTGTGATTTAGCTTGTTCTTAATTTTTTTAGCAAGCAGCAGGGCACGGGCAGTGCACACCTTTAATCCCAGCGCTTGGGAGGCAGATGGATCTCTGCACTCAAGGCTAACTGGTCTACAGAGCGAGTTCCAGGACAGCCAGGTCTATACAAAGAAACCCTGCCTCAAAAACAAAAAACAAATTTTAATCAGATGTTGTCTAAAAGTTAAAAATAAAATATTTGCCCTACGATTTATTAAGACTCCATGAATCATATACAGAATGTCTAATAGTCTGTGGGCTGAAAAAGTGGATGTTTTAAAAACTGTGTTCTTATAGAATATGTATTTCAGTGGATTTGATGTTTTAAAATGCATGTGTGTATGGAGGGGGCCACACATGCATGTGCGTCTGCTGTGTGTGGAGGCCAGAGGCCAGCCTCAGATGTCATCAGAATATCGTCTACCCTTGAGGCAGGCTGTCCCATTGGCCCAGAGCTCAACAGTTAGGCTAGATTAGCTTAGTCAGTAAGCCCCAGAGAGCCTGGTGCCTCTACTTCCCCAGCGCTGGATTACAAGCGTGTGGGCCTCAGGGATTTAACTCAGGTCTTCCCACTTTCAAGGCCATTGCCCAGCATCTACTTATTTGATGCTTTGTAGCTCATCTATGAAAAAGATTTTCAGTTAAAAAGAAGCGAAGCAAAACTGCAGTTAGAATTGAAGTTTTAATTTTATGAAGGGTGTCTCAACACAAGAAATGAAAATCTAAAATCTCTTTGTCTTAAGTTTGGCATTGGTAACACTGAGAAACTTAAATCACATTTTCTTCAATGATGTCTATACAATTTAAAAATTTTGGATTAAAGCTTTTAAAAAAAAAAAAAGCTTGCTCTTTTTTAAAAAATGATTTTCAAGACAGGGTTTCTCTGTATAGCCCTGGCTGTCCTGGAACTCACTCTGTAGACCAGGCTGGCCCTGAACTCAGAGATACTCCTGCCTTTGCCTCCTGAGTGCTGGGATTAAAAGTGTGTGTCACCACAGCTCTGTATAGGTGAAAATTTTAATATCTGAAGTTTACAATGGATTTATTTTAGAGAGACTTAAAAGCCGCTACAGGCTCTAACTTAAGAATAAACAGTAAGCCATGTACAGTCTGTATATTATGCAGCTAAAGCATTTCTGGTGAGGACGTTTCTTAGTGTCTTACACATTTTGTGAGAACCTTTATTTCTTTCTGGATAAAGTAAAGACAAGTCTCTATCTCAAACTTGAATTAAAAAAAAAAAGATTCAGAATTGTGTTTTCTACTAAATCTGTCACATTCTTAAAGATGTAATGTCTCCCCCCAGCTGCGCGTGAGGGAGCACCCTGTTTCTGGACCGTATGTTGAAGGTCTGTCAATGTAAGTGTCCACTCGCCAGCATGAGGGAGAGCAGCATTCAGAGAGAGCATCCTTACCACACTGCGTTTGCATCCCAGCTTTGAAGCCTGTATCCTCACGCTTCTCTCCCATCAGTCCAAGCAGGCTCTTAGTTCTTTGTTCTTGTATTGTATCTTTCAAAATGTCCGCAAGTCTCTGACACCAGCTATTGACTCATCTGACTTAAATGTCCGTTTCCTTCCTACTTTCATCTCCCCCGCACATCCCCTCCCTCCCACCCTGGCCCTCCCCGCATCACCGTAGAGTCTTTACAACTCATGTTTTACCCTGTTACTTTAAGAGGCTAAGTGAAGAGTTTCAGCCCTGCCGGGAGTCACTGACTCTCTTTCTGCATCCTAGCGCTTTTCATTAGGGAAAAGGAAAATGGCTTGATATAAATTCAGCTCTGTTCAATAGCATGCATATTGTACATGTACATATGAGTTGATAGGTATTTTGGTGTTATGAAGTAGAATATTATGATGTTAAGATTCCAAGTTTTTTAGTAGGGAAAAAAGTCGTAATTTCTGGTAAAACTTAAAGCGATATCATATTTCCTGACTTTTAAGGAATGACTTAAGGAAGAGTTAGTGTGATAATATTTGTGAATTGTTTCATTATTGATTGTCAGAGTAATTATTAAAAGATTATTAAATTATTGAACAAGAATAAAATCATTAGTAAAATCATTTTTTTCTTTTTACTTCTTAAAAAACAGGAATGTTGTGAGTTCTTACTCTGATATTCAGGTAAGATTGGTTATATTTTATCTCGTTTTAACTAGATAGAGCGCAATGATAAACATTTATGAGACTGTTTTCCCTAAATTGTTGGCGCGAGTAAAGCGGAAATCTTGTGAACTGAATGTGCACGTTAAGTTTTAGCTAAACTAGCTGATTTTCTCAGCTAAAATACTGCACATCCTGTCACTTTAGAAAATTACAGAAAAAGAGAGAGAGAGAGAGAGAGAGAGAGAGAGAGAGTGTGAGAGAGAGAGATTTCCTCTTTTTTTGAAACAGGATTTCTCTGTGTAATTCTGGCAGTCCTGGATCTTGCTCTGTAGACCAGGCTGGCCTCGAACTCAGAGAGATCTGCCTGCCTCTGCCTCCTGAGTACAGGTATTAATGGTTTGTGCCAGCACTGCCTGGCCAGCAAGATTCTGAAGGGTATCCTGGAGCACGTGTCTGTGAAAGAAACAAGTAGAGCAAAAACCAAAAGTGGCAATGGCCACACAAATCGTTAAAAGATCATTTCTTTCAATAAATTACCTAAGCATGTGTGTAAGTTACAAATGTATGTGAACATCAACTGTGCTTGCTTCTCTGTTACTTAATCTTTTTGAGTGAGTCACCGTAGGCCCTCCTGGCCTACTTCTTTCTTACTAGAGCTGGCTGGAACTGGGAAATAAACAGAGAGCCACGGCGGCCACCGGCATGAACGATAAAAGCTCCCGGTCTCATTCTGTGTTCACCCTGGTGATGACGCAGACCAAGGTATTTTTTATTGTAACTCAATTTCACTTTTTAGTTAAAATATAATTACATTATTTACCTCCCTTCCCATCCTCCAGTCTCTCCCAGGCTGCCCCCTTCCTCCTTCTCAAATGCATGACCTCTTTTCCTGTAATTGTTATTTTATGCACACACACACACACACACACACACTACTCAACTTGTTTGTGTGTATATGATCTCAAGGCTGGCCCCACAGTATTGGATAGACACTTATGGCTCTTATCCCTGAAGAAGACTGCTTCTGCCCCTCTCGGCATGCCTCAGTTGCCTGTAGTCTAGTGGTAGAGTCCCGGAAGGGTTTTTTCCTTTCTAGATTGGCATGTCTCTTGGTATTGTCCCTGCTCAGGTCTTGTTTAGGCAGCTGTACCATTGAGACATCATAGGTGATGCTTTCCTGACATCTTTAGGAGACAAAATTTCACAGCAGGTCTCCTGGTCCTCCAACTCTTACAGCCTTTCTGCCTCCTCTTCCAAGATTTCCCTCAGTCTTTTTTTTTTTTTTTTTTTTTTTTTTGTGGTTTTTCGAGACAGGGTTTCTCTGTGTAGCTCTGGCTGTCCTGGAACTCACTTTGTAGACCAGGCTGGCCTCGAACTCAGAAATCTGCCTGCTTCTGCCTCCCGAGTGCTGGGATTAAAGGCGTGCGCCACCACGCCCGGCGATTTCCCTCAGTCTTAAGTGCAGGTGTGTGTTTGGCACACGTACCTGTTGGGGCCTGCACCCTGTGAGCAGTTTGTCTCTGCTTTCTGTAAGGGTCTGTCATCAAAGAGAAGCCACATTTACCTGTGCATATAAGGATGCATATTTAAAATACAGCTAGGAGTTATGCTACTTAGTAAAGTGGTAGTAGGTTCTCCTTTAAGATCCACGACCTCATAATTGGCTGGGTTTGCAGGCATGGTTCCCCTTCTGTTGAGTGGGGTCTATTAGACAGCTGTTGGTTACAAACTGTGGTTATGAGTGCCACTATTGCACTGTAGGTGATCTCTCGCTTGCTGTGATGGACTATTGCATCGTTAGTGATCTCTGGCTTGCTGGTGATGGTTGGGGCTCATAGGTGCCATGGCTGCGTAGGATTATTGTTGTTTCCCTCCCCTGGCAGCTTCAGCTCAGCTCAGGTTAAGATCCTGAGTCCTGTGTCCCACGTGCAAGTCTTCTGTTGGTGGTGGAGACTTTCATAGATAAGAGTGAATGTGTTTGTTTTGTGTTTGTCTTATTTACTTCTGTAAATCTAAAAGTAGATATATAGATATTTCGTTATAAATGTGAATAGATCTTAGGAAATGTCACATTAACTTTTATTGACTTGTTATGTATAACAATATAGTATTTTAATATTTTTTAATAAAAAAAACCAGGACCATTAATTTATGTTATCAAAAGTAGATGACTAACAATTTATCATATCATTGATAAAAGTATAGCAATGTATGACAATATACAGCAATTTTAGAATACTTGGAAAGACGTTAGGAAAGGAGAGGCTTTTAAGACTAGGGAGGTAAGGCAGTGAAGTGCTTAAAGATCCATGTTAACGTGTCGGGCACAGCAGCTCAGACCTGCAGCACAAACGTGAGGATCTGAGTTCAAGACCCAGATCCTTGTTAAGGTGTTGAGCACAGACTTGCAGTCTCAGCCCTGGAGAGGCCCAGACTGGCAGACCCCCAGCTTGTTGTCCAGCCAACCTGGGCTACATGGTGGGCTTCAGGGTAAGGTGGGATGATGGCTTCTGAAGAGAAACACCTCAGTTAGTCTCCTGATCCGTGTGTGTGTGTGTGTGTGTGTGTGTGTATATGCATGAACATTCACACACAGGTACCCATGCACAGATACACATGCATGGAGAAACACAGAAAAAGAGTAATAGATTTTTTTTTTTTTTTTTTTTTGGTTTTTCGAGACAGGGTTTCTCTGTAGCCCTGGCTGTCCTGGAACTCACTTTGTAGATCAGGCTGGCCTCGAACTCAGAAATCTGCCCACCTCTGCCTCCTGAGTGCTGGGATTAAAGGCGTGCGCCACCACGCCCGGCTCCTCTGTAAACATTTTGGTATATAATCTTTCAGTTGGTTATGATCACAATCAGATTTCACAAAACTTTTAACAATCATATGCATAGAAATTCTTTGTAGAGTTAATTTTTAAAGTTTTATTCTACTATAATTGGATTTTCTCTGCTGTTAGACATTTATAGTGATTTGAAATGTTTTTTTATTATACTGCTGAGATAATCAATATTTCTCCATTCATAGTTGTTCGCTTAAGATAACTACGAACTACGTCGTTAAGACTTTTGTTCCTTTAAAGTAAGCTATTTTTTTTTAATATTTGTCACAATCGAAGTGCTGTTCAGTGTGTTGTTTTTAATAGACCTCATGGATACATATGTATCTACACAGTAAGAGGTGGTTTTAAAAAGAAATAATTTAGGGTCTGGAGAGATGGCTCAGAGGCTAAGAGTACTAGATGTTCCTCCACAAGTCCTGAATTCAATTCCCAGCAACCACATGGCAGCTCACAACCATCTGTGATGAGATCTGAGGCCCTCTTCTGGCATGGAAGCACACATGCAGACAGACCACTGTATACACAATAAAGAAATAAATGTTTTAAACCAATTATAACTTAGCTAGCTTGCCTTTTAAGGCTTACGTTGATGACCTGTCGTTTACAATCCCCTCAACCCTCTCCCGCGCTGCTGCTGTAGACAGAGGTGGTGGAGGGGGAGGAACATGACCACAGGATCACGAGCCGCATCAACCTCATCGACCTGGCCGGCAGTGAGCGCTGCTCCACCGCCCACTCGAGTGGGGAGCGACTGAAGGTAAGAGGGCTCGAGTGGGCACTTGTCTCTGCCTCTCTCTGCTGTGGGTCAGGGTCTCGCTGTGTTGCTGAGCGACCCTCCTGCCTCAGACCCCATCGTAGCGGGGACCACAGGTGCGCTCCAGCGTTCCCCCCCACTCTTCTCCTGATGCTGAAACTCACTCTGAGGACATTGGGGTTTTTTTTTGTTTGTTTTTTTTTTTTGTTTTTTTTAAAGATTTATTTATTACATGTAAGTACACTGTAGCTGTCTTCAGACACTCCAGAAGAGGGCGCCAGATCTTGTTACGGATGGTTGTGAGCCACCATGTGGTTGCTGGGATTAGAACTCTGGACCTTCGGAAGAACAGTCGGGTGCTCTTACCCACTGAGCCATCTCACCAGCCCGAGGACATTTTTTTTAAGAAAGTGCAAATTGAATATACTTAACAACAAAAGCGTCTTTTCTTTAGTACAGATTGCTGTGGTTCACACACTGCATTGGGATTGGGTTTCAAAGAAAATTAATGTTGAGTCACAAAATATCAATAGTTTATGGAGGAAAGTATTTACTCAGTAATTGTATGAGGAGAAAGGTGTGTGTTGTGAATACATTTGTTGCTGAGAAGCTAAGAAAAATAACCATTTTAAATCTTATGCACAGGAAGGTGTGAGCATTAACAAGTCCTTGCTGACTTTGGGGAAGGTCATATCTGCACTCTCCGAGCAAGCAAACGGAAAGAGGGTTTTTATTCCATATCGGGAATCCACTCTTACATGGCAAGTATCTTCCAAAGCATAAGTAACTGCATTTGGTTTTGGTTGTGGTGTATGTTTGTGGTGTATCCGTGTTTGTGCACACATGTGTGCAGGTGTGCTTGCCTGTGTATGTACGTGTAGAAGTCAGGGGTCGAATCCAGGAGTCTTTGATTCTTTTTCCAACTTGTTTTTTGAAACAAGCTCTCTCACGGAATCTGGAGCTCAGTGCTCTGGTGTGAATGGCTGGCTAGTCTTTGGGGTCCACCTTGTCCGCCAGCACTGGGGGTCTAGGTGTGTGTCTTAGTTACTGCTCTCTTGCTGTGACAAAACACTATGACCAAGGCAACTTAGGAAAAAAAATATACTAGGGAGAGAGAGAGAGAAAGAGAGAGAGAGATCTATCAAGACCATAGTGCGGAGATAAGCAGCAGGCAGGGCAGGCATGGAGCTGACGCAGTAGCTGAGAGCTTGCATCTGATCCACAGCCATGAGGCAGAAGGGGAGGAGGACAGAGAGAAGGAGAGGGAGAGCTAACCAGAATGGCGTGGGCTTTTGAAACTTCAGAGCCCACCACCAGTGACACACCCCCTCCAACAGGGTCACCTTACCAAATAGTGCCTTTCACCAAGTAAGGACCAAGCATTCAGACATATAAGCCTATGGCTTATTCAAACCACCAAAGTGTGTGCCACCATGCCCAACTCTTCTGTGGGTTCTGGGGCCCTGAGCTCAGGTCTTCATGCTTGCATAGCAAGCACTTTCACTAAGCGTCTCTCGAGCCCCTGAAGAAGAATTGTGTAAGCTATGGTGGGTTGGGGTGGGAGAGGGCTTGCCTGGTATGCACAGAGTCTTGGGTTCGGACCCCAGCACTGCTAAACACACACGAGCACACACACACATGCATGCACGCACACACGTAGGCACACACAGGCCCTGGAGTTGAATCTCAGCTTTACATCTTATAAACTCTGACTTGGTAAACTCAATAGTGTGGCCTGTTTCCTCATCTATAAAATGGAGATCACATAGAAACCTTTTAAAGCAGCAGTGAGGTTAAACGTAAAGTCCTAAGAGAACGAAGGTAAAGCACCCTGCGTATGCTTGTTAGGGTTTACCATGCATCAGCAAACGTTTGCTCCGTGTGTAAAGTGGAATTAAATGATTCTGCTTGCCTAGCACTTAACAGCTAACACAGAGCTCTTCCGTGTTTTTATAGTTAGGGAACACTTTACTTCTGGTACATCATTACCTTGTATGCATGTAGTGTTCAACTTGTAATAAACACAAATGTAGATAGATAGCCCACAGCTTCCAATCGTTTTATTTGAAATTTTTCTGCTTTTTTTTTTTTTTTTTTGGTTTTTCCAGGCAGGGTTTCTCTGTGTAGCCCTGGCTGTCCTGGAACTCACTCTGTAGACCAGGCTGGCCTCGAACTCAGAAATCCACCTACCTCTGCCTCCTGAGTGCTAGGATTAAAGGCGTGCGCCACTACTACCCGACCTATTTTTCTGCTTTATAATTGTGTGAAAGATGATAAGCATTCAGAAAAAATGATTCCTTGTTTTCAGGACTTTTTTTTTTTTTTTTCGAGACAGGGTTTCTTTGTATAACCCTGGCTGTCCTGGAACTCACTCTGTAAACCAGGCTGGCCTCGAACTCAGAAATCTGCCTGTCTCTGCCTCTGCCTCCCAGGTGCTAGGATTAAAGGCGTACTCCACCACTGCCGAGCCAGAACATTTTTAAAAAAATATTTTGTGTGTGTGCATGTTGCAGGGTGCATGTTTGTGTGTGTGAATGTTGCAGGGTGCACGTTTGTGTGTCTGCATGTTGCAGTGTGCAGGTTTGTGTGTCTGCATGTTTCTGTGTGCATGTTGCAGTGTGCAGGTTTGTGTGTGTGTGCATGTTGCAGTGTGCAGGTTTGTGTGTGTGCATGTTGCAGTGTGCGGGTTTGTGTGTGTGCATGTTGCAGTGTGCATGTTACAGTGTGCATTTTTGTGTCTGCATGTTGGCAATGTGCATGCAGAGCTCTTACATAGAACATTACCTCACATGGAGTGATTTCCTCTAACTTCATCCATTTCTGTGTGTGTTTCATAATTTCATTTTTCTCCTCAGCTGACTAATATTCTTCCATTGTGTGAATGTCCCACATTGTCATTATCCCTTCTTGTGTTGGTGGACATCCGGGCTGTTTCCAGTTTCTGGCTATTGTGATAGAGCAGCAATGAAGAAGATGAGCAAGCGTGGATGTAGCACAATGCTGAGTCCTTTGAGTATATATCCAAGAGTGGTGTCGCTTGTCTGGAAGGAATCGTTCCAGCTTCCTGAGGAGCCACCACACTGGTTTTCATAGTGGCTGTACAAGTCTGCACTCCTGGCTCTACTCAGAACAGCCAGAAACTGGAAGCAGCCTAGCTGTCTGGCCATTCTGACTGCGGTAATCTCAAAGTAGTTTTCATTACATTTCCCTGAGGGCTACGGATGTGGAACATGTCAGCCGTTTGTGTTTTTATCTTTCAAGAACTCATTTTTAGTTGGCTTATTTGGTTTTTTGACGTTCTGTTTTTATATATATATATATATTGGACGTTAGCCCTCTATCAGATGTGTAGTCAATGAAAAATGTTTCCCCGTTCTATTGATTTGAGTTTTCTAGATAGTTACTGCTACCAGGTGGTTGTAGACCAGAAGTCTAACAGTGGCTGCTTCTCTCTTTTCCTTAAAGGCTATTAAAAGAAAGCCTGGGTGGAAATTCAAAAACAGCCATGATTGCTACTGTCAGTCCTGCTGCCAGCAACATAGAGGAAACGCTGAGCACACTCAGATATGCCACCCAAGCCCGCCTGATAGTCAATATCGCCAAAGTCAACGAGGACATGAATGCAAAGTTGATCAGAGGTGACCATTGCTTCAAATTTTATTATCCGTTTTGCATGTATATGTGTGTGCACACTGAGTGTGTGTAATTTTATTATCCATTTTGCATGTATATGTGTGTGCACACTGAGTGTGTGTGTACGCACATTTGTTTGCATGCTGTATTGTGGACACCCAAGGCTAATGTTAGGAGTCTCCCAAGATTTCTCTCCATCTTTTTTATTTGAGGTGGTTTCTTTCAGTTGGCCCCAAGCTCCCCAATATGTCTAAGCTAGCTAGCCAGTTATCTCTGCCTTGCAAGTAGTGGAATTATAGAAAGGCTGCTATGCCCAGCATATACATAGGTGCTACTTCCATTCTTAAGAATGTACAACAAGCATTTTAACAAGCCTCCCTCCCCCATTTCCTTAATTATAAAAATATTCCACAATTTAGGTTTAATTAATTAATTCCAATTTTAATGTAATTTTGAGAAAACTATTTTTCCATGCCTGCTTGCTAATGTGTCCTAGTTACAAACCTGACAGAGATGGAGGGAGTACATGTACAGTGAGAGAGGGAAAGTGTGAGAGGGGATCAGGAAAAGGTTAGGAAAGAGTGGTTAAGGGGGAATGGAAATCTTTTTCCAGCCAGTCATCACATGTCTGTTTTACAAATCTTTAGAGTTGAAAGCAGAAATTGAAAAGTTAAAAGCTGCCCAGAGAAGCAGTCGGAACATTGACCCTGAACGGTACCGACTCTGTCGGCAAGAGATAACGTCCTTAAGGATGAAGCTGCATCAGCAGGAGAGAGACATGGCAGAGATTCAGAGGTGAGTGCACTCAGAACCAGAAACACGGAGGTCCTGCTACACACTTAGAGGACTGGGCGGCTGGGAGAGACTCCTGGATCTTTCTCACCATCTCCGTTAGAGTAGAACTCAGTTGTCATATGGTAAGTGGGTGTCGGGATTCCGCAAGCTTCTCTGGTGGTCTCTTAATTTCCATCCTCCACAAGTGGGTTTTTAACTTGAGTGTTTTCTTTTTTGCAAAGAGTATGGAAGGAAAAGTTTGAACAGGCTGAAAAAAGAAAACTTCAAGAGACAAAGGAGTTACAGGTATCATTTCAATTTCCTAAGCTGACTCGAAATAGAAAAAGGCCGCCTGTGAGTTTCATTTCCTATCTTTATCATATAGCAATTCTGTACAGGGAAATACGTAAAGATAACTAACAGAGTCATTAGAGACCAAGGGCTCTCAGGCAGATCACAAAGCCACTGCTGGTCTCGCCAATTCTATCTGCTCCTGCACTGGAATTGGGCCGGCGTCTGTGTCCTCCTGAGCAGACCAGGGCCGCCTAAGCAGTCTTCCCCGGCAGCTCTCCTGTCCCAGGGGCCAGACCTGTGCTGTCTCCCGGGACCTTGACACAGCAGCCAGGTGTATTGATGCAGAGGCCAGCACAGCTGGCGTGGCTGGTTCAGGGCCTGGCATTGGAGGGTGTTGGCAGCTTGATTCCTGGCTGCACCAGGAACCAGGCCCTCAAGCAGCAGCTCCTCCCCTGTCCCTCTATTCCATCCTGGGCTTTGCCCTGTGGTCACCTTCCTTATCCTCCTCACCGTGGAGTCCCTGTGGGGGTCACTCAGCTGTCCCTGCTGCCCCAGATGCTGGGTGTGCTAAGCTTTGCCACTGAAACAGAAGAACCATCAGGCCCAGCAGTGGGGGCGCACGCACGCCTTTAATCCCGGCACTTGGGAGGCAGAGGCAGGTGGATCTCTGAGTTTGAGCCAGCCAGGGCTACACAGAAACCCTGTCTTGAAAAACAAACAACAAACCAAAAGAACCATCAGGATGGAAGTGTGGGGGAAGAATAGCTGGATCTGGCTTGTGGTTGCCTGGAGCCTACATATAGAGATGGCAGTCATTGCAAAGTTTCCTTTGCAGTGGGAAAGGTGGATTTGAAGAAGGAAAGTCGAAGTTTTGGAAGGAGAGTCATTTAGGAGCTGCTGGTGTGGTGACGGCATGAGATAGTGAGAGCTTAGACAATGTGGCAGTCATGGAGGAGGGGGTCAGGAGGCAGAGCTGTGGGAAAGGGATAATGTCTTGATTATTTCAGACATTTTGTTCTGTGTAGATGTGTGCTATGTCATGGGGGATGTGTTCTGGGGATTCTGAGTGTGGTCATCAGGTTTGTGACGCACCTTTACTGAGTCCTTTTCACCAGCCCTGGGATAATTGATTTGAGGCTCAGTTGTAATAGAAATGACTATGAAGTCAGCAATGATTCCAGGTTCTTGAAATGTGGGCACTGCACTTGTGAAGCTGTAAGGCCACTGATGGTGGGGGTCGGGGCGGCAGTGTGAGGGTAAAGGACAGTTGATGAACAGTAACAAGATAAAATAGAGTCACACATAGAACTCTGAAAATGAGTATTGTCTAAATTGGGCAGAGGGGTTGTAATGCTGAGGGAGGAATTTTTTTGTCTTAGTTTTTATTTTTGGAGGACTCAAACCCCTTACAGTAGTGAAATCCAGAGGATATCTGAGAAGGGTTCAGAGAGGCAGCCGAAGCCATGTGGGTGATAGAATATCTGTAAAACTTGAGGGAAAGGAGCAGAGAGATGCCTCAGCGGGTTCTCCCTGAGTACCAGTGCACAGAGGAGAGGCGCTGAGCTCAGCTCCCCAGCGGCCATGAAAAGCAGGCTGTGGCAGAGTGTTGGCAGCACATGCCCGTCACCCTAGTGCTAGGAGGTCAAAGAGGTTGGGTAAGGAGGAAATAAGTGGATTCCTGCAGTTAAGTGGCCAGCTAGCCTGGGGTCAGTGAGAGAATCTGTCTCAAAAAATAAGGTGGAAAGTGAATGAGAAAGACAGCCAGTGTTGACTTCTGGCCTCCACATACCCCAACCCCTACCCGAATACATGCACATAGACACACACTCTCAAAGGAAGCAGGAAAGGTTTTTGGGAACGGTCAGGATATCCTAACAGAAGAGGTAGGATTTGCCAGGTGTGGTGATCCATGACTCCAATTCTAGCATCTCAAGGCTGGGCAGGGGGATCCTGAGTTTTGAAACCAGCTTGGAGTACATTGTTACAGACCAGCCGAGTTTACACAAGAAAGAAAACAAAAGAAGAGGTGAGAGATGAGGTTGAGTAAGATTTTGGTAGGTGAGAACAAAGCATTGGAGAAGAGAAGAGGAGAGATCAAGCAGTTTGGATGAGGTCATGAGAGGTAAACATGGAAGATGCCATTGGCTTACTGAGCTCTGGATTCCTAGGCTAAGGGATCTACTACTCGAATCTACTCTTTAGGAAGTGAGAAGCTCTTGGAGTAGCTGACAGGGAGTTGAGGAATCACCCTGTGTAGGATGGGATTTGGAACAAAGGAAACAGGGACAGGGTGCTCCAGAGGCTCCTGTGCCGATTCTGTGTGCGTCAGTTTAAGGTGGTGCTGATGAAACAGCAGACGTGGTCAAGTCTGCATAGAATAGAAGCAAGCTGACAGAGATGCCTTGAGGTGACAGTGTACGGGAAGTGTGAGGAAAGAGCTGCAGAACAATGTGCTTAGGAGTGTCTGGTGACGGGCATAGAGAAGCCATGAAGGGGGGCTTCTGGGCTGTGTGTGTGCACATGTATGCGTGCGTGTATGCGCCTGCACACATGCATGTGTGTGTGCATGCTTAAAGCCAGGGCACTTGACATGCATGTACTCTGCTACTGAACTTTAATCTCGATGAACCTGTATGCACTGAAGCTCTGTAAAGTGATTCTAATATTCAACATAGGCCATTCTTTTAGGTGAATTTAATGCTTTACTGATTTTCTTTTTGCTTCCACCAGAAAGCGGGAGTTACATTTCAAATGGACAACCACTTGCCAAACCTTGTCAATCTCAATGAAGACCCACAGCTGTCGGAGATGCTGCTCTACATGGTAAAGGAGGGAGTAACCACAGTTGGAAAGCACACACCAAGCTCAAGCCACGATATCCAGTTGTCTGGAGTGCTGATTGCCGATGATCACTGGTACGTCCGGCCGTCTCCTGCAGGGGACCGCCCTTTGCTGTCAGCAGCCCTCTGGGTCTCGTTAGGGAGGCCGTTGTCCTTTAAGGCATTCATTTATACTGATTCTTCTCAGTGCTTCTTCAACTCTTTTTTGGTTTTTTGAGACAGGGTTTCTCTGTGTAGCCCTGACTGTTCTAGAGCTCACTCTGTAAACTGAGTAGGATCAAATGTGTGTGCCGCCACCACCCACCCCCCAGTTCAACACTCCCTTTAAGGGAGGAAAAACACTGAATGTGTTTAACAGCAGAGGAGTCCTCTCAGTGTAAGGTTCAGGATGCTGCTCCCTGTGGTGTACCTGACCTGCTATTTACAGGGAATGTTTTTTCTTAGAATTGTAATAGTAAACGTCATTGTAAACTATCCACCTTATATGGAAGTCTTTTTGTTTGAATTGACAAGTTAAATTTGTTTTGTTTCATGTGAATTTGTTCACATATGTGAAATGATCTTGTGTGTATTGTTGAGATAATAGTATTTGTAAACATTTTTTGACTTTGTGTTGTATTTTTTAAATTATGGACTTCAAGAGTCTTATTTTGATTGCTGTGAAGAATCCCATTATCTGAATTTATCACAGATCATTGCAGTTTATTTTTTTGGTAGACATTTGAGTAGTTTTTACTTTTGTCCTTTCCTAATGTTCTTATAAGTCTCACCAGTGGACTGGTTGGGTCCTCTTGGGCCGCTGGGGAAGAGATCATGGGCAAGGAAAAGGTTTCTGGTGCAGGCCTTTGCAGTAGTGAGTGTAACCAGACAGCGGGTGGTGGGCTGACAGCGGGCGGCATCCCACAGTCTTGTGGAACCCTTAGCTCTACAAGTGGTACAGGTCCTGTACAGTCCTAGCCCTTTGCACAGCTAGCATTGTAGCTTCTCAGCAGGCTGAGGTGTTGGGATTCCCAGGCCCTCAATAGTGGCCACTGTGAATGTCCCCTGAGCCTAGAGCAGCTGAGCCTCCCGACTCTATAGCTCTCTCTGAACCTCTTCCAGTGACCAGGGTCTGCTTCGTCTCTGGCTCTTTCTGGCCTTTGCCCTTCTTCAGCCTTAGCTCTCTTCTCTCTCTCTTTCCCCTCACCCTTCCTGCACTGGCAGCTCTACTGAATTGTCCAGCTGCCTCTTCTTCAGAGCTGTCTTCCCAGTTTTGCCATGTGGCCTGCTGACTGCTCGTGTGTTGCTGTCACTCCCAGGCTGCTGTCTCTGCTGCTGTGTTCTTTGTCAATAGCTCAGCCTAGGCTATTAAAGTAAACATGAAAAGAAGAGAAGAAGCCTTTGCTGGGCTTTTAAGTGTTGACTGTCCAGAGTAGGAAACAGGAAGGAATGTCTCCCATCTGATTCAGCAAGCGTGCTGAAGAGCCTACTTATGTATAGCCAGAAGGGGGGTGTTGCAGCAGTCACAATAGACCTGGCAAATAGTGTTTGTGTTTGCACTGGTCACAGGGCTGTTTCTGTAGCACCAGTCAGCTCTGCTAGGTCACCAGAAGTGCTGCTTCCCTGGCTTAGATGGAAAAGATTGCTAGAGTTCCTAATACAAACTCTTACACAACTAGTTGGAACAAGTCCTGGCTGAGGCTGCGTCTTCAGGAGGGTCTTGGTTACTGTTATGACCCAAGTAGCTTATAAAAGGAAGCCTTTGAGTCCAAGGAGCCGTGGCAGTCAGTGGTAGTCATCCTGTAGCTCTGTCACAGTCTGTGGAGTGCCCATAATGGCTGCTGCTAACATAAGGATGTAGTCTGGCTGGTTTAGACTGGTAGTCCTCTTGCACAAGGCAGCCAGGACACAAAGGGGAGCCCAGCAGCTGCTAATTAAAGTCAAATTGCTAGCAGATCCCTAGCATCTTTGCTTATTTACAGGAGGATGAACGTCAGGAGTGCTAAGGACTTAACTCTTCATTTATACCAGTAGTGAATCTTATCAGGGCTTTGATGCACTTCACACCTTTCTAGGCTCTCAGGAACAGGGCTTGCTCTTGGAGCTCTTCCAGGATGCTGCATCTGCTCCTATCAGTTGCTGGATGAAGTGTCTCTGGTTTCTTTGATGACAGTTCTGCTAGGCTCCAGTCCCACAACCCTCTGCAGGCAGGACAATCTCTAGATTAAAGGTTTTGTGGCTGTGTTGGTGTCCACTTGAGGCCTTGCTTGCTTACAGAAGATGGCTGGTTCTGGCTCTGTGTTCCCCATTACTAGGAGTCTTTGCTAGGGCTACTGTCGTAGATTCCATGCAGTTTCCATTGCAGTAGCTTTCCATTTCATCCCTGTAAAGCCTCAATTCCTGTTCTCCCACCACCACCTGATCTCTCCTGTTCCCAAGCCCATCTACCCCAGGCCACCTGCAAAATCTACTTCCCTTTCCCAGGGAGATCCTTTCATCCCCCCTTAAGCCCTCCTTGTTCCTTAGCCTCTCTGGGTCTGTGGACTGTAGCATGATTGTCTTTTACTTTCAGCTAATATCCACTTCTAAGTGAGTACACACCATGTTTGTCTTTCAGGCCTGGGTTACCTCACTCAGGATGATATTTTTTAGTTCCATCCATTTGCCTGCAGATTTCATGATGTCATTGTTTTTAACATTGTGTAAATGTACCATATTTTCTTTATCCATTCTTTGGCTGATGGACATCTAGGTTGTTTCCAGTTTCTGGCTATTAGAACAAAGCTGCTGTGAACACAGTTGAGCAAGTGTCCTTGTAATGGTATGAATACCTTTGGGTATTTGCCCAGGAGTCGTATAGAAGGGTCCTGAGGTAGATCGATTCCCAATTTTCTGAGAAACTGCATTGTAATTGATTTCCAAAGTGACTGTACAAATTCAAGTTTACATTCCCCTCCAGCAATGGAGGAATGAATGTTCCCCTTGCTCTACATCCTCACCAGCATGAACTGTCGCTGTGGTTTTGATCTTAGCCATTCTGACAGGTATAAGGTAGAATAGTAAAGTTTGTTTGACTTGCATTTCCCTGATGGCTAAGGATGTTGAACATGTTTTATCTAGACCCGATGGCACAGACCTATACCAGGAGACTGGGACAGGAGAATTGCAAGTTCAAGGCCAGACTGGGCTTCAGAATGAGTTCAAGGCCAACCTGAGCACTTAGTGAGACTCTGTCTCTAAAGAAACAGGAAAAAAAAGGACTAAGGGTATAAGTCACTGATTGAATTCTTGCACAAGACTCTGAGTTCAATCCCAAGTAACACTACCACACACACACACACACACACACACACATATACATATAAAAGTGGCTTCTATAGTGACATCAGATATTTTCTTTTATTTTCCTCTATATTTTTGAAGTTTAGTGTGAACTTGAAATCAAATTAATTTCCATACGAGTAATCAGTTCTTTCTGGATGTTATACTTATCCTCAAGTTACTAAGCTAGATAGCCAAATAAGTAGTTTATTGTTCTTTTGTGGTGATTTATAAAAATATGGGGATCTGTTCAAACACTCTGTGGCTCTGATTACTTGAGTTTTTTTCATTGTTCATTTGGTTGGTTGATTGGTGGTTTGGTTTTTCAACACAGGTTTCTCTGTGTAGCCCTGGCTATCTTAGTACTTGCTCTGTAGACCAGGCTGTCTCTGAATGGAGAGGTCTGCCTGCCTTTCCCTTCCGAATCCTGGGATTAAAGGCGTGCACCACCCCTGCCTGAATATAATGAGCCTTTTAATTTAGTCGGAAGATAGGTTTTTTCATACCCTTTTACAGTCCT
Source organism: Mus caroli (assembly GCF_978045245.1). NCBI lineage: Eukaryota > Metazoa > Chordata > Mammalia > Rodentia > Muridae > Mus > Mus caroli. The sequence continues at coordinate 133,109,153 of NW_028227256.1, forward strand.
GATAATTGTTTGATATATCACCTAAGTTCAGCATCATTTACATCCGTGACAAAGATACAAAACTAAACCAAAGAATGAAGAGTCTAGTGAGGGCTGGGAAGTCTCTTGCTTGCCTTGAACTCTATCCTGTCCATTTAGTACACACTTCAGCGCCTTACTCTGTAGACTACAATGTTCACAAGAGCTGCTTTGCCATCCATCTTCACTGCTAACGCATCTGGCTCCTGGGTGTTGAGTGAGGGAATTCTTCAGTCAAGTGCATGCTCAGAGGGAGGAATCTACCTCAGACTTCCTAGAGAAGAGCTTTCTAAGAGCACTTGCATGCAAGTTGGGGTCGGAAGAATGATGTTTATATGGAAGAGGAGCTCCTTCCCTCAAGGAGGGACTCAGTGAAGGGCAGGTCCTGATGTGGTTGCCTCAGTGAGGTGGGTCTCAGATGGAGACACAGTGGCCCGTGAAGGAGATTGGTGGTTGAAACTGAAACATGGGGCTCAGAATGCTGGTTGTGAACTTGTGACAACAGAGTGCACAGATGTGGGAGAGCAGGATGGTAAGGGAAATCGTTTAAATCTATGTGGTTAACACAGCCTTCTGGTAGGAGACACATCCCCCAGCAGTGAACCATTTTGCTCAGCTACATTGGGTTGCTTTAATTGAGCTATTATTCTCTAATTACAAATCTCGGAGCCTAATCAATGCTAAAGGTCTAGAGTTAGGGCTTGGCTTTTGCTGAAGTTTTCTGTATCTGTCTAGGTAGCCTTTGAAGTTTCCTATTTTCTGAATAAGTCTCCTCTGCATGTGTGGTGTTTGTAAGCAATTCTTCAGCTCCCCACAGCAAGGTCTGTTAGTTAGATGGCTAAGGCTACACTTTGTCTCCCTGCTTCATCCTGTGGAATGTCTCGCCTTTCCATTAGGAAAGCCCATTTATAGGACAAGTGATGCAATCAGTTACAAAAGCAGAAACTTAGAAAAATAAAAGCACATGAAAACGCTCTCTTGGAGGAACCCATTGTCAGTATTTGATTGTTTTTTTCCTTGAACTTTTTTTTCTTTGTATTTTTTTTTTCATTTTCAGGAAACGTTTGTTTTAGCATTTTGATTTGTTTTTCCAGGAGTTAATAAAAAATATAGTGAAAACTTCCTCTACACCAGCAGTTACAATTGCTGGATGTGCCAGTGGTTTTTTATTGTCGTTGTTGCTGTTCATCAAACGTCAGTGTTTTGGGGGGAAAAATATAATTTAAAATTATTGTTGCTATAAATTGGTATGAACTTACTACCAGAGGGATAATCTAAGCAGACTTATTCCTCTGACCTGTTCTTACTTTGTAAAGTGCCCCACCGTTATAGCGATGTACTTTTTGTTTCAACAGTACTATCAGAAATTTTGGAGGAACAGTGAGTATTGTCCCAGCTGGAGAAGCAAAGACATACGTAAACGGGACGCACATCTCAGAGCCCACAGTGTTACATCATGTAAGTCGGCAGGAGCTGTTAGGTGCCAGCGTGTCATCTGTGTTTGTCATCTGTTTTTTCCCCCAAGTCACTGACCTGAATTGAGAACTTTTCCCATTTCAAAATTTCTATTAACTCATTAGTAGCCTTCCTTTGTTCAAAGAGACGTTGTAATGGTATGAACCAGGAACTAGGCTCACTACTTTGTGTCCTGGGAAGACCTGGGCTTAGGAATCAAGCCACGAGAGGCTGAAATCCTCTCTCTGTCCATCCCCTGCACTGACACCTTTGTCAAGTTACTTAACTAGATGATGGGACAGTCCCACCTGGTTAGGACACTTTCAGAGGGCCACTAACAGGTATCCCAGGAGAACCGGCATAAACTGTTGCAGCCAAACCAGAATAATAGTCATTTTTTATGAATTCTACTTTTCAAGGGTAGAGAAGAATTAATCTACAAATAATTCGCATACAGTTCTTATACCATTGCTTGCAAAGAGTGGTATTCAGTGAGTGGCTGCTTTATTAATAAAGTCTGGGTCTTACTTTCCTCTTGCCCAGCAGTGGAATTGTATGCTGCTCATAAGCTGTTGTGAGTTGTAAATGAGACTTTTATTGTACATACACAAACATACGTGCACATGTGAATTACTCAGCAGCGTTTGGCACGTGGAAAATACTAAACAGATGTGACAGCTGCTATGATTTAATGTCTATCATCAATAATACTGTGTCACCGTGAACTGTGGAGTTAGAGGAATAAGAGGGAGAATAAAGCACTTAAAGCTATGGGCTGGAGAAAAGGCTCAGCGGTTAGAGCACTGGTTGCCCTTCTAGAGGTCCTGAGTTCAATTCTCAGCAACCACATGGTGGCTCACAACCATCTGTAATGGGATCCAATTCCCTCTTCCAGTGTGCATGAAAACAGAGCACTCATACGTAAAATAAATCAATTAAAAACAAAACAAAACAAAACAAAAAACCTATCTCATATAGGAAACCATTGTCAGTATTTTATTGTTTTCGCCTCAAAATTTTAAATGTTTTTTTTTTCTTTTTAAGCAAAGTTTGTCATTTTTTTTGTTGTTTTTTGTTTGTTTGTTTGTTTTTTTCCAGTTAGACTTGCCTCAATCTTACACATTTTTTTTTTGTATGTGTGTGTGTTTTAGGGTGATCGGGTGGTTCTTGGTGGAGATCATTATTTTAGATTTAATCATCCAGTTGAAGTCCAGAAAGGAAAAAAACTGTCAAGTAGAAATAATCTCACAACAAGCGAAGGCCCAAAAGATTTTGAGTTTGCCAAAAATGAGTTACTTACAGCACAGAGTTCTCGGTAAGTGTCACCACTGACTAATGTGTATGTGTGAGCAAAAGCGTGCACCAAAATGAACCGTTTCAGAGGCTAGCCCTTCGCCTCACAGGACACGATCCCCGTTCAGAGACTCTGAACTGCTGAATAAACAAGAGGATGGACGCTTCTGCAGACCTCCATGTATATAGCATGTAGAAGGCTAGTCTGGGATGCCGACTAAGAAAAAGGCTCTATTGTGTCTTAAAATGGAATTAGAGCACTGTTAGCATAACAGAAAATACCCTATTCTGGTTCACTCTGTTACCTATAATATTTACTAAAATGTTTTCTGTGATACATTTTCTTTACATGATTTACACTAATTTGAAACTAGGCATCTGCAATAATGACTAAGCTAGGAATAATCATATTTTCTTTCTGTTCTATTTTTTTTTTTTGGTATGGCAAAATATATTCAAAACCAGTGAAAAATCCAAAAATACTATAGATAAAATACCAAAAATTAAGTTTTAAGATTTAAAATTATCTTAATAAAAAAATGCTGTTCGAAAACTATTCTTGCTCCTTTGTAGGCTTGAGGCAGAAATTAAAGATGCGCAGCTGAAGGCGAAGGAAGAAATGATGCAAGGAATTCAAATCGCAAAGGAGATGGCCCAGCAAGAACTTTCTTCCCAAAAAGCTGCGTATGAGCGCAAAATCCAGGCCCTAGAGGCGGAGCTGGTGAGGGCGCTCCCAATCTTTCCTCAGAGGGTTTCTCAGACTAGTGGGGAACTGAGCGACAGCCGCCCAGAGGGTGCTTGGCTGGTCTAGTGCTTACTAACGTATGTGCACCCCTGGGTGTGGTCTACAAACGGGGCATGGTGATGCACACCCCAGCAATTGAGTGGCAGAGGTAGAAGGATCGAGGGTTCAGGCACATCTTCAGTTAAGTTCAAGGCTAGCCTGGGATACATGAGACAAGACACTATCCAAAAGAAAGAAAGAAAAACCTTAGAATGGAGCTGGACAGGTGTTTGCTACTAAGGTTAGAGTCGCAGGTAACAAGTTAATAGTAGCTCTTGACTGCTAGGAGAAGAAAATAGACTCCTTTCTGCCAGCACAGGGGTTGTGGCTCCTCATGGGGAATTCAGTGGTAAACCTTTGGCCCCAGAAACCCATTTTAGAGGACATACTTGCAGAAGTTGGAGCCGTGACGTTCATGTGTGGTTGGATCATGTAAACGGCATGAGTGTGGTTTGTTCCACAGCTTTGCCATGTCCTTGTTCATTCATTACAAGGGGAAGGTTTACACCCTAGGGCCACCGTCTTGAAAAATGTCTTTACATTTTTGCCTGAGTTAATTCTCACTAACTGTTAATAAATTTAGAAGAAAATAGACTCCTTTCTGCCAGCACAGGGGTTGTGGCTCCTCATGGGGAATTCAGTGGTAAACCTTTGGCCCCAGAAACCCATTTTAGAGGACATACTTGCAGAAGTTGGAGCCGTGACGTTCATGTGTGGTTGGATCATGTAAACGGCATGAGTGTGGTTTGTTCCACAGCTTTGCCATGTCCTTGTTCATTCATTACAAGGGGAAGGTTTACACCCTAGGGCCACCGTCTTGAAAAATGTCTTTGCATTTTTGCCTGAGTTAATTCTCACTAACTGTTAATAAATTTATAAAGAGGGAAGAGTCTCAAAGGAAGAGATTGGAGGAATTAAATAACCAAAAAGCTAGTCACAAGATTGAGGAATTGGAAAGGGCGAAGCAGCATCTTGAACAGGAAGTATATGTGAACAAAAGGCGACTGGAGATGGAGACCCTGGCCACAAAGCAGGTGAGTCTGAGTCTGAGCCGGCACCTTGTGATGGGAGCAGCCTTCGATGAGAGAGCCGCAAGGTCTCTAGGTGGGAACGTCTCCCTCTGCTGCCCGCAAGCTCCTGTCCTGCTGCTGCTCATGCACCAGCCCACAGCCCACGGGCACATAGCCCTCTTCTTAGCTCCATTCTAGTGTTTTCTTTTCTCGTGTCTACAACTGCCTGTCATCGGTCATGTTAAATAATAAACATAAGGAACTGGAACCAGGACCCAAAGTGCATTAGGAAGAAAAGCAAAGCATTACATCGGGTCACAATCTGATAGAGAGGCGGTTTCCTAGGGCTCGGCGTGGAGCATTTGATACACACGTCTTCCATCTCAATGAGGATGAAGGCCGTTTTCTGGGGCCAACATGAAATAGCCAAGGTTTACAATACTGAATGATAAAACCAGAGCATTAGTGTGTTAACAACATCTTCAGCTACTTTATTAACATTTCGGCCTTTCCTTCTTTCTATATTGGTGGATTTTATGTTTTTTTGTTTGTGTGTGAATGTTTTGCCTGTGTGTGTGTGTGTGTGTGTGTGTATGTGTGTGTGTGTGAGTGTGAGAGATAGAGAGAGAGATGTGGGTCTTGGTGCCCTAACAGGACATAAGAGGGCATCAGATCCCCTGGAACTGTACTTGTGATGATTGTGAGGAACCATGTGGGTGCTGGGAGCCACGCCCAGGTCCACAGGAAGAGCAGCCAGTGCTTGTAACTGCCAAGGCATCTCTCCAGCTCCACACTGCTGGTTCTTAGCGTGTGTTCTCTGGATGAGAAACAATGGTTTCTTCTAGAAACCTGTTAGAAATGCAAATTCTGGAGCTGGAGAGATGGTCTGGAACACATGTGTAGACCAAGCTAGTCTAGAACCTGTAGAGATTTGTTGGTTTCTACCGTTCCCCTCACATGCCCACCCCGTGTTGGTATAAAGGTGTGCACTGCAGTGCCCACTCATTCCTTGTCTCTTGACATTTGTCTCAGGCAGTAGCCTCATTTTCTCTCTCTCTCTTTTCCTCTTCCGAGTCTGTGGGGTGAGGAAGAGCAGGGCTGAGGCAGGGGTGGAGGAAAACTCTCCCCTAGACTTGAAGCCTGATGGTATACCAGGCTGTGAGCACGCTGTGTGTGAACACACTGCCTGTTAACTTGGGCGGAGCCATGAGGAGCTCAGGAGACCACTGAAACCCTGGGCAACCCTTCTTAGCTCCTGCCTTTTACATTGAGTCAGCAAATGTCCTAATTCCTGCCCTCCTTGAGCTGTGCCTCGCACCCCTTTTTACCCTGCAGATTCTTTATTTATTAGCAATGGGAAGAAAAATGATAATCTGTGCCATCAGAAATTTCTTATGATGGCCAGTGAAATGGCTCAGCAGGTAAAGAACTTGCCTCACAAGCCCCGTGACCTGAGTTGGAGCCCTGGAACCCACATAAAGGTGGAAGGAGAGAGCCTGCTCTACACGGTCCTTCAGCCTCCACGGCTGCACCCGCCATGTGCACCCCAGCCCCACACACAATCACACAGACATGATGATAATAACACATAAACTCACAGTATCCTAATGGTCTTATGAGGAAAATCATTATGAAAGTTTATAAGGCAGTTTTTAAAAAACTTTTGTGTTTGGGCTGTAGAGGTGGCTCAGCAGTTAAGAGCTCTGAAGACAGTGACAGTGTACTCACGTACAAAAAAATAAATAAATCTTTTAAAAGAGGAACTTGTGTTTAATAAAATATGTTAACCATGTGTTCTTAATGAAATGAGTACGGTAAGATGAAATGTCATTATAGCATTACAGTGATCAATCTTTTGAGGGGGTGGTATGCATGTGTCTGTACTCATATACATTCATGGTATGCCTGCCCACCTGGACAGTTGTGTGGAGGCCAGAGGTTGACATCAGAAGTCTTCCTCAGTCTCTGTTCTACCTTCCTTGTTGAGACAGGGTGGTTCACTGAGCCTGGGAGCTGCTGTTCTTGGCAGAACTAGCTAGCCAGTGAGCTCCAGCCATCTGTTGCCTTCTTCCCATGGTGCTCGGGGTTACAGCTGCTATAACCCTAGTTCCAAAATGTCTATGCAGATGCTGGGGATACAAACACGGTCCTCATAATGTATAGCAAGTACTCGGCCTGCTGAGCTGTCTGCCCAGCCTCTACTAGTCTCTTTTTTTTTTTTTAAACTCTTTTTGTGTGTATACCTCATGGTGTATATGTGGAAGTCACTGAACAACTTTGGGGACTGATTCTTTCTACCCTGTGAGTCCCAGGGATCGAACTCAGGTCATCATGTGTTGGTGGCGAGTGCCATTTTGCTGGCTAGACTAATCTGCTTTAAAAAGGGTCGTCTTATGTATATGTTAGGTAAATAACATGATGTTATGAGGTGTATATAAACAGCAAAATAGCTGGTATGGTGAAGACAACGAACATACTCAGCCCCTCTGATTATATAAATTCTCTTTCTCCATCTCCTCATGTGCTGCTCTATACAAATGCATATCCATTAGGCCTTAGAAGACCATAGAATCCGACATGCGAGGATCTTAGAAGCTTTAGAAATTGAAAAGCAAAAGATCGCTGAAGAAGTACAGATGCTTCAGGAGAATCGGGGAAACAGGGATAAAACTTTCACCAGTGAGTATGTACTGAGCGTAACATACTTTCCTAACGTTCTTTATCTTATCTTAGCTGCCTTTACATATATAAAATGCTAGGCTGGGGATGTAATTTAGTAAAAAAAAAAAAAAGGTGTCTGACATACAGAAAGCCCTGGGTTAATCCCCAGCTCCAAGTAAATACATATGTTAAGAAGTAAGTAGAGGAATAAATAAGGCTTTGTTCTACATGCTGGGTTTTGTGTGTCAGTATGTTTATATGAATGGTTTTTAATGCTCAGTCTTTAGAATAGTTGTATCGGTCCTATAGACTGCATGGTTGTGGTTCCCCCACCCCCAAATTAATTTATTGAAATTGTAGCCTGAAATGAGTTGATATTCTATTTCTGTGAAAGATGCTGTTGGAATTTTGATAAGGATCACAATGACTCTGTACATTGCCTTAGCCAGTTCTTTTAAGGTTTATTCTTCTAATGCATGAACACTGTGTCTTTCTATTTATTTATGTCCAGTTTCTTTCATCAAAGTTGATTTGTATTTCAGTATTCAGGTGTTTTATTTCTGTGGTGAGATGTATCCTTCTGTATCCCATTGCTTTCTGGGGGGGGGGGGCAGAGAGAGAGGGGGAGAGGAGGGGGGAGTAGAGAGAGAGGGAGAGGAGGGGGAGTAGAGAGAGAGAGGGAGAGGAGGGGGCAGAGAGAGAGGGGGAGAGGAGGGGGGAGTAGAGAGAGAGGGGAAAGAAAGGAGAGAAAGGAGAGAAAGAGAGGAGAGAGAAAGGAGAGAAAGAACACAGGAGCAAGTTTGGATAGGGCCGGGGGCTGTGCATTCCAGGCAAGCACTTCCCTACTGAGCTACACCCGCAGCTCTGGTCCTGTTTTAATTCATTTGTTCTCAGAGTACAGAGACACAATCATTTTTTTTCTCTCTTGCACCTGTTTTGGTGGACTCTTTAGCTGCCCATCTCATCTATACACAGACAATTTTATTCCTTTTTAATTTGGATTCCATTTCTTCCCTGTGTCAATGTCTCTGACTGGGACCTGGGACTCATAATTTTTTGTTGGATGTGACAATACCTTGTTCCTGGTCTTTTTTTTTTTTTTGGTTTTTCAAGGCAGGGTTTCTCTGTATAGCCCTGGCTGTCCTGGAACTCGCTTTGTAGACCAGGTAGGTAGAACTCAGAAATCTACCTACCCCTTCCTCCCGAGTGCTGGGATTAAAGGCGTGCGCCACCACACCCAGCTGTTCCTGGTCTTTAAGAGACAACTTTCATTGCCATTGAAGACTACTGGTGAAGATTACCCATGGGATAACACGTGGCTTTTTGTATGACATAACATAGAGAAAATATTTATGATAACACCTCAGACTTAGGGTGGGGAGCTGTAACTCAGTGGGAGGAAACTGCCCAGCATTTGAAAAGCTGAGTGAAATCCTAACTTTACAGATGGAAAATGGAACTGCTAAATCACTCTCCTTTTACTGTGGTTATTTATTAAGTAAAGTGTGTGTGTGTGTGTGTGTGTGTGTGTTACACCAAGGCCATATGTGAAACAGGTATTTCTCTGTGGACCCATACCTCTAGATACCTTTCTTAAGTTTTGTATTTGTCTAGAAAATTTAAAAGGGGTATAATTTTTAATAAATTAACCTATAATGTATCTTACCTGATGATTTAGAAAAATTAGATAGTGAAGAAAAATAATTTGGGGCTGGTAAGATCACCCAGCCTGTAGAAGCACTTGCTGCCAAGGTCGATGACCTAAGTTGGATGCCAAGACCCACACGGTACAAAGAGAACTGATTCCCACGACTCTCCTCTAAGCTGTATATGCATGTCATGGCACTTTCATGCCCCACTAGATAAATAAAGCATTTTTAAATAAATATTAAAAATTGATATTAATTCATGTTAATATCAATTAATATTTAAAATATTAAATAAGAGAAACCTCCTTTAGACATATTAGAGGAAAGGATGATAGGTGTTTCTCTCTTCCAGTATCCTTTTCTGTTTTGTTCCATTCCACCACGTATAAGACAACTCACTTTATGTAAAGACTAGCTTGCTTTTTAAGAATTAAAAAAAAATTACTCATACATTGCCCTTCTCTTGTGATATAAGATTAAAAACATTTGCTTAATGTCATTTTAAAAATTTTAACATTATTTTACCTTTTATGCGAATGGGTGTTCTGCCTACATGTGTATCTGCACCCTGTGCATGCCTGGTACCCACAGAGGCCAGAAGAGGGCGTTAGAGATCCAGAATTATAGATGGTTGTGAGCTAATGTGTGGATGCTGGGAATCAAACCTGTGTCCTCAGAAAGAGCAGCTGATGCTCTCGGCTGCTGAGCCATCTCTCCAGCCCCTAATGTCAGTAGTATGGGATTGTTCTAACTGGCGATGAGTGCTGTGGTCAGACATGCATTTTGGCTCTAATCTGTATGGTTTTTGTTAGTTCAGCCAAACTGGAACTCCATGAAACTCTCCACGATGATTCAGGAAGCCAATGCCATCAGTGACAAATTTAAAAAGTGCTATATTTTTGGCAGGTGAGTGGCTTTTACATTTGTTGACCTATACATCATTTTTTTAAAACTCAAGTTTCTCTGAAGTCTATATAGTAGTCTCTTTCTAGGACAGAACAGATATCAGAATCCCTGGTAACAGGCTTTAAGATTCCATGTGTAAGATTTCCTTTTGAGTTGAAATCTTGTTTTTCAGCATTCCATGTTATTCCATGTTTATCTTATGTTGGTGGGACTCAGGATTGAATCCACAGCCTCACATCTGCTCTGCATGTACTGTGGCCCCAAGCCACACCACCCAATCTGCACCCCGATTTTAAAAAATGATTTCGCTATGCTGTATGTATGTGTGCCCCTGCTTGTGGTTATATGCACTGTGTGCACACAGTAGCCATTGGAGGCCAGAAGAGGGCGCCAGGGCCCCTTGAGCTGGAGTTATAGGTGCTTGTGAACCAGACAGTATGGATACTTGAAACCAAACCCGAGTCCTCTGGAAGAGCAGACCGTGCTCTTTGCCAGTAAGAGCCCTGTTGGGTGTTTATGTGTTTTAGGTTTAAGCATCTTTCTTTCTCTCCAGACATGATGCATCAGACAAAAGCCGTTCTGATACCTCTGTTCGAGTTCGTAACCTCCAGCTTGGGATCTCAACTTTCTGGAGCCTGGAAAAGTTTGAATCTAAACTTGCAGCAATGAAAGAGCTTTATGAGGTTTGTGATATTAAAATCTGTAAAATTAAAAAACAAAACAAATTTGTATGTGTGGTTTGCCTGCATGAATGTCTGTTGTCTGTGTGCACAACATGGGTACCTGGTACCCTCAGAGGCCAGAAAAGGGTGTCAGATCCCCTGGGATGGAGTTACAAAGGGTTGTGAGCCAACATGTGGGCCCTGGACATTGAATCCATATCCTCTGGAAGAAACTCTTACAAATGCAGCTGGGTGTGGTCATCATGCCTATGATCACAGCACTTGAGATGCAGAAAGATGGAGAGTTCGAGGCCCACCTCAATTACTAGTGAGTTTGAGGCCAAACTGGTGTGTATGAAACCCTGTCAAGCTCTCTGCTCCTCCCAAAAGAAAACAAAATATAGAGGTAACATATTCCTGTTAAATAAGAGGAGGTCCATCAGCTACTGAGATCCCCAGCATCAATGGCTGTGTGAATCCGTTTTCCTTGTGCATGTCAGTGGAGTCTCACTGGTTTGCTTCAACATAGTTCAAGTATGACAGCCATTCAGAGCTGAGTCTGTTGTTGTAACTGTGTGCTCTGCCAGCTTTGCCTTTAAGTTTCAGGGGAGATAGCCCCATGTTTGGCATTATCTCCTTGTGCCTGAGTAATGTATGCTGTTACTTATTTTCCCATTATTGTCTTCTGGGTGTGTCTAATTGTGGCTTTCCTTGATCACAATTAAAACCATCTCTTTGTTATTTTTAACATCTGTTTTCTTGCCTTATATTTTCAAAAAACAGTAACAAAATATGGGGGTTTTGTTTGCTGTTCATGGTTGCTTAGTTTAAATATTGCCACAAAGTAATGTTAGAAATTTGCTTGGCTTTTCTTTTAGTAACTAGTGAAGCCAAGGTTTTACTTTGCTTCTTTGTGGTAAAGTAGCCTTTGACTTCTTTTAGTTTTCCCAGACAGGACCTCATTGGGTCCTGCTGGCTGGCCTCAGACTCACAGACTCGCCTGCCTCTGCCTCTGCTGGGCTGGGGTTGAAGGTATACACCACCAGCCTGGCTGCAGTTTCTGTTAAGTGGTCTATGTATTTTATTAATACGTTTTTTATTCTGATTGCTCATCTTAGTACTAATCTTTTTCCTGATGTTGTGTGGCGTGGGGTGTGTGTGTGTGTGTGTGTGTGTGTGTGTGTGTGTGTGTGAGATTGCACATACATGAAGCTGTGTGGGTGGAAACTAGACTTCCTTGATCACTCTCCAGCTTATTTTGGGAAATAGAGTCTGTCACTGAGCTTGGAGCTCATCAGTTTGGCTAAGGTGGTTGACTGCTAAGTCCTACTGTTTTCTCCTGTGCTGAGAATGCAGACATGCACCCATATACCCAGTGCTGACTACACAGATTCAGGTTCTAATGCTTGGTCAGCAAGCATCTAACCGACTGAGCCCATTTCCCTAGTTCTGTGTGACCCTTTTATTGGTTTTATTCTGTTTTGAGATAGAATCTCATACAGCACAGATTGGGCTTAGACTTCTTATATGGCTAAAGATGACCTCAAACTCCTGATCCCCCTACCTGTTGGGTTTAGAAGGCTCTGAAACTATATCATGATATTTTATCTTTGTATATATTTTTTATTTGTGTTTACATCTATTTTTGCTCAGAGTTTACTGTTAAGTCCTCTACATTTTTATTTTAAGATTTATATCTTTGAATCAAATAAAAATTGAGGCTGAAGAAATGTCTCCGTGGCTAAAAACTCATATTCTTGCAAAGGACCCCAAGTTCTCTTCTCACCAATCGCATCTGGCGGTTCATAGCCACCTGTAACTCCAGCTCCAGAGGGGTCCAAAGCCCTGGCCTCCATGGCTAACTGTACTACTTGCCTACACACAAGCAAGCATACAGGCATAAGTAAACATTTTGAGACAAGGTCTTTCTAGGTAGCCCTAGCTGTCCTGAAATCCAGATCCTCCTGCTAAGATTAAAGCTGTGAGCCACTACACAGGACTTTTTTTTTTAAGATTTATTTGTTTCATGTATGTGAGTACACTGTAGCTGTCTTCAGACACACCAGAAGAGGGTGTCAGATCCCATTGCAGATGGTTGTGAGCCACCATGTGGTTGCTGGGAATTGAACTCAGGACCTCTGAAGAGTAGACAATGCTTTTAACCACTGAGCCATCTCTCCAGCCCTTGTTTTTTTTTTTTTTTTTTTTCTTAAGGAAAATTTATATGGAGTTTTTAAATGATATAAACTTAAAGTTATTTTCTTCTTATTTATCCCAAAAGTAATTGTAACATGTATTAAATAGTAGTATTAATATTTTTCAAATATCCCGTATACAAATTATGTGACTGCTAGAATTTATATTCTATAATACTAATATAATGCTCAAAATGTTAATGAAAATATGTGTTAAAGCCTAGAGGGTATTGTCCTAGCTTTACTCTGTGGATTATTTCATCAAAAGTGAGGATAATTAACTCAATCTAGATTATAAGACAGAGGAAAGCAAGTGAAGCGATCCTTGTGAGGGAAAAGTCACTAATGAATACCTGAGACATGTGGTCCTAAGAAGATGGTGTCTGTTGTAACCTTAGCACTCGGGAACCCAAGGAGTTCAGGCTTATCCATGGCCATACGCAAGGCTAACCTGAGCTACATGAGATGCTGTCTCAAAAAATAAAAACAGAAAATGGTATCCAAATTGATAATCAAGCTGGGCAGTGGTAGTGCACACCTTTAATCCCTGCACTCAGGAGGCAGAGGCAGGGGAAATCTCTGCGAGTTCGAGGTCAGCCTGGTCTATAGAGTAAGTGCTAGGGCAGCCAGGGCTACACTGAGAAACCCTTGTCTCGAAAAATAAATAAACAAACAAAACCAAAAAACCGAGCTTGAGTAAGCAATTATGTCATCAATAACATGCCATGCTACTTTTGTGTTTGTTTACTTGTTCTTATCCGTGTGTGTAAGGCAGGCAGACAGACACACAGAGGCTGAGTGTACAGGTCAGAGGACCGCTTCGGGGAGTCGATCCTTCCTCTTCTCCCTTTCTGCCCTGTGGGTCCTAGAACTTTGGAGCAAGTGCCCAAACCTGCTGAGCCACCCTAATGTCCCTGTTGGTCTCTGTGTTTGCATTCTTAGGTTAGCTTACAAAGTCATATGTTAACTAAAACATTAATTAATAAAATATAATTAATGAAAAATTAATAGTTCATCGCAGCACTTTCACACATGTACCTGTACCTGGCTCTCAGTCTCATCTCTCAGTTCTGTTCCTGGGCTCCCTGTGGCTTCCCTCATCTATGTTGTTCCATCTCTTTCCTCCTCCCCCCACGTGATCCCCTGTTCTACACATGTAAACACACAGAATACATAATTGCAGATCCATATACAAGAGAAAACAGCTAAACGCCATTGCCTTTCTGAATCTGATTTATTTTGTTAACATAATGATTTCCAGCCCTGTTTATTTTTCTGTTAGGATTTTAGTGTTCTTGACAGATGTATAAAATTCCATTGCATATATATATATACACACACACATACACACATATATATATTTTCACATACATACCACATTTTCTTTATACATTCATCTTTTGATGGACATCTCGGCTAGTTTCCATCTCCTGGTTATTGCGCTATTGTAAATATTCTAGCAGTAAACATGGGTATGGATATGGGCTCTATGGTATGTTGCCTTAGAGCCATTCCTGTGCTAGTTATTTGAGACTTCTAGAAAGGAAAGACATTCTAGGAAAAGATAAATTATAAAAGCTGAATTACTGGGAGGACAACCATGTAATAGTGTTAAAAGTTTGTAAATGAAGTAGATTCAAAAAACAATTTAAAAAAAAAAAGAGCTTTTGCCAACTTGGGTCTGGCAGAATGGCTCCCTCCAAGAAGGGTGACAGGAAGAAAGGCCATTCTGCCATCAGAGACGTGGTGACCCAACAATACACCCTGAACATTCACACGAGCATCCATGGAGTGGGCTTCGGGAAGCATGCTCCTTGGGCACTCAGAGAAATCCAGAAATCTGCCATGAAGGAGATGGGGACTCCAGATGTGCACATTGTCAGCAGGTGCAATAAAGCTGTCTGGGCCAAAGGAGAAAGGACGTTCCGTATCACATCCAAGTGCATTTGTCCAGAAAATGTAGTGAGCATGAGGATTCACCAAACAAGCTCTACACATGGGTACCTGACGTGCCTGTTACCACATTAAAAAATCTACAGTCAATGTGGGTGAGGACTAACCTGCTGAATGTCAAAGTTGCCGAACTGAAAAAAAAGAAAAAAAGAAAAAAAAAAAAGAACAAGGTAGGAAAGAGCCAGATGTGGTAGCTCCTACCTGTAATCCCAGCACTTAGGAAGCTGAGGGTTCAGATCGGTGGTTCAGGGCCAGCCAGTGCTGGGTACAAAAGTTTGAACACATGAGGATGTGCCCCTAAAAACTAAAAGGAATGAATGGGAGGGGGTTAAAAAAACACTGGTTCTAGTCAACTTTATGAGCACAATTTCAGGGTGCCAGAGAAAAGAGAAGCCCTGTTGTGTGGGAAGTATTATAGAACCTCTCACAATTCATCCTATGATACTCAGAGTAACTTAAAAAAATTAAGAATTGTGCACAGTGGCTCACACTTTTAAGCCCAGCACTTGGGAGACAGGCAAGTGGATCTGAGTCTGAGGTCTTCATAGATAGTTACAGGCCAGCTACATAGGAAGACTCTGCTCTCAAAACACAAAACAACACACACGCACGCGCACACACACACATGCACACACAAAGCCGCCGCCGCCTCCAAAAACCAACATAAAAGCTGAAAACATGACTCAGATTACAAATCAATCTTAATTTGAACACTAAAAATAATCCTAAATGAAGCCTACCAAACCTGCTGAATGTGTTTGTTTTTTTTTTTTAAAGATTTATTTATTGTATATGAGTACACTGTCACTGTTTCAGACACACCAGAAGAAGGCATTGGATCCAATTACAGATGGTTGTGAGCCACCATGTGGTTGCTGGGAATTGAACTCAGGACCTCTGGAAGAGCAGTCAGTGCTCTTAACCGCTGAGCCATCTCTCCAGCCCTGTGAAAAACACATTTCATGAGGACTCAGGGTTTGTTCCAGGGAAGCAAAGCATCATGCGCTGCTGCCTGTTTAATGTGTGTGCTTTGCCGTGTGTGTATTCATGCATCACATGTGTGCCTGGTGCCTTCAGGATTCAGGAGTGGGCGGCATGGCTGCCGGGACTGGAGCTGTAGGTGGTTGTGAGCTGTCATGTAGGTGCTGGGATCACAACCCAGGTCCTCTGCAAGAGCAGCAAGTGCTCTTAACCACTGAGCCTGCCTTCTAGCCCCAGCAAAGTGTACTTGACAATAATCCCAAATCCTGAAAGTGTGATGTCACAGCAGTGACGGTGTCTCTCTCTATGGTGTGCTTAAGGGTGGTTTTCCTTTCCATCTCTGTTTCTGTTACTAATGTCTGATTTTACAGTAACAAGTATAGGTGTATTTAAAGCAGCATCGAGGGCATTTGACCATTCTTACACCACTGCACACTCTAAACCCTACTCTTGGAGCTTACTTTTTGACTCCCTGCTTTTGAGTATTTACTGAAGTTGTGTACTTAGTCTTTACACATGCTGTACTGTCAAGCTCTGTAGTATCTAGGTAGACTTTTCATGAGAGTGCTTTACTATCTAATGTATAGGTTATTATCAATATATTCAACCTAGAAGTGATTGTTGTGTGTGTGCCTGAAACAGAGGACAGCCTCAGTGTTGGTCCTCAGACACCGGCCGCTTTTCCTCAATGTCCTAGAGATCACTAGGCCGTGGACGCCGGAGATCCAGCAACCCAGCTCCCAAGGACTGGGATAAATATGTGCAGGCTCACCCTGCATTTTTCACATGAGTCTAGGAATCGATTCAGGCATTTTGATGGCAAGGTAAGGCGTTTACTGAGCCACCTCCCCTGTCCAAGTTGTAATTTTTGAAATATTTCATTGTTTTTATGAGACTTATTTTAATTTTCAGCATCTTGTGATTACAGTTTGCTGTTGTTGCTATTTTGTTTAGTTTTTTTTTTTTTAGGTTAGCCTTTCAAAATAGTAGTTTATAGGTTAGCCTACAAAATAATTAATCTCATAATGACATCTGTATACATGTGTTTATTATAGTTTGTATAGTTAGTTTTTAATTTGATCAATTATATGATATGTTAAGACTAATGGGATAAGCTGGGTGGTGGTGGCACCTATCTTTAATCCCAGCACTCAGGAAGCAGAGGCAGATGGACCTCTGTGAACTTGAGGCCACCCCTGTCTACAGAACGGGTTCCAGGACAGCCAGGGCTACACAGAAAAACAAAAGACTAATCAGATAACCCCCACGACTCCCCCCCTTCTCCTTAGTAAAAGGGAAAGCTGCCCCACCTTGGGCACCCACTCAGGGACATCCAGTCACAGCAGGGCTAAGTGCATCCTTGCCCACTGAGGCCCAACTAGGCAGTCCAGCCAGGGGAAGGGGAAGGCAGGCAGTAGAGTCACAGACAGCCCCCACTCCAGTTGTTAGAGAACCTGCAAGAAGACCAAGCTGCACAAATGCTACAAATGGGTAGGGGGCCATAGGTCCAGCCTAGGCATGGTCTCTGGTTGATGACTCAGCCTCTGTGAGTGCCATGGGCCCAGGTTAGTTGATTCAGTAGGTCTTTAGTTTTATATTTTAAAATAGTAAAATCATTTAAGCTTTTCTTTACTGAATTGTAAAGCATTTTCACCCATGTTTAATGCGGAGGCTATTTTTTATTGTCTTTAGAGTGACGGTGGTAACAGGGGTGAGGATGTCTTCTGTGACCCTGCAGATGAGTGGGAGCCCGACATTACAAGCACACCAGTTTCTTCCCTTTCCAGAAGGAGGTAAGCTGGCTATTGCAAGTATATACAGATTTACATAATATATATAATATATATATAACATATAAAATTATCTTGAGAGATGTACTGTCATAATATGTAAAAGGGCCCCAGAAATATAAGTGACATTAATGTTACTGATTAAATTACAGTGCATATAGTATTACATTGTTTACCAGTTTGCTTGCTATATAAGCAAAAAAGTTCAGTATTTTATTGTACTAGTTTTAAGTTAAGAGCAACCTGAATAGCATGCATATATATATATATATATATATATATATATATATGGAATAGCATTGCTTTTAACATCTCAAGAATCTGACCTATGATATTTTATTGTAAGTTACACATGTTTAAATGCAGTCAGGTTAGTATGAGCACCACAAAAGAGTTAGCCAGTGTGATAAAGAACATCTGATCTGCACATGACAAATATTGTCTACTAAATCAAAGCATAAAAGCATCCGTAGTAGGCAGATAGATGCTGTTCACGGAAAACCTAGGTCTGCTTTGATCTTAGAAGCTCAGAGTACAGGAGCAAATAGTATCGAAAGGCTCTGACCTGCAACATCTAGCTCTTTAGTTTTGTTTTGTTGTTATTAAAAACAAATGCTTCTATGACGGCTACTGTCGGACATGTCCTGAGGAATCCCAGGTAAGAAAATCTTCCCTGTCCTCATGAGTCAGGCACTGGAGAAAGAACAGAGAACAGCATTTACCACATAATTGAGATGCAGAGTCCTAGGACTTGGTGCCTGGTTGTGGGGTTAAGGCAGGAAAAAGCTCAGGGGTGTTCTGGTCTCAAGCTGGGGAAAGGAAAGCAGTGTGTTGGAGATGGGCGTTCCTGTTGGCTGCGATGACTGAGATCCACAGGACGTTAAGAACTGTTGAGTCTGGAGCGTTGGGTGGGAGTGTTCAAGGTGTGACCATCAGTGTTGCCCCCACCACAGGGGCATTGCCCTCTTGTCGTCGAGAGTAGACAAGTACTACACAGCTCCAGGTGTCGGTTCCAAATAGAGCAACCGCCATCCTGGCCACCTCGGTGACCTCTGTGGTTTCAGCGTGGGATGATGTTACAGAGTTGTTACAGGGGCTGAGGTGATGTGTGCAAGCCTTCTACCCTGGTGCACAGTAATGATTGCTTAGACTGTTGGTGAGCTTTCAACATACTGTAAAATTAAACCTTAGGTCTGAGATGCACCTCAGAGCTACAGCTCACATCTAGCATCATGAAGTGCTATGCATTCAATCTTCTGCACTGAGAAAATAATCTTTTAAATGTTAAATACAGAGAAGGTATAATGTCTGACCCAGTGCTAGTAAACAGTGATGTCTACAGGTGATTTGACCTAAGGATGAGAGATACATACTGTGGGGCTATGGCAAATGTGACCTAGGGGTGGTCCTGTTGGAAATGGATGTATAGAGCTGAGAGGAGGTCAGCCTAGACTGATAATGACCTCCCCGGACTTCAGCCAGACCAACAAACCGGAGAGGCATTTATGAAACCTCTGAGGTTTTAGGATGACTGCCTTCTTAAAAGGAAGAAGACAGTTCATTATAAACATGTGTAAGAGCCGGGCGTGGTGGCGCACGCCTTTAATCCCAACACTCGGGAGGCAGAGGCAGGCGGATTTCTGAGTTCGAGGCCAGCCTGGTCTACAAAGTGAGTGCCAGGACAGCCAGGGCTACACAGAGAAACCCTGTCTCGAAAAACCAAAAAAAAAAAAAAAACATGTGTAAGCTTTATGCAAGCTTATTACATACATACATACATACATACATGCATACATAGTGGATCACAATACAAGTATGAGTCGGTGAGCACAAATCTTCAGCCCTTTGAATGTTGGTGATTTCCATCTTATGTCTGCTGAGGTTAGGTTAGCAGGTAAGAAATAAACAAGTTTAAAATGTGACCCTGAAACCAAAATTCCTTTTCATATTTTGCAAGATTTTGAAATTAGGTTTTTCAGGCCAGACATGGTGGTGCACGCCTCTAATCCCAGCACTTGGGAGGCAGAGGCAGGTGAATCTCTGTGAGTTTGAGGCCAGCCTGCTCTATAAATGAGTTACAGGACAGCCAGGGCTACACAGAGAAACCAAAAAAAAAGAAAGAAAAGGAAGTCAGGTGTGTTACGTGGCGATGACACTCGGAGAACTTCTGTAATTTAGTGATATCATATTTTTCAAGAGAGTTGCTCTTGGTCTGAGACCTTGTGCATGAAGTTTCAGCCTTGTGAGAATGTTTATGACAGAGTTACAGACTCCGAGCAAGCCTGCAGGTAATGGAAATGCTGACAGATTATTATAGAGCTGCTGTTGGCTCTGCTGGGCCACAGGGCTCTGCAGTAAAACAGGCCGCCCCTTCAGCCTGTAAATCATAGACAATGTCGACAGTTGAAAGTGAATTGTTCTCTCAGGGTGAGTGAAAACCCTCTGGAAGGAATGTGGCAAGCGTTCCCTTGTTTAAACACTGTTGAACGTGACAGTGGGGCTAGAACAATACTTTCCCTAACTTAGCTTACTTTTCTTTCTATCTCTAGAAAAACACATACTTAGAAATTGATAGTTTCCCTTTATGTTCAGTCATATTTCTGCGGTTTCATTTCTTTTTGTAAGAATTTACAGGGGAGTTCATATTTGAAACACTTAAGCTTTTGTGAGAAGACTACCCTAACATTCTCTTCAAGAAATAGTATTTTCAAGCCGGGCGTGGTGGCGCACGCCTTTAATCCCAGCACTCGGGAGGCAGAGGCAGGCGGATTTCTGAGTTCGAGGCCAGCCTGGTCTACAAAGTGAGTGCCAGGACAGCCAGGGCTATACAGAGAAACCCTGTCTCGAAAAACCTAAAAAAAAAAAAAAAAAAGAAATAGTATTTTCCTTTGGCGAGTCAATGGTAGTAGAAAGTCTGATTGGGAAGACACCAAAGGGTTGCCTGTATTTAGCTCAGCAAGTTTCCTTCTCATGGTGAGCTAGGCTCGGAGTTTAGAAGGCTACAGGGAGAGACTGTTTTCTAGGCCAGGGAAAGGCTGCAGCACTTCTCTTGATGGGCACTGTTCTGACAGGCTTGTTTCCTACGAGGGTCCCTTAGATGCTAAACGACCTAGACAGCTGCCCTGTTTAAACCCCTCCCTCCCCTAGGTAAGTCAAGCTGCTCCTGGCACTTCCCCAGCCCCATCTCTTGCCATCTCCCCCATACTTCACGGAAAGCAGTCGCTCAGTGCCGTGCTGAGTTCTTCTCATGGTTTACCTCCGAGTCTTCCCGTGTTCCATGCCTGTATTTCAGATGCTATTTCCTGCTTCCCAAGTCATGGTCACCCTTCAGGGTCACTGTTCCAAGAGGCCTTGCCAACTCCACAGCCCAGACTACCGAAGCACCTCTGCCCTACAAGGACTCGTTCAGCTGTGTGGCAGGCTTCTCCCTTTGGGCAAATGCCAGAAGCCTAAGGGATAGCACACAAGAAATGCTTATCCCAGTTCATGAACTCTATTAGGGCAATGCCTTCACGGAGGAAAATTCCTGCTCAGAGATTGAAATGAGTTGGTCCTTGTTGGGAAGAACGCACATCCGCATCTGTGTAAGAGTATTGCTCTGAGACAGGGTCTCATGTAGGCTGTGCTGGCCTCCTAAGGGCTGGGATTCTGTGTTTCTACAAAGCTGGCAGCATTCTTAACCTTTCTGTGGTGAAGAGCAACTAAAGTTATGGTTTGTCTTTGGTTCAGGAGCAGAAGTTTGATGAAGAACAGGAGAGTCTCTGGCTGTCTGCATGACATCCATCCAATTCAGAGTATGCAGTCCTCACACTCATCTGGTAAGGCCTCTCAGCTGTCCCAGGCACGCTGTCCCAACCGCCCGCTCTGGGGCTTGGGGAAATCCTTTCATTTCTTAGCAGCTGTGTTTCCTTTATAAAATGAAGGTGTGAATTGGATGGCAGAGGCAGACAAATCTCTGTAAGTTTTGAGGATAACCTGGTCTACAGAGCAAGTTCCAGGACAGCCAGGGCTATAGAGAGAAATTGTGTCTTAAAAGACCAAAACCAAAAAAGAAAAAGGAAAAAAAAAGAAATATATATGAATGACCTTTCCTTATGATTAAAAATAACACACTGTAGCAGAGTATGTATTAGACACTGTGATGTGTGCAAAGAGGAAATAAGAGAAGGGGGGTGTGGAGCTTGGATAAATAAGACCTCCTAAAGGACCAGATGATAGCTCAGGGTGCTGCTTGTCTGTGAACCTGCATTAGACAAGGCAGAGTTAGGGAGTATGCGTGCGTGCGTGCGTGCGTGCGTGTGTGTGTGTGTGTGTGTGTGTGTGCGCGTGCGTGCGTGCGTGCGTGTTTGTGTGTGTGTGTGTGTGTGTGTGTGTGTGTGTGTATGTTGGGGTTATTGGTGGAGGGGAATGGAGTGTTAGGGATTGAACTTAGGGCTCAGGCCTGCTGGACATACAGTGCAGTACTGAGCACCTGCTTCAGTAGTTACTCTAACTGAAGAAAATGTTTCAGAGCTCAGTGCTAGAGGGCTGCCCTGCTCTGCTCAAGGCCCTGCAAAATGCCGTCAGCATAAGAAGATTAAAAAAAAAAAGAAAAGAAAAACACTTAAAGCAAAACTTACAGGAAGTATCCCCTGAGTAATTTTATCCCCCTGAGTAAGACCCTCATCCTAACCCTGCCTCTAACTCCAAAAACAAAAGCAAATTCACTAACTCTCAACATAGGAACACAAAACAAGAATAAAAAGGAATGGCCCCGTCATACAACCTGGAACTGCCCTCAAAACTGTTGGGTGAAAGAAGCCAGAGACAAGATCGAACAGTTCAAAATTAAGCAAAATTAATCTGTTAGAACAGAGCTGTGGGCAGGTTAGAGTGGGGCCTGGGTTATTCTGGTTGCATTTTGATTTTTTCTTTTAGGACAGGACATTACCATGTGGCCTGTCTGCCTGCTAAGAGCCAATACTACTACATAGTACCATCAGACCCTGTTGGCTGGGATGCTTTTAAGAAAGGGAAACCTGGGGACTAGAGAGATGGCTCAGCAGTTAAGAGCACTGACCGTTCTTCCACAGATTCTGAGTTCAATTCCCAGCAACCACATGGTAGCTCACAACCATCTATATCGGGATTTGATGCCTTCTTGTGTTATGTCTGAAGACAGCTACTACTGTGTACTTATATACATGAATAATTCTTAGAGTGAGAGGGAGGGAGGGAGGGAGGAAAGAAGGAAGGAAGGAAGGAGGCCTGTTGAAAAGGGATTATGGAAATGTTATGTGTTTATCTAGGTGGGGGTTCCATAGGCATGTGTAAAGAACATAGTGTACAATAAAGATGTGTACATTTTAAGAAGTGTAATGTGTAGCTTATAAAAAGCTTGAAGTGGCTGGTTTGCAGAGTAGGCTCAGCTGTTAAGGACACTTGCTGCTCTTAATTGAACTCAGGTTCAATTCCCAGCACCCACGTGATGGCTCACAACCATACTCCAGTCCCAGGAGATCGAATGCCCCCTTCTAGGCATGCACATGGTGCATAGACATTCGTGTGGGCAAAACACTTAGATACATACAGTAATAAAATAAATAATCTGATTTTTGTCAACTTGAAAGTTCTATGTAATAGTCTGTTTGGTAAAGGTCCAATATCCTATTGGTAATGGGATATGAGCAAGAATAAAAGAATAAGAATTCTTCAAAGAAATTGAGGCTAGGTTTTGTTATTTTCTCAAAATTAGCTTGGAGGGAGATAATTATCCTTAGGACTTGTTAATGTAATCCACTGGCAACAAGTACATTGGTGTGAGAACAAACATGCACATGATAGATATGAGCATTTCTGAGTTAATTTCCTTAGGTGTTAGGAACAACTAACTGCTATCAAGTGTAGGAAAGTTAAGTGAAACTGGGCAATGGTGGCAGAGACAGGCAGATCTATGTGAGTTCGAGGTCAGCCTTATCTCGAGAGAACCCCGTCTCGAGTGGTGGGGAAGGGGAGGTTACGTAGGATATTTTGTCTCTAGTTACTTATCGTGAGGGTGAAGGGCCACTGACTAAGCCTGTGGGCTCATGCTGGTGAGAGATTAAGTGGTCCCTATATGGAGTTGCGTTTTCACCTTGGTGTGTAGAAATAAGAATGCATTAAAACAAGAAGAGCCTGCGTGAATTACTTACTGGCCACTGATTCCTCAGTAACCTGCATCCATGAATTTGTTTGAAAGAATTGTGATCGGAATCTAGGCTTATGCTGGCTGTTTTCCATTGATACAGGATTAATGGAAAAACCAAGCACCATTTACTCAAATTCATCAGAGTCCTTTCTTCCTGGGATTTGCAAAGAATTGATTGGCTCATCAATAGATTTCCTCGGACAGAGTTTCCATGAAGAGAAAACTATAGCAGATAGCCTGATAAATAATCTCCTTAGGCTTCATAGTGGGGTGATTGCCATCTCCAAAGCCCATGAAGAGCAGGATGAAGAAAGTCAAGATAATCGTAAGCCATTCCTCTGTTTTTTCCTTCTCCCACCATGACAGCCCTCTACCCTTCGCTCCTTACCTGATGCATCCGGCCGGCATCTCTCCGTCATGCTTAGATGCTTCCATGGCAACTGTATGTGAGTTCTCCTACTGGAGACCGTTTCTTGCAGTAATTTTCCTTCTCCTTCTTTCCAAGTGTTCTCTGACCGGGCGGCACAGGCTCTTACCATCCAGGTTGCTTGTGCCTTTGGGCAGCTTGTGGTTTTGTTCAAACACTGGCTGGGTGATTTTCTACCTTGTACTGGCTCAGCGAGGCTTGAAGATGAATTGAGACAAGATATTAAAAAACTCGGAGGCTATTTGCAATTGTTTTTGCAGGTAAGTTGATTTCTTATTTTTGAAGAATTCGTTTGTTCTAAAAGTCTTTATTGGCTTCCTACACCTGTATCTTCCCTGAACTTACATCTGAGGATTTCTGGGTGCTTCCTGTTTTGAGGTCCTAAGACTGGTGCAGTTAGTTTACTGAGTGAAGGCTTATGTGTCCTCTGTGTGCGGAGAGGTTTGCCGGTGCTGGTTCATTTCGTCCTGGTGACAACCCCCAGATGTGTGCTCTTGCCATTTTATGGATGAGGATGTAGAGGCTTGGGAAATGACTTGTTCCCCCAGTGTTGTGTAACCACTGGGTAATAAAGGTGAATTTGAATGCACAGGGTCTTGGTCCAGTATACTCTGCAAGCCCCCAGTTAAGGTCACTGAAAGAAAGGCAGAGTCTCTGGCTGTGGGCTGGCTCTCAGCGCCTGCTGAATTGGTAACAACAAAGCTCTTGATATAGATGTGGGAAAAGTAATTTTGTTTCCTGCTTACTTTGTATCAAGTAACTTTGGGTTTAATCACTAGGAAGAAGCAAGAGACAGCTTGCTTTCTGTCTCCTGGATGCAGAGGTAGGCATGGGGGTTCTGCTGCACAAAGAGAAGGGATCTCCCCTCTGCTGTGTCGGAAGTGTGGATGTGACCTCATCGTCCTCCATCATGATGGAGCACCAGCTGAATTGTGTGTGTGCAGCTGTGGGGAGGGGGGACAAGGAACCGGCCTTCCTATAAAGGAAGGCCAGGGAGGCATCATATGATACTTCCGTGTGCTTGGCTAGAACTTCTCCTGACCACAGCTGCTCTCTCTATCATCAAGAAGTGGGTTTTTTATTCTAAACAGCTATTGGGTTTAAAACCAAGGGTTCCATTACTGTGGAAAAAGTAGGGAACTGAACTTGAAAAATATAACATCCTTGCCATACCAGGGATCTCTGTGAAAATCTCTCAAAGGGAAGGAGATGAAGCAAAAGGCAAGAAAATGCAGAGAGAGCTAAGCTCCACTTTTTTTTTTTTTTCTTTTTGGTTTTTTCGAGACAGGGTTTCTCTTTGTAGCCCTGGCTATCCTGGAACTCACTCTGTAGACCAGGCTGGCCTCAAACTCAGAAATCCACCTGCCTCTGCCTCCTGAGTGCTGGGATTAAAGGCATGCACCACCACCGCCCGGCTTAAGCTCCACTTTTAAAAATCTAAACTTTCTAGAATATTCGGTCAAGTTTTATATAGTGATACCCTCGTTTTCTGTAGTAATGTACACATTGAAGATTTTACGTTTGAGGAGCGTGAGAGGAATTATGCATGTCATGGTGCACTGTGGAGGCTCAGGGTGGCTTTCAGGAGACAGCTTTCCCCTTTGCACCCATGTGGGTTCCAGAGACCACACTGAGGTTATCAGGGTTATAGGCAAGCTCCTTTACCCACTGGGCCAGCCATCTTACCAGCCCCCACTTTCCACTTCTCCATAGCAGAACTTTTGTTGTGACAAGTCATTCCTGAGTGACTGAGTTAGGGGAATCTTCACATCAACTGTTTTTTTCCCCAGATCTTTCTGGGTCTCCCCAATGTGGCCGGGTCCCTCTCTTGTTTGTTCTTTTTGTTAACCCCAAGTAAAGCTACTAATTATGCCTTTTAATATGCCATGCTATTGATGAATACATGACAGTCTGCTCTCTGTAGGTGAAGGACTCAGAGTGTCTTTTCACAGGGCCTCATGATGTGTGTGTTAGATAGCTCGTTGGATATTTGTTGTTGAATGAATGTGAAATTCACATCAAATGAAGGGTCACTTTGGATATAGACAACAGGGAAAGAGAAGAATGTAACACAGAGGTGACTACAGGCAGATGTGGGCAACCTTCAGGTGAAGAAGATCTGACAGCATAGGACCCTGAACATAGAAGGACAGGGTTGGTCAGAGGACAAAGCCAGAGTCAGAATTGAGGGTGTGACTTAGGTTCAGGCCTAATAAAGGATATAGCCTGGGATGCTCTGAGGTAGAAATGAAAGAAAAGCAGTTTAAGAGGGTGTGTGTGTATGTGTGTGTGTGTGTGTGTGTGTAAGAGTGTAAGAGAGAGAGACAGACAGACACAGAGACAGAGTTAAGGACCAAAACCCACTGTTGATATTTAAAATCCTGCTAATTCATGTCCTTAGGCAAGCTGTTTAGCTATTGGGTCTCTTCCCTAGAAAATAAGAACAGTGATGGCCACCTGGCAGGGTTGCTGTGCTCCTCAGATGAAATCATGGTGTGAGAGAGTACCTGGTCCAGTTGCTGCTGTGAAATGTCTTGCCTTCTCTTCATTTCCTGGGAAGAACACTTTGAACTTGACTTACAAGCTTCCACACAGCTGTGGGATGCGTTCTCTGTAACGAATGAAGGGTGGAGATGCCAAGTGACTGGGAAGGCACTGCTAGCCAGAACACTTTACTAGTGAAGCATGCTTGATCCTTATTTTGTGCAGCTGTGACGAGCGAGCAAGCGAGCGAGCAAGCGTCTTCTGAGTAGCAGGCCAAGCCAGGCATTCTAAGGGCTGCAGGGGGAGGGGCCAGAAAGAAGCAGCATTAAAGGGGAGGTCCCTGTGCCTTTGCAACTTGCTCACTGAGTGTAGGGAAGGCTGTTGTTTAAAGTAACTGGGGTGCTTTTCCTTTCTCCTCTTCTCCTTTGCACCCCCTCCCCAAGAACAGTTAAAGTTGAAAGGTCAAAGGTATACCGTTTAGTTCGTCTTACTGATGTCTACTTCTAACCCTGACTCAGGGTTAACTTCACACTTGATTTATGTCTCCTCTGTGTCAAGTCTGAGAGAGGAGGAGACTGAATCCTGTTCATGTTACAGCTGTCAGCTTCAGGGCTGCCTGCTTTCTGTTTCTCACAGGCACTTCAGTGGTCACTATATTATGAATTTTACTTTTAGGTCCATGGGTATTTTGTCTTCATGTGTGCCTATGCATCACATATGTGCCTGGTGCTCTCAGAGATCAGAAAGGGGTGTTGGATCCTCTGGAACTAGAGTTAGAGATGGCCGTGAGCTACCCTATGGTGGCTAGGAATCAAACCTCTGTTCTCTGGAAGAACACCCAGTGCCCTTATCTCCTAAACAGCCTCTACTGCCCTGTTATTACTGTTATTTTTAGTGCTGGCACTGAGGGCTTAGGTCCAGCCCCTCCTGCCTGCTAACTTCACCCACTGTCCCCTTTCTCTTTGCTTTAAAATCTCATATATGTGCTATATGGATGGACCCATTTTTATTTCACAGGGATGCTGTTCGGATATTTCATCGATGGTAAAAGAGGCTCAAAACAAAGTCATGGAGATTATGCAGCAGGCTGTTCAGTGTGTGGGTCAGCTAGCCGTTCTGAAAGGGAGCAAGCTCTGTGTTCTGGAAAACAGCAACAAAGTCTCCAGTGCCCAGGTAATGCACAGCGTTAGTGCTGGAAGACCTGTGAAGGAACGCCAGGGACTTCAGATAACAGCAGTGCTGCACAGAATAACAAAATAAGTGCATTTCCTTTTTCAAAATAGCCTGTACTTTTAATAGTTTGGCCATCTTAGATTCTTTTGGTCAAAAGTGGATAAGGCTGGGATGTTCCTCTGTTGGCAGCTTGCAGAGCAGGTGTGAGTCTGATCTCCATTGCTGTGAGTGCACATTTGTAATCCAGCCTTCGGAGGCCGAGGCAGGAGGATCAGAAGGACAAGATCAGTTTTGGTTGTAAAGCAAACTTGAGACCAATAGGCTACGTGAATACCGTTCTCAAACACAAGCAAACAAAAGTGGTTAAAATATGAGTGGATGATAACAGAGCTTTACAATCCTTTTGGAGCCAGGCATGGTGGGATACACTTCGAGCACATTAAGGAGACAGAGCCAAGTTGATCTTTGTGAGTTCAAGGCCAGGCTGAACTACATAATGAGTTCCAGGACAAAGAAACCTTGTCTCAGAAAACAAGCAACAATCCTGCTGGGGCTCAGGGTAGGGCGCTCACCTCAGTGTAACCTCAGCACCTAGGGGTTGGGGTCAGGAGATCAAGGACAACTCGTGTGACATAGTGAGACCAGTCTCAAAACCTAAAGGGAAAATGTGCTTTTTATCTTTTGATGGCTGCTATAAACTGGAACGTGGTCTCACCCTGTCTATATATGAAAAATTAGTAATTATAGAATATTTATATTTGCCCACTTTGTTTATACTATGAACCATACTATATTAAAATGTATTATTTCCTAGCAAATAAAGGCCTGCCTAAAATGACCATTCTTTCCAACATGACACATGTGGAGTACTACATTATCATTTTGTTAATTTTATTTCCTAATAGATTTTATAAAGTTAGTTATACTAACTGTAGCTGAATTTAATAAACTGAGGGTGAGTTACAGTTTCATTATCTTATAATTTTGAAGAGTATGTAAAACCAGGCAAGTGATGTGGCTCAGTGGTGAAGGTGCTAGCTGTCAGCCTGATGTCCTCAGTGCTGTTTCTTAGAGACACAGGGTGGAAGGAGAGATCCAAGTGTACAGGCTGTCCTGTGACACCTGTATGTGCGCGCTCTCTGTCTGTCTCTGTCTCTCTGTCTCCATCTCGTTCCCTCCCCTCCCCTCCCCTCCCCTCCCCTCCCCTCCCCTCCCCTCCCCTCCCCTCCCCTCCCCTCCCCTCTCCTCTCCTCTCCTCTCTTTTCTTTTCTTTTCTCTCTCTCTCTCTCTCTCTCTCTCTCTCTCTCTGAGTCTCCTCTGACTCTCTGTCTCTTTCTCTCTGTCACACACACATATTTAATAAAATTTTACCATGTGAAACCGAGCTCACAGCTAACTGAGAGACATTTTTCCTAACAGGAGTTTTTGGCTGCTCTCCAGGATGGTGTGACCTCGGGGATGAAGAGTCTCTTAGACTCTGGGCTGGAGACCGCACAGGACCTCAGGCAGGACCTCTCCAGGCAGAGTGCACAAGAGGAGGTAAGGGTGAGGAAGGATCTGGTCCTCCCGTTACACACTTGATCTTAAAGATGGATCTTGTGTAAAATACTTTAAAATGTACAAGTAACAGTGCAGCGCGGTGAGCTTATATATCATGTGTTTTAGTTTGTGATGAATTCTTTTTTATTGAAGAGGCGGATGGTGTCATGTCTCTGAAGCTCCTAAGCCATACAGAGTGTGGCAGCGACACCTACTGTTCACTCCCTGGATGTCTTTTCCTGCCTTTCTGTTAGGTCTTTATTTTCTACCTATAAACTGTAAGCGAGCACCTACTGATCCAGTCATCTTGAACTAAATGTTTTTCCAGGGGCATTTGCACCAGTGATTTCACATCAAGATACAGACCTAGTGATGATGTCAGCACCTTCTAAGGGTGCTCTGCCTCTTTGCAGATGACTAGCCCTGACTCATAAGCCGTGCTAGCTGTAGGCGAGATCTTCCACCCTAATCCCTTCCAACCCTCCAACACTAGATGGGAGAGGAAGGTTAGAAGACAAGGGGATGTAGACATCTTTAGACTACTTCATGCTGATTAGAGGTGTCGGGTTCCTTGGGGCAAGTCCAATCTCTGTCATCGGGATATCTCCAACCAGGAATCCGGCAATATTTATTATGTATACAGTGTTCTGTCTGCATGTGTGGCTGAAGGCCAGAGAGGGTACCAGATCTTACCGTAGGTCGTTGTGAGCTACTGTGCAGTTGCTGGGAATTGAACTCGGGACCTCGGGAAGAACAGCCAATGCTCTTAACCTCCAAGCCATCTCTCCAGCCTCCATATGCCTGGTTTTTTAAAGAAACCAAAATTCTCACTACAGCTAGGAATGAGGGCTGGAGAGACTGTAGTAAGCATTCTTGCAGAGAACCCAGGCTCAGTTCCCAACACCACACGGTGGCTCACAGCAGTCTGGCTGTAACTCCAGTATCAGGGGGTCTCATACCCTGTTCTGCCCTCTGATGGTAGCAGCCACATATGTGGTACACATATATATGTACAGGCAAAATCCCCATACATATAACACTTTAAATTTTTTTAAATAAAAATAAATACTAGGAACAGTGACTGGCAGCTGCTGAATTGTTCCTCTTGCTTGAACGTGCTGCACTGTCTGAATGTGTTGCCTCCTTGCTTGCATATCTTTGTTCATCTGTTTTAAAAGAAGAACAAAACCAAAGGAGTCCACACTGTCATGTCACTAAATCAAGATCTGTGACTCCTGTGCTATTGCAGTAGACGTGCTGCTGATCAGGTTCTGTGGCAGGACCACTGTAGAGAGGGACGCGCTGGGCTGTTAGGTCATAGTCAAAGCATTGCTGACACCGAGATTGGCTATGTCAGGAGCCCCATTCATCACTAATATCTTTTATCTACTGTGTGAGTTCTGTCTGTAAAACTTCCGCTGGCAGTAAGTTCAGAGTGTGGAATCGACAGTGATGAACGGTGGCGCAATGGCAGAGAGAAGTGCTCATGCTACTGTTAAAGCAGGTGTGCCTGTTAGCTTTGTCTCACACACACCCCACATACACACTTACCCCACATACCACATATACACACATACCACATATACACACACACCACATACACACACCACACAAATGCCACATACAAACTCATGCCACACACGCATGCCACATACATACACAAATCACACATACACACACACACATAACCCATACATACACACACACCTTATACATACATACACACGTACACATCCATACCCCCCCACACCTTATATACACACCACATACACCACACACACACTCTCCACATAAATAAAAGGAACTAAAAGGATTCTTCTCATAGACTCTGTTCTCCTTCCTTTTGTCGTTCTGTGGTCTGACATTATAGTTTGTTACATGGTGGGATTTTATTCATTGTATTCTTTGTCCCTTTTTTCTGTCTGTCTTTCTCTCTCTGTATGTGTGACTGTGTGCGTGGGGAGAGCGATCAGAGGTCAACCTTGGATGTTGTTCCTCTAGAACTTTCCACCTCAGTTTTTGAGACAGTATCACTCACTGATATCTCAGTTAGTCTAGACTGGCTTGCCTAGAGTCCTCTATCTTCCCTTCTCCATGCTGAGCATGGTGGGGATTGAACTTAGGTCCTCATGGTTAAGTGGCAAGTGCTTTACCAACTGAGCCATCTTAGCTGGATTCTTTCTGATTGTATTCTCCCAACTTAAAAGTCGGAAGAGCCTGTGGTAGGAGCTGGAGCAGTGGCTCGGCAGGTGAGGGTATTTACTGCTGTTCCCAAGATTGGGGCTGGAATCTCACTCAACACCCATGTCAGACAGCTCACAACCACCTGTAACCCCAGCTCCAGAGGATCATACATGCACACACACCACACAGCACACCCCATACACCACACATACACATACCATGTACCACACACATACACACAAATCACACATCACATACACACACACACACCATACACCACACACATAAAGAATAAATACAGCTCAATGCCGGAAGTGTCCACTCACCCTCTACTAGCATGGCGACCTCCTCCCAGTATCGCCAGCTGCTGAGTGACTATGGGCCTCCATCGCTAGGCTACACCCAGGGAACTGAAAATAGCCAGGTGCCTCAGAGTAAATATGCAGAGCTGCTGGCCATCATTGAAGAGTTGGGGAAAGAGGTCAGACCGACGTATGCAGGGAGCAAGAGCGCCATGGAGAAGCTAAAATGAGGCATCATTCATGCCCAGAGCCTGGTTCGGGAGTGCTTGGCTGAAACGGAAGGGAATGCCAGGTCCTAGCCCCTGGTCGGTCTGAAGGCCCATCTACTACTACTACGTGGAGATGAGAAGTTTTGTGCAAAATGCTAGTCATTTTTCTACCACAGTCATTAAGCTCTGAACCCACACTCAAAAGTTTGGGAGGACATTTTGCAGTAACTGACGATGTGCATTTTAAGTAGTTAGGAATGACCCAGCTCTTTTTTCTTTCCAAACATTTGAAAGATGTTTGTGAAGCCACTTCACAGCAAGCTATTGTTTGTCCCCAAATATCAGTGTCCCCTCTAACCTCCCTTTGGATATGTATCACCCCAGTTGACGTCCTTTCCCTGAGCTCACCTGCCTCCGAGGAGTTGAGTGCAAACCACAGTGCCTTTGCTCAGTAGCTGGCCCGCCTGTGTACAGTGTAGACCCTGCTTCATGGAGCTTCTGTGCCTAAGCGTTTGCATGACTGAGTGCTTGGAAGTCAGTCTTTAAAATGCACAGGTTATACATACAGAAGGAAGAGCCATCTACCCAACCTACCAAGCACCCTGCAGATGTCCATCCTGAGACTGGAGATCTCAGTTCTGCGTTTACTGTGAGCCCATCACAACATCTGGAAGAAAACGACTGAAACTGCTGCATCTTTGTATTTATTACTTGATGTAATAAAGCTTATTTTCATTAAAAAAAAGAATAAATACAATCAGGATTGCATTATAGACTCATAGAGGGCACTGAAATTATAGTTTCAAAGCTGGGTTCATGAGATGAAGTGTACTTTTCTTCTTCCTGAGAGTCAGTCTTACCACACAGATCTTGTTTACCTGGAACTCGAAGCTTGCAGGAGAGTAGTTCATGTGCCTCTCACTCCTGAGTGCTGGGATTAGAGGTGAGCCACCATGGCCTACTTTTCTTCTTACTGTAACTGCAAGTCTGAGCCGACCTAGACAAGAGCTTAGTGAATAAAGCCAATTAAACACACAGCAGCACCCCCTTGCAGAAGCTTGCCTCCATCTGAGGGGGGCAGCAGTGAGCAGTGGCCCAGCCAAGGCTTCACTGTTGATTTAGTTTAAGACTTGCACCACTGTGAGAGCTAGGTGTCCCCATCTGGGTCTGATTGTCAGTGGTAAGATGGGAAATACCATGTGCAGCATAGATCACAACTGAACATTTGTAACTTTCTCAAAGCACCTCATAGTTTTTGATAATTCAAAACCTCGCTTGCTTCTGAGAGAAGTTTCATGCCTATAAATATTTAAATAAAAGGCAAATTTTGAGATAGTTAGACATCAGAGTATATCCTCTCTTACATTTATATTTTATTATTAGTGTATGTGTGCGTGTGGAGACTTGTGTGTCATGACACATATGTGGATGTCAGAAGACAGCTTTGTGGAGTCATTCACCGGGGTCAACGTTAGGTCCTCAGGCTTGTGCCGCTGAGCCCAGTTCAGCTGTGCTATGTGGAAATCAATGTGTCATTTATTCTGAAGGAATTCCATCTATATGGTTTGAAGAACCTTCGAGCTGTCTTATGGAACTTTTATCTCTTCTGGATTCTAGACCAGAGCTCCCTGTCTGGTCTCGCCGGGGCCTAAGAATTGTGTTTCCTGGTGATTACTTGTTTACTGAAATATTTAACATTTCTCTAGGTCACTAAGCAGATGAAAGCCAGTACTGTGGAGTGGGTCGGGTCTCTGGAAAATGCCGTCGCTGAATGGAGGACGGTAGGAGGAGCTTTGCGTTGTTTTTGTCTGTCCCTGCGTTTGGTTCCTTTGTAGATATATTTATTTCCCCTGGCAGCCCCAGCTGGAGACAGCTCTGCTGTGCATGCTCACCAAGCACGCTTGTTTCCTAGACTTCCTTTGGCAGACTTAATGCACTTGTGTAGTAATAGGTCTATGGTGGCCCAGGGGCCACTCATGCCCCCTCTGTTTCTTAGTTACTAGCCTAGGAGCTGCCAGCTTGTACCTGACTGTAGTCATTATAGGCTAAAGAACACATTTAACACTAATGTGCTCACACAGTGTCAAATAGAGGAGAATTAGTATATTCTCATGTCACAGGTCACACTTTATAGAAAAAGAGAGATGGAGTATAAAAATCAGTGTACCGAAAAGGAGAGTAATGCCCATAGCTGAAGTATTTAAGTAAAGTAAATATTTAAAGAAATACTGTGAGGTTGAATTTTTTGAAATGAAATGTTAGCCTTTTATGGTGTTGGGTACTATGGTCTGTTTCTATGTGCTAGGATGTTAGGGCTGTGGTTTAAATTAAGATTAAATCCGTACTGCTTTTTAAAAGTAGCCATTGTTAATTTTGTATTTTGATCTTGCTTATAGAAATGAGGTTATGTACTGGTAAGAAAATTAAATGTTTCAATGTAGCTTCATTATACATTTCATTTTTGTCTGTGATATATATGTATGTATATATGCATATATTCTTTTATTTATTTGTTTGTTTGTTTGTTTTTGGTTTTTTGGGTTTTTGAGACAGGGCTTCTCTGTGTAGCCCTGGCTGTCCTGGAACTCACTCTGTAGACCAGGCTGGCCTTGAACTCCCAGGTGCTGGGATTAAAGGCATGTGTGCACCACCGCTGCCCAGCTGTATGTTCTTTCTAAGTATTAACTTTTTGTATACAGAAAAGCTTCAGAACTCAAGTACAAGAAGGTTCTAGACAACAAATTTCCAAGCTGTTAAGCCTTGCGTCAGAATTCTTGAAGCTGAAGTCGTGCTTGCAACAAACCGTTGAGATGATTGTATCTGCGCTGAGAGGTAGGCAGCCCCCTGGGGTCTGTGGCTGGACCTGTGTGATCGATCCCAGGACTCCCTTTTCCTCCTGGTCTGAGCTGTGACCACAGCCCACCCTACACTATGCCGGTGTGTTAAGTTCCCAGTGTAGGAGCTCGGGCTGCTGCTGCCAAGCATGTCAGCACCTCTGCCCAGAGTCAGGGAAGCCAGCGCTTGTCCATCAGAGAGGCACTTAACGGGATAACCTTCAGTGGTTGGAGTTGTGGTGTAGGGTCCCTTTTACTTAAAAGACTTGCTAGAGTCATGTGATAACACGTGCCGACACCTGGAACTGGTAGCCCACCTTCTCCTTTCCCTCTTTTGTAGGGTGCCCCAGTGACTTGCACTGTCTCAGAAGCTGCATCAAGACTATCTGCAGCCTGACTCGCAAGCTTCACAGTGACTTCAGCGCACTCTCTGCCTCTGCTGGCAGCAGCGGAAATGAACTGCCTCGTGCTGACTGTGAGGAACTAGAGTCTCTAGCTAAGTCACTCCTCCTATGTTTTGAATGTGGAGAAAGCCCTGGTTTGTCGAAACCCTGGGAGTCTTGTTCTTCGAATAGCAAGGAAGAGCAGTGCAAGTCAGACAGGGCTGACTGCGGGAAAAGCGAGCCAAGACACGTCTGTGAACCCCACGGAGACGCAACCCCAGCAGTGTCCTCTGGGGACTGCACCCACAATAGGATTCAGTGGGTGTGAAACCATTGTGCAGGCACTTGGTGACCGTCCATGACCAAAAAGGACACTTGGTGTCACTTTTCCTCGTGCAGGAGAACATAAAAAGAGAGGAGTGTAAATATTCCAAGTCCGTGCCTGTGTGTGGCCTCTCACTGGGTGTAGAAAGAGCTAACAGTGCGGAGTTCTGGCTTCAGAATGCCTCTGTGTGTGCTCAGAATTCTATAAGCAGATGAGTTTTAAACAAAGAATATTGTTTAAAAATGTTGAAATATTGGCATCAGAATGAAATTAAGGTATCAGGACCAAGTGAGTGACTGTGGCCCTAGTTTCTCATCTTAATTTTTTTTTATTGGTTATTTTATTTATTTGCATTTCAAATGTTATCCCCCTTCCCAATTTCCCCTCCACAAGCCTCCTAACCCCTCCCCCTCCCCCCTGCTTCTATGAGGGTGGTCCCCCACCCACCCACCCACTCCCACCTCACCACCCTGGTGCTGTCTAGCTGGTTCATTGGTCTGTTTGTAGATAGTTATTTTCTCCTGAATGGAAATCTAAACAGTTTGTTACTTTGGGCCTGTGCATTCTCTCCCCCAAATATAGCATATGGATTAAGTTTATGTGAAATTATCAGCACAGGTTTAACCAAGGTAGCTGACTAAAACTACAGCTCTTTGTCCAAGGATCAACTGTTTGCCATCTTCAATAATATATATGTGTGATTTGTTTCTTTTCAAACTGTACATAAAAAGATAATATAATTGCATATTAATAATATGACCAGATAGCATCATAGCTTACTGTGTTTTCTGTGTTCCACAGTGGTTGCTTCATTTATAAAATTTAAAAGTAGTAGTGAAGTGTAACCAGAACCACTTGGGAGGTCAGAGGCTGGCCCCCTTTTGATAGTGCTTGTTTTGCTAAAGGGTATTTAGTTTACATGTTGTTTGATGGAGATTAAAGATCCTTTTTATATTTCATAGCCTTAAAAACCCTTCATCTACAATCAAGTACTAAAGATAATATCCTACTTTAGGGTTTAATTAAGGAAATAGTTTATTTTTTACCTCAAGAATATGCGTAATTTGAAAGATATTTAGTATCTTAGCCTGGGTGACCTGAGCAGGTTCTGTAAGGGACTTCTTGTGAGTGGCCTGCTTTTGGCTGTAGCTGCTGCCTGTACATTCAGTGGAGCTTGGTGAAGCTGGCTTGAAGATAC
This sequence comes from Mus caroli, assembly GCF_978045245.1. Classification (NCBI taxonomy): domain Eukaryota; kingdom Metazoa; phylum Chordata; class Mammalia; order Rodentia; family Muridae; genus Mus; species Mus caroli. The sequence continues at coordinate 133,145,734 of NW_028227256.1, forward strand.
CTGTTGTTTTCTCTATGGGGAGAGATAGGAGAGCAGCGCTCCCTCCAGTGGTTGGCTGAGCCGTGGTGGTCCATCCCTTGTGCCTCCAGGAGCTTTGAAGAGTGCCCCATCTTGTCAGATGTGTGGCAGCAGAGTCACCAGGCCATTCTGAGTGCCCGTCCTGTCAGACAGAGAGGATTGGTTTCCTTTTCCCTCTTTGGCCACTGGGTTTCCTCCTGCGGTCCACTCTGTACCGGTCATTGCTCTGGAAGTAACACTTCTGTTACCGAGTTCCTACGCTGTGAAGTACGAGGAAGGGTTCTTCCTGAGCGCTGTACTTCCTTGAACTTACTCAAGTACCAAAATGGCAGTTTTCACCTTGCTGTGCAATAATTAATCTTTAGTTTCTCCATCTCTTCTCCCCCTTGTTTTGTTTTTTTGTTTGTTTGTTTGTTTGTTTTCCCTTGCTTTTAGACTTGATCCAGCTGAGCAGTGCAGTGTGGCCTTGCCCTGTCACCTTGCTGCCTTTGCCTCCTGAATGCTGGGGTTACAGTCCCCCAAACCCAAGCCCAAACCCAGCTAGTGTCTATCTTTCAAACTCATGTATGTCCTCAAAAATATTGTGGGTATGCTTGTAAGCTTATTTATATTTATGCTAAATAATCTGTTGTACTGTGTTCGAGTGGGTGGTGCAAAAGGCGTTGCTGTCAGAATCATGTGCATTGAAAAGTGTTGTAAAGGAAGTGCCTTTAATAAATCTCATGAGCTTCAGAACTGCCTCCTAATCCAGGACCTTTCTTATTGAATTATTTTAATTCACTTCACTAGTGATTTAAAAAATGTCACCGTGGCTCTGCCTGTCTACTACATATCAATTAAATAGAAAACACTAGATTCATGCTAGAAATCATTGTGGCCGCTGTGTCGCTTTTCTTGCTTGTTCCCTTTTAGAGGTGGGGACCGAATCCAGGTGCTGTCACTAAGCTACCACATAGCCCCTCCTTTCTCCCTCCTGAACAATGTCCCACCCTCTGGGTTGGCTGAACATGGAACAGCCTTATTTCCCAGTTCTCTGCTTGGAAGCTGGGCATGCGTTTTACGCACTGAACACTGTACTGCAGGCTGGCGAGTAACTACACCACCTTAAACGAGGCACTAGCTGCTTCCTTCCTGGTTCCTCATCTGCAGAAGGAAAAGTCCCATGAACTATGTCCGTGGGCACTGGGTGACAGAGAGGAAGGAGGGTGCTTGCCCAGTAGCAGATGATAAGCCAATGGTAGTCTCCCTTCTGTAACGAGCAGCAAAACCTTGTTACATAAACAACATGCCTTTAGTCCCAGCACTCAGGAGGCAGAGGCAGGCAGATCTCTGAGCTCGAGGACAGCCTGGTCTACACAGAGAAACCCTGTCTCAAATAAGATCAAACAGATGCCAATGTATGTGTATTACAGCCCTTGAAGCATGATGTGTTTAATAGTATATCTACCAACACTGGTTTCCACAGTAACTGATATAAGGATGAGTGAATTCCAGTGTTCACAGTCCATTCACGTCTTTTGGTGTCTATATTACAGTTGTCCAATCTGCTCAGCAATGTACTGTGATGGTTAGTTTTAATCGTCGGGTTGGCACATCTAGAGTCACCTGGGAAGAGAGTCTCACTGAGGGATTGTCTGTGTCAGGCTGGCCTGTGGGCACCTCTGTGTGGTGTTGGCTTGACTCCATTTGTCGAAGTGCTATTGCCTGGGCAGAGGTCTCTGAATTGTATAGGATGGAGAAAGTGAGTGGAGAACTACCATGCTTGCATTAATTCATTGTTCTCTGCTCTTGACTGGGAATAAACAAATAGCTGCTTCCAGGTCCTGCAGCCTTGTCTTATCTGTGATGATGGACTGTACCCTTAGCCAAATAAGTTGTCACCCTGAAGTCGCTTCTGTCCGGGTGTTTTATCATAAGAATAAAAAACTAGGGACATTAAAATTTTTCCAAAATGGCATCCTTGTGTGATTCCCTTTTAGTTAATCTCACTATAAAATGCATCACACATCCACAAAGTGCAAGCATCCCCGTGCCCGCTTTGATTCAAGCTCTGGGACACTGACAGTCGGCATGAACAGTCATGCCTAGGGCAGAGGTGTCTAAGTGCAGGCCTTTGTGTGTAAACAGCTGCCTTCTTGCCTGTAAGCATGGGGCTTGCTGGGCCCTGGTGGAACCTAGGTTGCTTCTCTTTGTCTCTACAAGCTAAGCTGAACCCACTTTGAACTTGTTCTTTCCCAGTTGGTGCCCTTATGGGCCATACATCACCAGCACGCTTTCGAGAGGACCAATGCAACGATCCATCACCCAGGTGAGTGGGGGCTTTTCTAACGTATTGCTCTTATCCATCAATGTGGTGGGCGGCAGCTCCAGTAATCTATTAGTGTAATATCCCATTGGGTGAGGCATATTGATAGGGCAAAGCTGGTCGATCTGTGAATTGTGGATATCTAGGAGTTCGGGTCAAGAAAGTAATGCAGATCTCAGGCTGGATTGATGTGGCTATGAATGGTATTTTATGATGTAAAGTTTACCTCTGATTTAGAAAGTAATTTAATGTTGGTGACAGCTTGGGTTCGGGCTAGGAGAGGTCAACCTGGCCGATATCTGGAGCTCTTGGAAGATGTATTCCAGGAATAAAGTACCGTTGTTGATACTTCTATTTCATTTTGCAATATGTCACTGGGGGCACCAGAAAATTGGCCCGAGAGTAAAGTTTTGCACATAAAGCAAAACAGGCTCATTTCATTGCCTGCCAGGTCAATAAATATGTGGGAGCGTGGCCTCCGGAAGCCTGCGACCATCAGCTTTAGCTGCTCGGAACTGCGTTCTCAGGGGCTCGTGCTTGACCCTGGTATCAGTGTATCACCTGTTCACGGCTCGTGCAAGGCTCTGGGGACCAGCAGTAGTAGTGTTTAGGTAGAGGAATAGAACAAAAGATGCAGGCCCTGGTGAGTGTCCAGTGGGGACCAAAATGGGGACACATGGTACTTTTTTTTTTTAAGATTTAGTAACTTAATTTATGTATATGAGTTATCTTCAGACACACCAGAAGAGGACATCAGATCTCATTACAGGTGGTTGTGAGCCACCAGTACTCTATTATAACATTGCCGCATTCCACTATTATTACTGCTATTCATCTCTCATTGCGCCTTTATAATCTGCTTTAGAACAGGTGTGTGTGCATATGAAAACACATAGTATGCATTTATTTATATATATATAATGTAATATATAATATTACATATATATTATATATAAATTATATATATTATATATATATAATGTAATATCTGTGCATATATAGGGTTTGATATTTTTTATCCATGGTTTTATGAACTACAGTGTAACTGGATGACAGCAAGCTTTCATTAAACATCACTTATTCATTCATATCAGTGATAAATGACAGCTGTTCATTAGCTCGGCTAATTCTTAACAATCCTCATGTAAGTTAGGTGGTGGCTTAGTCAGTGTTCTATTGCTGTGAAGAGATGCCATGACCACGGCAGGCAACTCTTATAAAAGGTGTTTAACTGGGGTTTGGTTACAGTTTGAGAGGGTTGGTTTCTTACCATCATGGTGAAAAGCACACAGGCATGGTGCTGAAGCAGCTGAGAGCTTTACTTTCTGATCCTCAGACACAGAAGGAGAGGATGGGGCCCTGGCAGAGGCTTTTATCTTTTTGGTTTTTGGAGACAGGGTTTCTCTGGGTAGCTCTGGCTGCTCTGTGGACCAGGCTTGACTCAAACTCTGAGAGCTATCTGCCTCTGCCTCCTGAGTGCTGGAATTAATAGTGTGCTCCACCACAAGTCAGCTGGCATAGGCTCTTGACACCTCAAAGCCCAACCCCAGTGACAAACTTCCTCCAGCAGGGCCACACCTTCTAATCTGTCTCAAACAGCTCCACTCGCTGGTGACTAAGCATCCAAATCTATGGACCTATAGGGACCATTCTCCTTCAGACCACGACAGGTGCTATTACTATCTCTGTTAAAGTTAAGGAAAATGAAGCATGAAAGAGTCAAAGAGGAACAACAATATGAACTAACCAGTACCCCCAGAGCTCGTGTCTCTAGCTGCATATGTAACAGAAGATGGCCTAGTCGGCCATCTTTGGGAAGAGAGGCCCCTTGGTCTTGCAAACTTTATATGCCCCCAGTACAGGGGAACGCCAGGGCCAAGAAATGGGAGTGGGTGGTTAGGGGAGCAGGGTGGGGAAAAGGTATAGGGGACTTTTGGGATAGCATTTGAAATGTAAATGAAGAAAATAATAAAAAAATGAGGGGAAAAAAAGAGTTGGGGCTGAAGAGATGACTCAGCCATTAAGAGCACCAACTGCTCTTCTGAAGGTCATGAGTTCAAATCCCAGCAACCACATGATGGCTCACAACCATCCATAATGAGATCTGATGCCCTCTTCTGGGGTGTCTGAAGACAGCTACAGTGTACTTACATATAATAAATAAATCTTAAAAAAAAAAAAAAAAGAGTTAAAGAGACTTGCCCAGTGTCACATGATGATAAATAAGGAGCCCAGGTGCTCTAGATGAGACATCTATTTTTGGTCAAGAGTAGAATCCAAAAACTTGGCTGCACATTGCAGTCACCCAATAGCTTTTTAAAACTCCCAACACTTGAGTCCTGACTGACACCCAGAGATTCAGATTTGATTGGTCTGGGAAGCAGATGACTCCTAAATGAGTTTGTAAAGCTTCCTAAGTATTTTGTATTGTGCCGCCAAGATGAGAATTGACTCTATATGTCAGTTAGTAAGACTTATCCAACAAGCCTACCTGTCCATCAGCAGATGAATAAATTAAAAAAAAAAAAAGGCATATACCTGCACAAGCAAATTTACAAAGAAAAGTGAAGTTGCCAGGTGTGGTGTACACACCTGTAGTTCTAGGATTTGGGAAGTGGGCAGGCAGATGTTCTTGGATAGGACTTTGGCTCAGTTCCCAGCATCCACATGGCAGCTCACAGTTGTCTGTATCTAGTTGCAGGGGATGTGACCACCTCTTCCATCCTCCACAGGCTCTGTATACATGTGGTGTACATACATGCATGCCGGCTAAACACCCATGCACATGAACATTAAAAAAGAAAGCAAGCCTATGCAAGACCATTCTTGACTACAAAGGGAATATAGTGAGTTCAAGGCCGCTATAGGTGACATGAAACCCCATCTCGATAAAGAGGAAGGGGACCTGAGTTTTGCTAGGAACTGAGATCACAGAGATCTGCATGCCAGAATGTTGAAATTAAAGACATGCCACTGGCCTGGCTGAACTCCTGCAGTTTTGAGCCTGGTCAATATCTACTGAATATGAAAAACTATTTATTTATGCCCTTCCCTCAGCCTTGAACAGGCTAGATAGACCTTAAGCGTTTGCCACAGTTGATCTTCCACTGATCTGGGTGGAGTCCTCCCGCCTTACCGCACCTGCAATTTCCTACCGGAGCAGACTACCCACTGAGCTTGCTTTGCAACCCAATCCAGCTGAAACAAAGTCTGGGTCTTCGGCTCTCCCTATAGAAATACAGTGCTAAATATTAAACTTTGAGACTTAATCAGAAACTTTTGTCTTGGCTTCATTCTTCACCCCTCCCCTCCTACCCCCGTCCTTTTTCATTTCCAGCCTTCCTTTCAGGTACCCAGTTCATCCATGGCTGCTGGACAGCTACATTTATTTATTTATTGACTCATTGTGGTGTCTCCACTAGTACAGTGCTAATTCATTTCATTTAGATGTATGCTCTGTGGTGGGATTGTTGGGTCCTAAGTAGCCCCCTTCCTGCTAGCCCCACCTTAGCTCCAGAGTCCCTCAGAGCAGCACAAACAGGGTTTTTCAGAACTTTTTTTTTTTTTGTTTTTCGAGACAGGGTTTCTCTGTGTAGCCTTGGCTGTCCTGGAACTCGCTTTGTAGACCAGGCTGGCCTCGAACTCAGAAATCTGCCTGCCTCTGCCTCCCGAGTGCTGGGATTAAAGGCGTGCGCCACCACCACCCGGCGGTTTTTCAGAATTTAACCAGATCACATGATTCCTTCCCTTGATTCTAATGGCTCTTTTGGTTTGCCAGCTCTGTTTTTGGTTTTTGGGTTTTGGTTTTTGGGTTTTGTTTTAAACAGGATCTCTCTGCAGAGCCCAGGCTGGTTTCAAACAAATGACCATCCTGTTGCAGCCTCTGAAGTGCTGGGATTACAGATGTACTCTGCAATGGTTTCGCCTGAGACCCTACATACCACACCCTTCCTCTTCCTAACCAGCTCTGTGGTTGCTGCTTCCTGCTCATCCGACCCAAGCACCGAGCACCGCAGGATTCCCCACTGCCTTAGATCTTAGACTTGCTGGTCTCTGCTTCCCACGTACTTCCCAGGAATTGCCTGCTTGGCTTCTTCATTTCTTGTAGATCACCGTTCATATTTCACAATATTAGCGAAGTCTTCCTTGCCCACTGTAATAGATTGTGTGTCCCTCCTGCCCAGGTTCATAAGCAGAAGCCCTAGGCCCTTGTGTGATGGTATTAGGGAGGCATTCCTTGAGGGTGATTAGATTATGAGATGAGTGTAGCCCTTGGAAGTAAAACTAGCATTCTCTCCTTAGAGTTTGACTACATCTGGAATCAACTAAAACCCAAACACCTGGGCATGCCTGTGAGGGATTTCTTTTTTCTTCACAGAATCATCTGAGGTGGGAAGATCCACTCTATACCTACATCATCTGAGGTCAGAAGGCCCACTCTAAACCCGAGCCATGCCTCTGATGGCAGACCATATAAAGGATGTGAAAGAGGGAAGCTTTTGCCTTCTTGTCTTCTCTCTAGCTGGTAAGTTCATCTACCCTGCTGCTGAAATGCTCCCTTTGTGGGTATTAGAACCACTTCCTTAGGATTCTAATGTATTCTAAAGACCAGCTGAGACATCCAGCCTCATAGACTGACTGCCCATCAGATTTTTGGACTTTCTGTCTGGAAACAGCCATTGTTGGACTAACCAGACTACAGCCTGGAAGCCACTTGCAGCAAGAATATCTTGTAGATGCACAACTAAAAAGCTTATGACCTCTGGCATAGGCAGGAAATAATAGGACATCCAGGAGGAAAAAGAATTCTGGGATAGAGCTGGGCCCAGGAAGATCCACCCAGGGAAGATGTGAGGAGATGGACAGATGGTACCTGAGCACAGGTAACCAGCCACATGGCAGAATGTAGGTTGGAATAATTGGGTTATCTAAGTTACGATCCAGTCAGAGAAGAGCCTAGCTATACGGCCAAGGTATTTGTAAAAATATTTTGAGTCTGGGTCTTATGTCTGGAAACATGGGACAGGAAGGAAGAACTAGACCGAAACTAAATCCCACCGGGCGGTGGTGGCGCACGCCTTTAGTCCCAGCTCTTGGGGGGCAGAGGCAGGCGGATTTCTGAGTTCGAGGCCAGCCTGGTCTGCAAAGTGAGTTCCAGGACAGCCAGGGCTATACAGAGAAACCCTGTCTCAAAAAAAAAAAAAACAAAAAAAAACTAAAAAAACAAAAAAGCCCCCTAAATCCCCTTTGAATAGAGACTCAGTCTCAGAGTCGTCTTCCTCTAGAAAGCCCTGACTAATACAACCACCTACCTTAAAGGCTCCAGAACTGGGCGTGGCAACTGGCCCAAGGAGGGTTCAATGACATCTGGATGCTGAGAGCTTTCCCAGGAGCTCCACGGCTGTCTTTTTGCCTGCAGATGTTGCCACTGGAACAATGAGCAGCCGACCCTCTGCTGGGTTGGCAACACTTTCTCCCAGGGGCTTCTCAATTCCTTGTTCCTGTTTTTAACTTAAAAATGACTTCTGCTCATTTTAGATGAAGTTGCATTAAATATTAAGTGTTACTTATCTTTTTAAGTATTGTTTTATATACAATTATTATATGCCAATTCAAAGTACAATGAATGTCAGAGAGTAAAAATAAGAGGTATGATGTGGCCGTGGAATATGTTAGCCTTGACTGGATCCTTGAACAAAAGCAACGATAGAGATGAGGGGCATTATTAAGATATCGGTCATTGTCTTAGGTAGGGCTTCTATTGCTGGGATGAAACACCATAACCAAAGAGCAAGTTGGGGAGGAAAGAACTTATTTGAAATATTCCATATTTCTGTTCATTATCAAAGGAAGTCAGGACAGGAACTCAAACAGAGCAGGAACCTGGCTGCAGAAGCTGATGCAGAGGTTCTGGAGGGGCGCTGCTTACTGACTTGTGCCCCATGCATGACCTAGGGATCGCACCACCCACCATGGCCTGGGCCCTCCTCCATCAGTCACTAATTAAGAAAAAGCCCTACAGCTGGATCTTATGGAGGCCTTTTCTCAATTGGGTTTCCTTCTTTTCAGATAACTCAAGCTTGTGTTAAGTTGACATAAAACTGTCCAGCACAGTCACTTTGGGAGTTAAAAATTAGAAAGTTTTGTTTCGTTTTGTTTTGCCTGCATGTATGTCCATATACAACATGTGTACAGTACCCATGGAGGCCAGAAGAGGGCATTGGACCCCCGCCCAAGACAGGAGTTGCAGATAATTGTGAGCCACCACGTGGGTGCAGGAAATTGATCCTAGGCCCTCAGCAAGAGCAGCCAGTTCTCCTAACCACTGAGCCACCTCTTGCCGCCTCTTGGCTTGACTGTGACGGGCACTTCCCAGCAGTCATGGACAAAGGATGCAGCAGGGACGAGCCTGACCAGGTCAACCATTCATAGAGCCATGAGGTTCGTTCCTTTACACAGCCCAGTGGCTGTATTATTCATCTGAGTGGACCCAGCTAAGGGCAGGCTTTTCTCAGAGGGATCTTTTAGCCCAGCCCCTACCGAGAGCCTATGGCTACATATGTTAACTGATCCCATACTGCAGAAGCACTGTAAACCACTGTGTATTTGCCAGTGCAGTTCAGTGACATCACCTTTCTTGGTTCTGTGGTAAAGACAGTTGTGCCAGGCAGGACTGGCTAAGCAGACCACAGAGCTGTAAAGGCTCAAGTGACGTGCACATCACATCTCTATTTTAATTTGCCTTGGCGATCTACCCCAACATGGTGGAATTCTTGTGTGACATGCTACCACTGTATCTCCCAAAACCAGCAGACATGAACATCATACAAAACAATTGATCCAGAGGAGGGTGGGCTCATAAGTGATGGCCAGAAGCCATCCAGTGTCTTTGGGGTCCTGAGGAAGTAAATGGTGAATCTATCCAATGACCCCAATTCTGCGTAGTATTATATCTGCTGTTGAGATTGGGAGTGCGTGCACAGGGTGGCTAAGAGAGGGGAATCCTCCACCTCAAACATTTTCTAACTCTTCTTTTAAAGCTCAATTTCTATAGTTAATTTCTACAGTTAATGTCATTTATTAATTTATTTTATGTATATGAGTGCACTGTAGCTATCTTCAGACACACCAGGGCATCAGATCCCATTACAGATGGTTGTGAGCCACCATGTGGTTGCTGGGAATTGAACTCAGGACCTCTGGAAGAGCAGTCAGTGCTCTTAACCATTGAGCCATCTCTCCAGCCCCCGACCAAGGCAACTCTTGAGCCCCTAGAGTTAATCTCTTTTCCTTCCTGCCCCTCCCCCTGTTATTGATCTGTCCACTATCTCTCGTATTCTTGGCGAATATCTTCTTCCTTGTTCTCTATGTGAGTCTGCTTTAGTGCTCTACTCCAGATCTACATCCTTAACTACAAGATGCTCATGTGACAGAGAAGAGCGGGGGTGGGGGGAAACCCCAGGGGCCCAGCTCTGTCTGCAGTCAGGGTTTGCTGATCTGGGCTTTTTCAGTTTCATGAAAGCAATTAAACTTCTATGACTAATAACCCAAATCCCTGCCAAGCATTTGGGCTGGGGTGGGTAGGTTGCCAGAGGCAGTTGCCTAAGTGATGCGTGTGATCACCAGATTGGGCAAAAGATCAGCAGTAATGAAACAGAACAGAGTCCATCCACCCCAATCCTGTGGCCCAGGGCCCCCCAGTGCAGGTACCGGGCAAGTAGGGAAGCTGTTGTCTGACCTTCCTCACATACTGCCTGAGCCAGACACCCAAGGATGTAGAAGGAACCAGACAGGACAAGGTTGCAGGGTATCTTGGTTAGGGATTTACTGCTGTGAGCAGACACCATGACCAAGGCAACAGTTTTTTTTTTAATATTTATTTATTTTATATAAATGTGAGTACACTGTTGCTGTCTTCAGACACACCAGAAGAGGGCATCAGAACCCATTACAGATGGTTGTGAGCCACCATGTGGTTGCTGGAAATTGAACTCAGGACCTCTGGAAGAGCAGTTAGTGCTCTTAACCTCTGAGCCATCTCTCCAGTCCCTGACCAAGGCAACTCTTTTTTTTTTTTTTTTTTTTGGTTTTTCGAGATAGGGTTTCTCTGTGTAACCCTGGCTGTCCTGGCACTCACTTTGTAGACCAGGCTGGCCTCGAACTCAGAAATCCGCCTGCCTCTGCCTCCCGAGTGCTGGGATTAAAGGCGTGCGCCACCACACCCGGCAAGGCAACTCTTAAAAAGGACAACATTTAATTGGGGCTGGCTTACAGGTTTAGAGGTTCAGTCCATTATCATCAAGGCAGGGGCTTGAAAGCATCCAGGCAGGCATGGTGCAGGAGGAGCTGAGAATTCTACATCTTCATCTGAAGGCTGCTAGCAGAAGACTGACTTCCAGGCAGTTTGAATGAGGATCTTATAGCCCATGCCTACAATGACACACCTACTCCAACAGGGCTACACTCTCTAATCGTGCCACTTCCTGGGCTGAGCATATACAAACCATCACATGGGGAAAGCAGGAAGGGGTCAAATTCTGCTAGCAGTTTGCCTAAGGACAGGAGTGGGATGTAGGGTACTCTGTGGGGAAATTAAGAAGGGCTTCTTGTTATCACTACAGGCTCCTGAAGTTTTTAGGGTGTGCAGGAAAGTGTGTAGCCTCCATTTCTCTAGCTTTGCTTCCAGACTTCCAGATAGAATCATAGTATAGGTTGGTATGGGAAACTAAGGCCCAGGTAGACCAGCAGGCCAATTCACACATGCATTCCCACCAGTCTTCAGTAGATGGCTATCTGATGGTACAAGCGTAGCCTGCCTTGCCCAGCTCTTGGATAGAAAAGAGAAATGTTTCCATTGTCCTGTTCATTGAAAAGTGTAGCGTGGTGGCGCATGCCTTTAATCCCAGCACTTGGGAAGCTGAGGCAGGCGGATTTCTGAGTTCAAGGCCAGCCTGGCCTAAAAGTGAGTTCCAGGACAGCCAGGGCTACACAGAGAAACCCTGTCTTGAAAAAACAAAAAAAAGGAAAGAAAAGAAAAGTGTACCACCTGTCCACTGTTCCCTTTACATCTTCTGCAGGTGAGTATACCCCACACCCTCCCTGCTGCCCTCCAGTGGGTTGGTACCCTGCCACTAACTCACAGGAAGAATAGGAGGAATGGCTTATATATAGATACACTTATTGCTTTAGGTCATCATAAGGATGATCTGACCTTTGACAAAAGGAAACCCATCCAAGTCTCACCCTTTGATTAGAAAGACTTTTGACACTGCATTGCCGCTGTGGCATTGAAAAGTTATTGAGGTTTCCAAGGCTTCATGCCCATGGCCCATGCACGACTCGGAAAATACTCTTGGAAAATTCATACAAAGTGTTACATTCAACTAAAGTTCACGGTGATGTTTCCAAGACTCACCCGTAGCGCGTGAAGCTGCTACGTTTCTGGCAATTCCTAGGTAGATATAGATAGCCCTTGCTGGTCATCTGATCTGTCTGCAGGGACAGGCATTAGTCCATAAACTTTCCCAAAGGTTCGTGGCCTGTTGCACATGCTTAGGATCCTGCAGGTTATCCTCATCGCCTCAGAACTAGAGACGCAATTACCAGAAAGTTCACTGGCTCCTAACACGATGCCTCAGAGGGCCTTTTATTTTATTTGGAGCTTTGCACTGAGCCTCAGAAGGACTTAGAGCATGTGCAGTGATGTGCATACAGCTGACTCAGCAGTAAGGAAGCCGACTCCTCCTTGACAGCCCTCCTAGCTTTATTCTGCTGAAGTTGAAGTATTGAGGGAGACACTTTGTAATCTCCCAGTTCCCAAACCTAATCCTGACTGTAACTGTTGCGAAACGCACAGATGTGACATCGTAGACATTTTACTCCCTGGGTATTTTCTAAATCCTCCCGGGCAGGAATGGGCCTCCTTTTAAAGCGCACAGTGATTTATGCAAAGAGACTTGGTTCCTGGAAGTTCTGAGCCTGCTTATCACAAAGCATTAAGCAGGCATTCGGGGAGAAGTCTGGGGAAGTCATCACTGTGAGGTTTTTGGCACAGGCAGAGAAGGGCTTTTCTTAAAAGAGCACATGGGGACTGGAATGCTCCCAAGACCTTTCTTTCCTTTTTTGTCCATGAAGTGAACTTCAGAGGAGATTTGTGCAGAGAAAAGGCAGGACCCTGGCGTCACCAGAGGTACAGCCTCCATGCTTGGCCAAGTGGGGAGCTCAGTGTCTCTCCTCTCAGAGTTATCCCCTGCTCCTGAATGTGTTCCCCATCATCATCCCCTCTGGCTCAAAACCAGTGACTTCTTGGCTGCTGAAGCCTGTGGCCCCTGCATGCTTATAGAGAGAGGCTTCCCATGGGGACAACCCCACTCCCCAGATATCTCCCTAAATAAGCTTTCCTAATGCTGGGATTTGTACTGTTGATCATGATGCAGGGTTAGAGTTTTACACAATCTGTAAAGATTATGGCCAGGTGAAGTTTTGCGGTATTTTAATTTTATTTGAGGAGACCAGAGCTTTTTCTAAGTTGTGGGGGTTTGTACACGGGTATATAGTAGATGCTAAGGTCTGGAGAAGAGCCCTCTTGTTCTTTCCCCATCCCCAACCCCTTCCAAAGGTTTATACTTCTTAGAGGCAATTCCTCGTCCCCTAGCACCCATGCAGGGCCTGGCCTGTGCCCTGCAGCTCCCAGAAGTCCTTAACCTCCACTGTCTGCTGTCCTTCCTGGGGGATCTGTTTGCTGGTTGTAGACAGATCTAGGGGCAGATAACGAGGCTGACAGCTCTGCTGTTTACTTAGTTGCAGGGCTGTGATCTGGAGAGGCAGATGGCTGAGGAAGAGGCTGGGTGCATCTTTGACACACCACAACCCCCAGGTTCATCTGCCAGCAGCAGCAGCAGCAGCAGCGAGGGAAACAGCGACTCAGCTTCTTCCAGCTCAGAGGAGCTTGCTGCTGGGCATACGGGGTTATCTGAGGTCTCCATCTAGCTCCATTTACCCTCTCACTGTGCTTCTCCGGCTGGGGCGAAGAAAATCCAGGTCTGTATAACATTAGTCTAAGATTGCATAAGTACAGCAGTCCATGACCTGAGCTTTGATCCCTGCTCCATTATCTTTCTGTGCGACCTTAGGCAAACAGGTCTTTGTTGCTCAAAACTCTACAGTGTGGTGTTACTGCAAGGGCCACCCGAGAGGGGTTGGCAGGAGTACTGCCTCAGTTCTATGTGGGCTGTAGTGCGGATGCTGATAACTGGGAGAGAAATCAAATTCAGGTTCTGATTTGTTGGCCTGTGCTGGGCCTGAGTGTGATGCTGGTTCCTGGCTCATCATGGTTTACCAAAGGCTCCGCATACAGACGGCTCGTGCTGCAGGGATGCAGCCGCTGCCCTGGGGTTGCGTGCGGATGACTATCTGTGGAGTTTAGAGTTCTAAAGGAAGGTGATAGCACGAAGCTTCCCCCGAAGCACACTCCCTCTGCACAACCCCTGAAAGCGAGAGCTTCCCTGTTTACCTTTTCTAGAAAGGCTTTTTGTATCCCTTGCAGGTATTTCTGCTCTTTGACTAAGTTAAGAGATGTATGGTTTCTAAAAGTTTTAACTCCTAAGAGCTTGGAACAAAGCTTACACTTTATATGAGAAGTCAAGAATTCACAATGTTGGGGCTGGAGAGGTGGCTCAGCAGTTAGGAGCACTGACTGCTCTTAAGAAAGTCCTGGGTTCAGGTCCCAGCAGTCACACAGTGGCTCACAACCATCCTGGATGGGATCTGATGCCCTCTTCTGGGGTGTCTGAGGACAGCTGTAATGTACTTATATATAATAAATAGATAAGTCTTATAAATATATAAATATAATAAATAGATAAAGTATACTTGTGTGTCTGCAGACACAATCAGTGTGTGTGCGTGAGTGCATGCCTCTCTCTGTATGCATGCAATGCATGTGTGTGTTTGTGCATATATGCATGGCTATGCATATGTGTGTGAGGAAACTGAAATAGAAAAAAATATTAATTTTCTGTAACAGTCTCTCCAGATTTCCACAGTACAACCAATATTGTTCTGGAAGATGCCTTCCTGAGGCAGAAGCAGGTGAGTTCAAGGCCAGCCTGGTCAACAGAAGTTCTGGGGGGCCAGCCTGGGTGGGCTGGGTGGGGGCCAGCCTGGGTGGCATAACTAACCACTCCTTGTTCTCTTCTCTTCCCTCCTTTTCCTTTTCCTTTCTGCCTTCCTTTCTTTCTTTCTTTTTTCTTTTTACTAAAGTGGCCTCTGCTAGTGCAACAGAATAATGACTAAATTGGAGTCCAGTTCTCTACAGATCTTCTTCATTTGCTTTTCACAGTTTGGGTTGTTTTGGTTTTTGTTTTTTGTTTTTAAGAAAATTCTACATTTATGTCAAGCTCGAGTGCTGTGCAAGAATTTGTTCTAGGTAAAGGGATGTGCCTTGGCCCGTCTCCCAGACAAGCATTGTTTCTAGTTAGCCTTCTCCAATCTTCACATCATTCCTACGACCCCTAGTATCCTTGTGACTAACTTCATTTTACAGATGACAGACCTGCGTCTGTACAAGTTTGGTGGGCTCCACACAGTACTTGGTGTACTGAAGCTGAGCAGGAAGACATCTTTGTTTGTGTGTTTGTGTGTGTGTGTACTAGAATTGAATCTGGGGGCCTGTGTATGCTATGGTGGTCAAGAGCTCTGCCAGTGAACTACATGCCCATCTCTGAAGACCTAGGAGTAGGTTGGAAATTCTGGTCTTTCCTAGAGGCCCCCTCTTCACTCTGGATTAGTCCTGCATTCCTCTGATGAGTTTGACTTAAAAGGCAGCTCGGGGTGCCCTGGCCATCTGGACATTGGCCATGGAGCAGTTGTCACTTGTCCCTCAGAGGAGGCTGCATTTCTATGGTGGAGGATGTGGCCCCAGTCCATGATGCACCAGTTTGTTTACAAAGCACTTAGCTGACAACCCCCCCTCCCCGGGACAGCAGGACCCATGTAAATGTGTTGTTTATCATTCACGAGCTCTACTCTCTTAGTGGTGCCTCCCCACCCCACCCCACCCCACCCCACCCCCGCAACACTCACCCCCCCTACCCCCACCAGACTCCATGTTCCTGCTGGCAGGTTGCGTCTGGGTGAAGACTGGCTGAAGGTACTGAGGAATCTCCTGCGGCAGCCAACTCTGCACATCCCAGAAAAAGCTCCTGAAACAAACAGTCCCTGGAGTCTCTGAGATGGCAGAGCAGCCAAGTGTAGCAAACTCAGTGCGTGGTTTCAGTCCTGTCTAGCGATGCAGATCTTGCTGAGAGTCATTGTTGACCCATAAATCTTCTAAAAATTAGACCGTGTGTCTGATTACACAAACGTTAGAAAGCTATTCTGCTGGTGGTGCTGAATCGGTCAAGTGCTTACCTGGCAGGCACAAGGCCCTGTGTTCAGCATAAACTGAGCATGGTGGTACACTAGTCCCAGCTCTTAGCGGGTAGAGGCATGAGGCCATTAGCTACAGCAAGTTCAAAGCCAACCTGGCTACATGAGCCCTTGTCTGAGAAAGAGAGAGAGAAGGGAAGGGAAAGGGAAAGGGAGCAACTTTATTTGTAAAAAAATAACAAAACAACAAACACAGAATGTATATGGATAGCCCTCGTGACAATGGCTTTACTGCTAGTTTCTGCCTAGGCTTTTACACACTCACCCACACCAATAACTACATCTTGCCTCCAGCTGTATCTTGCTTTTCTCATCTGACTCTATCTGGGCACAACTCCTGAGTGTTTTCTTTAGGATAGAAGTGCTTTTGTGTGGATGAGCATGACAGGTCTGTCTTGGGAAGCCTGGGTCTTGCAATGTCCTGGAGTCAGCGTTTAGAATATTAATTTCCACTGCTCGTGTGAAAGGGGTGGGTGACCTGGCTGAAAATGACGTCTCAGCAGAACTCACGTTTCGGGTTGAGTATCTTTTAATCTACTGGTTAACAAACCATTTCTCATCCTAATGGGGTGTTCTGTCCCCTGTCTCTAGGAGAGGGGGAGGGAGAGGGAGAGGGAGGGAGTGGGGAAGAGGGGGATGGAAAGAGGGAGAGGGAGAGAGGGAGAGAGGATCCTATTTAATTCACATTTTAATTCCCTTTCTTTTCCCCTGGTTTCCCTGGCCTATGTAGTGCAGGTTGGCCTGAAGCCCACACTCCTCCCGCTTCTTCCTGTCAAGCGCTGAGGTCCCAGATGTGGACCACCATGCCCAGCTCGGGCTTTCCTTCAAGGTTGGAAAGCACAGGTAAGAGCAGGTTGGAGAAGAGGCACCTTCCCAGAACCTCACGGAGCCTTCCAGCTGATTTCTTGTCTGATGGTCTCTCTACTCTGGTGACAGGTTATGAAGCCACAAGCCAGGGATCTGCTGGATCCACATTTCTGTGCTCATTTCTGCTGAGAAACCTATTTCTCACAAACCGACGCACTAGTGACAAGTCAACATATTGACGAAAGGAAACAAACTATCCACAACACACAAGCACCCAAGAAACCAGGGGAAAGCCGAGCTGAGTCCAGCTTTCCAGGTAGCAAAGACCAAATGTTTGAAGCAGACCCTCGCCTTGGGGCAGACTTTCACAGGCTTTCCTGATGGGGCTCAAATTTGCTTTCTCTCCTTGATGACACAGAGGGGACCTGTAGAAATTACTTCTTACAGTGCCCCGCTGAAACCCACTTACAAATGTTACCTAGTAAGGTTTCATTCTGGGTGTGGTGGAGCACACTTGTTGTCTCAGCATTCTGCAGGCTTGAAGCAGGAGGGCTGTGAATTCAAGGCAGCCATGGGCTACAGTGAGATCCTGTCTTAAGACACCAAAAATGGGGACTGGGGAAAATGGCTCAATTGGTAAAGGCTTTGCTTTTGCAAACACAAGGTTTTGAGTTCAGTCCCCAGAATTTACATTAAAAGCCAGGTATGGCCTCATGTACCTGTAAACTGTATGTGGGAGGGCAGGCTCGGGGTGTGGAGATAGGGCCTGGTGACAAAAATGAGAAATACTGGGGCTTGCCAGTTGTCCAGCCTAGTCAAACACAGCCTCCAGGTTCAAAGAAAGGCCCAGGTTGAAGACTAGTGTCAAATATCCGGGCAGTGGTGTTGCACATCTTTAACCCCAGCACTTAGGAAGCAGAGTCAGGAGGTCCCCTGAATTTGAATCCAGCCTGGTCTACAGAGCAAGTTCCAGGACAGCCAGGGCTACACAGAGAAACCCTGTCTTGAAAAACAAAGACAAACAAAGAAGAATATGTTTAAATCAATAGAGGAGGGCACCAAAAATACCCCTTCTCTGGTTTCTGTGGGACTGGCCTTGCACCTGAGCGCATTGGCACATACACGTGCATACAACACACACATGCACACAACACATGCACACAACACATACATGCACACACCACACACATACCACATAAATATATACACCACACACACGCTCACACTACACACACATACACCATACACATGCACACATATAACCCCTTCCTTATTTATGCCATAGATAATAGAATTATTGTTATAATTCTTCTGAAAGTTTCATTTGGACTTCTTTTTTCTTTCAATTTTTATCACCTTTTATGCACTTCCTCCTCCCCTAAATTTTAACTTATGGTCATGGGGTGTGTTTATATGAGGGGGGCATGTGTGTAAGCGAGGTTCAGAGAGCAGGTAGAGATCAGAAAACAACCTGCTCAAACTGTCTGTTGTTCCAGATCGCTGGAATCCAATGTTCTTCTGGCCCCCGCAGGTACTCTATGCAGACACATTGTCTTAGTTAAGGTTTTATTGCTATGAAGAGACACCATGACCATGGCGACTCTTATAAAAGAAAACATTTAACTGGGGCTGGCTTACAGCTTTAGAGGTTCAGTCTAGTATCATCGTGGCAGCGCGCAGGCAGGCATGGTGCTGGAGGAGCCGAGAGTTCTACCTGTCGATCTGAAGGCAGCCAGGAGGAAGTCTCTTCCACACTTGGTGGAATGTGAGCATTGGAGACTTCAAAGCCCACCCCCACAGTGACACACTTTTTCCAACAAGGCCACACCTCCTAATAGTGCCACTCCTTATGGACCAAGCATTTGAACACATGAGTATGTGGGGGCCATACCTTTTCAAACTGCCACACACACAAAAACAAATATTTTTTAAAAGAAGATAAAAGTTGAAGATGTAAAAGAATAAAAGTAGAATAATTACTCACAACCCTGTTGCCCAGGGAAACAATGTTAACATTTATGAATCTTTTTCTATTTGTTAAATATATGTCTTCCTTTGCCTCAGATGTTAACTTGACACAGGCCAGAGTCATCTGAGGGAGTCTCAGCTGGAGGATTGCCCACACCAAAATGGACTGTGGCCATGGCTATGAGAAATTATCTTGATTGATGTAGGAGGGCCCAGGCAAGCCTGGGTTATAGAGATGTCTCAAATACACACACACACACACACACACACACACACACACTCACACACATATGTACACTTCCATTTTTTCTCTAACCTCAAGTTTTTCACCTTTTAACTTTTCTGCTTGTTTGCCTGCCTTCCTGCCATCCTTGCTGCCGTCCTTTGAAGGAAGTTCCTTCCTATAGTTGTGCTTTGCAGCGGAGGGAGACAGGGAGCCTGCTTTGAGACACTCATGTAGTCCAGGCAGAGCTTCAAGTCCTTACGTAGCCAGGGATGACCTTGCGCAGATTCTCCTGCCTCCGGCTCACAGGCATGCGCCACTTTGCCCAGTGTCTTTTCACAAATACTACTTGAAAATTTCTCCTAAAAAAAAAAAAAGAGCCGGGCGTGGTGGCGCACGCCTTTAATCCCAGCACTTGGGAGGCAGAGGCAGGTGGATTTCTGAGTTCGAGGCCAGCCTGGTCTACAGAGTGAGTTCCAGGACAGCCGGGGCTACACAGAGAAACACTGTCTCGAAAAACCAAAAAAAAAAAAAAAAAAAAAAGAAAATTCTCCTAAATATTATTTCCATGGGTAGCATAAATCATCTTCCACCAGCGCACCATCACCTATTGAACCACTCTTCCGGTGTCAGAAGTTCTCACAACCACAAACAATGCAGCAGCATTTTGTTATAAAACTCACATCTCCAGCAAGCCCCGAGGTATATACTCATGAAGGAGAGCATAGACTCTCCATGGGTGTGCGATCTATAAAGGCACCGTATGCGCACTGACTATACCCCTAGCCCTCGCATATGGACATACACAGCCCTGACAGCCTCGCTGACATACAACTCTTAGTTCTGTAAAGTTCTGGGTCATGTGATGGGTGGAAAGTGCATCTTGAAACACTGTTTTCATTCAGTGTTTCCATGACTACTGAAGTCACACTGTTCCGTGCTTTAATGCTTTGTAATTTGTTTGTTTGTTTGTTTGCTTGCTTGCTTGCTTTTTGACACAGTTTCTCTGTGTTTCTGAGGCTGGTCTAGAACACCATTCAGCATAGGCTAGTTGGTGCTTATAATCCTCCTGCTTCAGTTTCCTCCGGGCTGGGAGTCTAAGCATGGACCGACATGCTCTGCTTTATCCTTTTGTTTTGTTGTAAAGAAATTGTGCTTTTTGCGCATTTCTCAATTAAGGTGTTAGTGAACGTCTGGCTTGGCTACTTAGTTTGGCTTTTATTTCAGTTCATTGTTTAGAATTAAATTTGTTTTTTTACATTTATTTAGTGTGTGTGTGTGCCTATGTGTGTCTGTTGTGTGTGTGAGTGAGTTTCAGTGCACATATTTGCACAAGCCGTATTTCGTGTAAGGTCAAAGGACACTTTGAGTGAGAGTTGATTCTCCTCCTTTACCACATGGGTCTCCGAGAGCAAACTCAGGCCACCGGACTTGTAGGGTAAGCTTCTACCCATGGAACCATCTTGCCAGCCTATGTTTCATGGTTTTATGAGGATATTAAATATTTGTTATTTCTAGCCCAAATACTATATACCATTTTTCTGGTTTACTTTTTGATTTTGTTTGCTCATTTTTGAAATACAGTAATTTAAAATTTTATGAAGTCAAATTTAATTGATATCTTATTCTGTTCTTTTCCTGCATCAAATTTTTAGCTAGAAAAATCCGTCCCCTGACTCAGAGCATATAGTCACCCAGGCTGGCCACCAACTTACTATGTAGCTGGGGACAGCCTTGAACTCTGATCCTTCTGCCCCCCCCCACAAGAGCACCAATACCCAGTTTTTGCTGAATTTTTAAAAAATATTGTATTTGAGTTTCATTAACCCATGTACTAAGGGGGATAAGGCACCCTTCGGTAAGTTCTTCTGTCTCTTTCTCTGGTGCATTGGTTATTCCAATTGAACATGAGAAAGGCCCTAAAAGGCCCTGCCAGAGAACAGAGGGAAATTAGAAGCAGACACTCACTCTCTTGCGTGACATTGCGTATTGGGCATTATCTATTTTGCTGTCAGAACGACTAGAAAATGAAAGAACAGTAAAAGCTTTAAAACTGGAGAGTTAGACAGGCGGTTTAAAAATGGAAGAAGCTATGTGCTTGCCCGTGTGCGTGGACAATGTGGAAGTAGCTTTCGTTGGAAATGCATTGCCCACACGCAGAGGGATGGCCAGGATGGGTTTCCTTAGTAACCTTGCCTGCTCTCTGCGTCAGGAGTGAGAAGCTTGAAGGGGCCTAGACTCGGTCACCTTCCTTCTGTGCCCCCCTGCCCATGTGGGTGTGTCACTCAGCTGAGACAGGATCAGATGTCAGGGATCTTAAAAATGGATTTTGGATTGCAGATCCCTTTAGCTCCTTGGGTATTTTCTCTAGCTCCTCCATTGGGGGCCCTGTGATCCATCCAATAGCTGACTGTGAGCATCCACTTCTGTGTTTGCTAGGCCCCAGCATAGCCTCACAAGAGACAGCTATATCAGGGTCCTTTAAGCAAAATCTTGCTAGTCTATGCAATGGTGTCAGTGTTTGGAGGCTGATTATGGGATGGATCCCCGGGTATGGCAGTCTCTAGATGGTCCATCAGTACTCCCTGGAGCTCATGTCTCTAGCTGCATATGTATCAGAAGATGGCTCAGTTGGCCATCAGTGGAAAGAGAGGCCCATTGGTCTTGCAAACTTTATATGCCTCAGTACAGGGAAACTCCAGGGCCAAGAAGTGGGAGGGGGTGGGTAGGGGAGTATGGGGAAGGGTCTGGGGGACTTTTGGGATAGCATTGGAAATGTAAATGAAGAAAATACCTAATTTTTAAAAAATGGATTTTGAAGAATAAACATTATTTCATGGAACATGCTCTTATAGGCATCTGTGGGGAACCTAAACAAACAAGCAAACAATCCCCCAAACCTCCTCTTTTTGCTTTATAAAGAATGCCCAACGTGGGCTGCTAAAATACCTCAGCTGGTAAAGGCGCTTGCTCTCAAGCCTCACAGCCCGAGTTCCATCCCCGAGACCCTCGGAGTGGAAGGAGAGAACCAACTTCCAAAAGTTGTCTTCTGACCTCACAGTGAACTGTGGTGTGTGTGCCCTCCCTCCCACCCCATAAATAAATGTAAATGAATATTGTCTAATACAGCATGAGCCAATCGTAAAAGTGAGTCTAGCGTTCTTCATCCCACTGTATGGGGCTTTTCTTTACAGAGAAAGTAATATTTATTATCTCAAAAAGAAACTTTTGAGGGTTATTAGACTGAGCGGGCCGACTGCTGCCTGCCACAGGTGACCTTTGCATCGAGTGACTCAATACAGCAAGCTCCCGTTTCTCCTGGGTGTCGCAGCCAAGGGTGGATCAATGCAGGGCGGCTCTGCCTCGTGTGGCCATGTGGGGACCCACTGTGCTCCCCCAGAGGCTCCACCTCCCCTTAGGTTCCTGTAGTTCTCTCATGACAGATGAGAAAAGGGACCCCCCCCCAACAGAAACATTTTTTATGAAACCTTCACTATCCAGGGATATAAAATAGATGAAGCAAACATATTGAAAATAAATCATACGTTTATACATATAATTTTGCCATTTAAGAAGACATAGTATGTCTTCAGTATTACTTGTTGTTACTGCGAAACACTGACATCACACACTGTGTGCTTTCTTCTCAAATCACTTCTATTGTTAACCAATTAAATGGCTGGATTTTCTCTGCCTATCACTTATTCTAATATTAATACAGTAATACTAACATATCAGTCAAAATATTTTATAGTTTTGTCATGATCCGCTTGTATGTTTCATACCCGGGGAAGAGGACCACTCATCTGTGGGTCTGGAAGAGACCGTGGGTATAGTCAGCTGTTGAAAGGAAGGCCCCAAGGTCTGCTGCCAAATGAAACCTGCTTGTGAGAAAGGAAATGTTCCTATCCTCTGCGATGTTCACATCGGACACTAGATGGCACTGTCTCATAGGCAGATGGCGGCCCACTCTGCCTTTCTAATGGACTTTCAAGTCCTAAGTGTAGATCCACAGGAAAATGGAAGGAGCAATATGAAACATATTCTTTCTGTTCTGAATAATGTGGAGAGAAAATATCCCTAAACATTTTTAAAATGGTTTCCATTTTTTACTACCTGAAGACTTGCGCTCGCTCGCTCGCTCGCTCTCTCTCTCCCTCTCTCTCTCTCTCTCTCTCCCTCCCTCCCAATGCATGTGGGTGATAATGTTCCCTCAAGGGAAACTGGCCAGAACTAGGAAGTCACAGAGGCTACCAGGCTCTGAAATGCTGGTGGGTCAAGTGTGGCTCAGATGGACTTGTGTGGTCCTCACCCAGCCTGGCTCAGCCTTCTGGTTTTGATCCTTAGCTTGTAGGTGAGGAGAATAGAGGCGAAGAAGAGCTGAAGTCCTTTGCACAAAGTCCAAGCGTAAACAATAGATTTAGGATTTTAAGGCAGGTTTGTTCATTTATTTAGTATTTCCCATGACCCTCCAGGTGTCAAAAGCTCTTAAACAGGGTCTCAAAGGCCTTGAACTTGTTATGTCTCACCCAGCCTTAAGCTCACTGGTTTTAGACTTCCAGCCCCCTTCATGCTGGGATTACAAAGGGATATTCCCATGCCATCTATAAGTTCACCCTGAAGTCATGCTTTTGTTGTTGTTGTTGTTTTGTTTGTTTGTTTGTAGTTTTGGGGTTTTGTTGTTTTTGCTTTGTTTGGTTGGTTGGTGTTTTGGGGTGTTGTTGTTGTTTTGGTTTTTGTTTTTGTTTTTTTGGAGACAAGGTTTCTCTGTATACTCCTGGCTGTTCTGGAACTCTGTAGATTGGCTGGCCTCAAATTCAGAGATCCACCTGCCTCTGCCTCTGCCTCTGCCTCTGCCTCTGCCTCTGCCTCTGCCTCTGCCTCTGCCTCTGCCTCTGCCTCTGCCTCTGCCTCTGCCTCTGCCTCTGCCTCTGCCTCTGCCTCTGCCTCTGCCTCTGCCTCTGCCTCTGCCTCTGCCCCCCAGTGCTGAGATTAAAAGTGAACTCCACCCAACTTGAAGTCAAGTTTTAAAATGTGCTTTGAAAACATTTGTCATAAGCCAGCTGTAGGGACAGTGTAACTTCAGGGTGTCTTCTGAACTCCGTGGATGTAGCATATCACGTTTCCCTGGCTAGCTGATTACCATGGGGGCCTAGACTGAACCGCATTAGCGCGGTGGTGGCGATGAATGTTTTGTTCACCATTTTCAACAGGGTCTGACTGAGCAAGTAGGCACTCGAGACCAGTTTGTCAGACAAAGAATAGGAGTGATCACAGTATAAAATAAAGATAAAGATGAAAATATACATGTTCTGCTTCCCTCTGATTTGTTCTTGTATTTGTAGGAAGTCAAGATGAGAAGTTATTTTATCATATTTTTACTATTTTAAAAAGCAATTAAAACAACTCAGAAAATTTACATTTGAAATCAAGATTGGTGAGGGGGCAGAGCTCCTATCCTGAAATAGCTGCTGTTCCTAGGGGATTCAGCACACAGTGGCAGAGAGATGGTCACCCCAAGCCTTCAAGCAGGTGAAATAAAAACCCTGCTTCCCAGCACACAGAGGAGAGATTGGCCTTGAAGGGTAAAGCCTGGGAAGGAGGACAGGCAGGTGTGGGTGGTGATGGATGGTGCCTCTGCTCTCTGCCACCCCCAGAGGCCCAATCCCCATCTTTGTCTCTGCAGAAGCAAGCTTGGTACGCCCAGCACCTACCTTCTCCAGCAAGTCCCCACTTCTAACTTTTGCACTAAATCTCAACCTTTAATAAGAAGCAGCTCTTGGTATCAGCAATAGTTCTGGATCCTCCTCTGCCCGCTGTCAGGTTTGTGGGTTTTATTTTTGTGTGTGTAATTGGAAAATTCCCTCGTGGGACTGGGGACGAACATTAATGTCACTATAGAGATGGGCTCTTGGTCCAACCTATAGGATTGGGCAAGCTTCCGAAAGTGAAGCCCATCAAAGAGGTGAGGGTCAGCTGGGCAATTTCCAGCGTCATTTTGGTGGGACTTTGGTCTTTGTTCTGTGCTATTAGGGGAGGGTAACTGCCTGGGCACGATGAGGCCTCAGCCAGCAACGGGAAGCATAAAACACATTTATGACCCCTGCAGTGGCAGAGCCGGTGGCTGCCCGTGAGATCCAGGACCAGGACTGGTTTGGCCTTATTTGAGAGGCATTGCTACAACTCCTAAAGTCCCGTCAGGGATGTCCCTCCTCCTATATCTTACCTCTCTCTCTTCCCATTATCTTCTCTAAAGATGGGGGAAAGATTATTCGGATTATATTCAAAATATACACGCGTGCACGCTCGCATGCGTGCACCCAAGCACCCTCGTCTTATCTCTGATCCTGAACCATTATTTTGTTGGAAAGTGTAATGGAAGGTTTTTATTTCTCACTATAATAATCTTGTGACTGAATGTTGGCCTGGTGGATAAGCTTTGCTGACACAGTTCTAGGAAAGATTTGCATGTGAGGCAGATCTTTCAGCTAATACTGAGGAGGCTCACTGGTTCTCCCTGCCTGCTCTTCTACCCCGCGGACCCACATTTTAGGAAACATGCCCTTGGGTGGCGAAGACTTCCAGTGTCACCTGTGGAGAGAATGCCCTCATGCCTCTCAGTGGAAACTCACTCCATGCCCTCTCCTGCGCTTTTATGTCTAAATTTCCAAAATGTTAGGGCTCATATTTAATAGACCTGTGTTTGTGTAAATCAACGCCTATAAACCGTTCACTTGAGAGCAGGGAGCTGGTCATTTTTATGACACAAAGGACAGTAAAAGCAGACCGACATAGGGCAGCCTCAAGTTTTGTGACTGGGCTATTAAGTTCTTGTTAGCTCCGTCTTGTCCTGACCCTACCGCAAGCACATCTTTTGGGGCTTGTAATTGCTCTAGGAAGAACTGAGCCAAAAGATGAGCCAGCCCCATTCCAACAACACAACAAGGAAGCAGCAAATAAAAACAAAAGCAAAACTGCCCAACACTCGAGTATGCTTGGGGTTTGAGAAATCACTCCTCTGTGACTCCCTGTCAGGGCAAGAACGGGATGTGAAATATGAAACAGATTAAATCTGTTGCATCCAAATTTGCCTTTGGATACCTGTATGTATGTATGTATGTATGTATATATATATATATATATATTTTTTTTTTTTAAAGATTTATTTAGCCGGGCGTGGTGGCGCATGCCTTTAATCCCAGCACTCGGGAGGCAGAGTTCGAGGCCAGCCTGGTCTACAAAGTGAGTTCCAGGACAGTCAGGGCTATACAGAGAAACCCTGTCTCAAAAAACCAAAAAAAAAAAAGATTTATTTATTTTATGTATGAGTGCTCTATCTGCATGTATACCTGCCAGAAGAGGGGATTAGATCCCTTTACAGACGGTTATGAGCTGTGGTTGCTAGGAATTAAACACAGGTCCTCTGGAAGAGCAGCCAGTGCTCATAACTACTGAGCCATCTCTGTAGCCCTCAATTTATCTTTTAACAGTTATTTGTCTCTACGTTGCCCCCCCCTCCCTTTCTCCCTCTTTCCCTCTCTCCTCCCTCTCTCCTCTCTATTTTGGTTTTGGTTTTTCAGGATAGAACTTCTCTGTATATCCCTGGCTGTTCTGGAACTCACTCTGTAGACCAAGCTGATCTCTCAATTTCATAAAGATCTGCCTGCCTCTGCCTTAAGAGAGCTGGGATTAAATATGTCTGCCACCAGCAGCCAGCTTGTACTGGCTTAATGCATTCTTCTAGAATAGGATTTGGGGGGGGGGGGAGTGAACAGTAGCAATGGCCTGCTCACAAACCTAGCCACTGTTTAGTTGGGTTTTTTTTTCTCTCTTGTTTTGTTTTTGTATGTGTAATTTATTTTATGTATCGTGTGCGGGGTTGTGGAAGTCAGAGGACAACTTTTGGGAATCAGCCCCTCCTTCCACTCAAGTTGCCCACGTTGGCGGCAAGTGCCTTTACCTGGTGAGCCCTATCTCACTCAGCCCTCTATAGTTTCTAATGGTTGAAAAAATATCAATCTGGACTCAGTGGTCATGCCTTGATCCCAGCACTCGGGGGGTAAACATAGACCGGTCTCTGTGAACTCAAGGCCAGGCTGGTCTACGTGGTGAGTACCAAGCCAGCCAGAACTACACAGTGAGACTGTCTCAAGAAAGACAGAAGGGCTGGTGAGATGGCTCAGTGGGTAAGAGCACCCGACTGCTCTTCCGAAGGTCCGAAGTTCAAATCCCAGCAACCACATGGTGGCTCACAACCACCCGTAATGAGATCTGATGCCCTCTTCTGGTGCGTTTGAGGACAGCTACAGTGTACTTACATTAAATAAATAAATAAATAAATATTTAAAAAAAAAAAAAAAAAGAAAGACAGAAAAAAGCCGGGCCGTGGAGGCTCACGCCTTTAATCCCAGCACTTGGGAGGCAGAGGCAGGCAGATTTCTGAGTTCAAGGCCAGCCTGGTCTACAGAGTGAGTTCCAGGACAGCCAGGACTACACAGAGAAACCCTGTCTCAAGAAACCAAAAAAAAAAAAAGAGAAAAAAGTCAATAGAATGGGGTTTCATGAAATTCAATATTGAACATCCATCAATAAAACCTTATTAGAACACAGCTGTGCCCGTTCACGTGTCTCCACAGGACCGCCTTTCTGTCCTGATGACAAGGTGAAAATTTGCTGCAGAGTACAAAGCTTTGCGCAGCCTGAAGTCGTCACTACCTGGCCCTTTAAGAACAAGCTGGTAGATCTCGCTTCCAAAAAGCAAAACTGCCTCTTCGTTTACAAATTAAACTCTCAGAGTTCCCGGATGGCTTGGCAGTCCTTCCTTTCATCTTCCGTGAGTGCTCCTTTCCCTTGGCGTGCCCAGGGCTTTTTCAGAAGCGTTGGCCTTGGAAGAGTGCCGTTCAGGGAACACAAACTCTTTCACTTAAACAAAACAAAACAACAAAAAAATCCTACCCACCATACCTGGTTATGCTCTGTAATTACCAGTGGACCTTTAAAAACCCTCGGTGGCTAAGTCTTATCTTGCGTCTACTTCATCAGGTTTCTGACAGCCAGGGCTTGGCTGGTTCTTGACATTCCCAGGGGGTTGTGCACGGGATCAGGGTTGACCACCACTGTGAAACCTACGTCCGGAGTGCTCCCTCTGCTGTTTAGAATTAATATTTTAATCCCTCTGGCCATTTCCAGTGGCAATTCAATTCCCTTCCACAGTGTTTGTGGGATGCCTATAAAATGCTAATTCTGCTGGAAACTCTGTGTCAAGAGAAAGGAATGTGCCTCTAGTCTGAGCCCAACGGCTGCTCTCCACGGACTGAGTGCCTCCCTTCTCCCAGGCAGACAGCATCTACGGCTTCATTTTGGGGCTGCTGCAAGATGCAGGATTTGTGTGTAGATACATGGAACCCAAAAGGGTATTAATAAAACGGTACGAGCTTTTGAGCTATCCCGTAGGTGTTTGGGAAACAGCTGCATTTCTACAATTGGAGAATGAGTATGGAGAAATGGACAATCCTGTAAGCTTGTCGTCAGAAGCAGAAGTGAGGAAGGATAAAGCCACAGACCTTCCCATAGTCCCCTTCAGTGCCCTCAGAGTCTGTCCTGTTTTCACAGGCTGAGGTCAGCGTAGTACTGCACCATACACCATAAGGGGTATGGAAAGGCAAGAAAAATCTCTCTCTCTCTCTCTCTCTCTCTCTCTCTCTCTCTCTCTCTCTCTCACACACACACACACACACACACACACACACCATTCAGAAAACAACATCAAAACAAACAAAACAAAAAAACCTACTGACTTGGGGCTGGAGAGATGGCTCAGTGGTTAAGAGCACTTGCTGCTCTTTTAGGGGTCCTGAGTTCAATTCCCAGCAACCACATGGTGGCTCACAACCATCTGTAATGGGATCTGGTGCCCTCTTCTGGCCTGCAGGAATACTTGCAGGCAGAATGCTGTATAATAAATCAATCTTAAAAACAAGACAAACAAAAAACCACCAACAAGACTAAAAGCCAAGGTGAGAGATGAGGTCAGAAGGTCTCTGGGTCCATCATGGGGATTTTTATTCCTGTGCTTGCTTTAAAAGCAAGGGATGGCTTTCATGCCATCAAAATGGAGAACAGACCAAGGTCCTCTGCAGGTTTTCTCTGTTCTTGTAATGGCTCAAAACGATGCCGGTGTATGATCGCTTGATTTCCCACCTACGACCCATCAGCGGCTGCACTCGTGAAAAATGTATATAAACCAAGCAATAGCCTTCCACCATCTTGAGGATGGATTTTGTCAAAATACGTACAGGATTTTTTTAGACTATATACCTCTACTTATTTATAGTGTACATTATGGTATACATTTATAGTGTACATATGGTTCAGTGGGTAAAAAAATGAGGACTTGAGTTTGAATTCGTAGCTCGAATGTAAATGCCCAGTAAATGTAGCAGCTTGCACAAAGGGAAGCCATGAGGGGCGGGGCCTCACGGTCAGTTAGTCTAGCCAATCAGTGAGCTCCAGGGTTAGTGAGATGCCCCCCCTCCAAAAAAAAAAAAAAAACACCACGTGATGTGGCTGAGTAGATGGCTCATCAGTTAGTGCGCGTTCTGTTCCTCTAGAGGATCAGAGTTCAGCTCTCGGCACCCGCAGAAGGGTCTCACAACTGTCTGCAACTTTAGCTCCATGGGGATTCGATGCCTCTGGCCTTCCTGGGCATCTGCATTCGTGTGCACAAACCCACACTGAGGCATCCACCTAATTAAAAGTGATTTTTAAAACATATAAAAACGGAGTGTGATAGAAGACACCCTGTATGTATTGACATCTGACCTCTACAGCATTACAGCAACACGGTCCTCACCTCTTTTTGTTTGCTTGTTTGTTTGTTTGTTTGTTTTGTTTGTTTGTTTTACAGAGCTGAGGACCGAACCCAGGGCCTTGCACTTGCTAGGCAAGCACTCTACCACTGAGCTAAATCCCCAACCCCCACAGTCCTCATCTCAATGTTTCCTGAATAGGATGTTAAATTGTCAGCAATATTCTACAGTTTTGTAGAGGGTCGTTTCGCAGGGACATGAGTCTGTAAATCTGTAAATCAGCAGAGTTGTTGCTGTCATCTTGCCTCAGTGGTACAGTCTCAAGTGCTAGACTGGAAGGAGTACAGGACAAGAGGCTCGAAGCTGCTGGCTGTATCCCTACCTCCAGAGCACTTCCTTCTTTCTTACTAAGCTGACTTCAGGGTGAAGAACAGGGCATGGGTAGTTCGTTTACATGTGAATATGTCATGTAAAAATCACCCATTGGAGACTCCCATACCTAAGCACAAGCTCAAGACTTTTGTCAAATTGTGTAATTTGGGTTCTAAAATATACTACAAACTGTCATCTATACATAAAAATAATCCGACAAATAAAAACGACTTTAAATGACAATGTTCCATAGGGTGCTTTTAAGGGCAAATTAATTGATTTTGATTCTACACACACACACACTCACCATGAACTCTTTCTTCTAGCATCTTCCTGCTTGGGCTATTGCCTAGTGCATCTTGTGTCGGATGCCGTCTCTATGGCAGCTGCAGAGTCATCTCATTCCTTTGCCAGCTGTACGACGTAAGTGTGGTCTGATGTGGTCGGCAATGAGCTTCAGAGCTACAGATTTTATAATGTTTTTTTTTTCTTTTAAGCATGGAAAAATTCTTTCATTTCCCCACTGTGGTCAAGTTTGGCTCACCAAAAAAATAAGGAACAAACAGTAGCAACAGACCTCATCCAAATGGCAATTGAAACAGTGGAGGATTTATATGTGATCGGGGTTAAAGGAAGGTTTGCCAACATGGGATCCTTTTCTTAAATTTCTGCTCCCATTACTTATATATATTTAATAAAGTGAATTCTGCAAGAAATGAGAAGCAATGCCCTTCTCAGGACACTGTTTCAAAGGAGAATCCAAATCTGCAGTGGATTGAAGCTAGCTGGACCCTACTGATATGTAACTGATGGGGGGAAAGCTGGAGTGGGGGGGCTGTGGGGAGCAGGGGGTGGGGGGAGCAGATCGGGTCACCCTCTTCTCCCAGCTGTCCCAGCTGTGCCTGTTCACTCAGCCCTCCACGCTCCCAGGCAGCCTTCAAAGCACCTCCTTGCTTGTGGAATTTCTGTAAATTATTTGCTTAGAAGCTGAGATGCTAGAGAAGCAACTGGCTCCGCTGCGCGTATTTGTTGTGACTCGGTGTATTACATTAGCAATCCCCTTCTTCAAGAGTAGAGAAGGTAGTCTACCCTTAAGGGAAAAGCCAGCGAGCTGGCTGAGGTGCAAAGGCAGTGTTTTCTTTGTATGGGATGTTGTTCATGTTTTCTTTTTATAAAGCAGGAGTCCAACGGGTAAGCAAGCCATTGGGTTCCAAGGCGTGAGCATCCACTGCCACCACGAATCCTCATTCCCATGAGATGCTTCTGTCGCTGCATCCACCTCCACCACGAATCTCCATTCCCACATGAAGTCAGACACTTCAGTCTCCTTCCACACTGACAAGCACGGGGTCTTAGTGGCGCTAGCTCTCTTTTGACAATTTCAACTTTCCTATTGCCTCCAAGTAGGAATTGGCTGTGATTGGCTGGGGCCCGGGTTGGGGGAGAGGTCGGGGACGCTGAGCAAGCCATGAGCAGAGCTTCAAGCTTCCCTCCATGCGCGATGTGTGGTGGGTTCAAGGGTATGAAAAGTGCCAGCAGTTTATGGCTCGTTTGTCCTACTGGCTGCGTACCATCACTTACTTATGCATGTTGACGGTAGCAAACAGAGGTTCACAGATAAACGACAATCTAATCCAACCACAGTGTTTCCACTTCATTCATTCAGGAGTACGCGTTTAAGATTTATTTATTTGTATTTTATGTGTATCGGTGATGCCTACACTTATGTCTGTGCACCATGTTCATGCACTGCCCACAAAGACCAGAAAGAGAAGACATTAGATCCCCCTGGGACTGGAGTTAGAGACAGTTGTGAGCTGCCATGATGGTGCTAGGAATCAAACCCGGGGCCTCTGGAATAGCAGTCAGTACTCTTAACCACTGAGCCATCTCTCTAACCTCTTAATACAATACTTTTAAATTTTTCTGTATGTATGTGTGTGTGTGTGTGTGTGTACTATTTGTGTGTTTGAGTGCAGGACACACAAAGGCCAGAGGTCAAAGCGTAGCTTAGCCTGTCAGTCCTTACATTCTGCCTTGCTTGAGACAAAGTTTCTCTTCTGTGGTTCAGCACTGAGTACCACCTTGGAGCTGGCCAGAGACCTTGCAGGGATTATTCTGTCTCTCACTGCACTAGGATTACAGATGTTACCACACCTGGCTTCATGTGGGTACTGGGGATTTGAATCCTGGTCCTCACGCTTACAGAACCAGTGCCTTACCCACAGCGGCATCTTCCCACCCTACGGTGTACATTAAAAGAAGGTGTGTGTGTGTGTGTGTGTGTGTGTGTGTGTGTGTGTGTGACTATGGCCTTTGAGGTCTCTTCTGGCTCTTCCACTCTGAATCTGTGATCCCAACACATTACAACTGGTTTTGCGTTTTGCATTTTGCATTTGTGTCTCGGAGATGTCTTCCAAGGCTGTGCCATCCTGAGAAAGTGAGTTCTACCTCTGAGGCCAGAAGCAAAATGGAGATATCGACCATTGTCATACTGCATCTACATATGTCTTTTATTTGTTTATGAGACAAAGTCTCCATCTGTAGGCCAGACTGTCCTCAGACTCCTGATTCTCTTGCCTCGGGTCTGGATTGTTGGGATGTTAATGCATTGACCAGTTTAACTTTCTAAATTCTTTCTTTCTTGTTTTGTTTTAAGACTGGGTCTCGCCAGGCAGTAGTGGCGCACGCCTTTAATCCCAGCATTTGGGAGGCAGAGACAGACAGATTTCTGAGTTAGAGGCCAGCCTGGTCTACAGAGTGAGTTCCAGGACAGCCAAGGCTATACAGAGAAATCCTGTCTCTAAAAACAAAACAAAACAAAACAAAAGACTGGGTCTCACTAGGTAGCTCTTGCTGTGCCAGAGTCTCCTATGTAGACCAAGCTGGCTTAGAACTCACTGAAATCTACCTGCCTCTGCCTCCGGAGTGCCAGGTTTAAAGGAATTTGCCACTATGCCCAGCTTCTAAATACTTTCTTAAACAGTGATTTCCTGCCTGCCTGCTGCCTCCCTTGAGAATCACAGTCCTTGAGGTCCAAGGCCTGTACAAGCTTAGGAAGCTCCGTGCGCCCGAGCTACAGCCGCGCCCCTTATAAGTAGTTTCTAAGTAAATAGCGCAGTGAATAAACTTGTGTGTGGATTATGTTCACACTTATAGCAGGGTCAGAGAGATAAGCAAGGCAGCAAAAGAAAAAAGGAATGACAGGAATGTATAAAGAAATCCTGACAGCTCAGAGACTTCCCCATCATCTCAAGGCTGGTCTACAAAGAGCTAGCAGCTTGTTTCTGTTTTCTGAGTGGCACTGGGAGACCCATAACCCCACACTCCCTCCCCAAAACAAGACTTCAGAAATGTAGGTTGCGTGGGAGAAAGCTAATTTTTAAATATACTTCTTTTTTTTTTCTCTCTCTCTCTCTACTTTTAAACATGGCATGGAAGCATTTCTCTTTGTTTTTTAAACACAGAGTGCATATTTCTGAGAGCCACAGAGGAGCTTTGGTCTTCCGCGCCTACTATTTATTTATCTTGCCATTATCCAGCATGTCCGCAGTGTCTCCTAATGCCTTGTGTCACACAAAAGCAAGCATGGTCGCATTACATTAATGATGGGGCTGAGATCGTATAACTCACTGACGAGAATTCTATGCCCCTTTTGCTACAGAAAACATGACCCTAAATCCAGCCAGCTTTGGGAGAAAAGGCCCCACAATTACGATACAGCAACAAAGCTCATGTTATATACAATTTGATTGTTTCAATGCTCTCTGCCCGGCCGCTCTCTTTTACCTACTGTTTATATGTGGTGGGAAGAAGTCAAGTGGGAAATCTATCTACCTTTTGGTATTTTAGGCAAAATGTTCACTTTCCCAGCGTGTTCCGCAGGATAAAACTAAATATGGTGGAATCCTCTTATAATCCAGCTATTTGAAGTCAGGACTAAACCCACCTGTAGCTGTAATCACAAACCTTTTCCATATGTCTCCGTGGTCCCCAAATGAGGTGAGTGTCAATGTCATTTAAACACGGAGCGAGTCACTCGAATGCCACATGGTTTGTTTTTACAGATATGCAACAAACACTAACTGTAGCGACGAAGCCACCCTCTCTTTGGGTTGTTACCCAAAGGACTGGGCAGAGATTTTCAGTAAAATCAACGACAGGATTCCCATTCTGTTAGTCAGGGTGGACCTGAGGTCTGCCTCACAGGTAGGGCCTCTGATGGGCACTCTTGTCCTTCCGGAGAGGGTGTCTGGGCTGTAGTTAGGAGGCTAGAGAGAGCTCCCCACCACCCCCACCCCACCCCCACGTCCCATTTGTCAGCAGCCTTTGTTCTTTACGGCAAGTGTTTGGAGGCAAGTGTTGACACTTATTAATCTGTTTCTCGTCTTACAAATGAGCTTATGCGTGATTAGTGCTGAAGCCGCGTCCCAACAGCCCTCTGCACCTTCTCCGTGGCAGGATGAGATCGGAACACTGAGCAGGGCTGTTTGGACTTGTTATTCTTTGCAATTACCTTCATTAAGTGAAAGCATGTGTCAATCAACTTTGAACTTTTAAATGTATGGGCAATTTGCAAGAAAAATGCATTTCTATTTCCTGCGGGCACATGTGTGCCTGCAGATAAGTGTGTATGAAGTGTATACACTGTGTTGGAAATATGCTACTGTGTTTTATTTTCTATGGAATGTTTCCCTGCTTTGCACTTGGTACCTCTTTTTCTTCAGTGTTGGGATCAAATCCATGACCTCTCAGGCACGGAGCTCCAGGCGATGTCGCAATACCTTAGGTGTAGAGTACACAACTCTTGAGAATGCTACCGGCAGGGGATGCTTAATAAATAGATAATCCATGAATGAGTAATCAGCAAACTTACTTTTAAAAATTTACTCTTTTTTTTTTTGAATACTATGTGTATCGGGTGTTTTGCCTGCCTGTATGTAAGTGTACCCTGTGCTTGCCGATGCCCACGGAGACCAGAAGAGGGCATCAGATTCATGGAACTGGAGTGGTGAGCTGCTGTGCGGGCTCTGAAAATGGAATCTGGATCCTCCAGAAAAGCAGCCAGTGCTCTGGGCCACTGAGCTATCTTTCCTGGTCTTGATCAGATCATTTAAAATAGAGCTCTTAATGCTGGCAAACATAGGGAATAGATTAGCAACCTGGGACTCCACTTGGTTTGGGTCAGGAATTCCCACCCCTCTTCTGATAACATAGTTAGCAGACTGGTTTCTTTTCCTGCATATACCATTTGCACACATACACCTCAGAATAATTCACTTAGCACCCCCTCACGTGCAATGACCTGTATCATACACCCCTCTCTGAGCAATAGCATCAGTTTCTCCTCCCCTACCAAGAATCAAGTCTAGACAATTTCTACTTAAATATATTCCCAATGTACCCACATGCAGAGAATAGAAAGGCTGATTTGGGCTGACCTGCTTTGGGGTGCTTGAGAAATAAGGCAAAACTGTTTGTCTTCAAGCGAACTTTGAGGGAGAATCCGTTCATCAGCTTATACCTATGCAAAATCAGGCAGGCATACGATTAAAACAAGAGGCGTTATGGATAAGGACATGATCAGTAGGAAAATGGTCATTTGATCGAATCTGTCAACCAAAACAAAACCACGGCACTACGGTCCTTCTCTGAACATTCCGTGGAAGCCTCCTGAATGTTAAAGAAGTGTTGCTCAAGGTACATACATATCAGTGCACCACATACGTCAATGCCCTAGTCAGGGATGCTGGTGCATGCCTGTCTGCCCAGGCCCTGGAAGGATGAGGCAGAAGGATTATAAGTTGAAAGGTTGAAAGCCTCTCTGGGTTATGTAATGAATGAAACCCTATCTCAAAAAAAAAAAAAAAAAAAAAAAAAAAGGTGGGAGGAGAATAAAATTGGGAGGCAGAGGCAGGCGGATTTCTGAGTTCAAGGCCAGCCTGGTCTACAAAGTGAGTTCCAGGACAGCCAGGGCTATACAGAGAAACCCTGTCTCGAAAAAAAAAAAAAAAACCAAAAAAAAAAAAAAAAAAAACCATAAAATAAAATAATAAAACAGTGCTCTCCTCCCCCCCCCCCATTGTCCCTAGTGTTAATAAATACCCAATGCATGTTTCAGCCAGCCAGCCAGCCTCCATTTAAGACAAACACTCATAAGTAGTGTGCTCAGTACTGGTACTCAAAAGAAGATGCAAGAAAGAAAGTAGAAAGCTGCAGAATTACTTTGATGTCAGCTTTCAGAGGCCCAGCCAGGTGCATACAGGCTTGTACATGGCCAGTTACTTCCACCAGGGGGTGTTCAGGGATAGAAGAAAAGATGCAGGTGCTGGAGGGACCATTGCCACCTCCCAGACCTGCCCCCTCCCCAGGGCTCCTGGAGGACACTTCCTTAGACCTGTCCAGCCTCACCTCATCCTTGGACTGTGGCTCCTCCACAGTCACGCTTCCTGCTCCTCTCCTCTCCCTCACCCCATTTGACTCACTCAGACTTTCACCTGCGAGCCACTCCTCCCAAACGCTGGCTTCAGCTAACTCCCTTCTCACCTGGAAGCAGCTCTTAGGATGTCCTAACATTCTGCAGAGCTGGAGAGGCAGCTCACAGGTACCTCTAACTCTGGGTCCAGGGTATCTGATATCCTCCTCCGGCCCTTGCAGACACTCACGTACACCCACACATGCATGTAAACAAACAGAAAATAATGATCTATAGAACTTAATTTCTGCACTGTTGGTTTCAGCTCAGAAGGGATTGCCTTTGTGAGCCAGGATTTTGGTTTTATTAGCTGATCTATTCATTTCTAAAGCAACAGCAAGGTGTAGAGCCCAATAAACATCTATTAGTTTCTTGTTTTGTTTTTTCTTAACATATGGGTATTTATTGAAAATATGCATCAGTCCCTGTGACCATACATAAAAGGGGGACAGCTTTTATGGGAATGTACATTGTTTGAACTTTGCCATTTCTAATAGACACAGCTGGGCTGAGCACTTGGCCACATCCCCAACCACCCACCACCACACACACCTGCCCTCACTAGCAGGGAGGGCCCGCCACACCTTCCCTGACTGTGTGGCCTTGGGGAAAGTCCCTGAACTCCAGGTGTTCTCATTCCATATAAAGGAGGCACAAAATTCCTGGAAAGTTGGAGCTTACGTTAGTGCATCTCTGCTAGAAGATCTTCTCAGACAAGAAGCTGGTAGTGTTTAGTCTCTCAGAGGCTGGAGAAGGCCATGGACGGTCCGACTACACAAAGCCTGAAACAGAATTTAAGGTCCTCCACTACATAGTGAGTTGGAGGCTAGCCTGGGACCCATGAGACCCATCTCAAAAACAAAACAAAACAAATCCAACCGATCAGTTAATCAAAGAAACACACCACAAAACCTTGATTCCCTCCACTAAAAAGTATTAGAAGTTCCTCAGGCGCCTAGAAGTTAGAATTACTGAGATCTGCTCAGAGAACTCTTTTAAATTAAATAAGAGGAGAGAAAGGTGTAAAATGATATACAATCCTTAATCCTTCCTAGCAGTACACAGAGAAGTTCCTG
The DNA here is from genome assembly GCF_978045245.1 of Mus caroli. NCBI lineage: Eukaryota > Metazoa > Chordata > Mammalia > Rodentia > Muridae > Mus > Mus caroli. The sequence continues at coordinate 133,183,214 of NW_028227256.1, forward strand.
CACACTCCAAAGTGAAAGGACATACCCTTGGCAGAGATGGCTCATTTCCGTTTCCTGCTGACAGTAATGGCTGTAAGTATTCCAGACAACGCGCCATTGTCGGGACTCCACAGTTCGCCTTTGAGCCTTCAGTGGTGGTTTGAATAGTTATAGTGTTTGAATACTTACCCCACAGGGAGTGGCACTATTAGGAGGAAGTATGCCACTGTGGGGGCGGGGTTTGAGGTCTTAGATGCTCAAAGTAGGCCTAGCATCTCAGTCACCTCCTGCTGCCTGTGTATCAGGTTGTAGAACCCTCATCTCCTTCTCCAGCACCATGTCTGCCTGCATGCTGCCATGCTTCCTGCCATGATGATAATGGACTAAACTTCTGAAACGGTAGGCCAGCCCCAACTAGATGTTTTCCTTTATAAGAGTTGCCATGGAAGCCGGGCTTGGTGGCGCATGCCTTTAATCCCAGCACTCGGGAGGCAGAGGCAGGCGGATTTCTGAGTTCGAGGCCAGCCTGGTATACAAAATGAGTGCCAGGACAGCCAGGGCTACACAGAGAAACCCTGTCTCAAAAAATCAAAAAAAAAAAAAAAGAGTTGCCATGGTCATGGTGTCTCTTCACAGCAGTAGAATCTAACTAAAGCACTTTCTTAATGCGATTGTTTCAGATACCAGTTTTTTCCAGTAAATGTGCAGACTTTCTGTTTAACAGTTTTAGGATCATTGAAGTCTAAAAAATAGGTCATAATACCTAGGGGGATAGGGGGTGGGAGCACAATACAACTTTAAACCCAGCACTTGAGAGGCAGAGGCAGGTGGATCTCTAAGTTTGAGACCAGCCTGGTCTACAGAGTGAGTTCCAGGATAGCCAGGGTTACATTAAGAAACCTGTCTCAAAAAAACATCCCCCCCCACTTTGATATTATTATATATTAATTATATTATATATTATTAATATCATAATATCTGGGTTGTTTTATCTTGATTGTCAATTGACAAGATCTAGAGTCACCAAGGAGACAAGCTCTGGGTGTCATTGGGATAATCTAGATTAAACTAACTGAAGTGGGAAGACCCACCTTACTTGCGCTTGGCATCATTGCATGAGTTTGGGTCTTTGACTGAATGTAACGAGAATGCGAGGTAAGCTTCGGTCATCATAACTTCCCCATCATGATGCCTTGAACTGTGAGCCAAGATAAGTTTTCCCCACTTACATTGTATCTTGTCTTGAATTTTGTCAAATCCGTGAGGAATATAATTTACTATCTAGTGCATTTTAATTAATGGTCTTGGAAACAGGGCTTGGCTGTGTGGCTAGGCTACCCTTGATCTTGTGACCCTTCTTCCTTGTTCCTGAGTTAGAAAAATTATCATGCTAAAACAGTGGTTCTCAACCTGTGAGTCATGGACTCTTTAGGATCCAGTACCAGATATCCTGCCTATCAGATATTTGAGTTGCAATTCATAACAGTAGCAAAATCACAGTTAGGAACGAGATCATTTTATGGTTGGGGGGTCACCACGACATGACATGAGGAACTGTATTACAAATGGTAACAGCATTAGGAAGGTTGAGAACCGCTGCTCTAAAAGGAACTTCTCAATTAGTGGCCACATTCCACTGTGATTGACTCACCAGGCATAATGTTTTCCAGAACTTCCCATGTTGTAGCATACATCGTTCTTATTTATGAATGAGTAATATTCAATTTAGATGGCTATACCACATTGTGTTTATTCATTCTTGTTGATGGACATTTGGACCATTTCTGCTTTGGACTATTATAAATAATGCCACCATGTACATTGGATTCCATGTCTGAATATATATTTTAATTTCTTGGGTATATATTGGGAGTGGATAGACCGTATCATTAACTCACTGTTTCACCTTTGGAGAACAGGCACACTTTTTACTTTTTAAAATTACATTTATTTATGTGTGTGTGCAACTTCTGTGAGCCATGGCACATGTGTGCAAGTCAAAAGGCAACCTTTGGGAGTCTGTTCTTTCTTTCTATCATGTGGATCCTGGGATCAAACTTTGGCTCTCAGTGATGAGTGATTTACTGACTGAGCCATCTCTCTAGCATATATATATATATATATATATATATATATATATATATGTATATGTGTATATATGTGTGTGTGTGTGTGTGTATATATATATATACATGCTTCAGCACTGCAGTTATATGCATGTATACATTTATACATGTGTGAGTGTGTGTATTTATACACATATATATCTGCAGCACCAGCGCAGACATTTTTGCAGTAAAGAAAGACATTTTATAGGTGCTATAGCTTTCCAACAAGTTTCTCGACAGACCCCCTGGACCCCACGAGATGGACAATTTGCCCACCATCTCAAAAATAGGTGTCAGGGAGAACCCAGAACAAGGAGAGGAGAAACAGGGGAGACAGAATGAAACAATGTGTTTCTGAGGTAGGAGCAGGTGAGCTCTCTGAGAGGCTCTCCGGTCTCAAACACTGCTAATGTGTCTGTAGTAAACGTTTTCTGAGGGTTTCTCTCACGTGCTTTAAAGGTAGTGTAGAAGGAGAGACATTGCGTCATCAGCTGGAGCCCATGCTGCAAAGTAGCCCGGAAAACAACTCACTTCCTGTGTAGTGGAATAGCAGATGAAAGTGGGCATCACCTGGGAGCTTGTGGCTGTGGTTTGAGCATTGAACCCACAATGCTCTGCATGTTAGGCAAATAAACTTGTCCAGGAAGGTAACGGTTACCCCTCATCTGGGAGTTTTAGGAATGGTCAGTGCTATTCTCATGGGTTTCCTCTGAGGCAGAGCCTGAGAGCGGATTTTAAAAGTGAGTTAGGAAGCTCGCGCATGCGCACGTGTACGTGCACACAAGCGCGGCTGCTCAAACTATAAGGCCGAGCAAGCAAAATGAAGTGTTCTAGTAAATAAGAGATCGGAACCTGTTTCTTTGGAGCACTCATCCAGAAGTCACACTATTTTAGGCCACGGAGCCCAGCTGCTGGGTTCTGTGAAAATTTCTAGGTTGGACAGTCTCGAGCGGAACTGAGTGAAGTCTAAAGGCAATGGGGGCCTCTTGGGATCCTTAAGCTTACAAAAAGTTCCCTGGTCTCAGATTTGAGAGTGACTCTAGAAGTGAGTGCTCTGAATCTGGCCATGAATCATCAGAAAACTGGCCCATCTTTTTCAGTGCTTGCTAATTATTCGGACCAGATCAAGGGGCTCTGGGACTTCCGGCTTCCATGTACTTCAGTGACCTTTATGTCTCTTCCACGTACTTCAGGGACCTTTATGTGTCCCGGTGACTGTCTTTAGCTTGCTAACTGCCATCTGTGTTTCTCTGAGCCTACTCAGTAAAAAGAGTTAAGAATAAAATAAACAAGTCAAATGCACCCCTTTAAACCCTGCAGAGGCGGGCAGTGCGCCCTGAGTTCAAGGCCAGGGAAGTCTTCATAAGGAGACCCTGCCACGACAAAAGAAAACCAAAAAAAGTTCCCCAATCTATCATTCCCTGGCTCAAAGATCTAAATGGCGTCTTGCCACACTCAGCATAATTCAAGTTCCTCCAGCCCCACAGACTTTGCCCTCCCGGACTCTGGAGTCGGACGGACTCTGCAGTCAGTCGTCCAGCTTTGTTGATCTTTGCCTCCCCTGGGCCTTTGCACTTGCTGTTCGCTCCATTTGGAGTGGGCCCCCGCCCCCACCCCACCCCCGCCCTCCTCCCATCCCGCCCCAGAGGACCAGTTGCTGTTTTTCTCTGCTGTGCACTGCATGGGATTGTAAGTCTTTCAAATGCAAAGACCCTTTACCCGCCATCCCTGCTGCCTTCCTGACATCTAGTAAAGCCAAGTGCACTTAGGAACTCCTTGGTAGCACACTTAGTTATATGAATGAGCAAAAAATTGGAGGACCAGGACAAGCTAGAAACGAGCGCCCGCCCGAGTTCTCCGAGCAGGTAACCCAAAAGAGCCGAATCAGCATATGGAGTCTGATGTGTTTCTTGCCGTGCCGAGAGGCGCACGAAGTTTACGCTTGTGCAAGCAGATCCTCCAGAAGTAATTTTCTCTTTAGAGAGGTGCCGCACACAGGCTCTGCAGTAAATCCACAGTATTTTTTTATAAGAAAATAAAAAGTGGAAATCATATGAAAAGTGGCAACCACCCACCGGTACCCCCATCTTCCTTGAACGACGCCATGACATTCCCCTCCCCCACTCCAGGCCCAGTGGCGGGTCTAACTAGCAGGATCCCGGACAAAGGTAGTCCGAGTTCTTGCTAATGCGGCCTTTGTTTTGTTTATCTCGCCCTTTACATGATAGAAGGCTTTGCCTTGTAACTATCGCCCGTGGCTCAGAAAACCGCCCTGGTGTCTTGGGTGGGTCACCCGCTCAGTGATGGTGAGGTTGGATTAAGAGGCTTGGCTTCAGTCAGTTCCTTATCTCCCTCCGCATCCCTTTCCAGATGCTTTCTCCTCTGGCGTTTCTTCTGCTTGGTGCTCTGAAACTGCTCCTGTCACTCAAAAACTGCTTCTGCTTGGCCTCGGTGGTTCTGTTTCGTTTTTCTTTAGAAACCAATCCTCACACTAGGTTACTTGGAAATACACAAAATAAGGAAGAAACAGTCACTCCTAGAGAATGAGCCACAGTGATTTCTATTTTCCCTGGGCTTGAAAAACATCAGTATTGTGCCACTTTTCCCCTTGTGATTATGAAAACAGTGTATCCTTAGTGTAAAGGTTTTGGATTATGAAAACTCCCAATGAAGCTCATAACGCAGTACTTTTCACTTTGTTTCCATTCTGGAATTACAGACGTGTGCCCCCACACCTGGCCTAGTGTGAGTTTTTAGTACTTAGTATTTCACCTTCACACACAGGGAAACCATAAGCTTGATTGCCCTTGGAAGCCAGGTGAAAGAGGATAAGAAACCTATCCCAAAGCCTACGTTTGTAGCTTCTCGGTACCGGCTCTATCTTGTGTGCAGAGAAGCTAAGACAACTCTGGATGGAAGACTGTGGTGTGGCTCAGAACCCACCAACGTTGGGCAGAGGAGCAGACTGAGAGAGAGCAGGTGTGTGTGTTTGCTGAGAACAAGGGAAGAAGCCTGAGGCAATTGTGCAGATACCCAGGGTGGAGAAGGGGAGAGAATGGGGGATGGGTTCGGTGTGCATAGTTGGTCCAGAGGCCGTGGCTTGCAGGTAGCCCCCCAAAATGCTTGTTAGAACTAAGGTCCCGCCGGACGTGGTGGCACACGCCTTCAATCCCAGCACTCGGGAGGCAGAGGCAGAGGCAGGCGGATTTCTGAGTTCGAGGCCAGCCTGGTCTACAGAGTGAATTCCAGGACAGCCAGAGCTATACAGAGAAAGCCTGTCTCGAAAATCCAAAAAACAAAAACCAAAAAAACAAAAAAAGCCCCTAAGGTCTCTGTCCTGTCTCAGGGACCCTCTAGTGCAGCATCCTTCTCAGGGTCTAACAAGACTATCTTGCCCGTCCAGTTCCAAATAGATGAAGCCAGGAGATCCCGGGGTTCTCACTGAGAGCTGACACCTGCTGTCCAGGTGCTAAAAGAGAGCGTGTGCTTTTGTGACCGACCGCTCCACTGGACGTCCGCAGGATGTCCGGCTCTGCCCCAGCTGGAATAGCCAAACTTAAGCCTGTTACTGTCATGCATCTCATAAGGATGACTTTGGTCCGTATAAGAAGGTAGTCCCACAAAATTACACTCTTAGTGATATAGCAGCCATCCTAGTTTATGCAGATTGTGACATAATGATGAAATTTCCTGACAGCACAATTCTTAGTATTTATCCCCATTGTTAAGTTACAGGACTCTTTTGTTTATCCCATTTGGAAAAAAAAAAAAAAACCTACAAAAATAAAAAGCTGCGTAGTGAGACAATGGGATGGGGAATGGGCGACCCCAAACCATCCTCCACAAAAAGAAAAAAGTTATAGGAATTGAACTTAGGTTCACTAAACCATCTTGACAGCTCCTAACTTTGTAATTTTAATAGAGAATGTTTTGAAGTAGAAAATATTGTAAAATATGTGAAGTCAGTTGATTGCATTTTGCAGTGAAAACTCTATTGTACATTAAGAAAATATTCAAAAGAAGCCAATGAGAAGATGACTGAGATTTACTGGTTGTTTTTCCTGGCCAGCTCTGCACTCTACACACACACACACACACCACACACTTCCCTTGAGTTAAAAAGATGACATAAATGGACTCCCAACGCAGCCTTTGGGTTAGCCTCATGTCCACATACTTAAGATTCACACGTGGATGTGCACACATTGTGACATTTTTAGTTTAATGTATTTACTCCTTGCTAGGCATTGTGACCAAAAGGTAATTTCATGCTAAGCTGAGCCACCACCATGCCGGTACTGCTGGCTTCACTTGCATTTACATTTCAAGTCCAGAGAATCCAATGGCACCAGAGGCATCTCTGACTCTTGCCAACATGTGAGCAGAGCTCCAGGGCGGGGACCTAGGTCTAGAGAGCAGGGATGGTAGTGGCAGGGATGGGCTTTGTATTTTCTGTGCCTTGTTACCTCCGGCCTCATGGAGCTGGACCAAGATAGGGCTGGGGTAGGAGATAAGGGGTTTGGTTTTTGTCTGTCTGTCTGTCTATCTGGTTTTTTAAAATATTTTTTTAAGATTTATTTATTATTATTCATAAGTACACTGTAGCTGTCTTCAGACGGACCAGAAGAGGGTGTCAGATCTCATTACGTGTGGTTGTGAGCCACCATGTGGTTGCTGGGATTTGAACTCAGGACCTTCGGAAGAGCAGTCAGTACTCTTACCCACTGAGCCATCTCACCAGCCCCTGTCTTTTTATCATCTATTTATTTTCCTGTTTTTGTTGTTGGTTGGTTGGCTGGTTGATGTTGTTGTTGTTTTGAGACAGGGATTCTCTATGTAATAGCTCTGGCTGTTCTGGAACTTGCTTTGCAGCTCCAGCAGGTCTCAAACCCACAGAGTTCCACCTCCTAAGAGTTGGAATTAAAGGTGCACACTACTATATCAGCTTGTTATTGTTTTTAAATTGCATTTTTAAAAATTGTGTGTGTGTGTGCTTGCAGAGAGCTGGCTTTCTCCGTGTGGGTCTTAGAGATTGAAGTCAGGTGGCCAGGCTTGGCAACAAATGCCTTTACCCAGTGAGCCCCAGATAGTGAATGTTAGTAGCTTCTCTCCGCTAGCCTCACAGCCACCCCCAGATGACTTCCTAGTGCTGAAGTTATGAAGCTGCTATGGTCATGGGGGAACAAACCCCAAGCAACTCGAGTATTGAGACTTACTTCTGCTCTCTGTCTCTCAATATCTGGTCTTGCAAATTTCCCCTAACTCTACACATGGGTAACTGACCTGCCTGTTACCACATCCAAAAATCTACAGACAATGTGGATGCGAACTCATCTGCTGAATGTCAAAGTTGCAGAGCTGCCAGAAAATTAAAAAACAGACAAAAATAAACCTTTTAAAATGTTGAATGAATCTAAGAAGTAATAAAATGCTTAGTATTATAGTAGAAGCATAGGACAGAGAATAATTCCAATTTCATACCACAGCATTACAAACTCTGTCTTCTAAAATGACCGCCATGATTACTGAATTTATACATGAGTTATGTTCCCAGAAAAGAAACAGTTATTTGCCTTTTAGAGGGTGGAAATCAGCCCTGTGAATCTCTTTAAAAGTCAGCATGTTGGGGGGGGGGGGGGGCTGGAGAGATGGCTCAGTGGTTAAGAGCACTGACTGCTCTTCTGAAGGTCCTGAGTTCAAATCCCAGCAACCACACATGGTGGCTCACAACCATCCGTAACAAGATCTGACGCCCTCTTCTGGAGTGTCTGAAGACAGCTGCAGTGTACTTACATTTAATAATAAAAAAAAAAGCCGGGTGTGGTGGCGCACGCCTTTAATCCCAGCACTTGGGAGGCACTGGCAGGCGGATTTCTGAGTTTGAGGCAAGCCTGGTCTACAAAATGAGTTCCAGGATAGCCAGGGCTATACAGAGAAACCCTGTCTCAAAAAACCAAACCAAAACAACAACAAAAAAAGTCAGCAAGTATTTGGAAAGCAGCGTGGTCTATCACGTGTGAATTCCACCACTGTCCCCAAACTTCTGAAAAACAGAAGCTGTAAGAAGGAAAGGTGGTCGTGTGCAATGCCAAAGCAAACATAAACCCATGCCCTTACAACTGTGCTTTAGATTTTCAGAGGGAGCCCTGCCCTTTGTCTAGGAGAACAACAGCGCACTCCCGCTGGGGAGGATTTATGACTTGTGTCTTGTCAACCCTCCTAGAAGGAGAGCAGGAAGAAGACAGGTAGCCTTAGCCTGAGGTAGCAACAGCGTAGAATTCACCCTGCTCAGTTAGAAAGTGGTCTCAAAAAAAACTAAAAAAAAAAAAAAAAAGACGCCGGGCGGTGGTGGCGCACGCCTTTAATCCCAGCACTTGGGAGGCAGAGGCAGGCGGATTTCTGAGTTCGAGGCCAGCCTGGTCTACAGAGTGAGTTCCAGGACAGCCAGGGCTATACAGAGAAACCCTGTCTCAAAAAAACCAAAAAAAAAAAAAAAAAAAAAAAAAAAAAAAGAAAGTGGTCTCACCCTTCAGTTTGTGGTAAGTAGGCAGCTCCAGGAAGCTGTCACCCCCATTGCTTGCCTCACCAGGAAAGAGTCCCTTTGAGTTTTCAGAGCCGTCTGAGTTTATGTTCCTTCTGTCTGAATTTGGAATAGAAATTGTTTTTGAGGGGAAAAAAGGATCTATATTCCAATCAAAGTGCTTTCCAAGGCCCCCGGATCCTGTTTATTTGTAAATCCATAATTTACTGAACCGTTTTACCTTGCTTGTAAGGGATTCATGTACAAATTAACAATAGATTCTCCAGTTAATTTATTTCTGCTGTCGTTCTTGGATTTTAAGCAAGCATCACTTAAGATCACCCAGCTTGTAAATACCCCTGGGATGTCTCAGAGCACACACAGGCAGAACAGGGCAGGGCAGGCTCCCTTTAGCTGCTCCCTTCTCTGCGGAATGACATATTCCGATAGATAATCCACGAGCAGATAGGAACTTGGTGACCCCAGAAATGTGTCTGATCAAACCTAACAATGAAAACGCAACATAGTCAGGGCATAAGTGTACTGTTCTGCTTGCACACATGCACACACGCACGCACGAGTGAACGCGTGTACACACACACACACACACAATATCAAGGGTGTGGAGAGTCACCTGGCTCTTGTGTGGGATGAGTTAATTTGTGCTTTTCAATCTTCCCCATGCATTCATTCATAAGCACACAGCTGTTCTACATTAGATCTGGTTAGGATCCATTGGAGTGCGTATGGGTTTTTCTTCCTTGAGGAAAATCAAGACAGTGAGCCTGTCGGCCTTTTACAAGGCCTGTTGGAGAACAGCAGAACCATGCAGGGAATGTTTTCAAAGGAGAGTGACAGACATATTGCTGATGTTCAGGTGTTCCCATCTGTGTCCAGGTCACATTAAGTGACTTGCGACACTCGTGTTTGAGGATCTCTGTTTGTGTTTACCAGTGTACCTTCCCTGATTTAAGTGACAAGGACTAACTAAACAAGGATGGGCAGAAACAGAACTCCTAACAGATGTTTCAACTAAGTGCCACTAAGACACAGAATGTTAGAGGAGCTGAACTTCATCCAGGTGGCTTTAAAAAACTAATAATAATAATTTTCAGTTACTGTGAAACTGGAGTGTGTGACTTTACTGAAATGTTTTAGTAAAAATCCAGTAGATAAATCAAGTTTCTTGAATTCCTTGAATAGCTGTTATTATCAGTTTGACATCTTATTTTAAAGGAACTGCTAAAAATTTGACAAAACAAATGTGGATGGTTGTAATTGAACTTGACAATCGGTATATTGGGGAAGGGATGACACCCCCTGTATTGAGAGTGAGCGCTCTTGGCTATATCCCTCCAGCCACTCGTTCAGGTTAAATGTGTGTACATCCTGGTGGCCAGAACATCTGTTTCTAGCTTGTTGTTCCTCTTGGCTGCCTTTCAATTGGATTTCCTCGAGCAGGTCCCAGGCTTGTCACCGCGGCCAGGGTCTGTTAAACATCACCACTGGTCCTACATTAAGTGGGAGGTTCAGGGCTAAGCTAATAACTTGCCTGCCTCTCTGACTGATCACAGGGATGCTCTCTGGGGCCACTTATCATGCGGGCTCCGTGGGAAGGGTACTCTTTGTCTGTACCTCTGGAATTGGCTTTGCTTCCCTCATTCCCAGAGTTACGGGTGGACAGACAGGGCTCACAGTCAGTGGCGAGGCTGTGTTACGCTTTACCAATGCCTCTCCTGCCAGGGGTCAAAAGGACTGTCTATCAAACACAACGCCCGCTGTGTCCTTCCTGTGTGAACTCTCTGATAAGCCACAATCCTCTCTTCCTCTTCTTCATTCACTCTGAAAAGCAGTCAAAAAGGAAGTACTGTTCCATGCAGTTTATGGGAACTCGGTGACTCTGGGGATGAAATTGTAACTTAATTAACATTCTGAATCTTGGTTATGATGCACCGCAATGAATGCACAGCTACAAACCTCTGATGTTCATGGCACAGCCGTGTGTCATCTATAGCCAAGGGTGGTTGTAAAGATGCTTAGAAATACCTTTATGTGCCCTGCGGTTGGGCGGCACACCTTTGATCCCAGCCCTCGGGAGACAGAGGCAGGAGGATCTCTGTGAGTTTGAGGCTAGCCTGGTCTACAGAGCGTGTTCCAGGACAGATAGACAGGAGTATACAGAGAAATCCTATCTGGAAAAAACAAAAAGAAAGAAATACACACACACACACACACACACACACACAGAGAGAGAGAGAGAGCCTTCATGCCATCCAATGGCTTCCACTTTTTAAGTGTTCCAGCTAACTTATAAAAAGAAACTGTCTAGGGCTGGAGAGATGGCTCAGCCATTAAGAGCACTGTCTACTCTTCCCCAGGTCCTGAGTTCAATTCCCAGCAACCACATGGTGGCTCACAACCATCTGTAATGGGACCTGATGCTTCTGAGATGTCCAAAAACAGAGACAGTATACTCACATACATAAAATATATAAATCTTTAAAAAGAAAAGAAAAGAAAGGAAAAGAAAAGAAAAGAAAGGAAAAGAAAAGAAAAGAAAAGAAAAGAAAAGAAAAGAAAAGAAAAGATGTCCAAGTCCGAGGGAGACAAAAAAGGCACTTGGGGAGTTTGCCCATTAGTAAGGATACAGATGGTCAATTCCATTCCATTTCTGCTTTCTTTTTTTTTTTTTTGGTCTTTTTTTTTTTCGAGACAGGGTTTCTCTGTGTAGCCCTGGCTGTCCTGGACCTCACTTTGTAGACCAGGCTGGCCTCGAACTCAGAAATCCGCCTGCCTCTGCCTCCCGAGTGCTGGGATTAAAGGCGTGCGCCACCACGCCCGGCCCATTTCTGCTTTCTAGGTGGCTTCTAAGATAGCAAACAAAGTTAGGTTCAGTCAGTTATAACCTGTAGTTGACTGTTCCGGGTGATTCACAAACCAGGCATTCTCTGAGAGAAGCCGGCTCCTGCTGCCAAACCTGAGGACATTCCTTTCCCTGGGGCAGATGTTCACAGGAATTCTCCACTTTTGCCAAACCTTGCCATGGTCCCTTGCAAGATGTGAGACGGATATAGGATAACTTCACCACCGGAATTCGAGGAGCGGGGCCCGGGGTACCGAAATGCAGCAACCCGGCAGGATGTGAGGGCTTTGCCGTGCATGTGAGAGTTTCTCTTCTGAAGAGGAGGCTGTAGCAGAGAGAGGGAAATAGATGTTATCAGGCTTCCCACTAACAGAAGGCATGAGCAAGCCCTCCGCGTCTTACTAACTGTGCCGGGTCAGATGGTTTGTTCTCATTTTCAGAGTCTGAA